>NC_068920.1:144405121-145005121 GCF_023091745.1 Budorcas taxicolor | reverse complement strand
ATCAGTTCATGGCGTTTTTCAGGTCTACTGTACCCTTCTACTTTTCTGTGTATTCATTCTATTAATTTTTAAGAGTTTGTTATTGAAACTCCAATTAAAAATTTATCTACTTAAACATAATTGTAATACATAGTGGAACTATATGTAACTTTGTTCTAAATTTTCCAAGTCTCCTGTAAAAGTGTTATCATATTTTAAAAAAAATTTAAAAAGAAAAAAAAAAAGAATTATTTTAGGAGTACTCACTATATGTCAGAACTTTTTTCTGTTCATACCCTCATTTTCCTCTAGTCTATGAGCAATGAAGCAGTTTCCCCTACAAAGGCTATGGGAAGTTGAACTATATGAAAATGGTTAGAAATTGTCTAATGTCAACAGTTTCACATGGCTCAATCTAATAACACACATGGAACATAGTTAACAAATATGTGTTAGATGGACAAATACATGGAAGACAGATATCTAGGTATGAGTTTAATCAACTAAAATTCTTAAAAGGGGTAAGACTGGCAATCTGGTAGCAGAAAATCACTCCTTCTCTCCATCTCTGTGTCCAAAGGGCATGGAAGACAAATAAAAATACACTTGTTGCATTCCCTCATTCATTCACTCACCCTTTAGGCAATTATTTATTAATAGCATCTGCTATGTGAAAGCTGCTTGCTGGTTGGGCACATGCAGAGAGTCCACTGTCAAATGTAGACACAGAGAAGTCAGCCAATGCCCACGGTTCAGAGAGGTAATAGATGCTTTGTAGAATTCAGTACAAATGGCAGGAACCCTCAGAGTATAAGCTGCTAAAGCCGCCTTGTATGCAAGCGACAGCTGAAATGAGTTTGTGAGAGACAAGTTTCGGAGATTTTAGGAAATGAAGATGCTACAGAAAGAACAAACAGCATCTAAAAAAAGCCTGAAGTTACCGTGACCACTTTCTGGTGACAAAAAGATGAGTTGAGTTTGAAGAAGGAGGCAGAGCCAGGCCAGGAGAGTCCTGTTGAGGAGCTGGTATTTTGCCTTGAGGGAAATGAGGAGACACTCAGAGGTGTAACAGGGGACTAGCTTAATCAGTTTTATGTATTTGTTGTTGTTTAGTTGCTAAGTTGTGTCTGACTCTTTTGCGACCCCATGAACTGTAGCCTCCTCTGTCCATGGGATTTCCCAGGCATTAATACTGGAGTGGGTTGCCATTTCCTTCTCCAGGGAATCTTCCTGACTCAGGGATCGAACTATGTCTCCCACCTTGGCAGGCAGGTTCTTTACCACGGAGCCACCTGGGAAGCCCCATGTATTAGAACACATCATCTAAAAATGGATTTGAGAATATATTCCTCAATTTCAGAAAAAAGAATGGGAGTTTTGCTGGACTTGCAACAAATTTGTAGAGAATTTTGGTTTAAGTGTGGTGATTTCTTTACATCTTTACTATCTTGAGCCTTTTAGTCTACACACTATTATCTCATCATTTTGGGGTGTTTTTATGTTTTCAAGTTAGTTAGAGAGTTGGTTCAAATCACCTGTTCCACTGTGGCTGAAACTGAAGTCTCATTCATCAGGGATTCAGACTTAAAGAGACATTTCTCCAGAGAAGACATAGAAATGTCCAATAAGAACTTGAAAATATGTTTAACAGCACTGTCATTAAGGAAATGCAAATGGAAACCACAATGAATATCACTTCATACCCACTAGGATAGTCATTAAAAAAAAAACAAACTTAAAATGAAAAACAAGTGTTAACAAGAATGTGGAGAAACAGAAACTTTTGTAACTTGCTCAGCCAGTTCAGTCACTCAGTCGTGTCTGACTTTTTGTGACCCCATGGACTGCAACATGTCAGCCTTCCCTGTCCTTCACCAGCTCCTGGGGCTTGCTCAAACTCACGTCCATTGAGTTGGTGATGCTATCCAACCATTTCATTCTCTGTTGTCTCCTCTTCCTGCCTTCAATCTTTACCAGCATTAGGGTCTTTTCCAATGAGTCAGTTCTTCCCATCAGGTGGCCAAACTATTGGAGCTTCAGTTTCAGCATCAGTCCTTCCAATGAATATTCAGGATTGATTTCCTTTAGGATTGACTGGTTGGATCTCCTTGCAGTCCAAGGGACTCTCAAGAGTCTTCTCCAACACCACAGCTCAAAAGCATCAATTCTTCAGCACTCAGCTTTCTTTATGGTCTGACTGTTACATCCATACATGACTGCTGGAAAAACCATAACTTTGACTATATGGGCCTTTGTCAGTAAACTTTGTCTCTGCTTTTTAATATGCTGCTAGGTTGGTCATAGCTTTTCTTCCAAGGAGCAAGCATTTTTTAATTTCATGTAACTTGTTAGGGAGAGTAAAATGGAGTAGGCACTAGTGTAGTCACTGCAGAGAACAGTTTAGTACTTCTGCAAAAAAAATAAGGAATTACTGTATGAACTGGCAATTCTACCACTAGACATATACACAAGAATTGGAAACAAGTACTCAAATAAATACTTTGTTAGGAGTGTTCATAGCAGCACTGTTCTCAATAGTGAAGATGTGGAAACAACCCAACTGTCCATCAGTGGATGAAGAGATAAACAAAGTGTGTCTGCATATACAATTATTCAGCTCTAAAAAGGAATGAAGTGCTGATACATGCTACAACTTGGATGAAACTTGAAAGCGTTACTCTAACTGAGAGAAGCCAGGCACAAAATGTCATGTATTGTATGATTTCTTTTATATGGAGTATCTAGAATAGGTAAATTCACAGAGACAGAAAGCAGATTGATGGCTTCCAGGTACAGGAATGGGAAACAGAGAATGAAAGCTTAGGGTATGGGGTGTTCTCAGGAGATCAAAAAGTTTTGAAACTAGAGGGAAGTGGTGGTTTAACAACATCATGAATGCACTCAATGCCACTGAATTGTACAGTTTCAGATAGTTAACTATTTGTTATGTGAGCTTCATTTCAATTAAAAAAATGTATGTATCACCATTGCAATAAGATCTATAAGGCAGTTATTAGAATTCTTTGACTATATTAGAATTATTTGACTATATGGACCTTTGTCGGTAAACTTTGTCTCTGCTTTTTCATATGCTGCTAGGTTGGTCATAGCTTTTCTTCCAAGGAGCAAGCATTTTTTAATTTCATGTAACTTGTTAGGGAGAGTAAAATGGAGTAGAAAGACTTTAGATGGAGTAGGAAATGGCAATCCACTCCAGTATTCTTGCTAGGAAAATCCCATGGACAGGGGAGCCTGGTGAACTATAGTCCACAGGGTAGCAGAAGAGTTGGACAGGAATGAGCATGTGCATGTGCACACACACACACACACACACACACACACACACACACAAAGACTTTAGAATCTCTGATTTTGAAAATCATAGCAACATAGTCAAGCAAATATCCACAGGCTTAGAAGTAGAAGCTAATATTAATAATTACAATATTTGATGTAAAAGAACATTATTGTTATAGAATGCTTCAGATGGACTAATTATTGATGACCAAGACAATTTTAAAGCTAATTTTCATTATAATTAGAGATTCAGTGGTAGAATACATGGACAGATGTTTTAAATCACATACAAATCATGGAGCCATTTTCAGTTTCTTGAATGACCTCCACAAGCTGCAGGAAATGGCAGAGGAAACATCTAAAAGCCATTGTATGATCTTATATTTTTAACATACTTTCATTTTAAAAAGCCCAACTGGAAGTCCATATAGTCAAAGCTATGATTTTTCCAGTAGTCATATACGTATGTGACAGTTGGACCATAAAGAAGGCTGAGCACCATATACAAGTGAAATCATGTTTGTCTTTCTGTGTCTGAATTATTTCATTTTTCAGAAGGTTCTTTAGGTTCATCCATGTTGCTGCAAATGGCAAAGCTTTTCTCTTTTTAAGGCTGAATAATATTCCACTATGTGTATATATTTACACATCACATATATGTACATATGACATATATACACATATCATACATATAAGTATAGATCATACGTATCATACACATATGTACACATGTATACAATTAAAAAACAATTGCTCCTTGAAAGAAAAGCTATAACGAACCTAGACAGCATATTAAAAGGCAGAGACATAACTTTGCCAACAAAGGTCCGTCTAGTCAGAGTTATAGTTTTTCCATGAATGGATGTGAGAGTCAGACCAGTTTTCTTTAGAAAACTGAGTGCCCAAGAATTAATGCTTTTGAACTGTGGTGTTGGAGAAGACTCTTGAGAGTCCCTTGGACTTCAAGGAGATCCAACCAGTCTATCCTAAAGGAAATCAGTCCTGAATATTCATTGGAAGGACTGATGCTGAAGCTGAAGCATCAATCCTTTGGCAACCTGATGAGGAGAGATGACTCATTTGAAAAGACCCTCATGTTGGGGAAGTTTGAAGGCAGTAGGAGAAGAGGATGACAGAGAATGAGATGCCTGGATGGCATCACTGGCTTGATGGACATGAGTTTGAACAAGCTCTGGGAGTTGGAGATGGACAGGGAAGCCTGGGGTGCTACAGTCTATGGGTTGCAAAGAGTCGGACACAATTGAGTGACTAAACTGAACTGATATACACATCATATATATATTTAATATTTTCTTTATTCAATCATTTGCTGATGGACACTTCGGTTGTTGCCATATTTTGGCTATTATGAATAATGCTGCAGTGAACACGGGAGTGGATATCCCTTTGAGATACTTTCTTTTGAATATATTCTCAGAAGCAGGATTGCTGGATCATATGGTTGCTCTATTTTTAATTTTTTGAGGAACCACCATACTGTTTTCCATAATTGCTGTAGCAATTTACATTCCCACCAAAAGTGCACAAAATTTCCCTTTTCTCCACATCCTTATCAACTTTTGTTATGTTTCATTGTTTTGATAATTGCCATTCCAGCACATATGAGGTGGTATCTCATTGTTTTGGGTTTGCATTTTTCTGATAATTAGTGAAAATTGATTGCATAAAGAGTTAAATCTTTTAGAAAAATTTTGTAAGAATCATTATCTCTAGATATACTATAAGTTATATTTTGAAATATTTTATCAGTATTGTCACAACCTATAAAAGCCTTTTTAATAGTTCTTTAAGAGTTGCATCAGTAGAAAGATCCTTCAGAGAAATAAAAATTGTCAAAAATCATTTGTGATTTTGCATTTGCCAAGAGTGACTGATGCCACATTCAATGATATATATTGCAAATAAAGTTACTAAAAGTATGAATTTGGTGACCTGAGAAATGAATTTTCAGAAAAGCAAGGCATCAAATTGTTATGATCAATGAAAATATCACACAAATAAAGTATGTCTTACCTTATATAAAATTGTGGCATAAATATTATTCTTTGCAATTAATAAGTTTATGTCACTAGTCACACCACTATTATCTTTAGTATGTTTTATAAATAATAAACTTTTTTAAAGGAAAAGTTTTATATTTTAGTATCTTCAACCTGTTCATCTTCTACCTTGATTTTTTGAAATACAGATCCTGAGATAGCATTTTTCATTCTGCACTATAGATTATATATTTGACCCTTGATGTGATGTCTGAATTATGGTTTTGGCCACCTCCTTCAGGAGAACCAGACATCCCATAATAATTTTTTTTCTCCTAAAGAGGAATTTTGAGGAATCTCCACCTTCTCTGACTCAGGCTCCTTGCTTCCGAAAGACCAGCCAGAAGTCTTTCAACAAATGGTTGCATAGGAATACTTGGGCAGGTATACATCAGGCTGGCAATATGAATACTAAGACACAGTCTTTTAAAAGGGCTTCCCTGGTGGCTCAGGTGTTAAAGAATCTACCTGCAATGTAGGAGACCCCGGTTTAACTCCTGGGTTGAGAAGATCTGCTGGAGAAGGGATAGGCTACCCATTCCAGTATTCTTGGACTTGCCTGGTGACTCAGCTGGTATGCATAAGAATACCTGGGCAAATACGCATCAGGTTGGAAATATGAAATACTAAGACATAGTCCTTTAAAAAGTTAAATCATATGAGTAGCTAACTGCCTCACTTATTCTGAAATTTACATTGTTGGATCAAAGGGAGGGAGAGGAATTCTGTTGCAAAAAATGCTCATATAGCAAGCATTATTTACTATATATTGTCTCATGTCCTTTTTACCACAACTATATGAAGGCATTACCTTAATTTTAAGTTAGGAAACTGATGCTCCGAGAAGTCAAATTGGACTCTTGGCTCAGCCAAAAGATTTTTCTGATGCTGGCAGACACACTTGTGCATATCAACCCTGAAGGAGTAGGATTTTCCCTTTAGATCACTTGCCAAAGGCACCAAGAACACTTTAATATATTTGCTCTTTGCCCTTTAAGAAAATCAGTCTTTTGGAACCAAGGCTACTTATTTTAGTTTTCAGAACCCAGAATGAAAGGAAGTGAGCTCCGTCTGATAGAGATCTTTCCTGAGATGGCCCCTTGTCAGCATTTAACTCCTCCTTCCAGCATTTCCTGTTACTCATCTGTTGTGTGAGCCAATTAAGGAAGGCACTTTTCTCTATATTCCCGTTTCTTCACTTTTGCTGTTTGTTCTCCATTTGTAAACCATCTCAAACTGTGTACCTACAGCCTGCATTTGGCTTTCTTTCATTTTTGACATGATTCAAGTCAGGTAACTGGTCAGTTTTGGTGTCATTTCTCACAGGAAAATAAACACAGATCGAAGTCATTCTGTTGAGGGTCTGGAAGGAGTCCAGCTCACAGAGACCAGTCTTGAGCAAGTCTTCCCAGCCTGGCAAGGCAAGTGCTGATTTCTCTGTGCCCTCACAGCACTGACAGAGGGTCCTTTGAGAACCTAGGGAAGCACTGCCTACCCAGAGAAGGATTGTCTCTGGGTGAGAGACAAATCATGCTTGACGTCATAGCACAACGGTCAAGAGCATAGATTAAGCAATCCTCGGTTTGAATCTTGACCTTGGGACAGTTGTATAACCTCTCTGAGCTTCTGTTTCCTCCTCTACCAAATGGGGGTAACAACAACATTTAACGTGGGAGGTTATTGTGAAGATCATCCATGAGAGAGTGTCTGGCTACATATACACTTTTGATAAATAGCACTATTTGTGAAGCAATCCTATAGCGATAGAGTCAAACTTCTTTTCTCTTTTAAATCGACTAATCTGACTATACTTTATTTCTAACACTCACGGGATGTTGTTCAGTGGTTAAGGCGTGTCCAACTTTTCTCGGCAAAGTGATGTTTTTGCTTTTTAATACACTGTCTAGGTTTGTCATAGTTTTTCTTCTAGGAAGCAAGCATCTTTTAATTTCATAAACTCACCAAGTCTGGGTAAGATAATGAATGAATTAAACCATAGAACTGGTTCTTCTGGAGAAGAAACTGGGCAAGACTTTCCGCTATCATATGGCTGCAGGGAGGAGTACTCTGCTCATTTGAAGGAAGTGACCCCATCTCAGGCTTCCAAGACCCACACTCTTCTCTTCTCCATCCCTGTTGGTATCACTCCCAACATCCTCAAGAACATGGGTTTCTTTATCTTCCCCGTTAGACTATTGCTGGCAAATACCTCAATAGGCAACCATGGGACATTATAATGGCTGAAGATGTTTAAAGGGTGGTTCCCTCCCTGGTTTCCTGTATTTGAATACAGAACTTAGACAAGGGACTGGCTGTCTTGTTGATATCAGCCTCTGGAGGGAGTTCATGTTGCAGCAAGGAAGGACTTACTGGAACACCCTCCTTCATCAGAGCCTGTATATTCCTTTATAGGTTCATGCTGCCCAGGCAGAAATCATATCAGTAGCAAAAAAGATGTGGGAATGGTAATAATTAGTCATAAATATTTGTTTAGTGCTTGATGAATTCAGCCTAGCTTCTGAGCACATTTCATTGGTTTTCCTAACATCGATATAGGGCAGAGAGAGCATCTCCATGCAAGGGCAGGAGCCCAGACTTGGCTTCAGAAGTCCAGGTTTTTAACTCAGCTCTCTACCATTTCCTTTCTGTGTGAGCTTAGAAAAATGGCTTACTTTACTCAACCTCAACGACTCTGTGTGACCCCATAGATAGCAGCCCACCAGGTTCCCCCGTCCCTGGGATTCTCCAGGCAAGAACACTGGAGTGGGTTGCCATTTCCTTCTCCAATGCATGAAAGTGAAAAGTGAAAGTGAAGTTGTTCAGTTGTGCCTGACTTTTAGTGACCCCATGGACTGCAGCCCACCAGGCTCCTCCATCCATGGGATTTTCCAGGCAAGAGTACTGGAGTGGGGTGCCATTGCCTTCTCCGAACCTGGACAAAGAAGAATGAAAATCATGCTGTACGACTTCCCTGGTGGCTTAGCTGCTCTGGAGAAGGAAATGGCAGCTCACTCCGGTATTCTCACCTGGAGAATCCCATGGACGTCGAGCCTTGTGGGTTATAGTGTAAGGGGTCACAGGGTTGGACATGACTGAGCAGGCACACATAGTTAATAGGACTTTTGAGGGGTGTGATGAGATAAGCCATTGATATTTGTTGTTTCCCCAGAAATCTGCAGACCAGCTAGTTCAAGCATAGTAAAAAGCAGAGTGAAAATTAAGAGGGTGATCTTGGGGTCCAAGGCTCTTCAGGGACCTGGGGCCACGCCCTCAGAGCTGGGACTCTGGCGAGTACAGGGGGATGACTCTAAAGGATATCTCGGCACTATGGTGCAAATGCGGGGTCTTGGTAAAACAGTTGATCAGTGCAGCCAAGGTTTGTCTCCCAGGAGACAGATAATAAAAGAAGCCATGGCTGCTGACATCTGTACGGAGACGCAAAGGAGAGAGCCTGTGACATTTTTGCAGTGAGGAAATGAAACATCTAATGCATTTCAAGATAGTGTGAGGTCAGCTGTAATAGTGGTAAAAAGAACCTGAGGCCTTGCACTAAGCTGTCAGTGAAGAAAAACAGATCACCAGG
The DNA here is from genome assembly GCF_023091745.1 of Budorcas taxicolor. NCBI lineage: Eukaryota > Metazoa > Chordata > Mammalia > Artiodactyla > Bovidae > Budorcas > Budorcas taxicolor. The sequence goes on along the minus strand of NC_068920.1, from coordinate 144,996,202 downwards.
CACACGGGCCTCTAAGCGATAAGAACATTTCTCTTTGGGGGAAAAATTACTGAGCAGAAAAATTGCAGAATGCAGGCTCAGCATGAGCACTTTGGGGGCCTGCACAGTCTGGACTCAGCTAGCTTTCTTATTTTATTATTTTAAAATATATATTTTATACCTGGAAATATTTCTATGTCTTTGAGTCTCAGGTAGGACTCACTGGGAATATATTTGTGTTTTACTTTTAAATTATTCTCTAATAATTATTACATTTTTATGTTATTGCTATTCAGTTTCAAGTTACTTTGTAAATTTTGCTTATTTTCTGCCTTCTATTTGTCACTTTTTTCCCCCTTTTTAAAAAAATGTTCGTTCCTTTCTTTGGCTAGACTCAACATTATTTCTAGATCAGCTTTATTTTCTCATTCCATCTTTTCTACTGGTTTGGAAAGTAAATAGTCTATATTTTCTTATTAATTAGCCTCAAAATTATAATAAGTCTAAAGAAATTGATTGCATGTTGGATAATTCAAATCAGTCTGAATCAATTCTCTTGATTTCTCCTTTTATTTCAGCATATATAATGTAATATCAATACAGTAAATGTAAATATTTATTCTCATGTGAAATTTAGTGTCTAACTTCTTTGCAGAATTTAATGTACTGTTTGTCACTTTGGCTGGCTCTCATCATGGTGCCCAGTTCCCTTGTGTGTGTTGTCTTGCTCCTGCGATTTTAGTTTTCCCTGAAATGTTATCTATTCAAATTATTTGGAGCCTGTCTTGAGTTCCCAAATCACTCCGAGGAATATCTGCTTCTGCTTCTGCTAGGCACCTAAGAAGATTACCTACGATAAGCATATAAAATTCTTCATTTGGACCTTTTTGGAATACACAGGTGTTTTAGACCCCCAAGATATCTGAGGTCCAGCTGATGGTTAGGAGTAAGGGGAAATACCCCCTTTACTCCTCACAGCATTCAAAACAGGTTTCTTTGTGCTTTCTTTGTGGGGGATATTTTTCTATTCTACCTTTAAAAAGAAAAACAAACCTGTGGATAGTGTTCTCTGTTATTCTGGCATCATTCAGGAGTTTTCCATCCAGCCATTCTACTTGAGCAGGCCCCAGGCACTGCCTTCTGTTCCCTGGAGCCTGTTCAGCTGGATGTGCCCTTTCCTGGAAGATCATAGATGTTCCCAAGGGAGCTAATGCTTTCTTTCTTCTCTCTGGATTCTGGTTCCATTTGGCACTTGGCCTCAGAGTTTCTTCCTTAGTATCTTTTAAGATTGTGTGTGTGTATATGTGTGCTCAGTCATGCCCAACTCTTTGTGACCCCATGGACTGTGACCCACCAGGATCCTCTGTCCATGGGATTTCCCAAGCCAGAATACTGGAGTGGGTTCATTTCCTCCTCTAGGGGATCTTCCCAGCCCAGGGATCCAGCCAGAGTCTCTTCCATCTCCTACATTGGCAGGTGAATTCTTTAAGTATAAAATATAAAACAAACATTTATATACATATATGCAATAAATATTTATAGTATAAAATTAACCATTTTATGTTTTTTGACCTAATTTTCTACACTTGCTTACTTACTAGTTTTGCAAAGTTTGTCTCTTCTTTGCTCTGCACAACCCGAAGTAGTTTGTATCTATCAGTAGAATTCACCTTGTTTCTTCATGCACTCGTGTATTTAGCAAACACAGACTTTCTCCTACTAAGAATTTGTTACCCGAGGCTGAATAAGACATGATTTTTATTGCCAAAGAACTCACAGTGCCCTGGGAGAGATGGACTAGTAATCAGGTGGTAACCAAGAATGTGATAACAGAGGTAAATACAGGTAGAAATGCAAACACAAAGGAAGGGAACTTAACCCAGACTGGAGGAGGCAAAATTGTCCAGCAAGAATGAGAAAAGAGTTAAGGACTTCTCAGGAGCAGCACGTGATTAGGCAAAAAATTACTGATTGTTTAAACTTGCTGCTAGAGGTAAAGAAGCTGCCTGTCAATGCAGGAGATGTAAGAGACATGGGTTCAATCCCGGGGTCTGGAAGATCCCCTGGAGGAAGGCGTGACAGTCCCCATAGGGTTGCACAGAGTCAGATAGGACTGAAGCGACTTGGTAGGCAAAAAAACAAAACAAAACAAAAACCAGCTTGCCCTGGGCTTCTGTTCATTATTTTCTCCTAATGCAATTTTCACGCTCAAGATAAATTTTTAAATTCTTGTCGTACTGTAAGGTTAAAACATAACATTCACCTTGAAGCTCAGTAAAAATGAATATTTCCCCCTTAGCGCTTCCTGTAGTTGCACTCCTAACTCACTCAGGAAATTCTCAAATTGCAGTTATTCATGAGAGGGTTCCCATGGTTTATGAACTTTTAAACTGTCAAGTACTCACATTACTTTTCTCTGTAACCTCATGATCTTGAATTTTCACTTTTGCTGTCCCATGTCTCTGCCACTAAATTAAGAAATGACAGAAAAAAAGGCAAAAAAAAAAAAAAAAAAAAGAGAGAGAGAGAGAAAGACACAAGATCAAACGACTTTAAAAGCAACAGGATGGACCTGGGTTAGATGCACAGTAGAACTGCTTGACAGGAAGAGTTGTCATAAGGGGAACAAGTAAAAAGAAATAGTGGACTAGTGGGAGGCAGTGTGTCCTGAGATACAGCAACAAAGTTGTGAACTCTTTCTTTGATTCGGCCTCACAACATGATCTCAGAGTTCTCACTTTGAACACAGACAGGTCAGGGTATGAACACTGGATTGATTAGTGAAAATGTTGAGGAAGGGGCCAGGATGACTTATAGACTTCGAGTCTGACCATTGGCCAAAGAGTGTTTCCATCCCCTGAAAGAGATCTGGTCCAACAGTGGTATGGTATTGCGATAATGACTAAGATTGAGCCCTGTTTGTGAAACCTACAGGTGAAAATGACTAGCAGGCAGCTGAATATCTAGATCTGAATATCTAGATCTTGCATCTACGCATGCTCTGGTCAGGAGATACAAAAACAAAAGGCAGTAAGTCAAATTTGCAGAATCCATCTTGTCCATGATGTCCTTGACTTCATCCATCAAGTTTCGTATTTCAAAGCTAACACTCAAGATATTTTATTATGATCCCTTTTAAATTATTACACCCACTACTCCTAAATTCTCCCTATCATTTTTATTGCTTTTCTTTGGACAGAGGACACAAGAAGGACATGAGAAGACTTGCCTTTGCCTCTCCATCATCCTCAGGCCAACACTGCTGTACCATCTGGGACAAGGCAGTGCCTCTCTTGGAACATCAGTCTCCTTTTGGAAGAGATGAAGCTCTGGGCACAGTTTCCATCTAAATTCTTTGATTCCCACTCTGGTTTGGAGGGAGATTGTAATCTAAAAGTGAAATCGTAGGTTGATTTTCTTTTTCTTGCCTTATTTTTTTCTTTCAAGTAATAAACAAACAACAAGAACAATACCCTAATAAGTTAAAACAAAGTAATTGGAAGAACTGCACTCAGATCTTCATAAGTGAAGTCTCTTTTTAGTCAGAATGCTCCAGGGTCAGCAGGATAGTGTAACAATGACACGCAAGTAAACAGATTGCCTAGCTTTAGTACTAGAGGTATGTATTTGATCTTTGGGAAGAAGTGCACTCATCTCATTTAAATGTATTTTTTTTTTTTTTTTTTCTGTTTAAGTCTCTCTTCTCAAAGACATTCTAAGGCCAGGGCCTGAAGCACATTTATTATGGTACCTTCAATTCCTGATTGCATGTCTGACACTCAGTAGATACTTGCTGATTAAATGATTATTTAATTATTACACTGGAGTTCTTTTTAGCACAAAATCTATTATGTAGATGGCTTTAAAAAAAACAGAAAAGATACATTAAAAACTCAATTTTTACTTTTTATTTACAAACTCTTTTTTCAAAATAAATCCCTTAAAAACTATTGTTGTACAGAATGGGGCTTAGGGATCAGAGCCCAAAGTATTTACAAATAGATTCAGGATAATCTTGAAGAGAGGAAAGGAGTTGATAATTCACACAAGTTCCTTATTAGAGGTTTTGGGGGTAAAGAAATTAACTTGTTATTTACATGAAAACCATACCTTAGGAGGTGCCATTATGAACAACAGGGTTGAGTGTCTTCAATCAAGGGAATAGCTAAGGGTGGGAGGAAATGATGCAAATATATGCAGTCAGTCAAAGCTGAGTTGAGATTGAGTTACCCAAGAAAAACATTTTCTGCTTTGAATCTGAAAATCAAAAGTAAAACTTGGGGTAGACATGAGTCATCAGGTGATAGGAACTCATGTGGTTCCCACAGCTTTCAGGGTCTCAAGATTGTGAGATATCTTCATCTGCTGAACCCTGACTTGATGGATTATGCAAGCACAGACAAGCTGAAGATCATGACAACCTGCAGCAAATATGCGCTAAATTCATATATTCCTTCATTTTTTGCAGATAGCAATGATTCTAGGCACTGTATTATGCACAAGACTTATAACGGTGAAATCCAATCTCTGCAAATATAGCTTGGTGGGAAGGCTGGAAGCAAGAGAAAAATAAAAAGATCTTAAAAAAAAAAGGTGGTGCTAAGTGCTAAGATGAATATAAGTACAAATTGCTCTGGGAACACAGAAGAGTACATAACTGACTCTTGGGGCAGGAAGGTAAGCTTCCTGGAAGAAGTGATATCTAAACTGGGAGCTGAAGGACATCTGAGAGTCAACTAAGAAAAGGCAGATTGCAGACTTAAGCTCAGTTATGTTGAGTCTAAAGTAACTTTGGGACGTCTGAGTGGAGGTGTCCTCTGGGTAACTAGAATTCAGGAAAGCGAGTTGGGTTATAATGATAGATTTGAGTGTGCTTTACAAGTTAAAAATTAATTGTAGCTTGGGGAATAGAGGAAATTTCAAACTGAAATTTGACAGAGTGAGAACAAAGCAGAAATAATAAAGGAATCATGAGAGAAATTGACACTTAAGGGATGACATGGAGAAGAGGAGAGACTGAAGGGGTATGAAAGAAGCAGAAGGAAAATGAGAGAAGACAGGGGCTGAAACTAAGGGACAAGAAGGGAGTGAACATGGCTAGGTGGACAAGGAAGTCCAGGTCTACAGGGTGTCCACTGGCTTTAGTGACAAGGACATTAATGGTGACCGTTTGTGGAAGTCATTGTAGTGGAGTAGTAGAAGTGAAACCAGGTGGCCCTTGGTGACAGTGACTGGATGTGAATACAGGAAGGTGGCAAGGGTTGACATGTCTCCCAAGAAGCAATGCTAGCCTTCACAGCCAGCCCTGGCTGTCCCACCAATGCAAAATATAGTAGGCATTCCTGGACCTCTCTTCTTTTTCTTTCCTAAGCTCTTAATCATTAACATCACCCTCCCCCCTTTAAACCATTCATACTCCTTGATAGAAATGAGGATAGCATTTATCAGTTAAAGCATGGGCCCCAATGACCTGATTATAGGGTAGATGCCTAGTCCTGAGCTTCAATCTTTGGTCCCCAAACTGGCCATTCTGTTTTGCTCAAATCTCTTTTTTCCTCTAGGTTTTGACCTTCTCATTTATAAACTGGAGATAATAAAAATATGTATAGATTTCTTGAGAGAGTTACATGAATATTCTCTTGTCTACTTGGTATAGTGCTTGAATGATAGCATCTGGTCTACCCTATCGCGTTTGGGTACTTAAGGGCCAGAGAAGATGCTAACTTGCCTTCACCTGATTCAAAATATTCAAGGCAGACTTTAGCTTTCACAGATGAGAAAAATGAAACTTGTAGGAGTGGCATGCCGAAGGTGACCCAGGTATTTTGTAGAAATGCTAGAGTTGGGCCCAGGTCTTCCAATATCCTGGTTCATCCTCAATAGCAAAAATCTGGAACAAAAATGGAATATAACTATGCCTTCCCATCTTGTCATCCTCTCTGTGCTTTGCCAATTTTTCTAGACCAAAAAGAGCAGGCTGACTTGTAACAGTTTACAAGAATTATGGCAGGAGCTGACTTAGCATCAGGATCGAGCTACAGTCAAACTTACTATTAGACTCAAAATGGCTCCATGGCCAGTTGGTCAGAAGGATCGCTGGACCCTCACTGCGCCAAGAAATTTTACCAAATTTCAAAACTGGATATTTTAAAAGCTGCCATATCATCATTGCTGTTGTTGATTTGAGGAAGTAGAAACGGGACAGTCTGCTGTCTTTCAGACGTTATGTACCTTCCACTCATTGTAAACTTTGCCTGTAAGAACCTGGAATTCCTTGGCTCCATCTATAAAATGAGATTAAAGTATTTGTCTTGCAAGACAGTTGAAAACCCAAGATAAAATAATCCTGGAACTAAACCTCAAAAATTAGTGTCCATGTCAATCACTGTGTCTTCATTTCCTGGTGATTAAGGAGACCTGAGCAAAGTAAGCAGATGTGGTTCTAAAACAAACAAACCAAATGGAAAACAGAATCTTTATTCCAAAAAGGAAATGTTAAAATACCTGGATGAACTGACTTGCAGAGCCACAGACTCTGACTTTGTGGTGAAGATTGATTTAGCTCATCCTCTTCCCTGGTGGCTCAGTGGTAAAGAATCCCCCTGCAAATGCAGGAGACACCAGTTTGATCCCTGGGTTGGGAAGATGCTCTGGAGAAGGAAATGGCAACCCACTCCAGTATTCTTGCCTGGGAAATCCCATGGACAGAGGAGCCTGATGGACTACAGTCCATGGGGTCACAAAGAGTGAGACATGACTTAGTGACTCAACAACAACAGTGCCTATGTTAATAAAGTACACAGAAGATGCTGAGCATGTAAAGAATGGTCATTGAATGCTAACGACTGTTATTATTATCAGTTGTTTCTAACAATCAGTGGTGGGGCAGTGTTTATAGCCTACACTGTGCGATTTGAAAGTTCTTCCCAAGGTAGAAAAATCACACAGGAATTCTATATACACATTGTATGCTCCCAGCCTCACAGTTTTCTTGAACAGTGGTGTCCATATTTCTTATTCTAGCTACTCACTGTGTCACAGGTTTGCCCTTATTCTCTTTATCTTGTGTAGTTAATATCCATTTGAAAAATCATCTGTAGCCAGAACGGTTATGCACTTCCACTAAAAAAAAAAATCAATTTATTTATTTGGCTGTGTCAGGTCTTAGTTGCTGCATGTGGGATCTTCTGTGCAGAGTGTGGATTCCAGAGCTCTTGGCTCAGTAAGTGCTTGAGCATAGTTGCCCCAGGGTATGTGAGATCTTAGTTCGCCAACCAGTGACTGAACCCAGGCCCATGCACTGGAAGGTGGATTCTTAACCACGAGACCACCAGGATAGTCCCTTAGGCACTTCCTATTTGAATCACCTTTTTCCAATCTTGGGACATTTTCCCAGCTAGAATAGGATCTAACGTCCTCCCAAGCCCTGACTACCCACTTCCAGGGACTCTAGAGCCATGTTTGTGATGGACTGATTTTTATATAATAATTAAAACCAGAGATTCAATCATTTATTCATTTCCTTTTGCCAAATTACAAATTAGGTCAAATGAAGGCTTATGCCTCCAGAGAGTGAAAAATAATACAAATCCTACTCTTGGAACTCTCAGGATCTAATAGGAAAAATAAGTTAGAGATACATAGGTGGTCATAACACAAGACAGAAAATGATCATTATCCTAAAAGTGTTCTAAATACATTCCCTTGAGTAGTTGAAGGAGAGAGAGATGGAAGGCTTTGCAGAGATGATGGTGATTTAAATAGATGGTGAATTGCCTCCCTGATGAAGAACTCAGGAGAGAACGCAGGCAAAGTAGAGAGAGAAGATGCTTTTGCAGAAGGAGGATATATAAGGCTGGTGGTGGGGAATGAAGCGGAAGGGCAGGATTGTAGTGCATGGAGGGCCTTGGGTGATGCTTTGTTTGCTAAGCAAAGGGACTGCTGGAGCTGTTTCACTGGGAAGTGACCTCAACCACAGCTCTCCTCCAGCAAAGAGTCATGTGTTGGCAACCTTACGGATGGACTGTGTCTGGGTGCCTGGGTCAGGGAGGTTGCATCAGTGGCCCCGGGGACAGGTGATGAGGCCTGAACCAGGGGTGGTGATGGAGATGAAGCAGTAGGCTCAAGAGAGACTGCAAATGTTTAATTGACGGATGTTGGCACCTGGTTGAGTACTGGCAACCAGGAAGAGGGAATGTCTAGAGGTCACTGAGATTTTACCTACCTGGGCCATCCAAAGGTTGTGACACTCTTCCCAGTTAGGCCTGGACCAGCCTTTTCCTGGGGTTCTGAGGGTGAGGCCACGGTTGGTGTTTCAAGCTGTTGCAGGAACACCAATGTGGTCATGACCATCTTGACAACCCCCCATGACTAGCCCACTACATAATGAGGTCTAATAAAATTTGTCAAATGAACGATGCCACTAGGTTGCAAGCTTGATAACCCAGATCAAAGCTGTGAGTCCACTTAACACAATGGTTACATTCACTAGTGACAGCAGGCTGTCTTGTGCAGTCTGGCAGGGTGCTCTCTGCACAGCTCTAGCGGTTGAAGTGCACAGAGCATCACAATGTGGCTGGAGAGGGCAGTGAGTGCAGTAGGCTGGGGTGGAGGTCACAGCATCTGCACCTTATCAGGCTCCCAGCCCATCTCCAGCATGGGGCTACTGTGGGAGTAAAATGGGGTTATTAGGGGTGGCATGGTATTGACTTTAAAAAGATGCACAACGTGAGAGTTTTCAGTTCAATTTTATTTGAGGCAAAATGAGAACTGTAGCCTAGGAGAGAGCACCTCAGATAGCTCTGAGAAACTGCTTCCAAGAGGTGGGGTGGGAGGGTCAATATAGGGGGTTTCGGTGAAGGAGGAGTCCATGCAATCAAGTACTTACCTTACAAAAGCTTTCCCGCTAGTCATGAAGAGCTGATGTCACCGTAAAGGGATTTAGTGCTTTTCTAGATATGAAGAGATGCAAGGATTGGGATCATGAAATCTGTTCCTGAAAATATCTAATTATCTAAAAACCTGTTCCACCAGTTTTCTTGGAGCACAAAGTGCCTCATTCCTATTATTGTCCCTGAACTTCTTCAGGACATGTGGAAGGTCAACAATTGCCCCTGTACAGGATTCAACCCAAGCAGAAAGTGAAAATGAAAGTGTTAGTTGCTCAGTCATGTCTGAATCTTTGCAACCCCGTGGGCTATGGCCTTCCAGGCTCCTCTGTCTATGGGATTCTCCAGGCAAGAACACTGGAGTGGGTTGCCATTCTCTTCTCCAGGGGATTTTCCTAACCCAGGGATCAAACCTCCATCTCCTGTATTGCAGATGGATTCTCTACCATGAGAGCCACCAGGGAAGACCCGCAGAGGCAGATGGCAAATGCCCTTGGCAAGCACCCGTTTGTCGTTGACAGTGGCTGCTGTCCTCATCTCCATACATGTGAGCCTCAGGACAGGATACCTGCCTTCTGCCCACTGTCCTGTCACAGACATGCCACACACATTTGGCAGATTGCAGACTTTCTGTATGCTGCTGCTGCTGCTAAGTCGCTTCAGTCGTGTACAGGAATATTTAAAAGAATATGAATGAATTGAATCTAGATTATTTAAAAGGAGGGAAAAATAGGCTCCCGGGAGAATTCTTGACATTCTGAGAGATGAAATGCTGGGCTCAAGATCTAAAATGCTCTGATTATAAGATTTTAAATGGTCCCTGTTGAAACAATCAAACTGAGATGCTCCTGAATTTGGGATTCACCTAACTGAATCCTTTCACCCTTTTGGATACAACTCAGACTCCACGTTTTCTGAGAAGCCTTCTGACACCCAGTCTGAGTTAGATTTTCCTTCTCAAAGCATGTGACATGCTGGGTCACCTCTGTCATAGCTCACATTGCCTCACTCGTGTCTGCTCTGTTAGGCAGGGGGACTGTGTCTTATTTATCACTGCATCCCCAGCGCCTGCACACAATAGGTGTGCAATAAACATTCATCACATGAGAAAAAAAAAGGCTGTGCTTAGGTTATAACTGTGATTTTAACATATATGCAGTTAAGAACTTCCATTTATATAGCAGACTGAACAGAGTTGTAAGAAGCAACGTGGTGTAAATGTAGTCATTCAAACATTTCTTTCCTGAAACATTTCAATCCTGAACGTGGTGAGAGAGTGCCAGGAATATTTGCAATTTTCATACATATAAGAAGGAAATGCAGGGAAATTTCGGGTCCTCCAAGGTCAAGTGAGGTCCAAGTAGCCCAGCGATTTCTCATGCCAGAATTTCTGATGAAATCAGAACATTAGGGTTCTGACCTAATGTTCTATAAAATAAGTGATGCCCAAACCAGAGAACTTTGTGGGGGAGGGTGGGGAAGTGGTATTTTTCTTGGGGCAGTATCGGGAGAACATGTTTGCCTATGACTAATCCCCTCCTGTGATGTTGGTATTATCTTTGAGGGTTTTCAAGATAAATAGATTTAAGCTGTTGTCAGTTTCACCAGACAAAAACAAACAGACCCAGGGTCTCTTCATGTGTCTGCATTTCCACAGAATCGCCCCCCGCTGCTTGTTGCACTGTGGTTTTGTGGTGTTGTGGGTGGTGGGGTGACAAAGACAGCGTGCAGGGAAGGGAGAGTACCAGGAAGACGAGAGCACAGTCATGGGCAGCAGAGTCATAGTCAGCAGGCTCATGGTCAAGCCCGGAGCTGTCAGAGGACTCCTTGCTCCCTGCGCAGTTCAGTCACACTGCCCATCACTGAACACACACCCTGCATCCAACTCTGGGCCAGGCGCTGAGAACACATATACAAACTGACCTTGTCCTTACATAAACCTTGAGAAATATTTACATTAAAAACAACGGAGAATGAAGTTGACATTGCCCTGTTGGAACATCATAAGATTACCATCTAAGAAAAGCCTACTCCATCAGTGATCAGAAGTGACAATTCTGGCCCCAACACAGTCATGAGTTGTCTGTAGACAGTGGACATCCCTCTTCCCACTCTGATCCTCAGTTTCCTCACCTGTAAATAGGAACTTCTTTTTTAAAAAAATATTTATTTATTTATTTGGCTGCATTGGATCTTAGTTGTGGTATGCAAGATCTTAGTTCCCTGAGCAGAGATCAAACCCAGGGCCCCCTGTATTGAGAACATGGAGTCTTAGCCACTGGACTCCAGGGAAGTCCCAACAGGAACTTCTTATGCCTTATAAGTTGGACTTGCTCTCCGTGACCCTTCTAGCTTAGCTAATTAGACTCCCAAAGAAGCTAGAAATTGTTGGATAAAACATCTACCTGCTGTGGAGGGCTAGGAGTCCCTTTGGCCTCCGTGTCATTATTACACCAGGAAATGAAGACAATCTAAGGATGCTTTTAATATTTCCGGTATTGGCATGGCCTTGACTTTGACAATGAGACAATAATTTGTGGTCAGTGCCAGGTGCAGCATCTCCATCACGGACTGTGTCACAAAATCAGACCAGCTGTTTGGGACCAACAGCAGCTTTCACTGACCGGATGTGTCACTAGATTCATTCTCCTGGGTGCCCTGGCCCAGTTTCCTGGAAGTACACAAGGATTTCAAATGCCCGAGTGAGTAACTGAGGAGGTGACTGCCCGCCTTCCCCACAGAGTATTTCTGCAGGGTCCATACAGGGTGCTGACGACATGTCCCCTTTTTCTTCATATATCTGGGAATATAGCTGTATGTGGAGTCTTCTGGTGACACATACAGACTTTGCTGCAGGCGAACAACTCACCCCCAATAAAAATCATCTCTTGGTTGTCAATTCACATCCACTGTGTCTTTGTCTCTTTTCCCAACCCTCCTGGGAGCCCTTTGAGTTGGCTGTGTGGTATAGACATGCTTCCCTTTGGTATTGTACTAGCCTTGCGAATTACCCAGCCAGTGGTTCACCATCCAGTTGGGGGGTGAGGTGCCGCAGCCGCGGTGGGGTGGGGGTGCTGGCCCAGCCCAGCCGCTTGGGGAGGGATTACCCCAGCGAGCACATGAATAGGCCCGTGCTGTGCTCCTGCTCAGCCGTGTCCAACTCTTTGCGACCTTGTGGACTATAGCCCCCCAGCTCCTTTGTCCATGGGATTCTCCAGGCAAGAATACAGGAGTGGGTTTCCATTTGCTCCTCCAGGGAATATTCTCAACCCAGGGATCAAACCACATCTCCTGTGTCTCCTGCATTGCAGGCGGACTCTTTACTGTTGAGCCACCGAGGAAGCCCCCGTGAGAGACCTGAAATCTGGAGAGACCCTCCTCTCCTCTCAGGTTTCTCTTCTCCTGTCTAGGCTTCATGGTGTAGACTAGTCCTACCAGAGGCCGGGGAAACAGAGAGGTGGCTAATAAACCCATTCAAGGTAAATACGATTTGCATAGTCAGTTCAGTCGCTCAGTCATGTCCTACTCTTTGAGACCCCATGAATCGCAGCACGCCACGCCTCCCTGTCCATCACCAGCTCCCTCAGTTCACTTAGACTCAAGTCCATCGAGTCAGTGATGCCATCCAGCCATCTCATCCTCTGTCATCCCCTTCTCCTGCCCCTAATCCCTCCCAGCATCAGGGTCTTTTCCAATGAGTCAACTCTTCACATGAGGTGGCCAAAGTATTGGAGTTTCAGCTTCAGCATCAGTCCTTCCAATGAACACCCAGGACTGATCTCCTTTAGGATGGACTGGTTGGATCTCTTTGCAGTCCAAGGGACTCTCAAGAGTCTTCTCCAACACCACAGTTCAAAAGCATCAATTCTTTGGTGCTCAGCTTTCTTCACAGTCCAACTCTCACATCCATACATGACCACTGGAAAAACCATAGCCTTGACTAGACAGACCTTTGTTGGCAAAGTAATGTCTTTTCTTTTTAATATGATATCTAGGTTGGTCAGAACTTTCCTTCCAAGGAGTAAGTGTCTTTTAATTTCATGGCTGCAATCACCATCTGAAATGATTTTGGAGCCCCCCAAAATAAAGTCTGACATGGTTTCCACTGTTTCCCCATCTATTTGCCACGAAGTGATGGGACTGGATGCCATGATCTTAGTTTTCTGACTGTTGAGCTGTAAGCCAACTTTTTCACTCTCCTCTTTCACCTTTATATTAGTAAATCTAAAAATACAACCAAAATAGATAAGATTTTTCATATGGGCATATTAGCAAAAAATTATATTTCAGTTGAATCAGAAATTATGCAGTGCTGGTGGGAACATACATTGGAAGAACCTAAATAAAAATAATTTATCTAGTATGTATCAAGAGCCTTAGAAGTGTTCAGTGGAGTTCTTTTTCTAATGATTCAGTGTTCACAACAAATTCTTACACCCTTCTTGTAATCTGTGTGCTAATTGCCACATCTGTTATCTTGAAAAAGAAGGTTTCTTCATTGGGTGAGATTCGTGTTAAAATAGATTGTTTTTCAAGAAGAGTTTATTGTGAATACTTTTTCTTCATCCTTCCTTATATTTCTGAGAATATGGTTGTATGTAGAATTCTAGAGTCATAAGTCATTTTATTCAAAAGTTCTTGGGCAATTGTGTTGCTTTCCATCATCTCACATTACTGGTGGTAAATTCTGAGTCCATCCATTTTCCTGCAATATTGTGGGTAAACATTTTTGCCAGGACACTTCTCAGTATCATTCTTTATCCACCAAATTCAATAACATCATCAAAATATAACATAAATTCAGTCATGCTCATGAATTCTTCCTGGAACATACCATACCTTTTAGGATTTCAGATCCAGGTCTTCATTTCCAGAAATTTTTCATTTACATATTTAAAGTTTTTTGTTTAAAACATTCTCTTTACTATATTAGCAATATTAATTATCCCACAGTGATAGTTCTGTTGCCTATTACCTGTATCTACTAATTTTTAATTCTTTATCCTTTTCTCCTTTTTCTATGGAATTTTTATCTTTCTATCATCTATGTCACTGTCTCAGTTTTCTGCAGTGTCAGATCAGTTCTATTTTTGAATTTAAGAATGCCCTTTTAGAAACTCAGCAATAGTACTCTATTTTTGTCTCCTTGTTATTTTCTTTATCTCTGCTGATGCCGTGTATCATTCATTTCATCACCTCTCTGATTTGATCTTCTTGACACTTTACTCTCTTAATTTTCTTGAAAATAAAAAGCACTAAATCTAAAACTGTGTCCATTACTTTCAGAGGAGGGGGAGATTTTTTTTCCATAAAGTACTCATAATCTGTTTTTATTTCACTTCATCTTTTGAAATAACTTTTGCATTGGTTTCTTATCATTTTCTCTCTTAATTCTTTCTGAATAGAGGCTGTTGCGATTAGAATGGAATAGCCAATACTGTTGAAGTTGAATCAGACATAGGCTGGAAGGTCGGATTTGATGGCTTGGGTCTTTGCTTAGTCCCTCAGCTGTCTCGGAGAGAGAAAAGAGAACTAGGACACTGGTCTTCAGCAGACGGAGCTGATTCCTTTTCCTTGATCTGCAATTTTATTAAAATTTCTTTAGAGTAGGGACTGACCATCAGTCTGAGACTGAGGACACATTCTGCCTTTATTCTATTCTCTCGTTTGCGGAGCCTAGTCACATTCACATGAAAGGTTCATGGATCCATGGGCTTTTAGTTTGCCGCATCTTACACATGCTTAATTTTCCACTCTTCTTGACTTCTGGTGTCTTCCAGTCTATGAACTTTTGTAGGTCAGAGATTTATCCATGGTTCTCGTACAGCGTGTTTTCGCCTGGTACATGTTCAGAAAAAAAATTTAAAACATTGTTCCAGTTTATTTGATGGAGAGATTCAAGGTCAGGAGCCTCATGTCAATCAACAGCTATATCCAACATCTCTGTTGATTTCCATGACATAAAAGTACAATGAATAAACATGGGTGGTAGCAGGAAGCATGATCCCCTGAACATTCTGATCTTCTGTGAAAAGGAATTTTAATTCTTGCTATAAATTAGGAGCCTAAGGATCAGGATCAGATCATATTCATCCATTTCTTAGGCAACAGGAAAGCCTTGGCAACACTGCAAAGAGACATCTCCCCCTTTGCTGAGATTTCATGATGCCTCCTTACTTTTGTCAGTGCCTCAAGCACCATATGTAGATATGTGTAGATGAGAGGCGGTTTAAAATAAGGAAGAATATAGCAGATTTCAAACAGTTCTTTCTATGCCATTATATACACTATAGTATTAAAACATAACAAAAAGGAAAATTAAAAAAAATCTGTTCTAACAATCTGCTTCATGAGTCTTGAAAAATACACAAATCACCCCAGATGAGATGCATATCTCAGTTCTCACCACCTCAACCCAATAAAGACAATCCCATGGGCCTGTGAATGGGGAAGCCAGGAGAGGTCAGCCCATACATCCCTTTCCTTTAGACAGGACTGTAATGAAATCATCGTTGACCAAGGGCTGTTAATGGCTCTGGGTGACCAGAGCACAGCAAGCATTTCCATTATTCTCCATAGGATGACTTGTGAATGGCCACCTCCTTCACGTCCTAGGGCCTATAAACCAGATCAAGTCATGTCCAAGTGTCTGGTCAGTTCTGCATGGGATGGTGGATGACCTCACAACTTTTGGAAAATGGCAGCTCTCAGCTCAGCATAATCTGTCCATGGCTGGGACATCCTTTCATCATTTTGTAGAAAAGAATAGGGAACTGGGAGTCTTCTGTGACCTCCGGCTTCCAACTTACAATTGGATGGATTTGTTCACTGACTTCTACAGTGAACAGAGTCAGCTGGAGACACACAGGTCTGGATTCAAATCCTGGACCTATCACTAAATGGTTGAATGTGTTTCCTCCCTCCTGAATAATGAAGTACACCCATACCTCACCTGGCCTTTGTGAGGATGGGGAGATTGTCCACCTAAGGTGAAATGGAGACATCGTTCATCCAGGATTCTTTACCTTTATGGGCCTGAGAAATAACTTTGGTATAAGCTGCAGGAGCCCTGTGTTCCATCAGTGATAGCAGCCCCATGTGATCTTGTGTGTGTCCATTCCACTCTCTGGTTTGACTTACCTTTTGGTTAGGTGAGATTCAATCTGAACTGATCTCAAAGATATTTAAAATTTTAAATAAGGCAGTATCCCACAGAGCCTTCTAATACTGACCCCAAGCAACGCTTTGGTAGAATATTACTCAACCATAAAAAAGAATGACGTAATGCCATTTGCAGCATGGATGGGCCTAGAGATTGTCATACTGAGTAAAGTCAGCCTTGACAGAGGAAGAGAAATTGATATTGCTTATAAACAAAATCTTGAAAGTGGTACAAATGAGCTGATTTACAAGACAGAAGCAGACTCGTAGACTTACAGAATGAACTTACGGCTACCAGGGAGAAAGGTGCAGTGGGGTAGGGGAGAAGGGATTGGTAGAGAGTTTGGGATGGATATGTACACACTGCTATATTTAAAATAGGTAATCAACAAGGACCTACTATATATCACAAGGAACTCTGCTCAATGTTATGTAACAACTTAAATGGGAAAAGAATCTGAAAAAGAATTGATATATATTATGTATAATGGAATCACTTTGCTGTACACCTGAAACTAAAACAACATTATTAATAAACTGTAGTCCAATATAAAATGAAAAGTTTTTTAAAAGAGACTACCCATTGGCCCCTCCTTGCCTCTGCCATTGTATTCTTAGGATCCCGTTCTCTGCTTTCTTACTTAACTCTATAAAATCATATGACCATTCTAGCAGTATCACAACTCATGCTGTCTTATAATTGCCTGTTTTGTACCCTAGACTGTGAATTCTTTATGACAGCAACTGTGTTTCATTCCCTTGACATTCCTTGTGGCTTGACAAAGGCTTAGCACATAGCAGTTGCTCATTAAATGCTTGTTGAATTATGGTGACTGATTCAGTTTATTTACTGCAACATGACTGAACACATCTGTTGGCAACTATAGTCTCTCTTCTCTGGGCATTGAAAAGAGAATACTTCTTAAATATTTCTAATGGCATAACTTCAGACAAAGGCAGTCTTCCCAGGAAACCTCAACCTTAGATTTCAGTAAAACAGGCAGAGAGATATTTTTCCAATCTATGTATAAAGACAAGAGTTTAGCATCCTTAGGAGGGTAGATTTTCTAACTTGAATTTCATTGATTGAACAGTTTATGAAGTGTCAACTGTTTATACATAAGACTGCACACCAGGGGACAGATAAGAGAGTAGAAAGAAAAAACTAAAGGAGTTAACTCTAAAACTAAACCATTTAAATCTGGAAAACACAATCAAGTTAGTGAGCACCCTTTTCTATATTTGTTGACGATAATAACCATTGCCTTGTGTATCTTAAGAGGGCATTATGGTTATCCCTTGAGATTTTACACTCAACTTTATTGATTGAAGTCTATTAATGAAGTTTATTCAACTTTACTGATAAACTGTAAAATGTCAGATTAAATAAAAGCAGTGATAATATTTCTAGATGCAGCCTCCCTCCTTCTTTTTTTAAAAATGTGAGATCTGTGGGATTTAAGCTCCCCGACCAGAGATCGAGGCTGGACCATCAGCAGTGAAAGTGCAGAGTCCCAACACTGGACCGCCAGGGAATTCCTACATTTCCCCTTCTCTTAGCTAGCACTGTTTAGGTTTAATAGCTGCTTAAATATCTAATGTGTCAGCCACTCAGTTGTGTCCCGCTCTTTGCAGCTCCATGGACTATAGCCTGCCAGGCTCCTCTGTCCATGGAATTCTCTAGGCAAAAATAATGGAGTGGGTAACCATTCCCTTCTCCAGGGGATCTTCCCAGCCCAGGGACTGAACCCAGGTCTCTTGCATTGCAAGTGGATTCTTTACTTTCTGAGCCACCAGGGAATCCCTAATACCTAACATACACATATTTTCCCCTCAATTTCAGGTCTATGTGATAACTTCAGAAAACAGAACTGAGAGCAAAGTTCCATGACTTCACTTTTCTTTAACTGGTTTCATTCTGCCTTCCCTAGGCACGCAGGTTTAGTCCACTCTTAGACAACCAAGGCTGTGAGTTACATTGTTTGTATTTCTAATGATTCAAGTGAAAATGCTCAATCACTAACTTCTTCCCTTTGGACATATTTGACACTCAATTTGTATTCTAATAACTCTTGCTCTGCATTTTCTGTCCCTTCTGTATCTTTCTAGAGAAATATCAGTGTGAATTTATGAAAATCCTCACAGCTTCTTTTAAGGCTGAAAGAGACAGCAGAAGTGGCATGTCCCCTCCTGTCATTCTGCTGAGGAAGCCAAAGGATTGAGAGAAGACATGGCTGTATGAGGGGTCTGCAGTAGAAAGAGCTTAGCATTGGAGTCATATTGTTCTCTGTGACTTTGAGTGAGTTACTTAACCTCTCTGATCCTGTATGTTCTCATCTACAAGTTCAGTTCAGTTCAGTCACTCAGTCGTGTCTGACTCTTCGCGACCCTGTGAATTCTAGCACGCCAGGACTCCCTGTCCATCACCAACTCCTGGAGTTCACTCAAACTCACATCCATCAAGTCAGTGATGCCATCCAGCCATCTCATTCTCTGTCGTCCCCTTCTCCTCCTGCCCCCAATCCCTCCCAGCATCAGAGTCTTTTCCAATGAGTCAACCCTTCGCATGAGGTGGCCAAAGTATTGGAGTTTCAGCTTTAGCATCAGTCCTTCCAAAGAAATCCCAGGGTTGATCTCCTTCAGGATCTCCTTGCAGTCCAAGGGACCCTCAAGAGTCTTCTCCAACACCACAGTTCAAAAGCATCAATTCTTCGGCACTCAGCCTTCTTCACAGTCCAACTCTCACATCCATACATGACCACTGGAAAAACCATAGGCTTGACTAGACGGACATTTGTTGGCAAAGTAATGTCTCTGCTTTTTAATATGCTATCTAGGTTGGTCACAACTTTCCTTCCAAGGAGTGACTGTCTTTTAATTTCATGGCTGCAGTCACCATCTGCAGTGATTTGGGAGCCCACTAGACCTTTCAGGTATGACCTAAATCAAATCCCTTTTGATTACACAGTGGAAGTGAGAAATAGATTTAAGGGACTAGATCTGATAGACAGAGTGCGTGATGAACTATGGATGGAGGTCCATGACATTGTACAGGAGACATGGATCAAGACCATCCCCATGGAAAAGAAATGTAAAAAAGCAAACTGGCTGTGTGGGGAGGCCTTACAAATAGCTGTGAAAAGAAGAGACCCAAACAGCAAAGGAGAAAAGGAAAAATATAAGCATCTGAATGCAGAGTTCCAGAGAATAGCAAGGAGAGGTAAGAAAGACTTCCACAGCGATCAGTGCAAAGAAATAGAGGAAAACAATACAATGGGAAAGACTAGTGATCTCTTCAAGAAAATTGGAGATACCAAGGGAACCTTTGCTCCTTTATGGAGCAGAGATGGGCTCCATAAAGGACGGAAATGGTATGGACCTAACAGAAGCAGAAGATATCAAGAAGGGGTGGCAAGAATACAGAGAAGAACTGTATGAAAAAGATCTTCATGACCAAGATAATCACGATGGTGAGATCACTCATCTAGAGCTGGACATCCTGTGAAGTCAAGTGGGCCTTAGAAAGCATCACTATGAACAAAGCTAGTGAAGGTGATGGAATTCCAGTTGAGCTGTTTCAAATCCTGAAAGATGATGCTGTGAAAGTGCCGCACTCAATATGCCAGCAAATTTGGAAAACTCAGCATGGCCACAGGACTGGAAAAGGTCAGTTTTCATTCCAATTACAAAGAAAGGCAATGCCAAAGAATGCTCAAACTACCACATAATTGCACTCATCTAACACAGTAGTCAAGTAATGCTTAAAATTCTCCAAGCCAGGCTTCAGCAATATGTGAACCACGAACTTCCAGATGTTCAAGCTGGTTTTCGAAAAGGCAGAGGAACCAGAGATCAAATTGCCAACATCCGCTGGATCATCAAAAAAGCAAGAGAGTTCCAGAAAAATACCTATTTTTACTTTATTGACTATGCCAAAGCCTTTGACTGTGTGGATCACAATAAACTGTGGAAAATTCTGACAGAGATGGGAATACCAAACCACCTGACCTGCCTCTTGAGAAACCTGTATGCAGGTCAGGAAGCAAGAGTTAGAACTGGACATGGAACAACAGACTGGTTCCAAATAGGAAAAGGAGTATGTCAAGGCTATATATTGTCACCCTGCTTATTTAACTTATATGCAGAGTACATCATGAGAAACACTGGGCTGGAAGAAACACAAACCGGAATCAAAATTGCCGGGAGAATTATCCATAACCTCAGATACGCAGATGACACCACCCTTATGGCCGAAAGTGAAGAGGAACTAAAAAGCCTCTTGATGAAAGTGAAAGAGGAGAGTGAAAAAGTTGGCTTAAAGCTCAACATTCAGAAAACAAAGATCATAGCATCTGGTCCCATCACTTCATGGCAAATAGATGGGGAAACAGTGGAAACAGTGTCATGTACAAGAGGAAAGCACTAATAACTAATAGATTTATTGTAAGACTGGTGTGCACCGGGAAACTGTGCACCTAAGTGCTCTGGGGTCAGGCCCCACAGAGAGTAAGTGCAGATTTGCGATTGGGATATAGAACATCTGAGTCCCAGGCCTGCTCTGGCTGCAGGGAGAAAGCCAATTCTGACTCCATGTTGGAACTGTTTGTTTGACTTGCTTTTCACTGTTCTTGCTATTATACTCACTGGCTTGCCTGGAAGACCCTGCCCCTCTGCTAATATCTAAACTAAAGTGTCTTTGCTCAGCTTAGGGAGAGATAGTTTGTCCCTGCCCATCTGTAAAGATCCAGTCAAGGCTATGGTTTTTCCAGTAGTCATGTATGGATGTGAGAGTTGGACTGTAAAGAAAGTTTATCAGTGAAGAATTGATGCTTTTGAACTGTGGTTTTGGAGAAGACTCTTGAGGGTCCTTTGACCTGCAAGGAGATCCAACCAGTCCATCTTAAAGTAAATCAGTCCTGAATATTCATTGGAAGGACTGATGCTGAAGCTGAAACTCCAATACTTCGGCCCCCTGATGCTAAGAGCTGGCTCATTTGAAAAGACCATGATGCTGGGAAAGATTGGAGGTGGGAGGAGGAGGGAGTGATAGAGGATGAGATGGTTAGTTGGTATCACTGACTCAATGGACATGAATTTGAGTAAGCTCAGGAGTTGGTGATGGACAGGGAGGCCTGGCGTGCTGCAGTCTGTGGGGTCGCAGAGTTGTAGACAACTGAGCGACTGAACCAAACTGGACCTGTGAATAGAGATTAACACACCCCTTCCTCAGGCTGGCCATTCCCTTGGAGATGTTTTGTAAGACTGAACACCCTTTCTCTTTACTTCCCCACTGCTTCTCCTTCTCTGCCTGCTGCCTTTAACTTCTCATTGCTTCTTTCTCTCTGATCTATAAAAGCACCTGGCATCCAGACCCCAATAAGATGGTTATTTTTGAGCCACTAGCCTGCCATCTTCTCAGTCTGCCTGCTGGCTCCCGGATTAGTCTCTTCCTTGCCTCAACATCTGCTCTCTCAGATTCATTGGCCTATTGTGCAGCGAGCAGAGCGAGCTTGGGCTTGGGTTTGGTAACACTCCTACTCCTCTCAGCTGCCTCCCTCCCCGGTCTTCCTCCACTCTCCCCCAGAGCCCTCCTCCGCCGCACACACCGTCCACCACACACACTCCGTAAATGTAGAATAACAGCCTCCCTGCTTTGTTTCCCTCAGAGGGACTAAACGCTAGAACGAGCCTGGGAGCCCAAGGTTGAGGAGGCCTGGTCATTTACAAACATGTTTCTTTTCCACTTCTTTCTTTCCTTGCACAGAGATTCGTTGAAGAAATACAACACAGCTCCCTGTATAATAAGAGGCAAATGTAGTTCACCAATCTCCAGAGTCTCACTGTGGTGAGTACAAGTTGATGCACACGCATTCAGAGATGTAGCGGCTTTGACTTAATGTATTACTACTGTTCATTGTGTATACGTGCTCCATCGTGTCCAACTCTCTGGGACTCCATGAACTGTAGTGCTCCAGGCTCCTCTGTCCATGGAATTTTCCAGGCAAGGATACTGAAGTAGGATGCTACTTCCTTCTCCAGTGGATCTTCCTGACCTGCGTCTCTTGTGTCTCCTGCATTGGCAAGAGAATTCTTTATTGCTTTCTGAAGCCCGGCTACTTCCAAAACTTCCTCCAGCTCCGTCTTTGCCTGAAGACTTGGGGTCATTTCTTTTCTGAGCAGACATCTTCTGCACATCCTTTCTAATAGCTGTAAATTCACCCCTTTTTTTTCTATATATTTACAGGAAGTCTTTTGTGTAGAAAATTAACATGAGTCTATTTACATCCAGAGATTCTTGGGGTGGGTTGTTTCAATGGCTTAGTTTAAGTGTTTCAGAACAAATTCTCTGTTGTAGAGGACACACACACATTAGGGTCTTTATTTCTCCGTTGGAGTCCTCACGGCCTCACCAGGCCTCATTGGTCAACTCTGCTTGATTAGCTCTGAGGGGTGAAAACCATCTAATTTTCCACTCCTCAACTTGAGTTCGGGGTCTTCAGTTAATTGTCAAGTGTTCTGAGATGGAAGGCAGGGAGTACAGAGACATCTAGCCAAACAGAGCTAATATGAAGAGGTGGCATTTGTTTGGGTCCTCAGCTGCCTTCATCTTAGGTAGTCCTTTTAACATGATTGTAAGGTGAGGACCCTGAACTTCATTCCATAGATGGGTACGCAGGGCATGGTTCCACATCTGTACCATGAGGTTTCTCAAACTTGGAGCAGGGAGGTCAGGGATCATGTTTGGGTTTTCTCTATATCCTTGATGCTTGGTATCCTATGATAGAGGGCTTCCCTGGCTGCTCAGTTGGTAAAGAACCTGCCTGCAATGTGGGAGACCCAGGTTCAGTCCTTGGGTCAGGAAGATCCCCTGGAGAAGGGCATGGCAACTCACTCCAGTATTCTTGCCTGGAGAACTCTGTGGACAGAGGAGCCTGGCGGGCTACAGTCCATGGGGTCGAAAAGCACTGGACACAACTGAAATGACTAACACACACGCACATACATATGTACACATCCTATGATAGATGATCAATAAATACCTAATCAATGAATAACCATATTGGTACGTTTGGTACTATTTTGCTAATAGTACCAAATTGGTATTATATTAAAGTTGTATATATATAGTATATATATATATATATATATATATATATATATATATATATACTCTGTGGACAGAGGAGCCTAGTGGACTACAGTCCATGGGGTTGCAAAGAGTCACACATGATTGAAGTGACTAACACACACACACACACACACACACACACACATGCACACACAACCTATGATAGCTGATCAATAAATACCTAATCAATGAATAACCATATTGGTAAATTTGGTACTATTTTGCTAATTGTAGTTAGCAAATTAAAGTTCTATATATATGGTACTATGTATATAAATTAAGTATATTTATAGCATATATATATATATATATACATACACATATATACACACACACTCTGTGGACAGAGGAGCCTGGTGGACTATATAGTCCATGGGGTCACAAAGAGTCAAACACTTCTGAAGTGACTTAGCAAACGTGGACGCTCTTTGAGGATGAAATAAACATCCAGTAAACAGAAAGTGATATCTTTTACTGTTGATAAGATTTAACAGCCCTTTGGGGGTGGGGGTGGGGTCTTTCTTCTGACCTCATTGTTTTTAACTGACGTAGAGGATGGGGCTGGGGTGAGGGTTATGTCAGAAGCAGAGTTCTGGGTGGAGTAAGTCGAGCGTTCTGGGCCCCCAGGCCTGGATTCTACATCTGAGCACTGGTTTCTCAAGTCTGACGTGAAACCTGCTCTCATCATGCTGCCAAGGCTGGGACACAAGGGACTGAAGTCCCCTTGTTCCCAGAGGATGAGTTTTGTCAAAAGAGGATGAATAGCTCTTGCTTTGGCTCCAGCCGCCTCCTGCCTATGGAAGTGTTTCCCTTGCTGGGGCTAGGCCGAGCTTCATTTCAGAGCGGTGTAAACAAGTCTGAAATCCTCAGGGGGTCTGGCACAGGAAAATGAAGTCATTTTACATTTGCGGCGTGATTCAAATTGGAATTGCACAAGTCCAGGACAGGATGCTCAAGTTCTTTGTTTAGTCCTGTGCTTCGGGAGCCCAGCCTGCTCCAGCTTCCCGGAGGGAGGAAGTGGGTATGTATGGAATACCCATTTGCATTATATAGTCCTCAAGGTTCTTTTCCCTAACGAAAACATCCAGCCTAAACTTTATATTCAGCTCAATAAGAGGCAAAACAAGGAACCATTGAGCCCTTGCAGTAGGTCTGACTTCACCATCTGCCCGGGGTGTCATGGGGACAGGGCTTCAATTTCTTCCCCAAAGGAAACCCACACAACTCTTACTTCATCCGGCTGGAGGAGGGGATATGGGAAAAACACCTATGAAATTGTTCTTGGGCTTTAAACTCAAGGACCCCAGTCAGGGCCAACATAGATATTTTAATCATTTCAGGTCCCTTCTCTTCACCATGTGGTCTCAGGTGGTTTATTTCATACGTCAGTCGCTTTTGAATTTTCCCAGGTACCTTCCAGGTTTTTCACTTCCTGTCCCACACAATTAGGCAAGGGCAGCTGCCTCATCTTTCCCTTCCCTCCTCCTGAGGTCGCATCTCTGCAACACATCATCCGATCTACCACATTTAATAAGCACAACCACCCCATAGCATGTGTGTTGCTCCAGTTTTACAGTGAGGAGGCTGAAGCGCAGAGACAAGGAGTGAGTCTCTCAGAGTTGCACGGCTGGTGATACAAGAGAGCTATTTCTCACTGGCTCTCTCTCATGGCTTAAGGGTACTCTGCACACTCTCTCCACCAAATTATTATATGCCTTGAAGTTTACAGATCTTTATCCTGTACCAAAGGTAGCCCAACTGTCTTAGCTTGGGCTATTGATAAAATTCCATTGACTTGGCAGATTAAAGGGCAGACATTTATTTCTCACCATTCTAGAGGTTGAAAAGTTCAAGATCAATGTGCCGGCAAATAGTTCTTGGTGAAGACCTGGTTCCTTGCTTACAGAGGCTCACCTGGCTTTTCCTCTGTGTGTGCACCTGCATAGAGATCAGGGGATCCTTTTCTCTTCCTCTTCTTATAAGGGCATAATTCCATCATGAAGGTCCCACTCTGATGTCCTAATCTAACCCAAATCACCTCCCAAAGGCTCCAACCTAAATACCATCATATTGGGTCTTAGGGCTTCAACATATGAATTTGAGGGATGATGAAAGCATCCAGTCCATAATATTAACCATTTTTGTTTTTTACCATCCACTGGCAATAAGGAACTTGGTCCATGTTCTTACAGGGCTACATTAGGAGATGTCGCTGTGGACCTCCCAAAGCAATATCCATTTCTTCACATTCATACAAAGCTGGACATTGTTATTAATCTCAGAGTTCTTTCTTGCTTGATCAGGTGCCCTCTCCAGAAGTCTTTTGTTCTTTTGCTCCCAACCATCGATCTCAAAGCTACCTCCGTTCTCCCCCCAGAATGTTGAACAGGTCCTCAGGTAAATGGGAGTCCCTGAGTCCCTTGGAAAAGCCAGACTAATGGACGTGAATCTGTAGCTAGGATCTTCCATTAGCTCAGTTGTAGAATCATGAGGATAGAATCTGCTGCTCTAAGAATTTGGATAAACTAACTAGTTGGTACTAGTGGTAAAGAGTCTGCCTGCCAATGCAGAATACCCAAGAGACACAAGTTAGGTCCCTGGGTTGGGAAGATACCCTGGAGGAGGAAATGGCAACCCACTCTGGTATTCTTGCCTGGAAAATCCCATGATCAGAGGAGCCACAGTCCATGGAATCTCAAAGAGTTGGACACAACTTGATGATGAACAGCAACAAACCTCCTCTAAATATCTGCTTACCCACTCAGCAGAGGGACATGTAAAAAATAATTCGGCTTTTTCTTCCTTTTAAGCACTAAGCCTTAGATATGCATTTGAGTGCAAATAAACAAATTTTGAAAAGCTAAAGGGCAAGAGAGGCTACCAAAAATCTGGCCTTTTGAAATGAAGTAGCATTGTGCTTGTGTAGCCATACAAATTGTCCGCAATGGCAGACTGTTCCAAAAGAGTCCAGATGCTTTTTTAGATGTAAAATGAGTTGCCGACTGGCCATGCCAAATGCCTTCCTGCAGAGCTCTCCTCTGGAAGGGATGGCCATGGAAAGGCTGAGCAGTGATGCCCTAGTACTGCCCCTTGGAAATCAAAATGTCACCAGCCACACACACACACACAAATTCCCTTCGTCTTTTGCATAATCCAGGCCTGTCGGTTTGGAAGAGAAATAATCATTTAAATCTCTTGCCCTTCAATTTGACATAATGCAAACTTGGTTCTATTTAATTTAACAAAGATTTGCTGAGACCTTCCTTGGAGCTGTGCTGTCTTATGGACATAGTAACCAATAAGATGCTGTCTTGGCCCTCGAGTGTTTCATGGTCTGGAAGGAGAGAGCTGGGTAAACGGTTTGAGGAACAGAGATCGGTCACATTCTGTGACTGCCGGATTGTCTGGGCTGACAGCAGAGGGTAGACTATGGGGAAACCAGGAGAGACTTTGGGCGAACAGTGTCCAAGACTGAGACTTAAAGGATGTGAGTGCTTTCACAGGGCAGACAGGGAGCATCATGGGTGGGATGTCAGACCATGTTCTAGGCCAAGGAAATGCTGTTAGCAAAGGCACAGAATGTGAGAACTCCCCGAGGGCTGGTGGAATGAAGTGTATAGATGTGGAGGGGAAGGGTGGCAAAGGCAAGGATTACCGATGGAGGAGGGGACAATGCTCGCTACACTCAGGGGTTTGGACATGACCTTATCTTAATGCAAACCTTCAGGATGTGTTATCAGTGGGGAAAAAAACACAACCAAAACGTAGTTGGGCATGATGGCTATGGAAGCCAGGTATCAAATGGCCTGGTGGGCAAGACTTCTAGCAAGGAGACAAGGGTTTGTTTGGGAGATGATTCAGAATTATCCAGGAAGAAATTATGACTCCTCCCCCAACTTGGAAAAGTGCAAGAGGGAGTGCAGAGAGCGTGGGTCTGAGGAATAAAATAAGCAGGGTTGGCAGTCACCAACGGATATCAGATGCTGGGTTTCGAAGGAGTGAAACTGAAAACTGAACCTATTAATTGCTCAGTTGTGTCCGACTCGTTGCCACCCCATGGACTGTAGCTCATGAGGCTCCCCTGTCCATGGAATTCTCTAGGCAAGAATACTGGAGCAGATTCCCTTCCCTAGGAGATCTTCCTGACTCAGGGATCGAACTCGGGTCTCCTGCATTGTGAGCAGACTCTTTACCATCTGAGCTACCAGGGAAGCCCAAGGAAGGAGGGCTGGATACCAAGTGAGCTCAAGCCAACATGTAAAGACTGAAGCTCTGAGGACCCTGGGCTTCTCTGCCTATCACTGCTTCTTTGTGGTGCTCATTGCTACTGTCCTTAGACAGCTGCATGAGAGTCTTCTCCTAACTTCTGAATCCCTCCTTCTGTCTTTGCAAACAGATCCCCTGGTATTAAGCACATCACAGCCTGCGTGGTACTTTTCCTCTGACTTCAGACAAGCCATAGATTTTGGAGTCCTTCCACAGTGAACTTTCACATCCTGCACAGAACGCTCTGGCCCTCATACTCAGCCTTACACCATTTGGTGAGACTTTTGGAGGAAATTCAAGGTCTGGGCTTTATGACACAATATTTTTTTCCTGGTCTGTTCATCCTTGGCACAGTCTGGGGTTGGCATATTGGAACGGGCGTGTCCACCCTGCTCAATCACATGGGCACCCTCTGACCCTGAAGCAAATCAGATCACCCATCCCCTGGATCGCATCCGGAGAGTCTATATGGGCGAAAAAAGACTTGAGTGTATCCCTGAGGATACATGCAAATCATAAAGCTCACATACACACAAACTGCTTTTTTAAAAACAAAGCCCGGGAAAACTGAAGCTATAAAAGTATGTGAATCATCAACCCAGACATCTTCCCTCCAGGCACGCATGACACCCTGTTCCTTCCCGGATGCTCTTCCTTCACAAATTATGGAGGCTGCTGACATCCTTCTGGGGAAAAGATTACCCGATTCCACAGGCAGTTAAGAATAACATGTAAATGTCATTTAGCTGAGTGATTTCTACATGGATCAAAAGACACACTCAAGTTACTAACGATGATAGCCAAACCCTTTATTTCAATACAATCACAGCAAACCCAGAAAACTCTCCCAACTGAATTAGCACCAGTGTGGTGTGGGAGTCATTCAGACATTCCTTCCAGGTTAGTAGACTATTTGCAATTCAGCTTTTTTCTTTTTTACTGATGTGCATGTTATATAACCACCACCAGCCATGGGGGAAGCTGGAAGCCAAGGATCCTCAAAATTTTCCACTGAGTATTCAAAGCCAACAGGAGACAGTGAATGAATACTCCCTTGCTTTATGGTGACATGGCTACAGTTTCCCTTCCCAGTAAATATCGGAATGAGAGGTGGTGAAACATAGGGTTTGCATTTATGGGCTCTGGAGGTTGATGTTCCTGTGTTTAGATCCTGATACCCTTAGGAGCTGTGTGGCTTGGGCAGTTTCCTTTGCCTCCCTCAGTTATAATTCTTGCCTGTTTCACTGACTTTATCTTCCTCTGAGTTACTGTATATTTAGCACTTAGTTCCTATGTATAAGTGCTCAAGAAATGTAAACTATCATTTAGAAATAAAATTGCAAGGTCCATGTTTCATTTAAATTCAGGCAATGTTCTAATTTCTTCTGGATCTGTCTCTATTTTTTTTTTTTAAGAAAAGTGTGCTTTCCCCCAAATATCCAAGAGAATTGACTTTTCTAGCAGAAGTACCATGTTAGGCCTTGGCGTTACATCAAATTTGGTAGACTGCCACAAACCCAATAGAAATACCATCCTGATGTGAGGAACAGTCATCCTGAAGAGAAGGCAGTAATGTTTCTTTAAAACCTCCTCAAGGATTTATTGCTATTCATTTTCTGGATATCTGAGTAAACACCAATCCTATAGATAAAGTTCCCATAGAATCAATTACCTGCTGTCTTGACTTGATGGGTAAGGTCTAGAAAAGACTGATGTCTACACCTACTGACAGCTTTGTTAGTTTAAAGAACTTCCCTAGTGGGTCTTCTTTTACCTGCAGGCTCCTGGAGACTCCTGACCAGCACCATGGAAACCAGTGGCCATTGTCCAAACCTGGAGATGAAGGAGATGACAGAGAGTGTGATGGTTTTAGCTTGTGACGCTGAAGGAACTCTGGCCTCGGAGTCAAGAGGCTCCAGTTCTAGGCCCAGGTCTCTCTCTCTCTCTCATTTGCCCAAGTTTTGCACAAGCCCTTTCTCTTCTTTGGATTGTTTTTACTTGTGTGCCAAAAAGGAACGAGGACTGACCTGAATAAACTTTACCATCTCTTCAAACTCCAGAATTTCAACTACCTCCACAGTTCCTAGAACTTCTACAATTAACATAGTTCAGTTCAGTTCAGTTCAGTCTCTCAGTCATGTCTGACTCTTTGCAACCGCATGGACTGCAGCACACCAGGCCTCCCTGTCCATCACCAACTCCTGGAGCTTACTCAAACTCATGTTCATTGAGTCAGTGACACCATCCAACCATCTCATCCTCTGTCACCCCCTTCTCCTCCCACCTTCAATCTTTCCCAACATCAGGGTCTTTTCAAATGAGTCAGTTCTTCGCATCAGGTGGCCAAAATATTGGAGTTTCAGCTTCAACATCAGTCCTTCCAGTGAATATTCAGGACTGATTTCCTTTAGGATGGACTGGTTGGATCTTCTGGCAGTCCAAGGGACTCTCAAAAGTCTTCTCCAGCACTACAGTTCAAAAGCATCAGATCTTCAGAGCTCAGCTTTCTGTGTAGTCCAACTCTCACATCAATACATGACTACAGGAAAAATCATAGCCTTGACTAGACGGACCTTTGTTGGCAAAGTAATATCTCTGCTCTTTAATATGCTGTCTAAGTAGGTCATAACTTTTCTCCCAAGTGGTAAATGTCTTTTAATTTCATGGCTGCAGTCACTATCTGCAGTGATTTTGGAGCCCTCCAAAGTGAAGTCTGTCACTGTTTCCACTGTTTCCCCATCTATTTGCCATGAAGTGATGGGACCAGATGACATAATCTTTGTTTTCTGAATGTTGAATTTTAAGCCAGCTTTTTCACTAATCTTTCACTTTTATCAAGAGGCTCTTTAGTTCTTCACTTTCTGCCATAATGGTGGTATCATCTGCATATCTGAGGTTATTGATATTTCTCCCAGCAATCTTGATTCCAGTTTGTGCTTCATCCAGCCCAGTGTTTCTCATGATGTACTCTGCATAGAAGTTAAATAAGCAGGGTGACAATATACAGCCTTGATGTACTCTTTTACATATTTGGAACCAGTCTGTTGTTCCATGTCCAGTTATAACAGTTGCTTCCTGACCTGCATACAGATTTCTCAAGAGGCAGGTCAGGTGGTCTGGTATTCACATCTCTTTAAAAATTTTCCACAGTTTGTGGTGATTAACATAAGTCAACTCTTTTTCTTACAGAAAACATAAGATGTAAGTAAGTTTTGTAGTAGTGTTGAGCTCCCAAGGGCTTCCCTTGTGGCTCAGCTGGTAAAGAATCCACCTGCAATGCAGGAGACCTGGGTTGGAAAGATCCCCTGAAGAAGGTAAAGGCTACCAACTCCAGTATTCTGCCTTGGAGAATTCCATGGACGATACAGTCCACGGGGTCGCAAAGAGTCAGACACAACTGAGCGCCTTTCACTTTCACTTTTGCCTCCAAATTAGAGGCAAAACCATATTTTTTTCAATATATTACTTGGTTTACACTACACTGAGAATTCATTTTTGGAAAGAATAAATAAATAAATAACCTTAGAGCTTCTCTGGTGGTCCAGTGGTTAGGAGTCTGCCTTGCAATGTCGGGGACACCCGTTAGATTCCTAGATCCCATGTGCCATGGGGCAACTGAGCCCTCAAGTCACACAACTGAATCCTCTTGCAGCAACTACTGAAGCCCGTGCACCTTAGCGCCCATGCTCCACAACAAGAGAAGCCACTGCAATGAGAAACCCATGCACCATAGCTAGAGAGTAGCTCCTGCTCTCTGCAACCAGAGAAAGACTGCATGCATCAATGAAAACCCAGCACAGCCAATAATAAATAATACATTTTAAAAAATGACCACAAATCTATAAATCCCACTATAATTTACCCCACTCAGACAGTAAAGCGTCTGTCTACAACGTGAGAGACCTGGGTTCGATCCCTGGGTTGGGAAGTTCTGTGGAGAAGGAAATGGCAACCTACTCTAGTACTCTTGCCTAGAAAATCCCATGGACGGAGGAGCCTGGCGTCCATGGGGGTCACAAAGAGTCGGACACGACTGAGCAACTTCACTTCACAGTTAAGAAACTGAAGTATAGAGAAGTTTTATAATGTTTGTAGGGTCACACTTGTTTATGAAGGATTCAAATTCAGGTTCGTTTGATTCTAGAGCTTGTACCCTCTGCTAATTCTTTATAAATCCAGTTTAGAAGAGTATGACTGTATCACACATGGACTTGCTGGGACTGGAACAGATCTGCTTGTCTCTGCTGGTTTTGACTTTTAAAAAACCATTTGTTGGCTATAAAATCAGTCAACATTCTTGCGCTATGTAAATTAGTCTAGGTCTGGATCTAATCTTTTTCCCCCATTGCCAGTCAGGCATTTCTGACTGCTTCACAAAAAGTCCACATCTTGACTGTGTGTGTTCATACCAGTAGTCATATCTCATACAGATGGCTTCCCAAGTGACAGACACGTGGTAGATTCATGGTGGTAAATGCAGATTATTGACATTGAAACCCATGAACTCAGAAACCTCTGAAAAATTTCAGTGTAATACTAGTTCTAAATACAAATTTAATTGTTGTTTGTATTCAAGGAACAATGTCATTTTGATGAAAAAGTCTAAAAATAAACAGTAGATGATATTTTTTCTGAATCAGGAGGAAACCAAATGAAACACTGACCACAATCACATTTCTTCAGTGCCAGCATTATTTCAACATCCATTTGGTTTCTCTTGCTTCTAGTGACTCTGTGGTGAATATGGAGAGCAGGAAGGAAGCAGAGCTGAGAATACAGCTGAACTGAAAACATTTGTTCTGGAAATAGCAGAAGCAAGAACTTAAAATCGAATCTGAGTCCTTTGCATAGGAGATTTGGGGAAATTAGCAAAAAAGAGTGATTTTGCCTCAGGGAAAGGGGGTTTATAGAAAACTCAAAATATTTTCTGGAAATCAAAATTTATCTTGCAAGGTAGCATTTGAATCCGTTAAGGATAGATAGCCTGCAAACATATGGATTGACTTTCTCATGAAATGTACATGAATTTTGATATTAAGGGGGCACATACTTCAGCAAGATAATTTGGCCTCTGCTGAAACCAGAATATTTCAGCAATCCTTCCAGAGACATTGCCAAAGCCCGGAACCACTAGACTCTTCCATCCCGAGCAGCTTCCACTTTAGCCTGTGTCTCCAGCAGCCTGGCCAAATGAAACATAGAACTCAGCATCTTTTGAGGGGGCAGTTGCCAATCTCAACCCTGGAGATATGTTCAAGGGCTTCCAGCTGACCTTCTGAGCCAAGAATACAGTTCAAAAATGCCAGAGTCTCTTAGGTATCTGCTGCGGGTTACTTTGAGAGATGGTGATGTGAAAGCTGTTAGGCTCTGAACAGGATCCGTGCTGTAGACTATTTGCAAAAGCTCCAATTCCTTCTGCTGGGGTCAGGTTCTTCCTACCCCAGACCGTCTGTGCGAGAACAAAAAACAAGAACTATTGTCAAATTAACAGCTCTCCCCCCAAAACTATGGCAGGTGGCAAGATTCTTGGCCATTGAGTTCCAGCCAAAACATGTCACATTTATTTTCTCCTGGGAGAGGCTCTGGAGACCTGCTGTGAGTCAGAATGAGGGGGTGGCAGCAGAGAGTAACTGTTGCTTGAGCATCTTGTCTGGTGCTGATGAGAATTAGTCAATTCTTGGAAAGAGCGAAGAGCTTTTCTGCTCTGCTACCCACTTCCAGATTCTCCCCTTGGCCTTGAGATGGATAATTAGCCATCTAATGTAATTCACTTTATTTGCCTCAATACATAGATGTTTACTGAATTTCTATTCAGTATCAGGTTCAAGGCTATGGTTTTTCCAGTAGTCATGTATAGATGTGAGAGTTGGACTATAAAGAAAGCTGAGTGCTAACGAATTGATGCTTTTGAACTGTGATGTTGGAGAAGACTCTTGAGAGTCCCTTGGACTGCAAGGAGATTCAACCAGTCCATCCTAAAGGAAATTAGTCCTGAATATTCATTGGAAGGACTGATGTTGAATCTGAAACTCTAATATTTTGGCCACCTGATGGGAAGAACTGACTCATTTGAAAGGACCCTGATGCTGGGAAAGATTGAAGGTGGGGGAGAAGGCGACAACAGAGGATGAGATGGTTGAATGGCATCACCGACTCAATGAGTCTGAGTAAACACTGGGAGTTGGTGATGGACAGGGAGGCCTGGCATGCTGCAGTTCACAGGGTCGCAAAGAGTCAGACACGACTGAGCAATTTAATTGAACTGAACTGAACCATGTTCGACACTGGACTCTCAAAAGAGATAAATACATTCAACTCATACACTTTTCTCAGAGGACTTACAGGTTAGTGCAAAATTTCCCTGAGTGTGTTTACAGAATTTTAGTCTCTGAAGATGGACCATTAAAATAGTGTGCCGTGTCTAAAAGTTTTAGAAAATATTGAATTCTCTGTCATTCTTCAGGGAGATACACAATACATGGTCATCGTATTAAAGTCTTTGAGGGACTTCCCTGGTGGCACCTGTGGATAAGAATCTGCCTACCAATGCAGGGAGTATGGGTTCAATCCCTGATCTGGGAAGATTTCACATGCAGAGGAGCAACTAAGCCCATATGCAACAACTATTGAGGCCGGAATGATCTAGAGCCTGGGCTCCACAACAAGAGAAGCCACCAGTGAGAATCCTGCATGCAGCAACTAAGAGTAGCCCCTGCTTGTTTGCAACTAGAGAAAAACCCACGCAGCAACAAACACTTGGCATAGTCAAAAATAATAAAACAAAGGTAAAGTCTTTGAGAAGTTCTCCCAGTAAAGTAACTAGCTTAAGTTTAACATGATTTTCTCAATGACTGACAAGAGCCCTCTCACTTTATTCCCTGTGATGACTTGTCACAGAAACTTTGCAGTGCAAAGCCCAGTGCAAAGAGCCAAAATTACACTTTTTGTGAGACAAGTATGATATTTAAAGGAAATCACAAAGTATGGAGTTAGCACGGAAAGGAAAAAGTAGGGAATCAGGACTCTCTTGAAAAGATGCTTTTGATAGATAAAGGCTATGATCTGAATTGTGTCTCTCCTACCAAATTTATGTTGTATCCTAACCTGCGGAGGTGATGGTATTGGTAAGTGGGACCTTTGGGAGGTATTTCGGTCATGAGGGTGGCACCCCCAGGAACAGGACTAGTGCCCTTATAAAAGAGATTCCAGAGCGCTTCTAGCCCATTCCTTCATGTGTGGACAGTGAAAAACTGCTGAGTCTGAACTGGGAAGTGGTTCCTCAGCAAACACCACATCAAATCTGCTGGCACCTTGATCTTGGACGTCTTAGCCTCCAGTGCTGTGAAAAATCAATTTCTGTTGGTTGTAAGCCACCTAGTCTATGATATTTTGCTAAAGCAACCCAAACAGGCTGGGGTGATGAGTGAAAAGTTTTCCAGGTAGAAAACGTGAAATGGGTATTTCAGACAAAAAAATCATATGTGAGGATTTAGAATTTGCAAGAGCAACATTATCTCTCTTATGGCATGTACATACATATGTTAGCTTTTTAGGTGAAAAGATGAAAAGAATAGCAGAGATGATGCTAAAAGGGCTAGAATCAGATCTTGAGGTTCTCATATGCTATCCCATTGTTTTGAGCTGTTGTTGTTTGTTGTTTTAGTCAGTAAGTCATGTCTGACTTTTTTTTGACCCCCTGGACCACAGCCCAACAGGCTTCTCTGTCAGTTGAACTTTCCAGGCAAAAATACTGGAGTAGGTTGCCATTTCCTCCTATAGGGGATCTTCCCAGTCCAGGGATCGAACCTGCTTCTCCAGCATCTTGTGCACTGCAGGTGGATTCCTTACCTCTGAGCCAATGATAGACCATATTTTCCAAGTTTGAGTTTTTATTGCTTAATACAATGACCTTCATGTATTATATAGGGAACTCTTTTTTACTACATTTACTCAAAGTCACATAATCAGAATGTTTTCTTCTTCTTTCTTTCTGTTTTAAATGCAGTTCTCTGAAGACAGTGAGGGATGGCTCCCAGTGTTTAGGGACAGTGTTTGCTTTCCAGGGAAGCAAACTTAATAGACACATCTTTCTTGATGATTCAGTGGTAAAGAATCCATCTGCAATGCAGGAAATGCAGGATACCATGGTTCAATTCCCGAGTTGGGAAGATCCCCTAGAAGAGGAAATGGCAACCCACTCCAGTATTCTTGCCTGGAGAATCCCATGAACAGAGGAGCCTGGTGGGCTACAGTCCATGGGGTCACAAAAGAGTCAGACAAAACTGAGCACACACACACACACACACACACACACACACACACACACACATGCAAGGGCATGTGAGGGCATCAAAATAGTTTGTAATGGGAATTTTGAAGAGTGAGGCAGAGTGGAGTTGAGAATCCAATGGGTGAACTAGAGAGTATCCAGGAAGGGATGAAAACAACATGGTTATCCTACCCAAAGGAAAATTCAGTGACCACATGCTCTTTCAGGCACAAGGAATTTCAGAAAGCGTGGTGAGCTAGAGTCAGTTAGACTGGGGTCTTGTTTCAACTTGAACATAACTGGCTATGCAATGTTGGATAAATGGTTTCCTGGAAGGTGGAGGGGTTGGACTATGAAACTTAAAGCACATTTCAGCTCCCAAAAAACTGGTAATCTTTTATCAGTAGCTGGTGCTCAACATTATATTACAAGCTAAAAATAGGTAATATTAAAATTAAAGAGATCACGGAAAAAGGGGGATATTAGTTAGTTTTAATGAGCTAGATACCATTTTACACTTTGAAATAGATTTTTCACTGAACCTCATATCAACTACACAAAGTTACTTTCATTCTCATTTTGCACATTAGTTAACTGAGGCTCAAAACGGTTGCCCGGAACTCTCACAACTCTTAAGCAAGAGAGGTAGGGTTCAGTAACAGGTCAGGGTGATTATAAAGCTCTCTATTTGCATCACACTGTCCATCACCCTGAACTAAAATTTATTAAGTGCTCGGGAGTGGACTGAGTTATGGAATGGTCTGTCCTCCAAAGTCAAGAGGATACTGTTTTTAATGGAATGAGGGAGAAGATGGAAAATGTTGAAGCGAAGAGTTTCCTAAACTGGGCTTCTCAGCACAGAGATGTGACATCATAAAGAGCCTGCTCTGCAAGGGGTAACTCATGGAGTCCAGCCATTTGGGGTGAACAGGGAGCAAATACAAGGGTAACCATGTGAGCTGAGCCCATCTGCATGAACTAGCTGCCTCTTACCAACCTCTTTCACCAGTGTCAGATGGAGCTAGCTTCACCAGCCAGGTTCCTCTGTCCATGGAATTTTCCAGCCAAGAATACTGGAGTGGGGTTGCCATTCCATTTTCCAGGGGATCTTCCTAACCCAGGGATTGAACCCGAGTCTCCTGTGTTGCAGGCAGATTTTTTTACCATCTGAGTCACCTGGGAAGCCCCACTTCAAAATGAAATTAACAACTTAGGTATTTATTCTTCCCGCAGACTTTCATGGACCATTTTCCTTGTGGTGCCACATAGGCATTCCATCCAGTCCCACAAGAAACAAAGCTGAAATGCATTTTGTCTCTGCTTAAGAAGTTACAGTTGAATGGAGAAAGCAGACATTAATGTCACCATTATAAAAATGTGGTAATTGCAGGGAGAAGAGGAGAAACAAGATCTCTGTGACCCTAGAGAATTGCTCGGGGTAGTAAAGGGCGTGTGAGAGAGGTGTCCTAGGCAGAAATAAGAGCTGCACTAAAGGCTCACAGATGTGACAGCTGATGGGGTACTCAGGAAATGGCAAAGAGTCTGATGATAGTGAGTCAGAGTTCATGGGAGGCGTGGCTGGAAAGGTAGTTTGAGATTGTATGGTAAATAGCTTTGAAAGCTAAAGAAAGGAGCTAGAACTTTTTATATCAATCTTAAAGCTTTTTAAAAAAAATTAGAGATAATATTGTTTTAATGAAAATTATCTGAAAGGGAGCAAAGTGCAGCACTGGAAGGAGGGAGGACAGACTGAAAGGAAGTTTCTAGAGACAATCTAGGTAAACAATGAAGACCTGAGCTTGAGGACTGGTGATGAGGTGGACAGCACAGAAAAGATGGGGAAACAAGCAGTTGGTCAGTTGATGAGCCCAGGCTAATGATAGAGCCAGTATTGGAACCAAGGTCTTGGCTTGCATTGTGTGTGTGTGCACATGTGCGCACGCACGCACACACACACACACACACACACACACACACACAAGACAAAATATGTGCCAGGAACTGTGCTGGAAGCTGGGGAAACAGATAGACAGTCTCTGGTCTAAGTTGAGAGGAGAATGCAGAGAGATAAGAAGCCAGGTTTCAGTAATGGCAGTAGAGGGCATTATAGGGAGAAGCAAGGGAGAAAGGTGGTTGATTGGGACTTAGAGGGCAGACAAGCTCCCCACTGGAAAGGATGGACATCTCAGTGGAGTCTGGAGAAAGGAGTTGTAGTAGGAGAGAGGGGGGCAGCTGGGGAGGGGAGCTGGGATTCAAGTGGAGGGAATGGCAGCCATCTCACCTGGTCAGTCCAAACTCATCCATTGAAAGGGCCTCCGAGTGCATTTGAATGTGTTTCCTCACATAACGTTCCTGGTCTCTGAGATTCTATGGTGATTCCAGCTCATGAGACCTTAGCCCTCTGTTCACTGGAATGACCCACAAAAGATAATAGTAAGTTAGAATAGAAAAGATCTTTAAGGACCCCGATTTCAACCCCTCAATTTACAAAGAAGATGAATAAAACCCTGGAAAAAGAGACTTTTTAAATATTATGCAGTGAGTTAAAACTGGAACCCAGGTCAGTTGTTACCCAGTCCAATGTCTTTCCAACTTGCCTTGCATGCTTCTTGCATCTGAGTTTAACGTTAAGGTCATTCTGTGTCCAAACCTTCTTGCCAAGGGTTTTATGCAGGTTGTTTTACCAATGTGTTCACTTATAATTATTAAATTCTTACAGTTGTAGCAACCTCTGTTACCACAATGCACAGCATCCTTTGCAGTAATTCTATTCACTGCATTTCTTCAGGACTTACATTAATTCTCTCATCATCTTGAGTTTTATTATTCTCTTCTTTCCTAAGGCACAAATGAGCTCAAGGGTTGAGCTGCTTTATCATTCCAGATACTAAAACTTTCATTTCAGAAGTTTCTAGACCAGGCACATTTTCTTCACTTCTGAAAGTGTGTGCTGCAGGCATGCTTTGGGGCACACACAGGACAGCCTTATTTATCCTGTCATCATCCATTTTCCATCTCAACCTAGAATCACACTCAACCAGAGCTTATTGAGCAGATTCCATGCTGGATGCTTCCTAGGCGTCCGAGCCTCCTAAGAATTCAGTGTGCTATCACTACCCCATTTCCAAGTGAGATCAGCTGTCAGAATACTTTCTTTCCTGGGGCAATAGTGTGACCTGAGCAGTGCATGCTTCCCGTTCTCGAGTCCAGGAGATGAAGGTATTTGACTGCGAATTAAGAGAGAGTCATTCTCATCTGTGCCAATATCTTTGCTCAGAGGAGACTAGCCATCAATTAGTCCTGCCTCCGGACACAGCTCTGCGTTTTCTCTGACAACTCAGCTTATCAAGGAAACAGGAGAAAGCCCGTGGGCTCAGGGTGACTGGCAGAGGGTAACTTGAACGTGGGGAGGAGGTGGCAGCACCCTGCCTGGAGTTACAACCCAGAATAAAGATACATGAGTCCTGCATGACTCAGCTGTCTGTGCAGGTGATGAGAACCTGAGGAGACAGGGGCTTATTTAAGAAAACATGCATCATTGATGTGGTTATTTTGGGAGATGAAAGAGGGTTTGAAAAGGAGAAACACGTGAAAAGTATTCTATCTGAACAAGGGTGAGAGAAAACGAAGATTTCCCTTCATGATGGAATGGTGAAAAGCAACCGGTGTCCTGGTCTTTCAAGTCTCGAGGTTGGAAGAATGAAGTGTAGGGGGCAGATGTTGACGACTCTTTGTTATTTAGGGATTGGGGGATTTGGGAAGGGATTTGCTTCTGCATATCTTTATTGTTGCTAAGAGAAACCAGGCTCCAAGGGGGACTGAGAATGACGATTCCCCAGAGCAGCCCAAGCTTCCCCCGTGATGAGACGCGTTGCTCATACCTCACAGCAGAGTGAGAGCAGAGACTCTGTTTCCAATCACTTGCAGGAGGTCCATATGGAATGATGATCAGTTAGGGAGAGGGTGGGGTCCAGAAGCAAGCAGACTTCATCTGGCTCTGCTGCCTTTAAAGAAGTTGTGTCAGCTGTGGGGCTGACACGTGTTCTTCCAACCTCATTGAAGTCCCAAGGAGCAGGAGGATGAGGCGAGTTTGAGTTGAGAGCTGACTCTTATCTGCCCTGTTCTCTCCTGGGTTCTCACTACAGCAAGCTTCCAGGCATCCATGTCAGGCCTTGGACTACAAGTAGGAAAGGGGGCTCCAACATCTTTGATTTTATCTTGTTTTGTTTTTCCTGAATCTCTGATCCTGATTGGCTCCCAACCCTCCTGACTTCTTTCTTTCTTTATTTATTTTTTAAAGATTTTTTTTAGATGGGGACTCTTTTCAAAGCCTTTACTGAATTTGGTACAGTATTGTTTCTGTTTCATGTTCTGTTTCTTTCGGCCTTGAGGCATATAGGATCTTAGTTCCCTTGTTAGAGATTGAATTTGGACCCCTTGCATTGGAAGGTGAAGTCTCAACCACTGGACCACTAGGGAAGTCCCTCCTCCTGACTTTCAATATCATCAGCTGTTTATTTAGCCAATACATATTTATGAGGCTTTTTCTAGGTCTCTGTACTCTCATCTGTATCGCATCCCCCATTTCCTACCCATTCAGTTTCTTTCCTCTCTGACCCTCAGCCCATGGAGACACTTTTGCTCACCATTTGGATTTCCCTTTTGGTTAAGCCACCTGGATCACATCTCTCAAGGTCTACTGCCCTGGGACTCCATACTCACATCCCCTATGGGGAGCATTCTTCCCTTCCCCTGTACTTGTCAAACTTCTTGAGGGAACCCACACATTCTCCCTGCAGCTAATCTTTCACATGCCCTGGTGCTTTCATCTTGTCCTCTGTTAGCCTAGGAAACATCACTGACTCCACTGGTTCAACATGACAATTTCTGAAGTGTCTTCTGAGGTACCTTAGTTGATGGGGTTCCAACACAAATTTCAGCAGAGTACTTTTTCGTTCTTTACAGCTATTGAGTCCATCTTAGGTGCCACATCCTAATGGATTCTGTGGAAACAGATGTGCAAATTATGCATGTCCAATAACCTCATGGAATTTACCACTTATCATGGAAGATATCAAGAAATTAACACTTTTAAAACACAAAATCACTTTTAGAGTCAAACCCCTTACCCACCAGAGATGCTCAGAGGGCTCAAACAAACCCTGTGTGCACCAGCACCCAGAGACCCCACAGAGACTGAGGCAGAACTGTATCTGAGAGTCTCCTGTGAAGGTATGGGTCAGCAGTGGCCTGCCGCAGGGGCAGGGGCTCTGGGTGCAGCAGACCTGGGTATGGCATAAGCCCTCTTGGAGGAGGTCGCCATTAACCCCACCATAGAGCCACCAGAACTTACACAGGACTGGAAAACAAACTCTCGGAGGGCCCAAACAGAACCTTGTGTGCACCAGGACCCAGGAGAAAGGAGCAGTGACCCCACAAGAGACTGATCCAGACTTTCCCATGAGTGTCCAGGAGTCTCTGGTAGAGGTGTGGGTCGGCGGTGGCCTGCTGCAGGGTCGGGGGCACTGAGTGCAGCAGCGGGTGCATGGGAACTTTTGAAGGAGGTCACCATTATCTTCATTACCTCCACTATAATTTGGCCTCAGGTCAAACAACAGGGAGGGAACACAGCCCTGTCCATTAACAGAAAATTGGATTTAAGATTTACTGAGTGTGGCCCCGCCCATCAGAACAAGACCCAGTTTTCCCCTCAGTCAGTCTCTCCCATCAGGAAGCTTCCATAAGCTCCTTGTCCTTATCCATCAGAGGGCAGACAGAATGAAAATCACAATCAGAGAAAACTAACCAAACTGATCACATGGACCACAGTCTTGTCTAACTCAATGAAATTGTGAGCCATACCATGTAGGGCCACCCAAGATGGACTGGTCCTGGTGGAGAGTTCTGACAAAACATGGTCCACTGGAGAAGGGAATGGCAAGCTGCTTCAGTATTCTTGCCTTGAGAACCCCATGAACAGCATGAAAAGGCAAAAACACAGGACACTGAGAGATGAACTCCCCAGGTCAGTAGGTGTCTAACACGCTACTGGACAACAGTGGAGAAATAACTCCAGGAAGAATGAATAGACAGAGCCAAAGCAAAAGCAACACTCAGTTGTGGATGTGACTGGAGATAGAAGTAAAGTCCAATGCTGTAAAGAGGAATAGAAAGGAACCTGGTATGTTAGATCCATGAATCAAAGCAAATTTGACGTGTTCAAACAGGAGATGGTAAG
Source organism: Budorcas taxicolor (assembly GCF_023091745.1). Lineage (NCBI taxonomy): Eukaryota > Metazoa > Chordata > Mammalia > Artiodactyla > Bovidae > Budorcas > Budorcas taxicolor. Next base: position 144,954,272 of record NC_068920.1, on the reverse strand, counting down.
AGTGAACATCGACATTTTAGGAATCAGAGAACTAAAATGGACTGGAATGGGTGAATCTAACTCAGATGACCATTATATCTACTACTGTGGGCAAGAATCCCTTAGAAGAAATGGAGTAGCCATCATAGTCAACAAGAATCTGAAATGCAGTACTTGGATGCAATCTCAGAAATGACAGAATGACTTCTGTTTGTTTCCAAGGCAAATCATTCAGTATCACAGTAATCCAAGTCTATGCCCTGACCAGTAATGCTGAAGAAGCTGAAGTTGAATGGTTCTGTGAAGACCTATAAGACCTGCTAGAACTAACACCAAAAAAAAGATATCCTTTCATTATAGAGGTCTGGAATGCAAAAGTAGGAAGTCAAGAGATACTTGGAGTAACAGGCAAATTTGGCCTTGGAGTACAAAATGAAGCATGGCAAAGCCTAACAGAGTTTTGCCAAGAGAATGCACTGGTCAAGGGACACTCCCTCTTCCAACAACACAAGAGAAGACTCTACACATGGACACCGTCACATGGTCAATACCGAAATCAGATTGATTATATTCTTTGTAGCCAAAGATGGAGAAGCTCTATTCAGTCAGCAAAACAAGACCAGGAACTGTCTGTGGCTCAGATCATGAACTCCTTATTGCCAAATTGACTTAAATTGAAGGAAGTAGGGAAAACCACTAGACCATTCAGGTATGACCTAAATCAAACCCCTTACGATTATACAGTTGAAGTGATAAACAGATTCAAGGGATTAGATCTGATAGACAGAGTGCCTGCAGAACTATGGACAGAGGTTTGTGACATGGTACAGGAGGCAGTGATCAAGACCATCTCCAAGAAAAAGAAATGCAAAAAGGCAAAATGGCTGTCTGGAGAGGCCTTACAAATAGCTGAGAAAAGAAAAGAATCTAAAGGCAAAGCAGAAAAGGAAAGATATAGCCATTTGAATGCAGAGTTCCAAAGAATAGCAAGGAAGGATAAAAAACCCTTCCTCAGTGATCAATGCAAAGAAATAGAGGAAAACAATAGGATGGGAAAGACTAGAGATTTCTTCAAGAAAATTAGAGATACCAAGGAAACATTTCATGTGAAATGGGCACAATCAAAGACAGAAATGGTATGGACCTAAAAAAAGCAGAAGATATTAAGAAGAGGTAGCAAGAATACACAGAAGAACCGTACGAAAAAAATCTTCATGACTGTGATAACCACGATAGTATGATCACTCACCTATAGCCAGACATCCTGGAATGTGAAATCAAATGGGCCTTAGGAAGCATCACTAGAAACAAAGCTAGTAGAGGTGATGAAATTCCAGTTGAGCTATTTCAAACCCTAAAAGATGATGCTGTGAGAGTGCTGCACTCAATATGTCAGCAAATTTGGAAAACTCAGCAGCGGCCACAGGACTGGAAAAGGTCAGTTTTCATTACAATCCCAAAGAAAGGCAATGACAAAGAATGTTCAAACAGCACACATCTTACATGCTAGCAATTGCACTCATCTCACACGCTAGCAAAGTAATGCTCAAAATTCTCCAAGCCAGGCTTCAACTGTATGTGAACCATGAACTTCCAGATGTTCAAACTGGATTTAGAAAAGGCAGATGAACCAGAGATCAAATTGCCAACATCCGCTGGATCATCAAAACAGCAAGAGAGTTCCAGGAAAACATCTGCTTCTGTTTTATTGACTATGCCAAAGCCTTTGACTGTGTGGATCACAGCAAAGTGTGGAAAATTCTGAGAGAGATGGGAATACCTGCCTGCATCCTAAGAAATCTATATGCAGGTTAGGAAGCAACAGTTAGAACTGGACATGGAATATCAGACTGGTTCCAGATAGGAAAAGGAGTACGTCAAGGCTGTATATTGTCACCGTGCTTATTTAACTTATATGCAGAGTACATCACGGAAATGCGGAGCTGGATGAAGCACAAGCTGGAATCAAGGTTGCTGGGAGAAATATCAATCACCTCAGATATGCAGATGACACCACCCATATGGCAGAAAGCAAAGAAGAGCTAAACAGCCTCTTGATGAAAGTGAAAGACGAGAGTGAAAAGGTGGCTTAAAACTCAACATTCAAAAACTAAGATCATGGCATCCGGTCCCATCAGTTCATGGCAAATAGTTGGGGAAACAATGGAACCAGTGAGAGACTTTATTTTCTTGGGCTTCAAAATCACTGCAGAAGGTGACTGCAGCCATGAATTTAAAAGACGTTTACTTCTTGGGAGAAAAGCTATGATAGCATAGCAACCTACATAGCATATTAAAAAGCAGAGACATTACTTTGCCAACAAAGGTCCATCTAGTCAAAGGTATGGTTTTTCCAATAGTCATGTATGGATGTGAGAGTTGGACTATAGAAAAAGCTGAGTGTCGAAGAATTGATACTTTTGAACTGTGGTGTTGGAGAAGATGGGTGAGAGTCCCTTGGACTGCAAGCATATCCAGCTAGTCCATCCTAAAGGAAATTAGTCCTGAATATTCATTGGAAGGACTGATGCTGAAGCTGAAAGTCCAGTGCTTGGCCACCTGATGGGAAGAACTGACTGGCTAGAAAGGACCCTGGTGCTGGGAAAGATTGAAGGCGGAAGGAGAAGGGGATGACAGAGGATGAGATGGTTGGATGGCATCACTGACTCAATGAACATGAGTTTGAGCAAGCTCCAGGAGTTGGTGATGGACAGGGAAGCCTGGCACACCGCAGTCCATGGGGTCACAAAGAGTCAAACACAACTGAGGGAATGAACTGATACTGAACATTTTTTAAGATTTTTTTTTTGATGCGGACAGGTTTTAAAGTCGTTTTTGAATTTGTTACAATATTGCTTCTGTTTTATGTTTTGAGTTATTTTGCATGCAAGCCATGTGGGATTTTAGCTCACCCTCCCAGGGATCAAGCCCATATCCCCTGCGTTGGAAGGTGAAGTCTTCATCACTGTGCCCCCTTGGAAGTCCCAGACAATTAACACTGTAAAAAGTATTTTGGAGAAAACGGAAGACTGTCATAGAAATGAAGAAAAAAGAGTGAATGTGGCAAATGTAACCTGAAAAGTCCGGAAAGCTGAGACCTGGGGCGTGAGCCAGGACTCAGGAAGCTGGGAAAGAGGGCAGGAATGCCAGGTGGCAGGGACCACACACGGCACAAGCCCATCACTGGAAAGCGGAGAACATGCTCAGATGATGGCAGGTGGTGCAACTTGTGGATAAGTAGTGCTCTCGAAGGATGACCCATGAGGGACTTTGCAGAACCACGTGAATACTCCTAAAATTACTGTTGCTTGATCCTCAGCTCTAACGACTGAATCATGCTCCATGGTCGACTGATTGGAGAAATGGCTGTGTTTCACCATTTCCTGGGTCTACGACCTTTGCAGTGTGACTTGGTAGCGTTCCCATTAAACAGTGGGGTCTCTGTCTCCACTCTTTGATAGGCCTAGTGACCCATTTTGGTCAACAGAATGAGGTGGAGGTGTTTTCAAACTTATCCTGAGGCCCAAGACTCCAGAATAGTCTTCTGGAGCCCTGCCACCAGCCTACAAATGAGAAAAGGTGAGTCTGCTAGAGAACAAGAGATCCTGTGGAGAAGAGCTTAGTTGTCCCTCTGGGGGCCATTCTAGACCAGCCTGTAGTAGGCCAGCTCCTTAACACATAAGCAAGCCCAGTCAAGATTTGCAGAGCTGCTTACCTGACCCACCTGGTAACAGATGTATAAGTTCAGAGGAGATAAGTGGCTTCAAGTAATCATCATTTGAAAAATAGTTAACTGATTATGTAGTAAGCCATTGGACCTGGGGCAATTTGTTACACAGCAAACCTAACTGATATAGGAACCAAAAATATGGACAAAGGCTTCTGAAAGTGAAATAGACAAAAGTGACACCTGTAGGATTTTGTAGGGCATAACGATATGGCACTTTATCTTAAGGGTGATGTGAAGCTATAGAAAAATGCTGAGCATGGGCAGGACCCAATTAATATTGTGTCATACAAACATGAACTTGGCTACTCTGTGGAGAATGAATAGCAGGGGAAGGGGTTTAGGATGGATCAAAGTAGACAATTTAACTTGTAGAAGTTTTTTCCTTTTAAATATATACACTGAGATCCATGCTCTCTGCACTAAGTAATAGGATTACAAGGAATCCTATTTGGTTCCAAGTCTAGAGGGAGAGATTTATTATGCAATTTGACAAGTACAAGGATCGGGCTACACTCAGGGGGTCATAGTAGCATGAAGAAGTAGCACTTAGCCCAGCTGGGAGGGAAATGAAGGGTTCAGGCAAACTGGCTGAGGATGCCAGGAATATGGGGACACTGTTGTTTCCTAGAAAGACGAAAGAGCCTAAGCAGAAGTTGATATGACCAATATATAAAGATAAGGAGGGAAGCAGAAGGAAGCATGATGAGATGGGAATGCAGGGGGCAGTCATAGACTCTTCCCTGTTACCTATTGAGGTTACAGATGGGGGCAAAAATCCAACTGAAGCTAAGTGATAGGGTTTCGGAGTCCTGAGATGTGCGTGGACCAGTGGTTAGAAGATTGGTTGAGAAGGGCAGGGCCCTGCTCCGGGATCCTTTAGGATAAGGTGCCACATGGCCAGCCTAACTGACACAGCCAAGGCAGAGCTGCTCATTACCTAGGAGGCTGGTGGGCAAGACAGAGAAGTCACCACCAGCCAGACAGCTTCCGACTGTCTTCTGGAAGCCGGCAGTTAGCGGAGGCTGGAAGGGAACATTTTTTGCTGAGGTTTCTCCCCCTCCTCCCTGGAGTGCTGGCATCCTGTGCTCCCAGCCTCCAGCTGTCTGTCTAGACGGAGCCCAGATTGGACCCGTGAGGTACCGAACACTGTGATCCGGGCCCACACATTCCTGGCCAACAGGAGGATGAGCACCAAGGACAGAATCCAGGCTAGAGGGTCTTGGGGGTCTCCTTTCCCTGGGAGCACTCTGGCGCTTCCCACCCACCATGGAGGTTTCTGCCCACTGTATTGTCATGTCTCCAAACTCACCCGGGGTTCTCAGGAATCTCCCTCTCCTGCTCCTGCTGCCCGTGTCTCAGACACCAGGACAAACTCTATTTCATCATGGAGTCACAGGTCCCTGGGAAAGTCTCAAAGCTTCTATTAAAAAAAAAAAAAAAAGAAAATGTCACTTAGTCATGTCCAACTCTTTGCAACCCTGTAAACTATATGTAGCCCACAAGGCTCCTCTGTTAATGGGATTTTCCAGGCAAGAATACTGGAGTGGACAGTCATGTCTTTCTCCAGAGGACATTCCTGACCTAAGGATTGAACCCGGGTCTCCTGCACTACAGGCAGATTCTTTACCATCTGAGCCACTAGGTAAGCCCTGAAGCTTCTATCAGTAGCAATACTTTTCAAAGATTGAATGCTTACATGGACAAGAGTGGGACCCTCATGTTATCCTCTATCTACATCACACAGCAACTCTGTGAAGGACATTATAACTCTATTTTAAAGTGTTCATTAGGATGGCAAGGCTTTAAGAAGTGAAGTAATTCATCCAGGATAGCATAGCTACAGTTTTGGTGAAGTCAGGATTAGTACTACTTACCTTGACGGCGGTGGGGGGAGGGCATATTTTGTTTATTAAACTACCTTGCTTCTGCTGTCCAACCTCAGCTGTTGCAGATGAAGACAAAAGGACCAGTTTGCTGAGATACTGGCTGAGTCTAGATCCCTCAATCTAGGCTCTGGATGTCTATTTCCTTCTCCCTCGGGGTGCCCACGTGTTTTCTTTGGTGCATTTCCCAGGGCACCACTCCAGGTACTCCTCATGAAGCCTGGACCACAGGAAGCACACTGGAGATACCAGACAGGGTCTGCAGACCTCTGGGACTGATGCTCTTAGCAGAGAGAGCTGGTGCACAGGCAGGCAGGGGTCTCTGACGGAGAGTGGCATCAGGTATACACTGCCACACGGAAACCCTTCATCCAGCATTCACAGGACTCGGGCAGTTAGGACCGCAGGGTTTATTGCGATCACCTGAGCCTGGCCTTTTTCTTCCTTTCCCACCTGCTACTCAAGTGATCTCTAGCTTAAGGGCTCAGAGACAAAAATTTGAAGGAAACTGACACCTCACCCCACTCCAAACACATACACAGTTCCTCATTTCTTGAGTCAATAACAAAGAGACTTTTTTTTCCCCCTCCATGTCAGAATAAATGGAGGCAAAGAGCAAGTTCCTAGTTCTTCCTAGATAGGGAGAGTTTCTTTCCTTTTTCTATAACTCTTGACCCTGCATCTTGCCCTGGAAGTACTTGACCTATGTCACCTTCATCTTGTCTATGTCACTGGAGTTCTATGGAGTGAGAACTAGACCCTGTAGGAGACACTTCTGTCTATTCTTCTGAGCACCTGCTACCCAGGGGCTCACCTGCCAGGGATCATAGACTCAAGGTGGGATCTGGGACATAATATGTTGGGCCAATGATCAATGAATTTGAGGCCCTTCCTTAAACATCACTGTGCCTTTTAAGAGATGACAATAGAGCGTTAAACCCAGCTCAGCACTCATCTGAAGTTGGACACTCGTGGAGCTGGCCCTGGGTGGAGCCGCAGACATGGAGCAGAGATGGAGAAGAGAGGAAAGGTAGGGCTGAAAGGACTTTGCCTGATTATTCCATCTCCGTGCACAGAGCAGGGTGGTGACTCTTACCTTGCCAGTTGGGCATTAACTATCAGTAATATAGAGAGACATGTTAGATGCCAATTAGGAGACGTTTCTTTTCCTAAGAAAGAGTATGATTCAAATCCCTGAGTCTGTAGAGGAGGAACATGAGGCCCCAAGAAGAAAAAATGGATTATCTCCATTTATCCAGAAAACTCATTTGTGGTGGAGCGGGGGTGGGGAGACCAGGTCTCCTGGTTCTCAGTCTGGTGGCCTTTTCGTTAAACCCCAGACCATTTCTTACTTCTTCAGCTGCCTTGGATGTTTTCTGCTTGACTGATGAGGTAGGGCCTTGGTGCTCATCTACAGATGGCTCGGAGGCTGAGTCAACCATCTGTAAGTTTGCCCTCCACTTCCTGCCCAGCTGCTGGTCCCATGACTGGACTGCACTGAATGTTAGCCTTCATCGCAGGATGCTTGAGGAGAGAGTGTATCTTTCTCAGATGACTTCTCATGTGGTTTGTGATGAAGTGGCTTTCTCTGTGCACAGTCAATTTGTGGTCACCAGATGGCTGCTTTGGGCATGGACAAGCACTGGGCCTGGTAGTAGTATTATTCAAAGGCTACACTGCAGACCAACGTAGGGTCCGCTGGACCCCTTTCCATTGAAATACCAGTGATCATGGCTATGTCAGTGCTTACTAATAACAGCGATGCAGCAGAACCCCCCCAGGTATTTTATCATTGCCACTTTGGGGAATGATAAACCCCTGTCATATTAGACATCATCATTCAGATACCAGAGGGAGGGCAAGGCTAGTATGATTTTATTGTAATTTTTCAGAAGAGAACACTGGCTTAGAATGACCTTATTACCTGCCAAGTCAGATTTGTATATGTGGTAGGCATGCTGGCTTTTGAGAAAGGAGGGTAATTTTAGCTCCTTCCAATGGTTCCAATGGACTGTAATCTTGAGAGCAGTTATTATGTCTGATTTAACTCTGTGGCCTGCACAAAAACAATTGTTAAATAAATTACTATTGAATGAACAAATGCATGAGTGAATCAATGACTCAATGAACAAATGAATGAGAAGCAAAAAAAAAAACCAGCCTCATTTGTCAGTTAGAACTCCTTGGTTGTAAGCATCAGAAACCTACTCCAGCTGAGGTAAGTGAAAAGAGTGTTCATTGGAAGGTTGGGGTGGAGCTCATAGGATGGAAGGGAAAATAAAAATCAGGCTGGAAAGGCAGAAACTGGCCTCAGAAGAGGACCTGCTGAACAGGCTTGCCCCTGTGGCTACCATGGCTGGAACACATGAACCTCAATGTCTTGTCTTTGGGGTTCTCTCTCTCTTTTGGTTCTAGCATGGGCTTATCTCCTGGCTAGGCCAGATCTCTGATTTTATCCAGTTGCGAAGAAGAACTTCCCAAGTAAAAGCCAGGTTTTACTGCCAAAAATGTGCAATAGACTTTGGGGAATCAAGAAACACAGATATCTGCTAGTTAGCATCTTTAGAAACTTTTTCATGTGCAGAGTCATGACTTGTTTTTGCTGCTAAGAGCTTTCATCAGTCAATGAACCCAGTGTAAATTTTCAAAATAGGCTTAATACTACAGGAATTAGTATATCCTCTTCAAACCCTTACTTCTATGAGTAAAGATGCTTTCAGCAACTCCTTTCTAAGTACCAGGTCAGCTTCAACACCTGGCATTAGTGGCTAATTTTTGCAGTACTACTCATGAGTTAAGTTTAGGTGTTTTTATATTCTTGCATCTGTCTTATCTGGATTAGGGTAATATTTGTGATTGTACTGGATTTATTATCTAGTGTTCTATAAATGGAAATCAATATTTCTTTTATGTTCCCACTAAAAAACCGAGGACTTCATTTCCTCTATCAATTTAGAATAAAAAAATTATAAACAGTGAGTTCCACAAAGTCTGTTTAGCATAATCCTTAGCTCCCCATTCAGGCTCCTGGAGACTCCATTTCTGCTGTCCTGGTGTTTGCCTCCTACTTTTATTCTTCACTGGTCTCCTGGCTAGTATCTTGCCAGAGAGCAATTTAGATGCAATACCTTTTTTGGATATATCTCAGGACAAAATTTCACTGACAAGATATAAAAAGCACAGGAATTAGTAACGCCATCGTTCATCACTCAGAAGGAAACGTGTGTAAGGCCATAAAAGAGCTCAAGAATTTTCCTTTCATTTCTCAAGTGACTTTGTTGAGATGTTTATATACTTCCCAAATCCTAAAACTCATATTATGCTAAGAAATAAATTCTCACCTAAAAATATCATGAGAAAGAATTACTGAATTTCATGCAGGTGAAATTCCAGCGTGCTTCTATTTTTGTGTGTTTGTTTAGACACATTTATGAAGGTCTTGATGGTGGGTCTGAGCTCTGGCCCTGGCTTGTGATGGGACCACCACACACTGAACTCTGTCTTAGTTTCTACATTTATAAATTGTGAACCATAATACCTACCTTGCTTTTCTGTCTTTACTTTTTGTTGCTATTTTAAAAATTGTGGTAAAATTTACCGCCCTAGCCATTTAATGTGTACAGTTAGGTGCCATCTGGTGTGCAGCCATCAGCACCATCCATCTCCAGAACTTTTTTCATCTGGCAGAACTGCAGCTCTGCACCCATTAAACCATAAATCTCCATGCCTTCTCTCCCAGTTCGCTGGCAACTACCTTCTACTTTCTGTCTCTGTGAATATGACTGTACTAGGTACCTCTAGTAAGCGGAATTATACAGTGCTTGTCTTTTGTGACTCAGTCATTTCATTGAGCATAACATCTCAAGATTCGTCCTTGTTGTAGCATGTGCCAGAATTTCCTTTCTTCTTAAGGCCAACTAATACTCTATTTGGATGTATACATTCACATTTTTTTATGTTTAATTAATCATTTTTTTATTGCAGTATACTTGCTTTGCTTTACAATGTTGTCTTAGCTTCTGCTGCTGCTGCTAAGTCACTTCAGTCGTGTCTGACTCTGCGACCCCATAGATGGCAGCCCACTAGGCTCCTCTGTCCCTGGGATTCTCCAGGCAAGAACACTGGAGTGGGTTGCCATTTCCCTTCTCCAATGCATGAAAGTGAAAAGTGAAAGTGAAGTCGCTCAGTCGTGCCCGACTCTTAGCGACCCCATGGACTGCAACCTACCAGGCTGCTATGGGATTTTCCAGGCAAGAGTACTGGAGTGGGTTGCCATTGCCTTCTAGTGCATAGCAAAATGCATCAGCCGTATGTATACACATATTCCCTCCCTTTTAAATTTCCCTCCCATTTAGAACACCACGGAGGATTAAGTAGAGTTCCCTGTCCTCAACTATATGTTCCCATCAGTTGTCTATTTTATACACAGTATCAATAGTGTATATGTGTCAGTCCCAATATCCCAATTCCTCCCACCTACCCCTTCCCTCCATTTACATTTTAAGTAAGTAAATTTAGTCATTCATGTTGTTACTTGTTTTCTGGGTTTTATAGCTTTTCCTCTATAATTTCCACAATTTCTGCATTCCTTTATGTTTGGTGAATTTCTTGTAGTGACACAATTTGATTCCCTTCTCAGTTTTTTTTTCTTTGTTTGTTTATATTCTATACTTTCTTTGCAGTTACTATGGGGATTGTATATAACCTATTAAAATTGCAATATTCTGTTTTAAATTGATGCCAACTTTAGTTGCACACAAAAGCTCTATTCCTTTATAGCCACACCCCCTTTCTGTTAGTGAGGTCACAGTTACATTTGTATATATTATGTAGTCATGAACATAGATTTATAGTTACTTTTTAAGCTTCTGTCTTTCAAATTCTGTAAAAGCACAGAAGTGCTTAAATGACAAAAATACTGTTTTTATTTTTGCTCATGTATCTACCTTTACCAGAGAGCTTTCCTATATTTTTACATATTTTTTAAAAAAATTAATATTGAATAAAATTAAGTACGCAGTTAATATCAAGTGCATAGAAAGTATCTAACAAAAGTGGTAACTTTTCAGTAAATACCTTTGTCTGACTGATGTCAATTGAATGAATGATTGGATTTCTTTCTGCAAAGTGAGGCTTATGAGAGGCACAATAGATGCAGTGAGTGGGATGTCTTTAACCATCTGATATAAATGTGGGGCAAATAGAAATCAAAGTCAGTCACAGAATGGATAGGTCAGGGATGTACCTTGACTTTCCCCCCAGAAAGTTCTATGGCCCTGGATGCTATGTTTTAGCTTATCACATCAGTAAGTTCACTGGGGTTAAGCTTTAATTTTAGAAGATGTGACTTTAAATAGTTTTCCTTTTCCTTTCACTGTTTCAGGAAGTCTTGCTCTGAGTCAATGCCAAATGGGTTGGGTTTTCATCTTGAATTTTCCCGTAAAAGGTGGTGGAGGAGATGATTCATAAATCCCGTCCTGACCTTATTTATCTCATGCTCTAGCTGCAGCAGGTAAGCTGTTGGACTTTGAAGCAGGGATTGTTACAGAGAAGCAAGTGTGGAAAGCAAAAAAGTGTACACACAAAAGGGTTCAGGCAAAGGCATATTTCAAATTGCTCATGAACCTGTGTGGGCTGTATAAACAGACAAAATGAGAAATGAGGTTATGCGTTAAAAAAAATCAGAGGTTATAACTTTATTGTTAAGGGTAATTGTGCACACAGTGTTTGGTGAAACCAGGGAAAGGTGTGATTGCACTTGCCTGATTCATCTACTGCTGGATTTACAAACACTGTAGGGGGCGAATGGAGAAAATACATGCCAGGTACATAGAAAACAATGAATTTTATAGTCACAGATTTTGTGCTTTTCTTGAGGAAATCTTTCTGTTCTTTTGTTCAATTGCTTATTGTGACATTAAATAGGAAAGAAAAATGGAGCTAATGTCGGAGACCTGAGTTCTAACCCCAGCTTGCACACTCAGTACACAGTCCTAGGAAAACGGGTTCCAGGCCAAATGTCTTCATCTGTATAGAGAGGTTGAGTTTTGGTATTAAAGCAAAATAATAAATGAGGTTTTATATTTACAAATACCCGAGATAGTGCCATGTACTGTTGTTGTTTTTCAGTTGCTAAATCATGTTGACTCTGCGTCTCCATGGACTGCAGCATACCAAGCTTCCCTATCCTTCACAATCTCCCGGAGTTTGCTCAAACCCATGTCCATTGATACACAAGCGTTTAAGACATGTAGCTATTGCATAAATACTGAGTTTTTCTTCCCAAGTCACTCCAATTGCTTCCTCCCCTTTAAAGACACATATTATGAATCTTTTGTCTAATTATAAAATTTCCACCAGTGTTCTGGAACAATCTTCAATCCAGAATAAAAAAGGCCATACATGAATCTCTCTGATTCTGTGAGAGACAGTCACATATCTTGTATTTTACAAAAAATGTATTTTTTTTTAATTCTAAGAGAAATTTCTATTTTATAAATGTTTATATACATTTGGAAAGAGAGTTGACTTTAATCCACTTATTGGCCTACAGTGCTAAGATTAGGTTGTCGGTTATATAAAAGTATTTGATTATTGTATTGAGAATATGGCATATTATGACAATCTTCGAATAGCTTAGGAAGAAAAAGCAATTATCATTGCTTTTTTCTCCTTCTTCAATAATCACTTAAAACTGATGATTACAATAATTGACAAGTCTAAATGTATGAAATGACACAAGCTCAATGCAACTTCATAAAATATGTAGGTCTTGATTACTCTTTTATTAAGATATTGGAGCCTGTATATGACTTCTGTACGAACATCCATGATCCCTCTGCTGAAAATAAGAGGTTTTTAAAATCCATTGGAATTCATCTGATCCATTAGTATTTGATTTTACGAGTTTAGAATGACAAGATAATTTCAGTCTCTACTCCTTTTGATTGTATTTGGATTCCTTCAATTAGACTCAAAAATATCTTCTTCATTTTTCTTTATCACATGACTTCTGCCTCACAGTTTACTGAGGAAAAGAGGCTCTATGAAAGCGATGGTGTCAGAAAGAAGTTGAATGCAATTACGTGATAACACCGCAATGCAAAGAGCAGCTGAACTCACTCCGCTAGTAATCAGAACTAGAAGACGTGACCTGCAAATTCTACCAGTTTCCTTTCACTAATGTGTCAACTGTTTTAGTCACTGACTTCACACAGCCCCGAGTATTTTCCAGAGCTAAAACCACTAACATGCCACTAAAGATGGAAAGGATAAGGATAAGAGGAGAGACGGAATGAGGGAAGAAGCACTAAACCAAATTTAAACTAGCAGCCTTATTTTAGGCAGAAACAAGATTTACTCAGTCATTGACAATATTATCTCCATTTGGGGTTCTCAAACTTTGACAGTGGGCTTTATCTTAATCTTCATAATCAGCCTGTGATTGAGGAATCATTTATACAGAACAAGAAACCAAGTCTCAGAAGAGAAAAAGTGAGGGAAAAAGCCTTCGCATAAAATCAGTCAAGCAGAACCTGGACTTAAACCCAGGCTTTTGGGTTCAACGTTCTAGCCAAGTTACCTAGTTGTATAACGTGACTTCAGCCATGTGCTAGGGTCTATGGAAACTTGGGATGGAAAAATCACAAAGACTCTCAAAGACTTTACAGCAGGATGTAAAGATAAATGCAGAATGTTTAACCTGGAGGCCTAAGTTTCTGTTTGACTCTGAATGGATCCTTAATGCTCCAGAAGGAAAGGAAATTCTGCACCTGACATGGTGCCGTGTGTTCTGGTGATGCCACTGTGAAGCAAGTCACGGCCATTTCTCAGACTCAGAAATTGAAACCCAGGAATTTTATCTAAGTTGCTCATGATTGTCTCAGACTAACCAAGTGGACAGATGCGGCCTAAACATGGCAACATCCAAACTATCACTGCTGACTGCAAGCCACGCGATATCTCACCGCTCTGGGCTCTGAGTCCCTCACCCTGGATTAGATTTCAAACTTGATGGTTACACAAGGCCAAATATCACACACTCATATGCATGTATGAAAATAAATGAAATGTTAAATATTAACAAACTGACCTTGGATCCAGTCCTTTTCCTCTGTGCTCTTAGGTTTCATCATTTATAAAATGGCCATCATCATGCTGACCCCACAGCAGTTGGTGCTCAGGATGAATTCAATGTTACATGCCTAGCACACATCTGGAAAACAGTGAAACTCATTAGCGTTTCTTCCCTTCCTTTCTGAAATCTGTGCATGTGGGGCTGCACTTCTCTTACCAGAATCACCTTGACCTAAGACCAGCATGCTCTAGAAAGACTGAACTGCATCACAGCAGAATGGACTTGAGCTCATTACACTGCAACTTCATGCTGCCCTAGGCATATTGACACAATCCTTCAAGAGCTGGGCTACTCATAAAACTATAGTCATAAAGAGTGTGCACCATTTCAGCAGCATTTGAGAATCACAGTAACAGCATCAGGGAGGACAGATGCTACTATTACTTCATTTTTATCGATGGTCAAGGCTCAAGGAAGCTATGTAACGTTTCCCAAGTCACAAGATATCAGTTCAGAACCTAGACCAGCATCCTCGGATTTCAAGTTCACCATCCCTGCCAGCTTACAACACAGCAGAGCACACACGTCAAACCAGAAGAGCCATGGGACCATTAAGAAAAACCAAGTGAGCAAGATTTTAACCTTTGAGAAAATGATAAAGGAAAGGTTTTGTTACAGGGCAGATGTCCCCGCCAAACATGACAGAATGCTATTATTTTATCTCCAAAGCTGTGGAAGCTTCCCAGACAGCAAAGAGAAGCTGCTATTGCCTGGGAACAGATGTCTGCCTGGCCTCTGCCTTCTGGGGACAGAAATGTTCATTGAGGTCAGGGAGAGGACCCATTGTCAGCTGGAAGAACCATTGTTATTTCTGTTCAGAATGAAGTGAAAATGACATCTGTCAAGGCCATTAGTCTTTCAGATGTGGTTTGAATGAACAACATGTAATAAGGATGGGTTGATAACAGTTCACTGAAAATAAGAAATCCCAAGTTACAGAATATAGGGTTTTAGAGATTTGTGGGGCCTCAGAACCCCAGGATAGGACTTGTAACTAAAAGAAAAATTGCAGCTTCGAGTTCATGTTGTGCTCTTTCATCCCCAAACCTCAGTTTCTGCAACCGTAAATGGATCTGTTATAAAGATGGATGAGCCCACGCATATAAAAGCACATTGAGAAATAGGAAGTGCTTAGCAAATATGGGATAGTTTTTAAATTTTTATTTCTTTGATGGGAAAATAAATGATCAAGACTTACCCAGCTGTTATTATGAAAGAGATAGACAGGAACTCAGTATTCTAGAGTTTGCTACTCATCCAAGACACAATATTGCCACAACAATTTAACCACCACTGCCTGAGGTTCTGGGATGGGTACTGGCATGAAGAGAAAAATCAGGAAAGCTGATGCCTCTTCTCACTGCTGGCAGGGCTGAGCTGGGACAGCTATCTCTATCTCTCACTCAGCTCCTGATACTTACCTGTAACTTATTACCTATGATATCTAGCTATCAGAGAGTCTGGCCTGAGTAGAAGTGCTATAAATGTAGAATGAGTGGTTCCTACACTCCAAAAGCTCCTACTCTAGTTAAAGACCAAATTCAAATAGGTGCTGTAGTAGAGAAAACTGTGCCTTAGAGAACCACAGAGAGAAAACTCACCCTGATCTGCAAACAGACAAACAAAAATGGCAGTGTTAATTGCACTGGGTGACTTTCACTTTTCACTTTCATGCATTGGAGAAGGAAATGGCAACCCACTCCAGTGTTCTTGCCTGGAGAATCCCAGGGACGGGGGAGCCTGGTGGGCTGCCGTCTATGGGGTCGCACAGAGTCGGACATGACTGGAGCGACTTAGCAGCAGCAGCAGCAAAACACAGGAGTAGTGAAGGTGCTTATTAGAAGTTTAACAAAGGATCATGTAGCATGGAATGGGAATGTCTCCTGTTGGGGACAGGACAGACTGGACTGTGCTCACAGCTATGTCTGGTTGACACCAGGGCAGGCGCTGAACTCAGCCTTGAGATAAGCAAAGGGCAGTGCTGGAAGGAGCGGCAGTTCCCAGCCCCATTTTTGTGCCTCTCACAACTCCTTTGACTTCCTGGAACGCACTACTGGTTTACTCCCACCACTCCTCTCTGTGTGCTACTTTCTGTATGTGGAATGGCATTTCTCACCAGACACCCACCCTTCCCCAACACATACAACACTCACTTGAATTCATCCTTGAAACCGAACACACATGTTCCCTGTTTGGCGATATTGCTTCTTTGGCCCGAATATGTGTCTGCTGCTAAGTCACTTCAGTTGTGTCCAACTCTATGTGACCCCATAGACGCCAGCCCACCAGGCTCCTCTGTCTCTGGGATTCTCTAGGCAAGAATACTGGAGTGGGGTGCAATTGCCTTCTCCAATGCATGAAAGTGAAAAGCGAAAGTGAAGTTGCTCAGTCATGCCGACTCTTAGCGACCCTATGGACTGCAGCCTTCCAGGCTCCTCCGTCCATGGGATTTTCCAGGCAAGAGTCCCGGAGTAGGGTGCCATTGCCTTCTCTAGAATATGTGTCAATGCTATGTATATCCTGCAGAATCAAAACTGTTTCTTCAGATACTGGCTTTCCTTGATTCACCATGAAGCCAGGGACAATGCAGTTCTCTCCAGTACTGAGCATGATAGCCCAGGGCCTAATGCAGAATTGGTCCATAGTCGTTGATTAGAAGAATGTAAAACAGAACTGATGGCTTGCTGCTTGAACCCTCACCTGCTGGTGATGGATGCGTCAGGTGGGCTACAATGGACAAGCTGCCCAGGCTTAGTTATGAGGCCTTTATATAGGCTCTGAGTACAACCTAAAGATTTTAACTTAATTTTATCTAAATGAATAGTCCTGCCTCTTGTTCTCCAGGTCAATAAATAGAACAATCTTTTTTTTTTTTACAGACAACTTAGAAGGGGATTTAGTGGTTACAGCTTTGGTGATTTCCCACCTGTTAATGGATAAACAACAGCAGTCCTAGTGTGTCCAGGGCTGTGGGCACTGAATGGTAATTCTCAGGTTGCAGCTTCTGGCAGTGTATTTACTCAGCTGCTAGTGGACCCAGCAGCTGGGAACTGGCTCCCCAGCCAGCTATAAGAAAACTACCAGGGACTCATTTATTTACTATTAAACTGTAACCACTTGGCAGGGCATCTGGTCCCACTTTCCTAGTTATGGTTGGGTGCTCATGAGACATGGTGGTTAGGAGAGCAGCTGGAATATTTAAGATGTCAAATAGGAAAATCAGAAGTTTGAAAATCTCAGCACAGTTTTTTTCGGGGGGTTGGGTGTAGAAAGGGACATTGGGTAGAATTAGAACACATCTGGAATATCTAAGATTCTCTAACTTGGACTTACCTGGAACTCCTATCACAGCTGTGTTTGCTTTTATAGAATACGATTTCTTGATTCAGGGATGACAATGGGCAATCACAAGGGATTTTGTGGGTGACCAATGTATATAAAAATACCATATTTGAGTGAACAGAGAGGTTACCTAGTACAGTGGGGGAAAAGGACTGATATGGGGTTTGACAAGTGTAGATTTTCATCTTGATCTTTTCATTCAGTGCCACGACCTTGGGAAAAGTTTCTGAAATGCCATGCAGCTTAGTTTGATCATCTGTAAATTGGACAGATAGAATCCACATCAGGGAGTGGTAAGGGTAGGTCTGAGGCTAACTAGCATCTTGTCTGACCTGGGACTAGGGAGACGCAGGTAAACATGGCTGGAGTGGATTGATTCTGCCTGTTCAGTTCAGTTCAGTTCAGTCGCTCAGTCGTGTCCAACTCTTTGCAACCCCATGAATCACATCACGCCAGGCCTCCCTGTCCATCACCAACTCCCGGGGTTCACTCAGACTCATGTCCATCGAGTCAGTGATGCCATCCAGCCATCTCATCCTCTGTCGTCCCCTTCTCCTCCTGCACCCAATCCCTCCCAGAATCAGAATCTTTTCCAATGAGTCAACTCTTCACATGAGGTGGCCAAAGTACTAGAGTTTCAGCTTCAGCATCATTCCTTCCAAGGAAATCCCAGGGCTGATCTAATCCTTTAGAATGGACTGATTGGATCTCCTTGCAGTCCAAGGGACTCTCAAGAGTCTTCTCCAACACCACAGTTCAAAAGCATCAATTCTTTGGCTCTCAGCCTTCTTCACAGTCCAACTCTCACATCCATACATGACCACAGGAAAAACAATAGCCTTGACTAGACGGACCTTAGTCGGCAAAGTAATGTCTCTGCTTTTGAATATGCTATCTAGGTTGGTCATAACTTATCTTCCAAGGAGTAAGTGTCTTTTAATTTCATGGCTGCAGTCATCATCTGCAGTGATTTTGGAGCCCCCAAAAATAAAGTCTGATACTGTTTCCCCATCAATTTCCCATGAAATGATGGGACCTGATGCCATGATCTTCATTTTCTGAATGTTGAGCTGTAAGCCAACTTTTTCACTCTCCTCTTTCACTTTCATCAAGAGGCATTTTAGTTTCTCTTCACTTTCTGCCATAAGGGTGATGTCATCTGCATATCTGAGGTGATTGATATTTCTCCCGGCAGTCTTGATTCCAGCTTGTGCTTCTTCCAGTCCAACATTTCTCATGATGTACTCTGCATAGAAGTTAAATAAGCAGGGTGACAATATACAGCCTTGACGTACTCCTTTTCCTATTTGGAGCCTGTCTGTTGTTCCATGTCCAGTTCTAACTGTTGCTTCCTGACCTGCATACAGGTTTCTCAAGAGGCAGGTCAGGTGGTCTGGTATTGCCATCTCACTCAGAATTTTCTACAGTTTATTGTTATTCTGCTGGGAGCCACAATAACTGAAATACTTAAAAAAAAAAAATCTCATCACACCTATATATCTGGTTAAAAGTTAATGTGTTTCCTGGACAGTTTAGCTGAATATACAGGTTATTTCCCCTTTTTTCTTGTCTATTCATTTTTGCAGTGCAGGCACATGATGTCCAACAATGTACAAGCAGGATGCACCAGGAAGACTGCCCTGGAAAGAAAAACCGACCAGGGGGAGAGTGCCTTAAAAGGTGAGAGTTGATGGTGGCAAAAACAGGGAAAATGGCAGTGAGATGGAGAAAAATTTGATCAATAGCAATAGCAATCTTACTCTTTAGAAATATTTTCTAGGTACTGGGAACTGTGTTCGGCTTTTCAGGTGGCACTAGTGTTAAAGAACCCCCCTGCCAATGTTGGAGACTTAAGAGACCTGGGTTCGATCCCTGGGTCAGGAAAATCCCCTAGAGGAGGAAATGGAAACCCACTCAGATGTTCTTGCCTGGAGAATCCCATGGACAGAGGAGCCTGGCAGGCTACAGTCCTTGGGATCACACGGAGTGGGAAAAAGAGGGGAAATGACAGTGAGATGAAGACAATTCTGATCAGTATCAACAGCAAACTTACTCTTTAGAAAATATTTTCTATGTACTGGGAACTGTGTTAAGTGCTTTTCATAAGTACTTTAATTTGACCTTTAGAAGAAGTCCCTACTGAAGAAATGACCCTTATCAGATAAGGAATTTGAAATTTAAATTTCTTTTCTGATTATGCACAGGTGAAAACATCAGAGCTGAGATATGAACTCAGGTATGTCTGCCTCCAAAGTCCTAGGTCTTTAAATAGAAGTCTGTACTTGACCTGATATATTTAGAACGTGAGCAAGACAACGAATTACAGAGGTTGTGAGATGCAGTTGATAAGCCAGTCTGTATCCACTTACACCTGTTACCCCTGGTCCTTGATTTTCTGTGGGTACATCAGCCCTAGTGAAGGCTTAGGTCTGTCCTGTTTTTTTTTTTTTCTTTCGCCCACGTCCTGTGGCATGTGAGATCTCAGTTCCCTGACCAGGCTAAGTGCCCTGTACAGTGGAAGCGAGGTGTCTTAGTCACCAGGCAAGTCTCAACTAGGAAGGGCTTATAAGCAGGTGACAATTTGGGTCTAGAGTGAAAGATGGAATCTCAGTCTCTCTCTCTCTATATATAAAATAGAGTTATAGGTGAGATTAACAGGGACATTAATCAGAAACTAGAATCTGAATGGGTCCCCAGCAGTGGAATAGCATCTCCAGGGGAATGGAGGAAAGGTTCCTATCCAATAAGACTCATAGGCAGTCTCAGCAAGGGTGAGGGGAGAGCCAGGACATTCCAGAAACCAGGGACATGGGTTTCAGGGAGGCATACACAGAAAAGATGAGGAGTGAAAGCAGTCATTAGAAGGTCCTTGGTGAATAGCAAAGACTGATAGAACTAGACATCACATTTCAGTGTGCTGAAGAGTGAATGGAAAATTTGACTGTAGATGCAACAAATGCAAGTAACCTTCTCAAGAGGTTTGTTCGTAAAGAGAAAGAAGGGCAGGGAGCTTATCTCTCATGCACTCTTGGGGAAGGTTACTGTTTGGTAAGACTTTGCTTTCGTATGAGATGAGGAGAAGAGATGTTGGTGCATGCTTGCAGGTGAGAGGAAAGCTCTGATGAAATGTGAGAGCTGAGTTGCTGCTCAGGCCTGGGACTGGAGCCTGGGCAGAGGGCAGCCCAGACTTGTGCCATGGGGGCCTGTCGGTCTCCTGGCAGACTGGTGTTCGGTTTGGAGATGGGCTGTCTCAGGAAGGACTGCTGACACTTTCATTAAAGTTCACTGAGATGACTTGCAGGAAAAAATAAGAAAAAGTGAGAGCTGAGAGAGAGAAGGGGGTGTGTTTTAGAGGAAATGTGATGGGGGGGGCGGGCAGCTGACAACGAGTTCATGGGAGCAGAACCGTCTCTGCACTCTTGAGTACACAGTCTGTTGTTATTGTTTAGTCACTGTGTTGTGTCCGACTCTTGCAACTCCATGGACTATAGTCCGTCAGGCTCCCCTGTCCATGGGATTTCCCAGGCAAGAATACTGGAGTGGGTTGCCAGGTCCATCTCCAGAGGATCTTCCTGATTCACGGATCTAACCTGCATCTCCTGCATTGACAAGTAAGTTCTTCACCACTGAGTCATCAGTGAAGCCCACGTGGTCCATTTGACCTCAGCTATGTTTCTTCCACTCCCTGGACACCATTTTCATTATTTATACCCTGAGGGCTTTGGGCTATGATCTCCCATGTCCCCTCTGCTCTGGGACTGTCTAGATCCTGTCACATGCAATTAATCTTGTCTTAGTCTAGTTCCATCATACAGACGCTTCCTGATGAACTCGGACACCACCCCAGAGAAAATGTATGCAGATCTGTTCCCAAACCCCAATGCAGTGAGCTCCTCAAGTTCCCTCTGAGTCATCTAACTAGAGGGTGTGAGTGTTTGGTATATTTCTCCACACTGGACATCTGTGAAAATAAGAAACCTCTTCAAAATCTACCAGAACAGGGTGGAATTACTGAAAAGAAGGTCTGATTCCTCAGCACATTCTTTTTTCCCCAGTTTTAGACAATGTTGTTCCCTGAGTTACAGAAGAAAAAAGGGGAGTATTTCAGAGTAAAAGTTAAATAATCTTAATGCTCCTTGGAAGCAATGAATATGCAGAAGGTGGAGAAGGCAAAAAATCAGAGTTAGTCAACATGTGCTATTTGCCAGCTACTTGTGCTAAAAGCTCTAACTGCTTTTCAGTGAATCCTTGCGTAATCCCAGGAAACTGATATTATGTTTATTGTACAGACAAGGAAACTGAGACTCAGAGAGGTGGGGCCATTTTCCAAGGCTCCCTCCAGATAATAAGTAGCAAGGCAGTTATTTTGGCTTGATGGTAATCTTTCCTGACTTCTAAGTCAGTATGTTTCCTAACACAACTCACATCCTCACCACAGCACCAAAGACTGGATTCATATAACCCTCACCCTCTGCTTTTTTTAAGCTATTTTAAAAATTAAGGTATAGTTAATGTACAAGTCTGGGTTAGCTTTGGGAGTACATCACAGTGATTGTTTTCCACTATAGGCTACACGCTGGACTGGAAGAAGCACAAGCTGCAATCAAGATTGCCGGGAGAAATATCAATAACCTCCGGACACGACTGAGTGACCTCACTGCTCACTGTCACTGTCAGATATGCAGATGACACCACCCTTATGGCAGAAAGTGAAGAGGAACTAAAAAGCCTCTTGATAAAAGTGAAAGAGGAGGGTGAAAAAGTTGGCTTAAAGCTCAACATTCAGAAAATGAAGATCATGGCA
This sequence comes from Budorcas taxicolor, assembly GCF_023091745.1. NCBI lineage: Eukaryota > Metazoa > Chordata > Mammalia > Artiodactyla > Bovidae > Budorcas > Budorcas taxicolor. The sequence goes on along the minus strand of NC_068920.1, from coordinate 144,932,397 downwards.
TCTGGTCCCATCACTTCATGGCAAATAGGTGGGGAAATAGTGGAAACAGTGTCAGACTTTATTTTTTGGGGCTCCAAAATCACTGCAGATGGTGATTGTAGCCATGAAATTAAAAGACGCTCACTCCTTGGAAGGAACGTTATGACCAACCTAGATAGCATATTCAAAAGCAGAGACATTACTTTGCCAACAAAGGTCTGTCTAGTCAAGGCTATGGTTTTTCCAGTGGTCATGTATGGATGCGACAGTTGGACTGTGAAGAAAGCTGAGAGCAGAAGAATTGGTGCTTTTGAACTGTGGTGTTGGAGAAGACTCTTGAGAGTCCCTTGGACTGCAAGGGGATCCAACCAGTCCATTCTGAAGGAGATCAGCCCTGGGTGTTCATTGGAAGGATTGATGCTGAGGCTGAAACTCCAGTACTTTGGCCACCTCATGCAAAGAGTTGACTCATTGGAAAAGACCCTGATACTGGGAGGGATTGGAGGCAGGAGGAGAAGGGGACGACGGAGGATGAGATAGCTGGATGGCATCACCGACTCGATGGACATGAGTTTGGGTAAACTCTGGGAGTTGGTGATGGACAGGGAGGCCTGCCGTGCTGCGATTCATGGGGCCCAAAGAGTCAGACATGACTGAGCGACTGAACTGAACTGAGTGACTGATAAGATGTTCAGTTCAGCTTTAGCTACATCTCACTAGTTTGTTTTGCCATAGTTTTATTATCACATTATTCAAGATGTTTTAATAAACATCACAGCTTCTTCTTTGACCTGTGGCTTCTCACAGAATACTTCTTATTTTTTCAATATACGTGAATTTTGGTAAAATTATCTCCTAGTCATTGCTACCTTAATTACACTCTCTGAATGGCAAGTTCTTTGAATAATTATCATTCTTTTAAATGTGACAAGATTTTATAGCCCAGCTATAGTCAATTTTTAAAAGTATTCCATGAGAGCTAAAGTAGTGTTGCATAATAAATGGGTGACAATACTTGGTCAAAGTTTCCAGTTCTGACTGAGGCAGGTAAGAGCCTCATTTAAGTCCAAAGGAAACCCATATCCTCCTGTGTACTGTGCTCAGCTGCTAAGTCATGTCCGATTCTTTGCAACCCCATGGACTGTAGCCCACCAGCATCTCTGTCCATAGGATTTCCCAGACAGGAATACTCGAGTGTGTTTCCTTTTCTGAACTAGCCAGAAATCATACCAGTAAAAAAAAAAAAAAATCCTTTCTTTTGGGCTTGAGGTGACAGAAGGGGGCTTATAACTGAAAGATGAAATAGGAAAAATTCTCCGTGTTATTTTTCCTCTCTTGATCCTTATCCCTGGCAAACCCTATATTTATATATGATAGAAAGGTTGCTATTTTACATTTGAAGCACATTTTAAAGCCTTTGTTGAATTCATTCCTGCTGGAAAATTGCAGATAACAGTATTTGTTTTATATTTTGAGAAGTTGAAATATAGAGAGTGTGGGTGCCCTTGTCAGTGACATACGTTGCTCACAGAACCAATTTTATTCCAATTAAATTAAGTGAATGTTGACTTACAGACTACATGCTTTATTCTAAAATTACAGCCTTCATTAATAAATCAAACTCATAGATTTCAAGGTTTTTAGTAGAAGGAAAAGCTGTTTAGAAACAGAAGTGGCTAGACCTTCCAATTACAGCTCTTCTGCAGAGCACCCTGTTTACCCTGGGAATCTGTCGTAATTACCACCTCTGCCAGTGATCAGCCTCAGAGGTTTGCAGCTTCGCCTGGGCCAATGTAGGAATATGCATGGAATCTAAATTCCCTTCAGCACAGCTGAGATAAGAACAACAGTCAACAAAGATGTGTTGAATTATGCGAAATCTGACAATTTAGCTTATAAGTCTCCTCTTCTCATCTGGGGTCCACATTCTACCCAGTCCTGCCTGGCACAGGTCAGGGTAAATCCCTAAGGAGGGCAGGATGCGAGCAAGCCAGGTTCAGACTCAGAGCCTGATCTCACACTCCCCTGATCCATGTACATTTTCAGAGCTCTTTCCTTTCATCCTTCCTCCCCTTGCTGAATCCTCTAAGCACCCGCCTGATGGGAAACAAGGAGTTGCTGGAGTAATGTACTGTAGAAAATAGGGCAAAAGCAGAAACCATTAAAATGCAACATAATCAGCCTGTCACATATTTTAATTTGCTGCCTAAGATCAGGAGTCTCTTTTCTTGCAGATGCTTGTGCAACAGACATTGGTTGGGGGGAGTGGTTACATGGTGCACTGGATCGAATAGGGTTCCCTCCAAATTAATGTCCACCAGGAACTTCAGAATGTGGCTTTATTTGGAAATAGATCTTTGCAGAAATTGAACCTTTGTTGAGATAAGGTATTTCTGTATTTGAGTGGGCCCATATCCAATGCATGATATCCTTATAAGAAGAGAAAACAGAGACACACAGACAGAAGTAAAACAACATGTGATGACAGAGGCAGAGATTCGGGTAATGTTGTCACAGCCGAGCGGCCCTGGGATTGATGGCTCTTAACAGAAACCAGGAGAGACTGGAGCAGAATCTCCTGATCCTCCAAGGAGGATCCCCCCTTGGAGGGGATCCCCCTTGATTTTGTACTTCTAGCCTCTAGAATTGAGAGGGAATAAATTTTTGTTGTTTTAAATTACTAAGCTTGTCATAATCTAGAAGCCCTAGAAACTCGTACAAATTGAAAAAATATTATTGAATTAAGAAGGGAAAGTGAAAGGTTGAAGGAACTTTGCAGAAAATACTGTTGGATCCTACTTTATAATAAAACTAGCAAAGATTTTTGTATTATTACTCACCGATAAATAAGTACCTAAAAGACTACTCTAAATATAGGTATATTTATATTTAAAGAAAGCACTTAATATTTGTATCTGTAGATACAGTTTTTAAAATGTGAATTATTTCTGATTCATACAATTACTCTACAGAGACAAGCAGGTCATATGTTAGGAAGTCCATTTTATAGACATGTCAGATGATCCACAGGAAAGCAACTTGGCCAAAGGTCCCTTTTCGAGTTAGTGACAGAGCTAGGCTAGAATCCCCACCTCCCAGCCCTCTGAATATTCTTTAAATAATCTAGTAATCAGAATAATATTTTTATGTGAAAGAGGAGAGAACGGAGGCCCAAAATCACAAGTAACTGGCCCAAATTTGCTGAGCAGAGATCACAGACAGAACTAGGAAAAAGACTTTCTAACCATTAGGCCTGTCTTCCCAGCTATTGTCTGTTGAATCTCCACTTTGCCTCTGTGTGTGTGTGTCTGTGTGTGTGTATGTGTGTGTGAAGTGATGACATCAAGGACTCAGGTTAAACAGAATGATCCCTGTTAACTGCTTGTTAGTGAATTCTATAGCATAAGGGAAAAATGAAGAGGAAAGTCTGTTGTTTATGATTGTCTTTTGATGAAATACTCCAGATTTCATGCAAATAGGTTAGGTAAATCAATCAACACAGAATTAGTATGGTTAAACTGGAAGTCAACTATAATTAACCATATTTTATAATGACTTTGTGCCATTTTACTTAAAAAGCTTTAGTTTAATCTCTCCACTAACAGAGGTGAATCATATATCTTTGAGATGTTCAGAGACTTCTTAGAATTCATAAAAACCTCAACTGGGAAGGCACCTACAGGCCTTCCATGGGGCTTCCCTGGTGGTCCAATGGTTAAGAGTCTGCCTCCAATGAAAGGAACATGGGTTTAATTCCTGGTTCAAGAACTAAGATCTTACATGCCATAGGGCAACTAAGCCCAAGTGCCTCTGCTACTGAAGCCTGCACTTCCTGGAGCCTGTGCTTCACAACAAGAGAAGCCACTGCGATGAGAAGCCCTTGAACTGCAACTAGAGAGTAGCCCCTGCTCTCCCCAACTAGAGAAAACCCATGTAACAGTGAAGAGCATGAGCACTGCAACAAAGCTTCAACACCGCCAAAAAGTAGCTAAAGTAAGTAAAATTCAAAACTTAAAATAAAGGCTTCCCTTGCCCACCTCACCGACTTCTGCACAGTGATGGCCTACTGTTGACCTGAACACCTCCCGGCTTGTGACGGTCATCACCACCCTGGGTGCTAGAAAGCACTTTATTACTCTGGTCCTTGTACAGCCCTTGTTTCAAAAAGAAAAAAGAAAAACATCTAATCTCACCTGCACATGAAAACCTGTAAGAAGGGTGAGTTTTCCCTCCTGTTCAACTGTTCTCTTTCTTTTACTGTTCTTGTCCCTTCTTAACTAAAGTTAACTCATCTATTTGTTTGCTGACTCATTTCACCAAAAATTATATTGGACACTAATTATGATAAAAACTATATTCAGCATTGATGTAATATTTATCATGAGACAGGCATGGCTCTGTGTGCTTTATAAATAATCTCTTTTAATCTCCCCAATAACCCAATAACTTATGAAATAAGTACTATCACTTTCCTGATAACACATTATTGAAGTTTAATAAACATGCTCTCAATAGTCACCAAATAGATAAATAGATAGACAATGAACATTGTTCCAGTATATGAGCTTCCCTAGGGATTTCCCAGTTGCTCAGTGGTAAAGAATCTGCCTGTGATGTAGGAGCCACAGGAGATGCCAGTTCAATTTTTGGATCAGGAAGATCCCCTTGAGGGGGGAAAGGCAACCCACTCCAATATTCTTGCCTGGAGAAGCCCATGGACAAAGGAGCCTGGAGGGCTGCAGCCCATGGGGTCGCAAAGAACTAGATAAGACTAAAGCAACTTAGCATGCGCCCATGCTTGGGCTTCCCTAATTCGCATTGCTCTTTTGATTTTAAACCCAGGGACATTCACTATTTCCAGAATGGGCAGTGACATCAAGAGCACATTTTGGATTCTGAAGTAAATGCCTCATTCGTAACTGGCCTTAAAATGCTGCTCCACAAGATGTTTTGGGATGAGAGGCTCTTCTGACATCGTTCAAAAGAGTGGGCAGCAGGAGACCCTGTAAAACCCAAACCACAGGGAAATGCCTGATGTCTGCCTAGGGGCAGGCATATTCCATAAGCAAGACAATTCTACACTGAAGGGATCCTAACCCTTTCAGATATATTCACTCTGGCTCTAATTAGCTCAAACCCCCAATTATACCTGTAGCTCTTTTCTTTGAGGGCTCTTCAAACTTAGTTTTGATTACTGGTTGCAATTTCTGTTTCCATGATGGGAATGACCTTCAGTGTTCCCTTTAAATAATTGCACCTACTAACATATGACAGAGCAGGCCCTAGTGATTCCAGCTGGAACAATTCTGCCACATATCAATCACTAAGTATTTCTGAAAGAGAAATGGCCCCCATCTCAAGGACAAATATCTATTTGTAAACACCTACAAATTAACTTCCTTTGTAAACACCCACCGCAGGCAGTTTTCAAAATGTTCAAGAATAATTTCAGTTTTCAAGGCAAAATACAGAAGCTTGGATTTTATATCTATGAAATTCTATACTAAGCCACTAGACTTTTGGGATGACATAGACTGTTTTCTTTTGCCTTTTTTTTTTTTTTCCAAACAGTGATACTCATTAAGGCCCAGTTAAATGTGTCTATATGTAATAAGCTATCCCTGTTTCTCTAGACAGAGGAAGGAAATGGCAGCCCACTCCAGTATTCTTGCCTGGAAAATCCCATGGACAGAGGAGCTTGGCAGGCTGCAGTCCATGGGGTCACAGAGTCAGACACGACTGAGTGACTTCACTTTCACTTTTCACTTTCATGCATTGGAGAAAGCAATGGCAACCCACTCCAGTGTTCTTGCCTGGAGAATCCCAAGAAAGGGGGAACCTGGTGGGCTGCCATTTATGGGGTTGCACAGAGTCAGACACGACTGAAGCAACTTAGCAGCAGCATCCATTTTAGAATTTTTTCCTCTCCCACTTTTCACTGGAGGAAAGGTGTCATCTTGAGTTCAGGAGATATGTGTTACTTACCTCCGTTTTATTTCATCATCAACCTGAAACAAAGGGTAAGCTAGGCAAAGCCCCTCATTTTTGGGCCTTACAATATAGTGGAAAAGTCAGAAAATGTTCAGATAATTAAGATTCAGCCTATATTCTAGCATAGGAATAAGACCAGGGGCTCTTGATCCCCCCAAATCAACATTTATTATCCATAATTTTTTTTTTTAAAGGATTCATGTTTGTGACTGAGGAGTAGCCTTCTTTTCCTGATTCCTCCATACACAAGATTGTGGATCTACAGGACTTTTGTTTCATAGTCTCTCTGTCCCTTTCAGCCCAGGTTGATATAATTCCTTAAAGGTTCTTCAGAGTTCCTATGTGTCAATTTACATTATGCACCATTAGACACAGGTCACACTCACAAATAGCTTTGTGATCATCTCTTCTCTGACTTGGGCTCCTTCTGAGACTGGCTTGAGACAATGTTCTTTAAATTCATGGAAGCCCCTATGGAAAGAGTATGTGAGATGTGCCCTTACTATCTGGGTAAACTTTCATCTCTTTTGAAGGATCCATGAGGCACTGATTTAAATCTTTTGAGGTCTTGTCAAAGGGCTTTACAGTCACATACTGATCTATGAGGCAGCAATTTGAATCTTTCTGGGGTCTTGTTAAAGGGTTTTACAATCACATGCTTGCCCTTATCTTCATTCTAAAGCACATTTTTCTGGCAGCACTCTCAATTTTGATTTTCTCCGAGGAGCTTTCTTAACCTGAAGATAATCTCCTGGGAGATACTAGCAGTAAAATACATTTTTTTTTTTAAACTCAGCACAACCTGTATACTTTATATTTTCTTTAAATTTTGCTGAAAACTGAAAGATTCTTTTTTAGCTCACCTCTCTCTATTTTTATCTTAGCATACATGACTAAAAGAAACCAGATGTAAGTTTTAGCAATCCCCCTTAAAATCTTAAGAAAATCTACCAGTTTGTAAAGTGTATTTTCTAATTTCCCTGACACCAAAGGTGACAGTGTTGACAAAATGTACTCTGAGCTCCCAGCCTTCTCTCAAAGCCCTCACAGTTCTGTCACCGCCTGAGCCCATAGCTAAAGCTTCATTTTGGGATTTCTTTGGTATAGCTGCACCCATGACCACTTTCCACTCATTAACACAAGTTCTGTTCCAGTCATTAATGCTACAAGACAAACCACCTCAAACCTCAAAACAGTCACCATTTTCTTGTGTTCATGGATTCTATAGCTCATGAATTTGGAAGGAATGTATTAAGGATAGCCTGTTTCTGTCCCATAATATCTGAAGCCTTGGCTTATAAGGATAGTAGGCTGGGGCTGACCCAAGGACTTTGGGCTTGAATCAAGAAGTCCCATTCACTCACTGTCTGGCAGATGAGTGGGGAGGATCTGAAAGCAAAGATGAAGATGAAAAATAAGGTGCCTATATGAGGCTCAGACAGTAAAGAATCTGCCTGCAATGCAGGAGACTCAGGTTCGATCCCGGGGTCAGGAAGATCCCCTGGAGAAGGGAATAGCTACTTACTCCAGTTTTCTTGCCTGGAGAATTCTATGAACAGAGGAGACTGGCGGGCTAAAAGTCCATGGGGTCCCAAGGAGTCAGACACAGTGGAACAAATAACACTTTCAATTTCACTTTTTCTTTCACGTGTGATTGGCTTCTGTACAGCAAGATTCAGGGCAGGTGATCTTTTTAACCTGGTGGCTCAGGGCTCCAAGGTGGAAGCCGTGTTTCTGTTATGGTTTCCAGTCTCAGAAGCCATGCAGAGTATCTTCAGCAGTACTATACGGTTTGAAGTATTCACAAGCATTCTCAAATTTAATAGGAGGGGGTGTTGATGGTACCTCTCCATGGAAGGAATGTCAAGAAATTTTGGAGTCAGTTTTACAACCCTCTACACATGAGTTGGAATTGCTTACCGAGATGAGCAACACAAGAGTGGGAGGGCATTTGTGGGAATGATGAGCCAGATCAGATTCGGAAATTTTAAGTCTGAGCAGTCTGTGTGGTTTCTAGTTGGCCACAATGTACAGAAATTTTATTCTCCTTTGGAACTCAGGATGGATATCAGGACTGAAGTTAAACTTTGAGAAAATGCATTTGAGATTTTAAGTCATGAGAGTGATGAAATTATCCACAGACTTCTGTAAACTCAGAAAAGCAGTCAAAATCACGATTTTTTTTAAAAAGGTGGTGTCCCAGAATTCAAATGAAGGAAGCATTTCAAGAAGGGGGAAGTTAGCAATGCAAACATAATAGACACATGACTCCAAAAGATTTAGATGTGAAAACATCCATTTGATTTAGCCACGAGGAGATCATTGGTGACCACAGGGGCGAAAGTTGTTTATTTTAAATGATAAAGTATACAAATAAGTGCAGTGCATAATAAAATAAATAAGAAAATTAAGCATCTTAAATAATGCCTCTCCTTGACCACAGCCTCTCATCATTCCAGCACATCTTCTAAGGCATCTCACCAGGAAGAGTTCCTACACCTAAAGGGGTCATTCCAGTTTCACTGCCCTCAACAGTGTTTGGTTGTAAACAAATAAAAAACAATGCTCACCATGTTAGTATTGCTAACACGGTCTTACAAATACTTGTGTCTTCTGGCCCCTCTATCTTTCCTCTGTTAACATTTGTGCTGACAAAGGCTCCATCCATGGGTAAAGTGGTTACTTGCCTTCACTTTACCTTAATTGGCCACCTGATACTAAGAGCTGACATCAGAAAAAAACCCTGATGCTGGGAAATATTGAAGACAAAAGGAGACAAAAGAATTCTTAGATAGTCACCAACTCAAAGGACAGAAATTTGAACAAACTCCAGGAGACAGTAGAGGACAGAGGAGCCTGGTGTGCTACAGTCCATGGGACTGCAAAGAGTTGGACATGACTTAGCAGCTGAATAACAGCTACAACCTTCACCATGATTATGCCTGGCAATCTTACACTTCCGATAAATTTGCTTTTCACTTTCTCATACTTCTCTCTTTCAGCTTCTGACCTTTCCTCTCCACCTTAGTCTGAGTGGAGACCTCTAACACTTCATAAAGAAAAAGGAAAGCCTCTTTCTAGTGACTGTATGTGACACAGTTAAAATCTGAGCCATAATCTCTCAAGAACTATTACCAATTTATTATTATTATTAACTCTATGTCAGAACATTAAAAGAGCAGCTATGTTTCTGCTGTGGAGGAAAAACAATATCTCAAAAAGACCACTGGAGAACAGGAGTGAGATAGATCCTAGTTCCTGACCCTGAACTCTGTTTGGATGTGATGTTAAGAAGTAGCCAGCGGAGAAGGTGACCAGTTAATACAAAACAGAGGATATGTTAGTAAGGAGGTTGAAGATACAGGACTTGGTGTAATAGGGAATCAAGATTCCAAGGTATACGGTGGAAAGACCTGAAAGTCAGGGAGAAGTGAAGACAGCTGTAGGGGACAAAAGGGAAGAGCATAATACGGAGACAGAGTAGGGCAAATCCCTATATGGGCTGTTTATCTTAGAAAGTGAATAGGTATCTTAGCCACTGTGTTTCCATGGTGACGACCCAAACCTTCCCAGAGTGAAGGATGCGTGAGCCCAGAGGACTGGTACTTTTTCCTCAAAGATATGTGCTCAGCATTCCCTCTGTCTTCCTTTGCTGTTCTTTATGTCTTTTTCTTCTTTGCCAAATGAATTCATCCTCACACTTCAGAGACTAGCAAAATAATACCCAGAAGTGAAAATGCTTCTAATTCTCTAGGCAGAGCTAGCAACTACATTACAGTACTTATTACACAATAATGTAGTGAATTACTTACTGCCTTGTCCTCCAATTTTTTCAGAAATATATACTGCCTCTTATCTCTACATATTCTCACTCTGAGCACAGTTCTTAATCCATAGTAGGTATCTAAAACATATTTTCTGAATGATGCTTCCAACTTACAATGAAGACCAGTGTATTGGTCCTCTCCACTAGTGTGGGCTCTTTAATGTAGGGGATTTTTATCATATCCATTCATTGATCACAGCTTAGAAAATTATCTGTCACAGCGTAGCTGCCTATTCAAATTTTAGAGGATAATAAATTTGGCTGTATTCTTCTCGTCCATGCCACGATTTCAGTGGCCAAAATGGCTTGATGAGTGACAAACAGAACTGATATTGGTATAAACGTTTCTCTCCCAAAGGATCACAGATTGTCCTCCAAATATATAGAGCCCGCAAAATGAGAAAGCAAACTGCATTTGTATTCAGAGATGCTGCAGCCTTCCTGATCTGATTCAGCCTGGACTCACACGATGGAGCTACAATGAGGTTTTGGAATCCTGACACTCTGTTCACACAAACTGCAGTGTGTTCCCAGGATGATACCAAAGAAATGACAGAATTCCCATGCTTTCTGGCTCCTGTCACCTTTCCTGTTTTTCATCTTGTGGAGATTCATAAGTACCAGGGAGATTTCTCCTGAATGTAATTTTCTTTTCATTAAAATTAGAATTGTCTTGGTAATGAAAGGCTATCCTAATGTTTCCAAGTATAAACCATAAATTTCCAAGAAGTCATTTTGCATTCCTTTACCTAAGAGTAACTTTAGGGTTAAAATCCTTTGAATCCAGTGCAGCAGAAACTCGTGGGTCCTTGACTCCGAGCCAAGTGTGTGTATATTACAATGAGGCTCATCATGGAACTATATCCTGTGGGAAGCAGCACAAGTGTGGGTGTGGATGTGCATTTACCCCAGGCAAACCTGAACTTCAGAGAAACACACTCCGACCAAGAGAACTTTATCAGGTACTGTCCTCTCTGGACACAAGGATCATGTCCTGACTTATCTGGTAAGCTGACTCAATTTCAGTTCAGTTCAGTTGCTCAGTCACGTCTGACTCTTTGCGACCCCATGGACTGCAGCAGGCCAGGCCTCCCTGTCCATTACCAACTCCCAGAGTTTACTCAAATTCATGTCCATTGAGTCAGTGAGCCATCCAACCACCTCATCCTCTGTCGTTCCCTTCTCCTCCCACCTTCAATCATTCCTAGCATCAGGGTCTTTTCAATGAATTAGCTCTTTGCATTACATGGCCAAAGTATTGGAATTTCAGCTTCAACATCAGTCCTTCTAATGAACACGCAAGACTGATCTCCTTTAGGATGGACTGGTTGGATCTCCTTGCAGTCCAAGGGACTCTCAAGAGTCTTCTCTAACACCACAGTTCAAAAGCATCAGTTCAAAAGCCCTCAGCTTTCTTTATAGCCCAACTCTCACATCCATACATGACCACTGGAAAAACCATAGCCTTGACTAGATGGACCTTTGTTGACTCAATTTAGATATTTCCTAAAGATTGTTCTTCAGAACATTAGCCTTTTAAGATGCTACAGGGGGAAGTCAGAGAGGCCAGTGAGAAACTGGGTTCTTTATGTTTGGAAATGCTGGCTACTATAAATTCATCATAAAGAGATTTTTAAATTTTTCATGGAATTTTATTGTACACATTTTGAGACACATTATCTGGAAAACTTCTCTTTATTTTGAAGGGTTGGGTTTTTTTTTTGTTGTTGTTGTTGTTGGTGGTGCTTACTTTAAATTACTGGATCTATTACTTTGCCAACAAAGGTCCATCTAGTCAAGGCTATGGTTTTTCCAATGGTCATGTATGGATGTGAGAGTTGGACTGTGAAGAAGGCTGAGCGCCGAAGAATTGATGCTTTTGAACTGTGGTGTTGGAGAAGACTCTTGAGAGTTCCTTGGACTGCAAAGAGATCCAACCAGTCCATTCTGAAGGAGATCAGCCCTGGGATTTCTTTGGAGGGAATGATGCTGAAGCTGAAACTCTAGTACTTTGGCCACCTCATGTGAAGAGTTGACTCATTGGAAAAGACTCTGATGCTGGGTGGGATTGGGGGCAGGAGGAGAAGGGGACGACAGAGGATGAGATGGCTGGATGGCATCACTGACTCGATGGACATGAGTCTGAGTGAACCCTGGGAGTTGGTGATGGACAGGGAGGCCTGGTGTGATGTGATTCATGGGGTCGCAAAGAGTTGGACACGACTGAGCGACTGAACTGAACTGAACTGAACATTCCATAATGAATGCAACCACTGTAGCTCCCAAAAACTTTCCCCACATGATTTTAGTATCCATCAGTGATACTTGCCTGAGTCAGTTATTATATTGGTAGTTAGCAAATAGTGATTTTTCTAATTACTATTATTTCTACATTTATCAACTGATTTCTTTCCATTCCCCCCCTATCTTTTCTTTGCAATACTTATGGGAATATGGCTTTAAAAAAAATTCAGTGTACTATAATCCATTTCCGAATTTAGGTTTTTTCTGTTCAAATTATCACATATTTAGATAATAAGAGCCTCTTAAACATGGCTTCGGTGTTCCACCTGAGTTTCCAATTTTAGTTTCAATTTCAAGTTTATTCAAGTCATAGCAAAATCTAGTTCTTCAGCTGTGGAATGAAGAAACAGTGTCAAGAAAACCTACATACCATTTATAGTCTTTTTCTTAAGAGTTTATGAATTCAAGCATCATTTCCTTAAAAAGATAAGTGGCTAATAAGCAAAATTCCAGCATGGTAAAGGGATCCATGATTGAACCTCCTGATCAGAATTTCACTCTCTGCTTTGCCTACCATCTGTCCTCTGCATACTGGTATTCTGATCTTTCCTGGAAAGTCACCACAAACAGAACACTAGGGTTTTTCATGGCAAGTAGCTGGGAGAAGGCTGAGGAAGTGCGGCAGTGCTGTTTGGCGCTGTTTCTCACAGGACCTGAAAGTTATCATATGCCACGCGTTCTATTAGTTGAAAATTACATCACTGAGTTATATCATTTGGGTTAAATCATTCAGGGTTACATCATTATTCTTGAATGTTCTCATGATCACCACTTTTGTCTCTTTCCTAGGCAAGGTGACCGTGTGTTTTTTGGAGTTGCTAAGTCTCATTTGGGGTGACATAACCAGGGATTAAGGGCTGCCCAGGGGCACAGTGGTAAAGAATCTACCTGCTAGTGAAAGAGATACAAAAGGTGTGGGTTCAATCCCTGGGTCAGAAAAATCTCTTGGAGAAGGAAATGGCAATCCACTCCAGTATTCTTGCCTGGAAAATCCCATGGTCGGGAGAACCTGGTGGGCTACAGTTCTTCCGGGCACAGAGAGCTGGACAGACTGAGTGACTAAGTACAACAAGACAATAACACAACCAGGAATCACAAACAAACGGATGAAGCAAACTTTATAACGTTTTGAAATACACCTGCCAATCACACTCCTACATTCCTTATTCATGATCCCCCTAGGCTTTGAGCACTTTTCTGCCTTATGGCCCATGATGTTGAAGATTTATTGCAGGTTCTCCCTATCTCAGGCCTGGAATTAGCCATTTCTTAGAGAAGTCTGACTCCCTGACACTTAGAAATGAAGACCTGGATGCCATGTATGCTCATCACTTCTGTGTCATCTCTGGCTCTAAGCCCTTTCAGTAGAAAAGCTAAGATATATTTATATCTTTAGGTGACAGGTTCATATTGATATTTCCAATTCAAATTTTATATCATGGAGGTTCCTTTCATTTCTTTTATTTTGTATTTTTATTTTATTTCTCCTATAGCAAAAGCCTTGGATTCTTCTACTATCAACGTGCTTCCTTATTTGCTTATAATAGAAAGAAGTACTTCTAGATTTTTAGTATCAATGTTAATACTGACAATAAACCTACTAAGTAAAGATTAAATTTTTGGTCCTTAAATAATTTTATGCTACAAATGAACATTCAGAGTACCATATTCTATTTGTTAAATTATTTAGTTTCTCTGATTATGTTAAGAATTAAATAGATTTTTGCAATTTTTATATTTTTCAATTGACTTTTCCAAAATTCCATAAATCGGTTTAATCCTGAAGACGCTTATTTCTTTAAAAGTAGAGAGTTGTCCCTCCTAATTATTTTCCATATCTTGGTGGTTATTTTCTTTTATCTCTTTCATCTGTCCTTTCCCATTGGTGGTGAGTTAGTCACCAAGTCAAGTCCGACTCTTTTGTGACCCCATGGACTGTAGCCCACCAGGCTCCTCTGTCCATGGGATTTCCCAGGCAAGAATTCTGGAGTGTGTTCCCATTCTCTTCTCCAGGGAATCTTCCCAACCCAGGGATCAAACACACGTCTCCTATATTGCAGGTGGATTCTTTATTAAATGAGCCACTAGAGAAGCACGGTTCTTTCCCAACAGAAAAGTAATAATAGAGTAACAATGATAAGTGGATTGAGCATTTCATTTAACACTAAAAAGGCTCAAACTACCACACAGTTGCACTCATCTCACACACTAGTAAAATAATGCTCGAAATTCCCCAAGCCAGGCTTCAACAATACATGAACCATGAATTTCCAGATGCTCAAGCTGGTTTTAGAAAAGGCAGAGGAACCAGAGATTGCCAACATCGGCTGGATCATTGAAAAAGCAAGAGAGGTCCAGAAAAACAACTCTTTCTGCTTTATTGACTTTGCCAAAGCCTTTGAGTGTGTGGATCACAATAAACTGTGGAAAATTCTGAAATAGATGGGAATACCAGACCACCTGACCTGCCTCTTGAGAAATCTGCATGCAGGTCAGGGAGCAGCTGTTAGAACTGGACATGGAACAATAGACTGGTTCCAGATAGGAAAAGAAGTATCTCAAGGCTGTATTGTCACCCTGCTTGTTTAACTTCTATGCAGAGTATATCATGAGAAATGCTGGGCTGGAAGAAGCACAAACTGGAATCAAGATTGCCGGGAGAGATATCCATAACCTCAGAAATGCAGATGACACCACCCTTATGGCAGAAAGTGAAGAACTAAAGGGCCTCTTGATGAAAATGAGAGAGGAGAGTAAAAAAGTTGGCTTAAAGCTCAACATTCAGAAAACTAAGATTATGACATCTGGTCCCATCACTTCATGGCAAATAGATGGGGAAACAGTGACAGACTGCAGTTTAGGGGGCTCCAATATCATTGCAGATGGTGATTGTAGCCATGAAATTAAAAGACACTTACTCCTTGGAAGAAAAGTTATGACCAACCTAGATAGCATATTAAAAAGCAGAGACATTACTTTGCCTACAAAGGTCCGTCTAGTCAAGGCTATGGTTTTTCCAGTAGTCACGTATGAATGTGACAGTTGGGCTATAAAGAAAGCTGAGCACCGAAGAATTGATGCTTTTGAACTGTGGTGTTAGAGAAGATTCTTGAGAGTCCCTTGGACTGCAAGGAGATCCAGCCAGTCCATCCTAAAGGAGATCAGTCCTGGGTGTTCATTCGAAGGACTGATGTTGAAGCTGAAACTCCAATACCTTGGTCACCTGATGTGAAGAACTGACTCATTTGAAAAGACCCTGATGCAGGGAAAGATTGAAGATGAGAGGAGAAGGGGACGACAGAGGATGAGGTGGTTGGATGGCATCACTGACTCAATGGACATGAATTTGAGTAAACTCTGGGAGTTGGTGATGGACAGGGAGGCCTGGTGTGCTGCAGTCCATGCAGTTGCAAAGAGTCAGACACGACTGAGCAACTGAACTGAATAACTTAAATGTCAAACTAGTTACCATATGATGGGCAAGATTCTAAGTGATACATACATGTAATTGTTCCTCAAACAACACAGGTTTGGATTGCATGGGTCTACTTAGACATGGATTTTTTTTTTTTGCAATGGTGTATATGCAGTCCTTCATGATCAGGGGTTGGTTGAATCTGTTGTGATGTGGAACCATGGATGCAGACACAGAAAGCACAGATAATGGAATGCCTGCAGAAATGGAGGACATGCTAGGTTAAACATGGGTTTTGACTGGATGGAGGAATGGAGCCTCTAACCTCCAGGTCATTCAAGGGTCAACCGTATGCTTACTTAGATCCAACAAAAGAAATGAAAAATATAATGCTTATCTTCATTTTGCACATGAGGAAACCAAAGCTTTGTATTCAGTAAGTGATTTACAAAGGATACCCAGCTAAAAACTGACAAAGCTGGGCCATTTATTAGTAATATAAAAGATTTAATATTAAACCATGCTTCTAATCAACCTGGCAGTGAAATGTAATGTGAAATCTGGGATGAGATTCTGGAAGATAAAATGATATTTTTGGTAAAAACTGAGGAAATTTAAATAAAGTATACACTTTGTTTTGTAGTAAAGAATCCAGCTGCCAGTGCAGGTATTGTAAGAAACAAGGGTTCAATCCCTGGGTTAGGAATAGCCCCTGGAGGAGGGCATGGCAACCCACTCCAGCATTCTTGCCTGGAGAATCCCACAGACAGAGAAGCCTGGTGGGCTACAGTCCATTGAGTCACACAGAGTCAGGCAGGATTGAAGCAATTTGGTACATGTGCGCTCACATTTTAGTTAATAATGTATCAGTATTGTTCATTAATTTTAACAAATGAGCCACATCAAAGTAAGATGCTAATAATAGGGAAAACTGGGTGTGTAATACATGGGGTTATGTAGGGACACTCTGTATTATCTTTTCAATTATTCTGTAAATTTAAAATTGCTCTAAAAATTAAAGTTTATTTAAAACAAAAACTGTGTCCCTAATCTGTATATTACACTTTTTAGAGATTGTGTTTCTTGGTTAAAAACCTCATAAAAACAGATAAAACAAGGATAAAGACAAATGTAGTTTTGGACTGGAAGAACAGAAGCAGAAACTCTGAATAAAGGTGATTGCTATTGACCTCTGGGGAGACATAGCATATGCCTGGCATATAAAGTTCTCTAGAACATTAATGAAATGGCTGCTTTCATATAATTATCTGACATGCATGCATATGTGCTAAGTTCGTTCAGTCGTGTCCAACTCTTTGCGACCTGATGGACTGTAGCCCACCAAGCTCCCCGTCCATGGGATTCTCCAGGCAAAAGTACTGGAGTGGGTTGCCCTGCCCTCCTCCTGGCAATCTTCCTGACCTAGAGATTGAACCTGGGTCTCTTAGGTTCCACCACTGGTAGGCAGGTTCTTTACCGCTGAGCCACCTGGGAAGCCCCAATTATCTGACATAATCATCACCAGAGTTCCTTTAAAAGAGCTTTTATTAACCCCTAGCCAACCCCAATAAGTTAAAAAATGAGATTGCATACAGGTCAGCCTGAGGCTCTTTTACTAGGATATTATTTCTATAGCTTAAAAGAATGCTGGTGGTCATGGGTGATGCATTTTGGTACCAAGAGACAACAATAGATCATCTTTAGTAGGAGGGATTTGCACCTCAGTAAAAAGAGAGATACATTCACTACAAACTCGCTCATCTTGCCTACATAGACATGACTATATAACAAGCACCAAAACTTGGAAAATCAGATAATAATTCTCTTCTGGGCTTGAACCTGCAGAGTATACTGATTCTCTGCCAAGTTTTTTCAGAATGATCAGGGGAAGTTGAAAACAGATCAAATTTATTCATTTTAAGATCAAAAGGGTATGGCTATGACATGATTTCATTAAGAATTAAATAATCCACATGATTTCAAGGTTAAGAGCAAAACATAACTACTCCATATAATGGCTTAAGACTCCCAGAAGGAGTTTGAATGAGGAATGATGGTCTTTAACTAACAGCAGGCCCTTCTAGGTTTAATAACAAGTGATTTCTCTTAATTGCAATTGCCTTGAAGAAAGGTATTCAAGGTCTCAGAATCTGACAAGTTGTAGCTAGAATTCACTCAGGGATTTAACTTAGGGGGAAAAAAGAATTTTAAAAAATATTCATCCAGCTCTAGGGTCTCCTGACAGAACTGAGCAATTTTACTCTTCTTAGTGCAGAGCCTCAGGAGTATCAAGTCAAACTGAGGAAGAATAGTACGTGGGAGCTACTGAATTCATTGTTTGCAATGCTTTTTCCCATTAGTAGAGGGTGCCAGTGGTAAGGAAACCACCTGCCAATACAGGTAGACTTGAGATGGGGGTTCGATCCCTGGGTAGGGAAGATCTCCTGGAGGAGGTCATGGCAACTCATTCCAGTATTTCTGTATTCCTCCAGCTCATTCCAGTATGCCTGGAGAGTGCCATGGACAGGGGAGCCTGGCGGGCTACAGTCCATAGGATCGCACAGAGTCAGACAGGACTGAAGCGACTGAGCACGCACACACAACCCAAGAGCCAGGCTAATGTCTCTGCATGAGGGGGGCCTTATGGGAGCAGAAAGAGAAGCTTGAGGAGCTCAGATAACAGAGCCTGAAGATGAGAAGTTCTGAG
The DNA here is from genome assembly GCF_023091745.1 of Budorcas taxicolor. Taxonomy (NCBI): domain Eukaryota; kingdom Metazoa; phylum Chordata; class Mammalia; order Artiodactyla; family Bovidae; genus Budorcas; species Budorcas taxicolor. The sequence goes on along the minus strand of NC_068920.1, from coordinate 144,914,175 downwards.
AAGAGGATACTGAGAGACCAGTGACCACTCAAAGCAGGAGACATTTGGGCAAGACAGATGGACTCTGAAGCAAATGCAGTGAAGATATGGCCACTTACTGTGAGCAGGATGGAGGTGGTTTTGAGCTTAACTCCTTCTAGAAAGCAAACAATCAAATAGATCATTGTCTAAAGTCTATGACTTTTTTTTTTTATGTAGAGTGGAGGTGGGCGGCTGCTGCTGCTGCTGCTAAGTCGCTTCAGTCGTGTCCGACTCTGTGCGACCCCAGAGACAGCAGCCCACCAGGCACCCCCGTCCCTGGGATTCTCCAGGCAAGAACACTGGAGTGGGTCACCATTTCTTTCTCCAATGCATGAAAGTGAAAAGTGAAAGTGAAGTTGCTCAGTCGTGTCTGACTCTGTGCGACCCCATGGACTGCAGCCTACCAGGCTCTTCTGTCCATGGGATTTTCCAGGCAAGAGTACTGGAGTGGGGTGCCATTACCTTCTCCAGGAGGTGGGTGGAGGTTGTTTATTTTTATTTTTCAGGTAAGAAAATCATTTGAACATGTTGGACCCACCATCTCCCTGAAAATCTGAGGAAAAACAGTGACTACTCTACAAAAAATAAATAAATAAACAAATAAAAACTCACATCTTTGTACTTTAAAAAAATTTTATGATATCAGGTATATGTAATCTAAAGATCATGCTCTGTACTGTTAAGAACCTCTGATTCATAGAACGAATACAAGCAAGGAATGCCATTCTGGAGGATTTACCATATGATACTCTTACATAAGGGTAGAGTGGGTATCTCTATCTCCATTTATCTAGAGGAAGAAACAAAGTTCAAATAATTAATGTATCAAGTTCATCTAACTAAAAGGATTTGGTTGTTGTCTAGTCACTAGGGTGTCTCTGACTATTTTGAATGACTTGTACCATGTACATTGAATTTTGTGTGAAGGGAAAAAAAATTTATGAATAAAGTAACTTAAGCCTAATGTCTAGTCAAGGCTATGGTTTTTCCAGTAGTCATACCCAAATGTGAGATTTGGACTATAAAGAAACCTGAGCGCTGAAGAATTGATGCTTTTGAACTGTGGTGTTGGAGAAGACTCTTGAGAGTCCTTGGGACTGCAAGGAGATCCAATCAGTCCATCCCAAAGGAGATCAGTCCTGGGTGTTCATTGGAAGGACTGATTTTGAAACTGAAACTCCAATATTTTGGCCACCTGATGAGAAGAGCTGACTCATTTGAAAAAACCCTGATGCTGGGAAAGATTAAGGGCAGGAGGAGAAGGGGATGACAGAGGATAAGATGGCTGGATGGCATCACCGACTCAACGGACATGAGTTTGAGTGAACTCCGGGGGTTGGTGATGGACAGGGAGGCCTGGCGTGCTGCAGTTCATGGGGTCACAAAGAGTCGGATACGATTGAGTGACTGAACTGAACTGAAGGCTAATGTACTCTAATTTTTTCTTTAATTTAAAAAAACTTTTTATTGACTTTTCTATCAAAGTACACAAAATATGTTTTTTTAACTTGGTAATTTTTATGAACTAAATATATCCATATAACTGGCATGCAAATTAAGAAAGTAAATATCAATATTCTATGCAATCAACTTTTATTGTACTAAGCTGCTGAAATTTTAGGGTGAATAATTATCCATACTTGTTCTAACCTATCTCACATAATGTATAATCCAAGTTGAAATTAGCAATTTATTTGTCTCCAAAGCCAAATAGGTCTTTCCCATTAAAAATGCATACTTTCAAATAAAATGTATGTTACCACTATTATAATAATCACATTTATTGTTAACATTAAAAACATTTATTAAATGCTTAGAAGCCAGACACTGTGCCAAACATTTTACTTAATGATAATATACATAATAATGATAAAAAGAATGACACTTTTCTATATTTCAGTCACTGGGGTTGAGTTGTCATGGTTTTCTACAGTTCAGTTCAGTTCATTCACTCAGTTGTGTCTGACTCTTTGCAACCACATGGGCTGCAACACGTCAGGCTTCCCTGTCCATCACAAAACTCACATCTATCGAGTTGGTTATGCCATCCAACCATCTCATTCTCCGTCATCACCTTCTCCTCCTGCCTTCAATCTTTCCCAGTATCAGGGTCTTTTCCAATGAGACAGTTCTTCACGTCAGATGGCCAAAGCTTCAGCTTCAGCCAGTCCTTCCAATGAATATTCAGGATTGATTTCCTTTAGGATGGATTGGTTTGATCTTCTTGCAGTCAAAGGGACTCTCGAGAGTCTTCTCCAACACCACAGTTCAAAAGCATCAATTCTTTGCTGCTAAGCTTTCTTTATAGTCCAACTCTCACATCTGTACCTGACGACTGGAAAAACCATAGCTTTGACTAGATGGACCTTTGTTGGCAAAGTAATGTCTCTGTTTTTTAATATGCTGTCTAGGTTGGTCATAACTTTCCTTCCAAGGAGTAAGCATCTTTTAATTTCATGGCTTCAATCACCATCTGCAGTGATTTTGGAGCCCCCCAAAATAAAGTCTGACACTGTTTCCATTGCTTCCCCATCTATTTGCCATGAAGTGATGAGACCAGTTGCCAGGATCTTCATTTTTGGAAAATTGAGTTTTAAGCCAGATTTCTCACTCTCCTATTTCACTTTCATCAGGAAGCTCTTTGGTTCCTCTTCACTTTTTGCCATAAGGGTGGTGTCATCTGCATTTCTGAGGTTATGGATATTTCTCCCAACAATCTTGATTCCAGCTTGTGCTTCATCCAGCCTGGCAAATTGCATGATGTGCTCTGTGTATAAGTTAAATAAGCAGGGTGACAATAAACAGCCTTAACGTACTCCTTTTCCTATTTGGAACCAGTCTGTTGTTCCATGTCCAGTTCTAACTGTTGCTTCCTGACCTGCATATAGGTTTCTCAAGAGGCAGGTTCGGTGGTCTGGTATTCCTATCTCTTTAAGAATTTTCCAGTTTGTTATGATTCACACAGTCAAAGGCTTTGGCATAATCAATAATGCAGAAGTAGATGTTTTTCTGGAACTCTTTGGCTTTTTTGATAATCCAGCAGATGTTGGCAATTTGATCTCTGGTTCCTCTGCCTTTTCTAAAACCAGCTTGAATATCAGGAAGTTCTCAGTTCACATACTGTTGAAGTCTTGCCTGGAGAATTTTGAGCCTTACTTTGCTGGCATGAGATGAGTGCAATTGTGCAGTAGTTTGAACATTCTTTGGCATTGCTTTTGTTTGGGGTTGGGTTGAAAACTGACTTTTTCCAGTCCTGTGGTCACTGCTGAGTTTTCCAAATTTGCTGGCATATTGAGTGCAGCACTTTCACAGCTTCATCTTCCAGGATTTGAAATAGCTCAACTGGAATTCCATCACCTCCACTAGCTTTGTTTCTAGTGATACTTCCTAAGGCCCACTTGACTTCACATTCCAGGATGTCTGGCTCTAGGTGAGTGATCACACCATCATGGTTATTGTGGTCATGAAGATATTTTTTTGTATAGTTCTGTGTATTCTTGCCACCTCTTCTTAATATCTTCTGCTTCTGTTAGGTCCCTACCATTTCTGTCCTTTATCGAGGCCATCTTTGCATGAAATATTTCCTTGGTATATCTAATTTTCTTGAAGAGATCTCAAGTCTTTCCCAATCATTTTTTCCCTCTATTTCTTTACATTGATTGCTTAGGAAGCTTTCTTATCTCTCCTTGCTATTCTTTGGACTCTGCATTCAGATGGATATATCTTTCCTTTTCTCCTTTGCTTTTCATGTCTCTTCTTTTCTCAGCTATTTGTAAGGCCTTCTTAGACAATCATTTTTGCCTTTTTACATTTCTCTTTCTTGGGGATGGTTTTTATCAGTGTCTCCTGTACAATGTCACAGATCTCTGTCCATGACAGAGGAACTCTATCAGATCTAATTCCTTGAATCTATTTGTCACTTCCACTGCATAATTGTAAAGGATTTAATTTTGGTCATACTTGAATGGTCTAGTGGTTTTCCCTACTTTCTTCAGTCTAAATTTGAATTTGACAATAAGGAGTTCATGATATGAGCCACAGTCAACTCCTGGTCTTGTTTTTGCTGACTGTATAGAGCTTCTCCATCTTTGGCTTCAAAGAATATAATCAATCTGATTTTGGTATTGACCATCCAGTGATGTCCATGTGTAGAGTTGTCTATTGTGTTGTTGGAAGAGGGTGTTTATTATGACTAGGGCGTTTTCTTGGCAAAACTCTGTTAATCTTTGCCCTGCTTCATTTTGTACTCCAAGGCCAAACTTGCCTGTTACTCCAGATATTTCTTGACTTCCTACTTTTGCATCCCAGTCCTCTATAATGAAAAGCAAATCTTTTCTTGGTGTTAGTTCTAGAAGTTCCTGTAGGTCATCATTGAACAATTCAACTTCAGCTTCTTTGGGATTAGCGGTTGGGGCATAGACTTGGATTACTGTGGTATTGAATGGTTTCCTTGGAAATGGACAGAGATCATTCTGTCATTTTTGAGATTGTACCTAAGTACTGCATTTTGGACCCTTTTGTTGACTATGAGGGCTACTCCATTTCTTCTAAGAGAGTCTTAACCACAGTTAGATATAAAGGTCATCTGAATTAAATTCACCCATTCTGATCCATTTTCTTAATATTTCTCAAAAAAAAAATCTATTCAGTCATTACTGTTATTATAACTATTTACAAATGGGGAGTTTGATGAAATCATCTTACTTGTTGAAACCAGGTGTCAAAAAGGGGTTTAATTTTGACAACTTTACTCTTCCATCGCTATTTTGCAGCCGTTTGTAGAGGGTAGAAAGCCCATGGCAGTGGGGGGTCAGGATTCAGGCTGACAGGCTCGTCTTAGCCTTCTAGTGATGGGGAACGTTTAAATTCTTTCCCTATGGCTCTGATTTTTCTCCATCCAGAATTGGGCAGGCAGAGTCATACCCACCAATAATGCCAGCTTAGATCCCGAAATGCTTAGAGTTAGCAAAGTTGGAAGTTAGGGTTTTGTGAGCTGATTTCCCCCAGCTATTACTAAAAATTTCGGTCTCTCTCAATCTTCAGTCTCTCTCAATTTTATTCTCTTATATCCTAAAAGTGGGCAGTGGGAGCTTCACTGAGCTGAATATGCAGTCATCTTGTTATGACTACATTAATTTTCAAGAGCTTCCTTTTATACCTGACATACCAAGATTTCTCAAGCTCGTCTTTTACTTTTTCTGGCCCAGACCTGGAAACTGCCATTTCTCTGAGAAGCCCTGGTTGTTTCTTGATTGGGAAGTGCTACTTGGCATCCAGGGTAGGAGAACTGTGTCTGTGAGCTATTGTATGTCTAACAAAGTCTGTTAATAAAAACATTATCTCTTTTCTTTCAAATAAAATATCAAATTTTTGTGTATTTGGTGGATTACTCCATATGGATTAGAAAATCTGATGAGTATTACCATTGACATAGGTTAATTTATAAAAGTAAAAGGGGTCTTTATTTCACCACCACTGAGTTGGTCAACCTCAATCTCCTTTGTGTTCTACCTCTTTATTTGAAAGATAAAACCCCAGGTTTTAACTATCTTTAATAACATTTTAAGCTGCCATCTGTCTCAGGACTAAGGGGATAATAAGATTATGGTGAATAATCCTGAAGATTCAGGCCAACAGATTTCTCAGAGGGACATGGACTATGCCAAACTCTGTTGCTACAAAGTTCTTGCTTGGAAAAGGGACCATAAGTTATCACAGAATAAGACTCAGTAGAACTGATTTGACAGAACATTTAGGATAGCCTCTTCTGGTGAACTATATATTTTTGATAGACTAGTATAAAATGGAATTTTATTTCTCCTTTCCCAAATGTTAATGTTTACTTATGAAACTTTAAATAAGCAAACATCTGTTAAATACCAGGTGTTTGATGCAACACTTTTATGTGTAACATCATTCTTGACTTTAAGGTACCACCAATCATAATATAGCAATAAATTTAAGAAAAATGATTAAGGACAAAATGTTTTAAAATCAATAGGATGTATTTTAGTAACTGATATGACTATGCATTTAGTTATCCAGTTAGAAAACAATGTTTTTTACTTTTATAGTGAGATTTGATTTAAATCTCTTTATGAGAGGCTAAAGGTACATTTGAATCAGTAGTGGCCATTGGATGACATTCATAGATTACTGAACACAATGGGACACTGCTTTTCAAAATCCATGCTCTGATTTAAAATGCTCAACAACTGACAGATCAATATCAAAGCATATTGAAGACCAACAGAGACTTTGTATACCTTTCCAAAATCTCATCGACAAATCATTCACAGTGCTCAAAATGCAATTGAATATTGTCTGACATAAGAAGAACCAAGAAAATGAGACCATTCTCAAAAATCTTTCTGCTTCTGATCTCTATTCGAGATTTCTAAAAGTTGTCTGGTGTATTTTGTACACGTATGTTGATCTTAAAAGCTTACACTGTCATATCAAAAGTGGTGCCACCTTAGCTAAAATTAAATTGCTGGAAGTTATAGTTTCAATAGTGGAAATCAAGATGAGGATGACTCATTCAAGTTTGCCTCCTGCAGTTGTCAGAGTAAGGACAGAGTGGAGCATCTTCTAACAGGAGGAGACCAAAGCTGGTAAGATAAGTGAGGAAGTTTTTACGGAAGGTATGCCAGGCGAGGATAAGTACCTGAGATTGTGAAGAGTGGACAGAGTTGAAAGATATTTAAGAAGTAAAATTGACAAAGCTTTGGTGGGCTAGGATTTGGTGAGTAAAAGAAGGTGATATTTGAGACTGGGTCTCAGTGTGTTTTTGGTTGAGTGACTACTTGATTATAAAGAAAGTCACAGAAGGAGGCTTTTTTCCCCCATGGGAAGGAAGTGGGTATAAGGAATCTAGTTTTGGAAATTTTGAGTTGGAGAAGCTTGTGGACAACCAAAATGGTTATGTTTATCATATGCAATTTGACATGTGGGTTTGGACTTTTTACAAAGAAGTCAAGATTTAAGAGTCAACAGCACATACGTGGCAGTGGAGGCCTTAGAAGTCAATGGGGTTGCTTTCTGTGGGCAGCGGCAGCAGCCAGAGCCTTGTGGACAGGGAATCAATGGGACCTGGTGGAGAGCTTCATCTGGTTTAGTGGGGGTCAGCCTGAATGGGTTGGGTGTGAACTCGAGAGCAGATAGGCCAAGTAATAAACCTACTTCAATAACCTAAACGTGACAGCTTCGAAGGTGATATGCCTCAAAATAAAGAGGACGCAAGGAGGAATAGAAGTGAGACTTTCTGGAAAGTTAAGAGTGAATAGAACTTTTGAAATACTTGTACATTCTCTTAATGTATATTATTCTTTGGCTATGAAGGCAAAGAATGAAAGGAAAGTCTTTCACAGGTGTATCACCTGCTGCCAGACCCTACTTTTATAGCATTGCTGATCTGGTGATGGGGAGGGAGCCAATGGCCCCATGATGACAATGTAGTTCAGGTCAAACAGAACAAGGACTACACTCCTGGAGGCACTGTGGATTTCAAAGCAAAGGCCTAGGGAAACATAATAAACCTCTGATGATCACATTCAACCCTAGAAAGTCTTAAATTATTCACTCTTTTATCACTTGCAAGCTCTTTCCTCTGACAGGGTTATTTCTCTCCTCTGAATCCTTCAGAGCCTTGCTTTTATCACTTGCAACATTAAAAATAATCCCTTAGACTCTGGACCTGTCAGTTATTTATAGACAAATGGCAGGGCTGCCATGCCAAGGCTGCCGATATGGAATGTGTGAAGACTCCTTTACCCTTTGCATTATTCATGTCATGACAAGCCGAGTTCCTGAAGTCCTTCTCCTCCAACTTTTTTCTTCTTTTTTTACATTCTTGAAGCTCTCAAACTGAATTCTGTGGGCTAGAACAGTTCTTATCAGAAGGTGAGAGGAAAGACAATTTTCTTATCAGGAATAGAGGTACTTTTATTCATAGGCAACTCCATATAATGCATTTAGATCTTGCTGATGAAATGCCATGATGCAGTGAACTGAAGCTGCCTCTGCAATTTGAGAAAATGTGGGTGCGTCTGTGCCTTAAAACAGGGACATAGACTATGTTCCTGCTGATTTGTCTTCTGATGGATAATCAGATTTATCTTATGGAATATATCTGTGTAAGTAGGTAGGTAGGAATGCACTTATATAATGCATTCCCTATGGTCAAACTATCATTTAAGTGCTTTACAAACACTTACTTGGGAGGTAATGAAGTTTATATGTGGTCATGGTGCAGGACCTTCATGATGGGATTAGGGTCCCTATAGGAAGAAAAAGAGAGACCAGAGTTCATTCTCTTCACTTTGTGAGGATACAGGGAGAAGACAGCCATCTATAATCCAGGAAGAAGCCCACATTAGAAACTAAATCAGTTAGCACCCTGACCTTGGACTTCCCATCCTTCAGAACTGTGAGAAATATATTAAAGTTGTTTGAGTTACCCCACCTACACTACTGTTTTGTAGCAACCTGAACATATTAAGACAATGCCTTATCTAGATGAGAGGAAAAATATCACAAGATATAGTTTATGCAGATAATTTTTTGTATTTCATCAAGATAGGAAAAGGGGCTTCCCTGGTGACTCAGATGGTAAAGAGTCTGTCTGTGATCTGCGGGATGCAGGTTCGATCCTTGAGCCAAGAAGATCCCCTGGAGAAGGGAATGACCACCCACTTCAGTGTTCTTGCCTGGAGAAATCCATGGGTAGAGGAGCCTGGCAGGCTACAGTCCATGAAATAGATCCCTGATGCCAAAGTGGTTGGGGAGTTTGGAAGGCATTTGGGTCAAGGAAAAGTGAGTGGTGTTTTGTGAGTGGACCTCATAGCTGCCAACACCTGCATGTCCACGTAGATGAGGGGCTCCCTCTGGTTCGTGCTGTCTCTAGCCTTTCCAGTGAACAGCTAGTGGAAGTCATGGCAAGAAAGCTGACCATCAGTGCAAATTCTCCTTGTGTCAAGAGCCCATGGTGTTCTGAACTTAGACAGCAAATCACAAATGACCTTTAAATTTATTAAAGTTCTAGTAGTTTTCTTTCCACTAGCCTATATGCTGCTGCTGCTAAATTGCTTCAGTCATGTCCAACTCTGTGCGACCCCATAGACGGCAGCCCACCAGGCTCCCCCATCCCTGGGATTCTCCAGGCAAGAACACTGGAGTGGGTTGCCATTTCCTTCTCCAATGCATGAAAGTGAAAAGTGAAAGTGAAGTCGCTCAGTCATGTCTGACTCTTAGCGACCCCATGGACTGTAGCCCACCAGGCTCCTCCATCCATGGGATTTTCCAGGCAAGAGTACTGGAGTGGGTTGCCATTGCCTTCTCCAAGCCTATATGAGAGCCCCTTAAATCTCTTGTGTTCTATTACAGTGAGAGAATTGAATAGCCCCTTGGGAAGGATTGGCCCTAGTTAGAATTCAGGCTACATGGTTCCGCTCTCTGATGGGCTCAAGCAGACTGGTGATTTAGTATGATTGGTTTTCCTACACTCTCTGACTTACATTCTCTGGGGCACTCTTTATCTTAGGAAGCAGGATCCCTCCCTTTCAGGAGATTGCTGCTAAGTTGCTTCAGTTGTGTCCGACTCTGTGCGACCACATAGACGGCAGCTCACCAGGCTACCCTGTCCCTGGGATTCTCCAGGCAAGAACACTGGAGTGGGTTGCTGTTTCCTTCCCCAATGCATGAAAGTGAAAAGTGAAAGTGAAGTTGCTCAGTTGTGTCCGACTCTTAGCGACCCCATGGACTGCAGCCTACCAGGCTCCTCCATCCATGGATTTTCCAGGCAAGAGTACTGGAGTGGGGTGCCATTGCCTTCTCTAAGATTAACTATGACATAAGACTCTGAACTGAGAGAAAGAACATGGTTGAGGAAAGAAAGAAGGGAGGGAGGCAGGTAGTTAGCCTTTTTATAGCATTTTATCATTTATAAAGTACATTCCTTTATCATGTGTTACGAAACAAATTCTACTGAGCTCTTACTGAGCTAGGTGCTTCTTAAGCCAGATCCTGCAGGTGTTAAGCATTTCATATATCAAATTTCATTTGATCACTACATGAATTTTCAACATGCAGGCTACTGGTATGCTCACTTTATACCTATTGAGACCTAGGAAGTTTATTTTGTTCAAGGTTGTCCAATCAGGCTTTTCATCAGCACCATTAAGCTCATTCATTTTTAAGGAAGCTACCCCCAAATATCTGTGCTATAGGAATTGTTGCTTTATTTCACAGGAGAAGAGGCTGAGGTATAGAAACAGAAAGTGACTGCTACAAGATCATAGAGAAAATGCATCAATGGTGAACACAGTTGGAAAATAGGTGCTTGATTTTGAGTTATGAGTGCTCTCCATTCTCCAGAGATATTGGAAATGTATTGAAACGGAGTTCATGGGCCTTCATCTCTAAATTCTCCAGAGTCCTCTGCACTCTGCCCAACACATAATGAGACTTAAATTCTTGTTTAGTAAGAATGAAGAATGATGAAAGAAAGACATAGGGAAGAGACAGAGACACGGTGAGACATAGAAATAGAAGGGGAGTAATAAAGACAAAGGGGCAGGAGGAAGAAAAGTTCCCTTTTATACAATGTTTTGGAATGAAAAATAAAATGTCCTTTACTGTGCTGTTAGGACATGCTTTTTCATTTGTAGAAGTCATCAGCAGATGTTGCCTCCTCATGCAGCAGGTCTGATCACCATGACAAAGGCACTACCTCATCTATAAATAGTCAGATTGATCTCACATCCTGCCCTGGTTTTACCAACCGCTTGATGAGCATGACAACAGAATCGATGAGTGATTCCCTCCACCCCAGCTGCAGAAGCCTCACCTGCACTCTCTTCTGGAAGATGATGATCAGACTCATTAAATTTAGCACAAAGGAGCCTGAAAGACATGTGCTCTACCAGAGAAACTGATCCAGAGCCCACTTCCATTGCATCAAAGAGAACCATGATATAATCAACCATCTAGCCTGAATCTACAATGAGAAAGACCATATGAATCTTTCTTTTGCCCTTTTGGATCAATGTTAACTGGAACTTCACATGGCTGGGATTGATATCAGTATAAGAAAGCTATCCCACTGGACACTTAATACTTACAGATTTCCATTGTGTCAGTCCTGAATATTCATTGGAAGGACTTATGCTGAAGCTGAAGCTCCGATACCTTGGCCACCTGATGCAAAGAACTGACTCATTGAAAAGACCCTGATGCTGGGAAAGATTGCAGGTGGGAGGAGAAGGGGACAACAGAGGATGAGACGGTTGGATGGCATCACTGACTCGATAGACATGAGTTTGAGCAAGCTCCGGGAGTTGGTGATGGGCAGAGAAGGCTGGCGTGCGGCAGTACATGGGGTCACAGAGTCAGACACAACTGAGAGGCTGAATTGATTGTTAAGTGTTGCTGTGATGTATTGGAGACCCTTGGAACTGGGATCCCAAGAATGGACGTTGGGTCCCCCCACAGGTCTTGACCTTAGGCAAGTCCTTTACTAATAATTACCCCCGAGACTCAGCTTTTCCTTCCCCATGTGCTTAACAACATAGTTTATGCAATAAGACAGCACTGGTTAAACATCAACTCTGAAGTTCTGTGACCTTGGGCAATTTGCTTAACCTCTCTGAACCTCAGTTTCCTGACGTGTCAGTAGAGATGCTGGAAGCACATCCATTAGAAGTTGCTGTGAATGCTGTGAAGAGAGTGGTACATGGTTTCTATGGCCTAAGATGATAATAATGATGGTGAGAATGATGGGTAATCTCATAGTGTTGTGAGCATTAAATGACACATTATATATGGTGATTTTTAAAATATTAAGGTGCTTTTTTATGACTATAAGGATGATTAAGTATGAATACACATTCATTCATTTAATTAGATTTTTATTGTTGTATTGCAAAGAGTCAGACACGACTGAGCGACTGAACTGAACTTATTGTTATTGCTTGATCGCTAAGTCATGTCAGCATCTTTATGACCCCATAGACTGCTACACTCCAGACTTTCCTGTCCTTCACTATCTCCCAGAGTTTGCTCAAACTCATGTCCATTGAGTTGGTGATGCTATCTCATCATCTCATCCTCTGCCGCTCCGTTTTCTTTCCTTTTTTTTTTCCTTTTATGGACACATGCAGTTGAGCCATCTACAAAACCAGAGAAGATTTTTGTTCATCATAGCAGAGGGTTTCCCTGGTGGCTCAGTAGTAAAGAATCCACTTGTCAACATAGGAGATGGGTGTTCTAACCCTGAGTAGGGAAGATCGCTTAGAGAAGGAAATGTCAACCCACTCCAGTATTCCCGCCTGGGAAATCCCATGGACCGAAGAGCCTAGTAGCTATAGTCCATGCAGCCATGAAAGAGCTGGACATGACTTAGCAATTAAACAGCACCAGCAAAAGTCAAGAATTACAAACCCTTTGGGTATTACCTATTAGTCCAGTGATTAGGGCTCTGCCCTTTAACTGTTGAGGACACAGTTTCAATCCCTGGTCAGGCAACTAAGATCTCACAAGCTGCATAGAGTGGCCAAAAAAAAAAAAAAATAAATAAAATAAAATAAAAGACTCCTTAACTTATTAAGATTAATTTATTTTCTTCTTTTTTGCATAGATCAGATCAATACATGCCCGAGAAGCTTCACTACCGTGTGCATGGTTAGATCAGATGCCATTTCCCCTTGTTAGTCTTTCAGTCGTGTCTGACTCTTTGAGACCCCAAGGACAATAGCCCACCGGTCTCCTCTGTCCATGGAATTCTCCAGAAAAGAATACTGGAGTGAGTTGCCATTCCCTTCTCCAGGGGATCTTCCTGACCCAGCAATTAAACCTGGGTCTTCTGCATTGCAGGTGAATTCTTCACCATTTGAGACACAATGAAGCCCTGCCACTTCTCCTGCTAGTCTTCAAAGCAGACACATTTGTTAATAAGAAAGATCTGGCCTAAATGGTTCCAGACAATGTGAAGAGCGCTGTATGCACTCAGGAATCCAAAACTCTTCCATTTAGCTGTGCCCTGCTTTCTGTGTATGAATTCTTTGTATACTTAGGAATTTCTTCGATGCTATGCCACTGTGTTGACACTGTGCTTGTTTGGCAATCTGTAACAGTATATATAAACTTTCACTAATAAACAAACACATCTCAGTAAAAGTCAGTGAGAAAAACTGAGTCACATTTAGGGCTGGGGACTCATCTCTAACCAGAAGCTCCGTGAATTGTTTGACATAAGTGTCATCTCCCCAGCTGGTGAAATCTAAGAGTCCCAGTGGAGTGTGCTGAGGTGGAGAAAGTCTGTCTGTCTATGTGCTGCTAAAGTCCTTCTGGATGGCAGCACAGAGTCAGGCAGAGGATGAAGGAAGACAGGAACACAGCAAACATGAGCATGAGAACCATCACTGTGACAGTAACATGAAGGAGATACCAACAATTTTACCTTGCTGGGAGTGTTCAGAAATTTGTCAGCATCTGTCTCAGAATGTTACCAGGACCACATTCAGTTCAGTTCAGTCACTCAGTCGTGTCCAACTCTTTTTGACTCCATGGACTGCAACATGCCAGGCCTCCCTGTCCATCACCAACACCCGGAGTTCACTCAGACTCATGTCCATCGAGTCAGTGATGCCATCCAACCATCTCATCTTCTATCGTCTCCTTCTCCTCCTGTCCTCAATCTTTCCCAGCATCACGGTCTTTTCCAATGAGGCAGTTCTTTGCATCAGGCGGCCAAAGTATTGGAGCTTCAGCTTCAGCATCAGTCCTTCCAATGAATATTCAGGACTGATTTCCTTTAGGATTGACTGGTTTGATCTTCTTGCAGTCCAACAAACTCTCAAGAGTGTCCAACACAACAGTTTAAAAGCGTCAATTCTTCGGTGCTCAGATTTCTTTATGTTCCAACTTTCACATCCATACACGACTACCGGGAAAACATAACTTTGACTAGACAGACCTTTGTCGGTTAAGTACTGTCTCTGCTTTGTAATGTGCTATCTAGGTTTGTCACAGCTTTTCTTCCAAGGAGCAAGTGTGTTTTAATTTCATGGCTGCAGTCACCATCTACATTCCACAAACCTGAGTACTGGCTTGGTATAACTCAATGATCAGCTGCATCTGTGAGACTTTTTACTGTGGCTGGATTGACTTGGGTTTACTGTAAGTAACTTCTGAGCTAGGAGAAAGCCATTTTAGGATGGATGACTGTGTGCTTGGTTGCTTCAGTTGTGTCCAACCATTTGCAACCCTATGAATTGTCACCCACCAGGCTCCTCTCTCTGTGGGATTCTCCAGCAAGAATACTGGAGTGGGTTGCCATGCTCTTCTCCAGGGGATCTTCCCAACCCAGGGATCAAACGTAGGATGGATACATATGTCCTTGTACTGAAAGTGAGAGTGTTTATTTTTCAAAGGAATTAAATTTCCCAGTGACAAAGCTTTGGAGTGAGTAACCAGGCTCAGTTCCTTCCCATTCCTAATTTTTTTGGAGGGTGGGTAGTGATTGGGAGTATATTTCTGGGAGAAATGCATAGCAGAAGAGGCAATATTGGCTCTGTTAGTGAATTGTTTGGAATATTTAATTAGATAGAAGTCAACAGAAGTGTCTTCATAAATAAGAAACTTAATGACAAAGATGAGGGGTAATTATTGTTATTACTTCACTAGAAAGTAGGATTTAAAAAACAAGCATAATTCCTCTGTGAGTAGCTGTTTTGGAGGCTCTCTGGAGAGGTAGACAGGCAGACAGGTCATTCGGCTATAGGTCCACAAAAGAGCCTACCTCTTGAGAGCCCAGGACAGGACTTCCCTGATGGTCCAGTGGCTAAGGTGCCACGCTCCCAGTGCAGGGGGCCCTGGGTTCAATTGCTGGTCAGGGAAATATTTCCTACTTGTCCCGACTATAAAAGATCCCACACACCACAACTAAGACACTGTACAGCCTAAATGAATAAATTAATTAAAATTTTTTAAAAAGCCCAGGTCAGAACTTCCCTGGTGGTCCAGAGGCTATGGTGCCAAGCTTCCAATGCAGGGGGCACTGATTCCATCCCTGGTCTGGGAAGTAAGATCCCACATGCCGAGGGGCCAAGAACTTTTTAAAAAGTCCAGGACAGGAAGCCCAGGGATGCCGCCATGCCTCAAGCAGCAGGGATGGGTGACAAGCCCTGGAAAGGCTCCCCAGAGAAGGAAAGGACAGCTGAGCTAAGCTACGGATGGATGAGAGTCCCTGGGCTGTTACAGGATTTGGAAGCAGA
This sequence comes from Budorcas taxicolor, assembly GCF_023091745.1. Lineage (NCBI taxonomy): Eukaryota > Metazoa > Chordata > Mammalia > Artiodactyla > Bovidae > Budorcas > Budorcas taxicolor. Next base: position 144,898,882 of record NC_068920.1, on the reverse strand, counting down.
GAATCAAATCTGTTTTGAGTTGGTCTTCTTTCTAGAGAAAGAAATACAAGAAGTGAAATTTAGATTCTTGTGGAATTGGTTTCCTTTATTAATGGTGTCTAATGGTCTGTAATTAAGGCACAACTTGTTAGCTAAACCAACAATTACCGTTTGTTTCAAGTGCAAAATGAGAATAATGAATGACCTTATTCAGCAGATTTCCCCTCTTTTAGTGGCTTTAGGAGGCCCTGGTTGAGTTTCAATATCTCTCCCTCCCCTGTCTCTCTTTGTCTTCTTTCCAGCCTTCCTCCCTACATCCTTCACTTTCCCTGGACATAGACATCCATGCTTATGTGAGTATGTGCACACGTGTACGCGCGTGCATGCGTGCGTGCGCACACACACACACACACACACACAGAGTTGAATTCCTTAATTCATACAGACGGGAAAACTGCAATTCATTTACATGTATTTCACAGCTTTCATGGCCATTCCCCCTTTCCCCCAGCGCCAGGCGTGAGTATCAGAATGAGTCTTAAAACTGGGAGAAGGACAAAGCTGTCGGGACAGGATGGTAAAGCAAAGTGACTATGGTTTGGTTAGATGGTAAAACACCTGAGAAACAGGACCACATGGACAGTTTTAATTCAGTTCCATTGTGAGATGGTGTTCTTGTTGGAGATGGCATTGCTGCTGTAACATGGACAGAAGTGTGTGTGCGAGTGAGGAAGAGGGGAAGATTGAAACTAAAACGTGGAGCAGTATCTTTGGAGACAAGCACATTTGAGTTCAGGTCCTAGATCTGTCATTTATTTATTATCAGTCCTGAGTTTTCAACCTCTTCTTCATTTTCCTTACCTTTATTATTTTTTTAAAGTTTTTTTTCCATTATTTTCCCTTACCTTTAAAATGAAGCTCTCAACTCACACTCATTTATATATCCTGGAAAGATCTTAAAAATATTGAATAAAATAACGTAAAAATCCATAGTGTAATGCCTGACATATAATTGCTGCTTCACATATAAAAATAGCTATTCTTTATTGCTATGAATTGAATTGTATACCTCAAATACACATGCTGAAGACCCAACCTTCAGTGTGACTGTCTTTGGAGATAGGGCTTTTAAGAAGGTAACTGAGGTTAGGTGAAGTCATGAAAGTGGAGTCCTACCCCTATAGTACTGGTGCACAAGAAGAAGAAGAGAGAAAAAAGTCATCTCCAAGAGGACACAGAGGGGAGGCTAGGTGAGGACATAGCAAGAAGGCAGCCGTGTGCAACCAGTAAAGGAGGCCTCACCAGAAATGGAATCTTTAGGCACCTTGACAGCGGACTTCATGGACTTCCAACCTTCACAACTGGGAGATGTCTCTTTAAGTCACCCAGTCTGTTATGTTTTCTTTTTGGCAGCCTGAGCCAACGAATAGACTTCAATTGCATATGATGGCATATGTTTCCTTCCACCCCAACTTCCTCAGAGTTACTCCCTGAAGGCCAAGAAGAGACAGCCTCACCATGAAAGGCAATGGGGGAGGAGCAGATTCCTAGGGGGTGGGAACTGGTGCCATCATTCCCCAGAATGTGGGCCGTGAGGTCTCTCTCAGCCTTGATGAGCCCCAGAGACCCTTGTCTGCCACCTTGTCTATCCACCTCTCTCCAGTTCTTGGGTAATGTACAAAAACATGCACACTTCTTCCAGGTGAGCAGGAGAACATCTATTGCAGGTGGAGTCATTTATCATACCCTAATTACGGAAGTGACTACTCCCTCACTTTGTCATATCTTATTGGCTAGAAGTCACAGTTTCCACCTGCATTCAAGAGCAGGAGATTATGCAAAGGTAGGTTCACTGGGGCTCATCTTATAGTTCTGCCTACCACACTGCTTTAGGAGAGGTTGTGCCCCAAACATCTTCTGATAAAGATTGCAATTGATAGCACCACAGTGCATGGAATATTTCCCAGATTATTGTCAATCTCTCTGTGAAAAGATGCCTACAAAGCCATTGTCCAATAAGGGAGATACACTAAGTTCAAGGGAGAGAAGTGAGGTGCAGGTCAAAGATTCTGTTGGAAGGATGCATATTCAAAATACCAGGGGTGCTCAGAATGAAAACTACTAGATGGAAATCCAAAAGCCTTGAGCGTGGCTGAAAAGAATGTGTCATCTTCAGTGTTTTCCTTAAATACCAAGGGACTTCATCAGAAGGTTTCCAGTGATTGTTTTTTTTCTGGGTCTTCCCAAATTAAGCTTTAGTAACTGTATGACAATAAATCTAAACTGTGGAAAAGTAACTGGATACAGTGATGATTACTTCTGTGAACAATGTTCCAGGGAAGAACTTATTTACTTCTGTGGAGGCAAATTTTAATGGAGCGGCCACACGATGATAAGCAATGTCATATGAGAGCTGTATTTATTCTTTCCAAGGAGATAATTCTATTTCCATTTTCCATTATAGAAAACAAGGCCCAGAGAAGTAAACAATTCCCTCCATCCAGGCTGTGGTTGCCTTAGGAGCAGGGAATATGCCTTGATCATGTCTGCATATCCAGCACCTTCAGGACATAGAAGTCATTCACATCCATCAGTGAATCAGTGGGTATCACACAACTGCTGAGTGGCATTGTCAGGATTCAATCCCTAGTTCATCTGACTTCAAATTCCATGCTATTCTACTGCCTTGGCATCCTTCTCTTCAAAGTTAGAGATTCTCCCTTTTTTCTTGGGTAAAAGGATCCTAGGTGATCATTGTTCGTGTTCATCATTTGAGCCATCAGTAGCAGAGTTTTTTTGTGTGTTTCAGATGGGGAGTCATGCATCAGAAAATGATTACAAGATTGCCAAAGTGACCTTTCTGGGGCATATAGTAGGGAAGGATAGGCAGAATGGCAGGGATGGGACAAGGGTGTTATGAGTAAGATGCAAGCCTTGGGTACAAATTATAAGCAGGCTTGAAAAGACTCAATAATCCTGATAAATATTTTAATGCAATATTTTAAAAACCAAAATTCATGCCAAAACATTAGGGATGAATAAACTATCTAAATTTAAAAAAAGACAGGGTCTAACCTTATGTTGACCTGGCTCATCTCACTGCTTCACCCTTACTGCCATCCTGTGGGAGGGAGAAGGAAGAGGAGAAAGAAGCAGCAAAATAAGGTGAGGCATACTCTGAACAGAGAAAAGAACCTGTCTCTCTCCCATCTCCCAAGCCTCCAAGGAACTGGGATGGGGGAGAAGCAAAAGGAGATAATATTCCAGAGAAGCAACTGTAATCCCTAGAAAAAGTGCTAAAGCACAAAATGTACCCAGTAAGCTCCTGAATCCATGGTTTCACATGAAGAAGTCAGGAGTCAGGAGACTATGCCCTAGCCTGGACTTTAGCACTGACTCACTGTGATTTGGGGCTGGCACTTTGCCCATCTCTGGGCCTCCATTTGCCCATTAGTAAAGTGGGCGTTTAGTGGACAGGTGCTCTCTGAGGTCCCTTCCAGCTCAGGCATTCTAGCATTCTAGAAGGCTGTGAACTAGCAGTTCCTTGAGAGGATACTCTGTCTCTTGTTCTCTGTAAAAGTGCAGCATGACAAAGAGAGATTTCTAACAGGTCAGCATGAACATCTGCTATCTATTGACCGTCCTTAGCTCTTTCCTCTTTTGGTTGGTGGTCAGTGGGTCATGAGAAGAGGTTAGCAGTCCTTACCACTGGTTCCCAAATGTCAGGTCACAATGAGGGTTGATTGAAGTATTCAGTTTCTTGTGATCTTAGAACATCAGAGGTGATAATATAATGTTTCCAGCTACCTCATGACTGGGTTTATGTTTAAGATAATGGAGACTACATAAGGATCCACATTTATGAAAAATTGTTTTGAGGCAGTGTGCAGAGTTATCCCCATCTGATTTCCAGTTCTGTCTCTGCTCGTCAGAGATGCATTGGTCAGGGCACAACCAAGATGCAGAAGACACAATTTACTTCGACTAACAGAATTTGCAAATGATTGTTAAGAAGGAATAAAGTTGATTACTAGGTGACTGAAAGGGTGAAAAAGGGTAAGAAGTGAACTATTAAGATACCATAGAGGAACAACTGCCAGATGCATCTACAGTCCCTACCTCTGAGGGGAATGAAGATTTTATCCCTTTTAATCACCTTTATTCAAGTGATTAAATCATTGAACCATAACAGAGGACCCCTTAGAGCGAAAACAGGCTTCTGAGAAAACTGCCTGGCTGGTGTGTTTTGGAAGGCACACAGTAGAGCTTGCAGTGGTAGAAAAACAGCAAACTGGATTCAGCTATGGGAATAGGAAGAAATGGCTTCTGCCAAGGGAAGACGAGCTCTAGGGGACTCATAGTAGCCAGGAAATGGCGTAAGCTGTGGACAGGAAGTGATGCAAATAGCGGACAGGAAGTGGTGCTAGTGGAAAACAAGAAGCAGCAAGTCCCTCAGCCTTTCAGAGACTTGTGGGAATCGGGGTGGTGAAGCAGATGTGTGATTTGCAAAGCCCCAGCTCAGCATCACAACGCAGAGGATAGGAGAGGGAGTTGGAGCTGAGAGTCAATAAACTTCACAGTTGGCACACTCTCTCTTTGATCTCAGGCAGATCACCTGACATTTTGGCACATCTTCTTGCTTATCTGTAAAATAGGAATAATAACAGAATCCTCTTCATGATGTTGCTAAAATGATTAAATTAGATAAAAGTGCTTACTGCAGTCCCTGTGACCAAATATGTGCTCAATAAAATTTATTGGGTGTCATTATACAAAGGAAGGCGATGAGGACAAACATGTCTGCTCTGCTCCAGGCACCAGACTGGGATTTTTCATGCATTTTGTAACTTAATTTTCAGTGACTGAGACGTGAGTGCCATTTTTCTATTGCCACCTGAAGAGATTTGAGGAGTTCACTGAAGTCACGCTAGTAGAAGGATTTTGTCAAGCAGGACCTCAAGTAGAGGAGTGTTCCACTCCAAAGACCATACGGTTCCCATGGCAACATGCTGCTTTCCCCAGAACAGTAGACAGGAGGCAATTCTAATTCTTATTTCACCTCTCACTTATGAAAAGTGAGGTTTTACTCCTTCTAAACCCCAGATCAGTCACCTGTAAAATAAGGATAAATCACTTGTGTGGAACACCGGATCAAACTTTATAAAAAATAGTAACATTGATCTTCATAAATACCAGGTCCAGCGAGATAAAATTTCTTGCTTATAGCATAGACTCCTGTAGGGTAAATTATGCTGTAACACAACATATGTGTCTCTACAAATGACAGGGCCATGCAAAGTGTACGTAAAAGCCACAGGATTTAGGGAAAAAGCGGGGGGGGGGGGGGGGGGGGTGGCACAAAACTCAAAAACTTCATCAATGACACATGCTCACAAAGAGAGACAACTAATAAAAATGATACAGAGTGGTGTACACATTAAATGATGAAGACACATATGCATACCACAGTGAACCTGGTATTTTCACTTGCAGAAGATTTGGAGTTTGCTGGTTGCCCGTGGGTGCCAGAGGGGACAGCCAGTGAACTCTAGTGAAGTCGAGGAAAGAGGGTGATCAGCAAACAGAGAGCAGATATGCATACCAGTTGTGCCTGGGTGTGGTCATCATACATTCTGCCTTCCGCAGTAGCCAGGAGTGGTGTGAGGTCTGTGTGTTTTGCGTATTTCTACAGAGCCCAGTCAGCTGGATGTAGTTTCCTGCAGCTGTGATCAGGCATACACAAACACAGATTCACATGGTGCTCCAAGTCTTCCCTAACAGATCAATCCTGCTGGAACAAATTCACATGTCAAAACAAGTGTTTTGAAACTGGCTGTTTTTAAATCCAAGCACTTAACCAGAACAACAAGATGGAAGGGACTTGGGTCAGCACCCATATGGGTGAGGGCGTCTCCTGAGTGGGCGAGCAGCGCCCTGTGAAAGCAGTGTGCTGGGTTAATGAAAACCCAGTGTGCATTAGTAAGCGATAGAGCAGGACAAGAGCTGCAATAATACAAGTGTTTCATCTGTGCTGTCCTGTTGGGTCCCTCTCTTATCTTATTTCATGGTAGCTTATTGATTCCCCACAGTGCTGCTGTGAGGCGTGGCTTTGAAGAAGAAATCATAGTGCATGGGTTTTACATTACTTGCCTCAAGTGCAGACAGGCTGGGATTTGATTCCATCATATCCATGTCACTCCTGTTTCTGAAGATGAAGAGCCTCTCTGGTGGCTCAGAGGTAAAGGACCCACCTACAATGCAGGAGACACACGTTCTATCTCTGGGTCAGGAAGATCCCTTGCAGAAGGAAATCTTAATCTACTTCAGTATTCTTGCCTGGGAAATCCCATGGACAGAAGAGCCTGGTGGGCAATAGTCCATGGGGTTGCAAGAGTTGGACATACTAAACAATAACAATGACTCTGAAGATGGTTCAGAAGACACTGGACAATCATGTTTTATAGAAGAGATACAGGTGTACAGAAAAAATCTACTTACGTGTGCTCAGATGGTTAAAAATAATAACAATTATCATACGTAAAAGCATCTTGGAAAATTTAGAACGTTCTTCACAAACGATGTGATGGTTTTATTTTAGAAAGGGTTATTATAACACTTTATATTTTGTTCTACGGTGCTGTCTTATATAGCATCTTAGTTAAATTTCATAACAATTTGGTGAAAATCAAGCAGACACTGTATTCCCATTTCACAGATAAGGATCTGTGTGGGCAAGATTATGCTAATGTATTCAACACAACAAGTAGAATCTCTTCTGTGCCAGGGAGAGCCAGAACTATCCCCAGAGGTGATGCTGGTGTACTGTGATGACATACCCCAAGAAATGTCACTTGGAAGAGCATGGATATTATTGTCTCCATTAATCCTGAATCCAGGATTTAAGGCATGGAATCCTGGTCCAAGAACAACTTCTATTAAATGATGCTGCTTCCAGAGAACCTGTATCCTTTCTGGTTTGTTGAGTATAGTTCAGCTCAGTTCAGTCGCTCAGCCGTGTCCCACTGTTTGTGACCCCATGGACTGCAGCACGTCAAGCTTCCCTGGCTATCACTAACTCCTGGAGCTTATTCAAGCTCATGCCCATCGAGCTGGTGATGCCATCCAACCATCTCATCCTCTGTCATCCCTTTCTCCTCCTGCCTTCAGTCTTTCCCAGCTCGGTGTGTGCCGTGTGCTTAGTCGCTCAGTCGTGTTTGACTCTTGCGACCCCATAGACTGTAACCTGCCAGGCTCCTTTGTCCATGGGATTCTCCAGGTGAGAATACTGGAGTGGGTTGCCATTTCCTTCTCCAAATAAGCTCATACTAAATGCTAAGCTAGGCCAACAGCCAAGGTGCATGCTCAGTCATGTCCAACTCTTTGCATTTCTTTGGACTGTAGCCCTCCAGGCTTCTCTCTCCATGGGATTTTTCAGGCAAGAATACTGGAGTGGGTTGCCATTTCCTCCTTGGAGGGATCCTCTCGACCCAAGGATCAAACCTGCCTCTCCTGCATTTCCTGAATTGCAGGTGGATTCTTTGTCCACTTTTCAGGCTTCTCTAAATGACTAACCAGGCCAGACTCTCTTGGGCAGAATGACAATTATTTGGACTTAGACGCAGCATGGTCTATATCTAGATATCAATGCTTTGGACTAGAATAAAAAGCAATGTGATTTGAACTCTGCATTTGTTCTGCAGAAGCTCTCCATGTTCTCCACGCCCACCCTCTCAGATGTACCCCTTCTTCTCTGTAGGTGCAAAGCTTCCTTCTTTACCTCGTGCTGTCCTTGTTCTTGGACCACCCACCTGTCTCCCTCACTAGCTCAGAGCTTCCAGGGAACAGAAATCAATCTGCTGTGTTCATCTCAGGATCACAGGCTCCAACCTCAGGTTTAAAGACAAAAGGCACCCAATGTCAGCTCCATGAGGACAAAGGCCTTGTCCCGGAGGCCTGTCGTGTCTTGGTCTGTCCCTGGCATCCTGGAAGCACACATAAACACTGGTTGACTAACTGTATGACTGGTTTCATTAAATCAAATAATTAAATAAAAAACACATCTGTACAAAATTCTGTGATCAATCCAAGAACTTTTTAATGACATGGGGAGATTTGCAGAGTATAATGTTGAGTGAAAAAAAAAAAGGCTTAAATGTGCAGATTCGATATGACTCCCTTAATGTTAAAGAAATGACCTCTGTTTTACAATGGCTGTTCCTGGTTTTTGAGATTTGGGGTGACTTTCTATTCTCAGCATTATATCTTTAGGCCATTGTCTCCGCAAAGTATCTAAAATAAATTTGCCTTACTTTGAAAATCGAAATCATTTTAGAACAAATAATTTCAGGTAATGCTTTTACATGCTGAGTCATTTCAGTTGTGTCCGACCCTTTGCAACCCCATGAACAGTAGCCCACTAGGCTCCTCTGTCCATGGGATCATCCAGGCAAGAATACTGGAGTGGGTTGCCGTGCCCTCCTCCCGGGGATCTTCCAAACCAGGGATTGAAGCCACATCTCTTACATTTCCTCCCTTGCAGGTGGGTTCTTTACCAGGGAACACTTTGGATGGTATGTTTATTCATTTGGATGCTTTTAGGGCCAGGATTGGGGTCTTCCTTTGTGGCTCAGCAATAAAGAATTTGCCTGCAATGCAGGAGACACAGGAGACTCGTGTGACTTCTGATAAGGGAAAATAGAACAAAATTGTTTTCTTTTCTTGGCTTTAAGAAGTCCAAACTATTTTTCAGTTTAGTGAATTGGAATTCTCACAATTAAATGGTGGTCACCACAGTGGACTCTGCTTGAGGCAGAGCATCTTTATTTCTGGGTTTCTATGACAGAGGCAAGAAAGAATCTAGGAACACCAGAGCCTTCCAGCCTTGTTTCATTTTGCTTTGTTTATTCTAATTGTGTGGGTTTGTTTCAGTGCCTGGAGGTGGTGCAACATTAAAATACATCAGCATTGACTAAACTGACAATGATTCTCAGTATTGTTTTTTTTTTAAGTCTCTGAGTAGTCTATGGAAAAATTGTTGAAAACCTTAGTCTCATACCTTCATTTTTATTTCATCACAATATATGCCACTTTGAAAAGAAAAAGAAAATTACTGTCATAAATATAAGTCTTTTTTCACAATGAGGCAATCATTCTATATTATTTTTTTTTAAAAAAAGGAGGTCAGCATAATATCTTAATATTCAGATTTGGCATAGGCCAAATCTGGCCCACAGCCTGTTTTTATTTGGCTTGTGACTTAAGAATGTCTTTCACATTTTTAAATGATTGAAAACAAATCGAAAGCCAAATAATGTTTCATGACATGTGGGGAATCTATGAAATTCAAATTTCAGGGTTCATAAATATAGTTTTATTGGAATGGAACCACACCCATCCGTCTGCCTATTGTCCTCTGTGGCTCTTTCTCAACAAAGCAGAGTCAGGTGGTTATGATAGAGATCACATGGCCCACAGGCCTGGAATGTCAGCTCCCTCTCCCTCTACAGAAACCATTTGCTGACTCTGACTCTGGTATCTGACTTATGTCAGTGGTGAAAGGAAACTTGGAACAACGTCAGCCTCTGTAAAGGGGTGAGGAGATCAGATTTTTAAAAAGAGATTTAAAAAAAAATTTATTTTAATTTTTTGCAGTTATATACTTTAACTCACACAAGAATTTTTTTTTTAATTACTTGAAGTATAGTTTATTTACAATGTTGTGTTAGTTTCAGGTGTAGAGAGTAAAAGTGATTCAAATATATATTCTTTCTCAGATTCTTTTCCCTTACAGGTTATTACAAAATATTGAGTATCGTTCCCTGTGCCATAGAGTAGGACTTTGTTGATTATCTGTTTTATACAGAGTAGTGTGTATAAATTAATCCCAGTCTTCTAATTTATCACCCTACTGACCTCTGCCCCATCACCCATTTTGGTAACTGTAAGTTTGTTTCCTATGTCTGTGAGTCTATGTCTGTTTTGTAAATAAATTCATTTATATCGTTTGGTTTTAGATTACACATCTAAGTGATATCATATGATATTTGTCTTTCTCTGTCTGAAAAAGAGATTCTGAATTTTGAGTCGGCAGAAATTGGGAAAACATATAGAGCCCCACAGAGACTTGGTTCAGACCTTCCTCCTCTCTCACCTGAATGGTTCCAGAAGCTTCTCACCTTGACCTCCACACTGCACATCCGCCATCTAACCCACTCCTCCCCACCGCCCTCCACAACCTCACCACACTCATCTTCCCAAAGGGAAAATGTGATCACACCATTCTCCTGTTTGAAGCCCTCCCAAGACTCCCAATACTCTTTGGCAGATCTTCGCTCTGCCTTGAGGAGCCCTGGATTTTCCTGGAGGAACACAGAAGGTACAGAGATGGTGTAGGAGGGTCTGTTGTGTGGGCAGACATTTGGTTCCTCCTCTCTGGGTTCTCACCTCAGCCAGGAAAGCTCTACTTTTGCTGTATTTATATACTATATTTTATTTGAAGAAATAAATCTGATTTTTAAAAACTAGCTTGCAAACCCCTACTGGATAAACTTGAAGCTTTGGGCAATGGTCCTCTGTGATGTGCTGTGCTAGTTGGATGATGCTGACCAAACATGTTGTGTGCTCCTTTCTGTTTCCTGGTCTTCCTGGCAGAGAACAGGGTTATGTGACAAGTTCTTGCCAATGACCTGTGAGTAGAATTGACTCCAGTCATTTCTGGGCTGAGATACCTAAGGGCCATCTCTCTCCCATCTCTTTTCCTCTCCCTTGGTGACCTGGCAGGCCACTGGTTCAGGATGCTATAGCTAAAAGATGGCCAACCTGAGTCCATGAATGACCACGTGGAAGATTATCTTTCACTCTGACCTATAATTAGACATGTACATTAAATGAAAAGCAGACTTTTATAGCAGAAAGCCTCTGGAATATTGAGCTGTATATATTAGTAGAGAATAACATCCCTAGCCTGACAAATGTATCTGGCTTTGTATATACATCATTTGCCATTGGCTGGTTGATGTATTGGTTGCTTAACTGATTGATTCACTCATTCATTTGACAACAAATACACATGAGTAGACTAATATGTATTATGTCAAGTGCTAGGGATATAAATATATATCAGCTATAGCTCAAGTTTTGTGACCCAAGCCCTAGTGCTCTATAGACTCCAAACTTCAATCATTCTGAACCATTTGTATATGCTTGAACTTACGAAAGTCTTACATACGTCTGTGTCCTTTCCTGCATTGCTTCTCTTCAGTATGTTGAAAATCCCTAGGATCTGAGCAACTAATACCATAACCTGGCTAAAACATACTATAATATTTCCCATTATTCACAAATCTATTAAATGGTTATGGAAGAAAGTAAGCATAAATTCTAGCCAAGTCTACTTGGCCTAAGTCAATTGGCCAGTGGACCATGTGATCCAAGGAAGAGTGAAAATTTCCCCTGTTCCTTGTGGTGCCTTTGTTTCATGATGTTCAATATCCAGACATTAAGAAGCACACATGGAGCCCTCCTGCCTAGAATGACGGGGATGCTCTCCATCGACTCTGGCAGGTCTGGCAGCCAACAGCCACATGTGGCTATTGAGCAATAAAGATGGGGGGTGATGTGACTAAGGAGCTGAATTTTTAACTTCAACCACTTTTGATTATAGAGAAGGCAATGGCACCCCACTCCAGTACTCTTGCCTGGAAAATCCCATGGACAGAGGAGCCTGGTAGGGTGTACTCCATGGGGTCTCTGAGAGTCGGACACAACTGAGCAACTTCACTTTCACTTTTCACTTTCATATATTGGAGAAGGAAATGGCAACCCACTCCAGTATTCTTTCCTGAAGAATCCCAGGGACGGGGGAGCCTTGTGGGCTGCCATCTATGGGGTCGCACAGAGTCAGACACGACTGAAGTGACTTAGCAGCAGCAGCAGCTTTGGATTAATCAAAATGTAAACAGGCCCATGTGACTAGTTGCCACCTTTTTAACTTATGGCACTCTGGAAAATATTTATATCTTGTCAAAAAATTTTTTTTGTCACTGTAGCCTATATGTAATTTAAACACACACAGACACACACACACACAGACAGACACAAACTGTAAACACATTAAGAAATAACCAAAGAAAAGTTGTTGCTGGTTAAATGCTAAGGCTCAATTGTTTCCACCAATGCTTTCTCAGGCTTCTTTTGGCCTTTCGCTCAATTACAGTCCTCGCCTCTAACTCAGGGCACTAGACCAAAATCCAAGGTTGCCAGAGACAAAAGAACCCTTCAGTTGCTGACACCTCACTCTGAGGCTGTCTTCCAGAAGAGCAAAGAAATGACATTGAATTACTCAACTACATTCAGTAGTAACATTGAAAGCATTCAAATAAAGATGTTTTTAAAATGTCTATGCATTCTATCAACAATAAAAAAAATTAGTAGCCAAATATATGGCAGGCAATACTATTTTAGACATTTCGGATATAGAAGTGAACAAAGCAAGGAGATCAAACCAAGTCAATCCTAAAGAAAATTGACTCTGAATATTCATTGGAAGGACTGATGCTGAAGCTCCACATGGAGCTTGGCCACATGATGCAAAGAGCTGACTCATTGGAAAAGACCCTGATGCTGGAAAAGATTGAAGGCAGGAGGAGAAGGAGATGACAGAGGATGAGATGGTTGGATGGTATCACTGACTGGATGGACATGAGTTTGAGCAAGCTCCAGGAGTTGGTGATGGACAGGGAGGCCTGGCGTGCTGCAGTCCTTGGGGTCACAATGAGTCAGACATGACTTACTAACTGAAAACAAAGTGAACAAATCAGAAAAAGATCCCTGACTTTCTCATGCTTATGTTTTAGTAGAGAGACCCAGTCAATAAAGATAAATAAATAGAGTATGTAGGGACTTCCCTGGTGGCTCAGACGGTAAAGTGTCTATCTACAATGTGGGAGACCTGGGTTCGATCCCTGGGTTGGGAAGTTCCTTGGAGAAGTAAATGGCAACCCACTCCAGTACTCTTGCCTAGAAAATCCCATGGACGGAAGAGCCTGGTGGCCTGCAGTCCATGGGGTCACTAAGAGTCGGACACAACTGAATGACTTCACTTCACTAAGTAGCATCAGAAGTACTATTTGGAAAGAAGCATAGCAGAATATAGGCTTCCTAGGTGGCGCTAGTGGTAAAGACTCTGGCTGCCAATTCAGGGGACGCGAGAGAAGCGGGTTTGATCCCTGGCTTTGGAAAATCCCCTGGAGGAGGTCATCGCAACCCACTCTAGGATTCTTGCCTGGAGAATCCCTTGGACAGAGGAGTTGGCGGGCTACAGTCCGTAGGGCCGCAAAAAGTCAGACAGGACTGAAAAGCAGCAGCAGTGGCAGGGTAAGGAAGGGAGAAACAGTGGTATTTGAGCAAAGACGGAAAGAAAGTGAAAGTGACATCTGAGAATCTTGGGGAGGAGCCTTCTAGTTACAGCTTCTCTGAGAAGCAGTATAGCCTGCTCAGGACGCGCGAGAGGGGCAGGCACACGCCTAGGAAAACTCCGGAGAGGGTTGGGTAGGGTGCCTCTATGCCTCCGTGGACTGAATAGGAACTCTGAATTTTTCTAGGTTGATGGCATGTTTCTATTGAATGACATTAACCTTTCCCCATGTATCTCCTCACTAACAGTACAGCCAAGTAGAAAAAAAAAGCACACCACCAGGAGCCAAGGCTTCTTAGTCAACCCCTCCCATCTAAGTATTGGAGGAAGAGTCCAGATACTATTTCTTCATGAATCATGAAATGATCACACTGAACGATTTCTGTGGGTGCCCTTCTCCTGTCACAGTCTTTCACTTCCAGGACCGTTAGGCACTTCCAAAGGGTATTCATTTTCCAGAGCCACTGTAACAGAGTACCACAGGCTGGACAATTTAAACAATGGAGATGTAGCGTCTCAGCATGCAGGCTGGAGGTCCCAGATGAAGATGCTGGTGGGGATGGGTCCCTTCCCAGGGCTCTGAGGGAGCCCCGTCTCTGAGGAAGCCCTGGGAAGGGACCTCAGAGCCTCTTCCCTGGCTTCTGGTGTTTTGCTGATGATCTCTGGTGTTCCCTGGCTTGTTACAAGCATCACCCTAATCTCTGCCTTCATCTTCCCTTCTCCTTGTGAACATGTCTGGGTAAACATTTTCCCTTTTTATAAAGGCATAGTCATGTCAGATGTCGGCCCCTTCTACTTCACTATGACTTCATCGTAACTCATTATATCTGTGAAGACTCTATTTCCAAATAAGTCCACGTTCTGTGGGACTAGGGGCTGATACCTCAACACATGAATTTGGGGAAGATGCGACTCAGCCTGTAACACAAGATTGTGTTCAGTCACTAAGTCGTGTCTGACGCTCTGCAACCACATGGACTGTTTCCTTTCCAGGCTCCTCTGTCCATGGAATTTTCCAGGCAGGAATAATGGAACGAGTTGCCATTTCCTCCTCCAGGGGATCTTTCTCACCCAGGGATCAAACCCATGTCTCTTGCGTCTCCTGCATTGGTAGGCGGATTCTTTACTACTGAGCCCCCTGGAACACAAGGTTAAGAATGTGAAACTGAAAAGCCTAGAGTGCTTGGCTAGACCTGGTCCATATTCTTTGCCCAGACATGAGCATCTCGACAGATTTTTTTTTTTTCCCCAAAAGATACTTGCCTCTATACCAAAGGGTGGGCATGACAAGAGAGACTTATGGAACAGCTTCAAAATTCATGCTGACCTGAAAGACACTGATATTCTAATGCTTTTTAATGTTAAAGAAAAAAAAAATCTTATTTGGATCTCTTTTCTTCTAGAAGTGGATGTCTATTTTCAAAATATTGCACTGGCAACTTCAGCAGAAGCAATCTATTGCCCGCAAAGGGGGAGCTGAGCCAACATTTGCATGCAGACATCAATGCAAGCCTAGAGGAAGCGAAGGGAGAGCCCACAGGGAGCCGGGCAGCCTGCCACTCAGGCGCTCTCTTATAAAAGGCAGTGTTCCGTTTCCCTGACAAAATACGGAGGGGTTGTGCTTGTTATTCATGGAAGCCGGGGCAAAAGAAGCCTCTAGTCTATTTGGAGAGATCTAGCTGGAGAAATCGCAGTTCTCTAGTTTTCAGAACTGATTGAGGTGGTGTGTTCTTACCGTAAAACAGGGGATGCTGTGTTTTGACTTCTATTTTATAGATCAATAAACAAAAGGCCTCAGGGACTTATTCGAGGTGGCACTGCTTTTCACAGCAGAGCTCGGATTAAAAACGATTGCTTCACAGGGTCACAAAATTCATATTCTTTCCATTACCTACACTGGTTCCAGACTTGAAAACCGGATTTGAAATCTAAAAGTCAAAAGGGAGAAAACAAAAAGACGCTCTAAGAGCAATGCATGTCTAATTAAAAAAGGTACAACAAATCAAGTCAAAACCTTCTTAAAGACATGAAAATTAAAAAAAAAAAATCCGCCCGTGTGAACGTTTGATTACAGGATTAAGAATACTGAAGGGCCTTACAGTTTGCTAAGTGTTTTCACACATAATATCTCATTTAATCCTCAGATGTTTATGGGAAGGTGACTTGATTTACAAGGAAATTGAGGCCTAGGATGGTAAAGGATGAATTTAATATGTCACTGACCGTATAGAGCTTAGTTGAACACAAACTTATATTTAAAGCAAAGACAAATGTTAATTCACTTAATATACTTTTACCTCTTACGGTTTGTTTGCTTTGCGTCTGCCCCTTTAACGAAGCAGGCAGGCCAGTGAAGGAAGCTTGGGACCCATTACGGCCCCTTTCTGTGCTATCCATCATCTGGGGTCCCCTTTCTCATTATTGCTTTCAGATTCATGCGGCTGATGACATTGTAGGCTCTTCCAGGGGTTATTCTTCCGGGGTGTGGGGTGCAGGGTACAGGATTGGGGTGCATGGGCCATCCCCTTCTCTGGGTTAGCTGTCTTGCTCCATTTTTCTCCAGCCCTTTAGCTTTGGTTAAGAGACAGCCCACCCAACTGGCCCAGTTGCCTCCAGTGTCCCTCAGCCTTCAGCCTCCACGCTGGGTGGGAACAGGGGCATTGGCTGGGTGGCCAGGAGACCCCAAGCTCATATCTGTCTCTCCCTTGTCAGGCTCGGCACAGACTGGATGATGTCTTCCCTCAGGGCTCACATCCACACTTCAGAGAACTCAAACTGGGGCTCTGTGACAATCTCGAGGGGTGGGAAATGGGGGGAGGAGGGCTGGAGGTAGAAGAGGAAGAGGACACGTGTACCCCTGTGGCCAATTAATTCATGTTCACGGATATCAGAAAAGAAATCAATATTGAAAAGCAATTCAGCTTAGTTCAGTTCTGTCGCTCAGTGTCTGACTCTTGGCGACCCGTGGACCACAGCATGCCAGGCCCCCCTGTCCATCATCAACTTCCGGAGTTTACTCAAACTCATGTCCATCGAGTCGGTGATGCCATCCAACCATCTCATCTTCTGTCATCCCCTTCTCCTCCTACCTTCAATCTTTCCCAGCATCAGGGTCTTTTCACATGTCAGCTCTTCACATCAGGTGGCCAAAGTATTGGAGTTTCAGCTTCAACATCAGTCCTTCCAATGAACACCCAGGACTGATCTCTTTTAGGATGGACTGGTTGGATCTCCTTGCAGTCCAAGGGACTCTCAAGAGTCTTCTCCAACACCACAGTTCAAAAGCATCAATTCTTCAGCACTCAGCTTTCTTTATAGCCCAACTCTCACATCCATTCATGACTGCTGGAAAAACCATAGCCTTGACTAGATGGACCTTTGTTGGTAAAGTAATGTCTGCTTTTTAAAATGCTGTCTAGGTTGGTCATAACTTTCCTTCCAAGGAGTAAGCGTCTTTTAAATTCCTGGGTGCAGTTACCATCTGCAGTGATTTTGGAGCCCCCCAAAATAAAGTCTGACACTGTTTCCACTGTTTCCCCATCTACTTCCATGAAGTGATGGGACCAGATGCTATGATCTTTGTTTTCTGAATATTGACCTTTAAGCCAACTTTTTCATTCTCCTCTTTCACTTTCGTCAAGAAGCTTTTTAGTTCTTCTTCACTTTCTGCCATAAGGGTGGTGTCATCTGCATATCTGAGGTTATTGATATTTCTCCCAGCAATCTTGATTCCAGCTTATGCTTCATCCAGCCCAGTGTTTCTCATGATGTACTCTGCATAGAAGTTAAATAAGCAGGATGACAATATACAGCCTTGATGTACTCCTTTTCCATTTGGAACTGGCCTGTTGTTCCATGTCCAGTTTTAACTGTTGCTTCCTGACCTGCATACAGATTTCTCAAGAGGCAGGTCAGGTGGTCTGGTATTCCCATCTCTTTCAGAATTTTCCACAGTTTATTGTGATCCACACAGTCAAAGGCTTTGGCATAGTCAATGAAGCAGAAATAGATGTTTTTCTGGAACTCTCTTGCTTTTTCAATGATCCAGCAAATGTTGGCAATTTGATCTATGGTTCCTCTGCCTTTTCTAAAACCAGCTTGAACATCTGGAAGTTCATGATTCACGTATTGCTGAAGCCTGGCTTGGAGAATTACAGTGACATTTAACCTATGCAGAATTATCATCCTTAGATGGGATGGTTTTGCGTTCTTACTGCACCTTTTTACACTCCCCAAATGTATTTCAGTTTGTCTGTATGTTTGGGCACTGCAATTACTGTTTATTTTTATTCTATGCTTTTCCAAGTTGGCTAAGTATAGATTGGCAGTGTTTCTGAGTGAGACTCATAGTGGGAAAAACTTATTATAGCACCCATAAATTACATGGGAGAAGAAACTGAGGCTCCAGAAGGAAGGGGATGGGTGAGAGGTCACACAGCATGTTAGAGGTAGTGCTGGGCAAAGAGCTGAGTGCTCTGTCTTCTCTGTTCCACTCTCTTCCAATCACAGGCAGCACCCCCCAGGGCCTTGGGGAAGCTTCCCTTCTCAGGCTGTGAAGATCCAGGACTCTGTCTCATCAAATAGGCCATCTTTTCATTCTCACTGTTACTCACGCATTTTCCCCAGACCCCCACCCACCAATACTTAACTAGCACCAGACCCTGACTGAGCATCTGTTTAGATATCGTCTCACTTAGTTTGACAACAGCATCGTGGATTCAGCATTTTTCCACTTTGCTAACGAGGAAACTAGAGATTCGGGAGAAAACCTGGCATTCCTCAAATCACAGCTAGGAAATAGTACATCTGTAATGCAAATTCAAGTCTGTTTTCTACTCATGGCATTGAGGGTTCAATGCCAGGGACCGTGACCTCTTCCCACATGAAACACAGCTCCTGGTTTTACACCTTGAGTTTTGGTTTTTAAGTACTGAAGTAACACAGTAGCCATAGATGAGAAATGTGAATCTATGATGTGAGAAGTCAGACTGATTCTTTTTAATGGTGTCTGGGACGGGGCACAAGGGGCTTTTGACTACTTCCAATGTTTGCTTCCTATCTAGCTGACCTTGTGAAAATTCAATGAGCTTCTAGGACTTGCCAGAGAGGGCAATGGCACCCTACTCCAGTGCTCTTGCCTGGAAAATCCCATGGACGGAGGAACCTGGTATGCTGCAGTCCATGGGGTCGCTGAGGTTTGGACACAACTGAACGACTTCACTTTCACTTTTCACTTTCATGCATTGGAGAAGGAAATGGCAACCCACTCCAGTGTTCTTGCCTGGAGAATCCCAGGGACGGGGGAGCTTGGTGGGCTCCCGTCTATGGGGTCGCACAGAGTCGGACACGACTGAAGTGACTTAGCAGTAGCAGCTAGGACTTGCATATTTTTCTGCACTTATTTACATCTTTTTTAAAGTGAAAATTTTTAAGATGTATTTGTCTGGATTCTAAGCATTTGGTCCTCATCTTTTGTTCTTTCTACCTCTATGGACAATGTTTACTGTTTGCTGCTGTGTTAAGTTTTTAAGTTGTGTCTGACTCTTTGTGAGTCAGATACAAAGAGTCATGGATTGTAGTCCGACAGGCTCCCTATCCATAGGAATTCCCAGGCAAGAGTCCTGGAGTGTGTTGCCATGCCCTTCTCCAGGGGTTTTTCCCTACCCAGGGATCGAATCCATGTCTCTTAAGTCTCATGCACTGCTGGTGAGTTCTTTATCACTAGCACCACCTGGAAGTTAGTTCAGTTTCTGGACAACAGACAACCAGGGAACAGACACGTAAACAGTTAGCTCTGCAACATGTCTATGTTTGAATAACACTTTGCAGCTAAATCCATTTCATTGCTTGACCTCTATTGCATTTATTTTTATAACCCTGCTGGGTATATGTTAAATTTCTCTGTTAGCAGAGAAAACTGAGTTTCAGCACAAACAAATCTTTCACCAGGAGTCAGGATTTGAATTCAGGATTTTTTGTCATTGTTGCTCTTTGTTGGTTTGTTTTGGTTTCTAAAGCCTATTGTTTAATCCCTTTCTGAACCAGTACAATAATGGCTGCTTTTCCATCCAGAGAACTCAAATTAACTGTAAGCCAACATTTATAACAAGAGTAAGTCACCACTGTCTGTGACATTTTGTTCCAAGCTGTGACACCATTTTGCAAGCTTTGATGCTGGTAGGTCATTCTTCAGCGAAGACTATTTACATCACAAATATCAAAATAATGCCTTACTATTTCCCTTTTTGTACACTCGAATGGCTTTAAAAAAAAAATTGCTGAATTATAACGTAATCTCCTTTAGATATTTTCAAGGCAGTTAAACTCAGCACGTGGAATGCTAATAGCATATCCATAGACTGAAATGGTGACTGTGCACACAGCTTTGACCCCACATTGACCACAAAGACAGCTACATCACAACTGCCACTCCCTGGCTAATAGCAGGTTTAACATGCATTTTGATTTCAGAGATTGGCAGTTTGCTAGTTTGACAATCAGTGGGTCTGGCAACCAATGATAAAATGTTTACTGAGTTGTAAAGTTGAAGGAGAAAGGAGGAAGGGAAAGAGGGAAGGAAGGGAGGGAGAGAAGGAAGGAAAAAAATGAGGAGAAAAGAAGAAAAATAGAAAAAGTGGATGAAAACAAGAAATCTGTCAATAATGACTAAATCTTAAGTAACTGGATTGGAAAAATGCTGTATTTATAAAGGCCATTCTGGCTCTCTTCCAGATCTTACAAGTTCCAGAAAGTTCTCTAAACACCAGGTTTTGAAAACACAGAACAGCTCCACGGCCACCACTTGTTTTCAGGGTCTTGACAACAGAAGATTAATGAGTAATACAGTTGCTCATTGGCTTCCCAGGTGGCTCAGTTGTAAAGAATCTGTCTGCAAAGCAGGAGACACGAGTTGGATCCTCTGGGTTGGGAAGATCCTCTGGAGAAGGAAATGGCAACCTGCTCCAGGATTCTTGCCTGGGAAATCCCATGGATGAGGAGCCTGGATCACAAAAGGGTCAGGCATGACCTAGAAACTCAACAGCAACAAACAACAGTTGCTCGTGATGAGCTGAGGAAATCAGTACCCAAGAAGGCACCTCAGTGGTCATCTATGTGAGACAGTGACTGCCACTCTCCCCACCAGAACTGGTTACAGGGAAAGCATATGCTTAAACTGGTAACTTATTAAGAAATTATGTGATGAGACTCCCAGGCAAGGGCTTTCCAGGTGGCTCAAAGTATCCACCTGCCAATAGAGGAGTTTCCTGGGCATAATTTATCCAACCCATGAAATACTTAGGCTCAATCATTAATCCCACAGAACAGGTGGGAATACTCCTTTCAAGAGGAAGATGAGTTCTGAGCATTTTAACCAAGATCCAATAAAATGGGAGGTAGGGGCAGGAGTTAGGGGGTGGGGGAAGATTATAATCAAAGGCTAATATTTTCTTTCTTGATAATCTTCTTATTCAGTCATTCTTCTTCTCCTTTCAGTTCTGGTTGTGCTTCTCATGCAGGTCAGAAAGTTCTTGATATGCAAAAATTGTGATCCTGAAAGTATTGGAATATGGGCCAGAGAGCCAGGTTCTAGCCTGGGTCTTGTTACTCAACAAAGACTCTCCTTGCCAAAACTCCAGCCAGGCTCCTCCAAGCTTTCTACTGGCCTCAGCCTCTAGATCTCAACCTTGGCCTAAGCAGACTTGAACAAATACTGACATTGTTTCTCATGACTCAAAGCCAAATCCATAGGATGACACCAGCTCCCTTAAAGTGCCTTCCTGAGAAATCTCAAGGCTGCTGAAAAAACTGACTGTATATTCTAGCCATACTGAGTTCAGTTCAGTTCAATTCAGTCACTCAGTCGTGTCTGACTCTTTGGGACCCCATGAACTGCAGCACGCTAGGCCTCCCTGTTCTTCACCAACTCCCAGAGTTCACCCAAACTCATGTCCATTGAGTCGGTGATACCATCCAACCATCTCACCCTCTGTTGTCCCCCTTTCCTCCTGCCCTCAATCTTTCCCAGGATCAATGTCTTTTCCAATGAGTCAGCTCTTTGCATCAGGTGGCCAAAATATTGGAGTTTCAGCTTCAACATCAGTCCTTCCAATGAACACCCAAGGCTGATCTCCTTTAGGATGGACTGTTGGATCTCTTTGCAGTCCAAGGGATTCTCAAGAGTCTTCTCCAACATCACAGTTCAAAAGCATCAATTCTTTGGTGCTCAGCTTTCCTCACAGTCCAACCCTCACATCCATATATGACTATTGGAAAAACCATAGCCTTGACTAGATAGACCTATGTTGACAAAGTAATATCTCTGCTTTTTAAAATTCTGTCTAGGTTGGTCATAACTTTCCTTCCAAGGAGTAAGCATCTTTTAATTTCATGGCTGCAATCACCATCTGCAGTGATTTTGGAGCCCCCCAAAATAAAGTCTGACATTGTTTCCCCATCTATTTGCCATGAAGTGATAAGACCAGATGCCATGATCTTATTTTTCTGAATGTTGAGCTTTAAGCCAACTTTTTCACTCTTCTCTCTCATTTTCATCAAGAGGCCCTTTAGTTCTTCACTTTCTGCCATAAGGGTGGTGTCATCTGCATTTCTGAGGTTATTGATATTTCTCCCAGCAATCTTGATTCCAGTTTGTGCTTCTTCCAGCCCAGCATTTCTCATGATGTACTCTGCATACAAGTTAAATAAGCAGGGTGACTATACAGCCTTGAGATACTTCTTTTCCTATTTGGAACCAGTCTGTTGTTCCATGTCCAGTTCTAACAGTTGCTCCCTGACCTGCATGCAGAGTTCTCATGAGGCAGGTCAGGTGGTCTGGTATTCCCATCTCTTTCAGAATTTTCCACAGTTTATTGTGATCCACACAGTCAAAGGCTTTGGCATAGTCAATGCAGCAGAAATAGATGTTTTTCTGGAACTCTCTTGCTTTTTCAATAATCCAGCAAATGTTGACAGTTTGATCTCTGGTTCCTCTGCCTTTTCTAAAACCAGCTTGAACATCTGGAAGTTAATGGTTCATGTACTGTTGAAGCCTGGCTTGGAGAATTTTGAGCATTACTTACTAGCATGTGAGATGAGTACAATTGTGCAGTAGTTTGAACATCCTTTGGCATTGCCTTTCTTTGGGATTGTAATGAAAACTGACCTTTTCCAGTCCTGTGGCCATTGCTGAATTTTCCAAATTTGCTAGCATATGGAATGCAGCACTTTCATAGCATCATCTTTCAGGATTTGAAATAGGTGAACTGGAATTCCATCACCTCCACTAGCTTTGTTCGTAGTGATACTTTCTAAGGCCCACTTGACTTCACGTTCTAGGATGTCTGATGTCTGACTCTAGGTGAGTGATCACACCATCGTGATTATCTGGGTTGTGAAGATCTTTTTTTGTACAGTTCTTCTGTGTATTCTTGCCACCTCTTCTTAATATCTTCTGCTTCTGTTAGGTCCCCATACCATTTCTGTCCTTTATCGAGCCTATCTTTGTATGAAATATTCCCTTGGTATCTCTAATTTTCTTGAAGTTATCTCTAGTCTTTCCCGTTCTATTGTTTTCCTCTATTTCTTTGCATTGGTCTCTGAGGAAGGCTTTCTTATCTCTCCTTGCTATTCTTTGGAACTCTCCATTCAAATGGGTTTATCTTTCCTCTGCTTTGCTTTTTGCTTCTCTTCTTTTCACAACTATTTGTGAGGCCTCCTCAGACAGCCACTTTGCCTTTTTGCATTTTTTTTTCTTGGGGATAGATGATCTTGATCCCTGTCTCCTGTACAATGTCACAAACCTCTGTCCATAGTTCATCAGGCACTCTCAGATCTAGTCCCTTAAATCTATATCTCACTTCCACTGTAAAATCATAAGGGATTTGATTTAGGTCATACCTAAATAGTTTAGTGGTTAGGGCTAGGAGTTAGGACCCCCAAATCCAGACTCTGTGAGAGGTGGGGGAGACCTATCTTCTATAAGCACCCACCAGGAAAGTGCCAGTTAGCAAACCTCAATGGCTTTCACACGCACCAGTGTGTTCCTTTTTGCTTTTTGTGAATTTTCCCTTTCTGCCTCTATTGAGCCTTTTTATTCCATCCCTCCCCTCTCCTGCCTCTTAAATGCTCAGACACCATGGTTCATATGGAGGTCAAGTTCAGTTCACGCTGGACTCATTTCCCTATTGCAATAATGCATTACAACCTGTCCTTAGGATTTTATGTAGACTCTGCCATTGTTTATTGCTGACACTACAAACTTGCCACATGACCTTGGGCAAAATGCTTCATTCTTCTGGGTTCGCTCAAGGTCAAGGATGTTAGGCATTGAGAGATTCAGGGACAGTGATAAACAGGTAATGTTTTTCTACAGTTTCAGTGTCTGTGGGTGGTAATGCATCACCAAGCTGAACTTTCTATACTGCCAGAAATAACATTTTGTTTTTAAATAACAGGTTTTAATTGAAGTGTACTATGATACAGATTCCTTGTAGAAACTTTGGAAAATACGGGGGTGGGGGGTGGAATGTAGAAGAGAAAGGAAGATAATCAGGAAGGAAAACCTGGAAGGAAGATTAAAGCATGCAGCAGAGATAATTGTTTTCAATATTTGGGTTTCCCTGGTGGCTCAGACAGTAAAGAAAGAATCTGCCTGCAGTGCAGGATCCCTAGGTCGAGAAGGGAATGGCAACCCACTCCAGTATTCTTGCCTGGAGAATCCCATGGACTGAGGAGCCTGGTGGGCCACAGTTCATGGGGTGGCAGAGTAGGACATGTTTGAACAACTTTCACTTTTACTTTTCATTGTCTCTAGTATTTTTTGTGCACACAGATTTATAAACATTGCTGAAATATTGTATATACTTAGCTTTTTTCTTTTCACTTATTATTTTGGACAAGCTCATATGTCATCAACCTTTGAAGAATCTGACTTTTAGTAAGTGACTAGTGAGAACTCCATCAAATGGATTAACCATAATTAATCTAAATATTTTTTCCATTGTTGGTCTTTTCAATCATCTTGTTTATTTTCTTTTCACAAAAATGATGCTCTGAACAACTGCATACATTGATATAGGCATATATTTAGGCTTTTGCAAATAACAAGTTGGAAGGATTAAATGACTAGTTTAAAGGTCTCAGTTCAGTTCAGTTCAGATCAGTTCATTCGCTCAGTTGTGTCCAACTTTGCGACCCCATGGATCGCAGCACACCAGGCCTCCCTGTCCATCACTAACTCCTGGAGTTCACTCAGACTCATGTCCATCGAGTCAGTGATGCCATCCAGCCATCTCATCCTCCATCGTCCCCTTCTCCTCCTGCCCCCGATCCCTCCCAGCATCAGAGTCTTTTCCAATGAGTCAACTCTTTGCATAAGGTGGCCAAAGTATTGGAGTTTCAGCTTTAGCATCAGTCCTTCCAAAGAACACCCAGGACTAATCGATCTCCTTTAGAATAGACTGGTTGGATCTCCTTGCAGTCCAAGGGACTCTCAAGAGTCTTCTCCAACACCACACTTCAAAAGCATCAATTTTTCAGTGCTCAGCTTTCTTCACAGTCCAACTCTCTCACATCCATACATGACTGCTGGAAAAACCATAACCTTGACTAGATGGATCTTTGTTGGCAAAGTAATGTCTCTGCTTTTGAATATGCTATCTAGGTTGGTCATAACTTTGCTTCCAAGAAGTAAGCGTCTTTTAATTTCATGGCTGCAGTCACCATCTGCAGTCATTTTGGAGCCCCCAAAAATAAAGTCTGATACTGTTTCCACTGTTTTCCCATCTATTTCCCATGCAGAGATTGGACCAGATGCCATGATCTTTGTTTTCTGAATGTTGAGCTTTAAGCCAACTTTTTCACTCTCCTCTTTCACTTTCATCAAGAGGCTTTTTAGTTCCTCTTCACTTTCTGTGTCATCTGTATAAGGCCTAGGACCTAAATGGCAACCCACTCCAGTGTTCTCGCCTGGAGAATCCCAGGGATGGTGAAGCCTGGTGGCTGCCATCTTTGGGGTCGCACAGAGTTGGACACGACTGAAGTGACTTAGCAGCAGCAGCAGACAGGTTGCAGCAATTTCTCTTACCAGCAGGTTACCAGACAGTTCCTGCTCACTAACATCAAATTACATGTAATAGTTACAACAGAACTCCATAGCACATTCTCTTTACTTACTAGAAGCAAATCTTATGTTACAATACTAGGATTAATATTTTTATTTCATATTTACTTCTGATTTTTAAATCTTCTCTTGTAAGCTCCCATTTTGTACTTATACTTTTTGAGGGTGAAGGGAATGTACATTTTTCATTGTAGATCTAAAGTCTTTAAATGATAAGGATATAAAACAATGCTATGTTTACTATGGATTTTTTGGACCGTATCTTATTGTTATTGTTTAAGGTGTTTTTTTTAATAAGAGCTAAGGAAATCTATTTTTAGGACAGAAGTCAAGCTCCCTGAAGTCATGGAAATATATCACTTCCCACCAGAAATACATTCTTTTGGTATTAGCACAGAACTTTTAAAACAATAAACATGAGATTCACATCCGAATTGTCCCTTTAATTTTTATCAACAAAACTTGACTCTCAACTCACAGTAACAACAAAACTTAAAATTCCATTATTTTAATTCTCTAGCTATTTTTTAAACCATGAAAACTATCCAAAAAGAAAATGCAAAAATCACTTTAAAAATAATTTTTCCAGTTCTTCTCTCCTGTAGTAGTCACCACGAAGTCAGAACATTTCTTTCATGAGAGAATGTCACTATTCCACAAGAGTCTAACAGGATGTAACTGCAGAAATGGAATCTTTCTCAAAAGTGGCAAAAATAAGGGATGAAAACTTTGGGCTAAAACTCAGGAGTCAAGTGCAGTTAAAATTTCAGTCTTTTAGCATCACTGATTTTCTTTATTAGCCCTGTCTCCTTTGAAGGCTTTAGGAATATAAATTTATTTATAGATTTCCCCCTTCTTGTCGGTATCCTGAGTAACTGTGTGTCTTCCTCCTCTTCTGCAGGCTATCAAGCTGCTACTATGTCCTTCAGTCTGAACTTTCCTAAGCATATGCCCTCATGGTCTTTTCTGTTTATAGTTTTAATCTTGAACTATAACGTAACCAACTCCTACACACAACACACCTGGCCCTGATCCTTCCTTCAACTGATCTAGTGCCTCATTGTCCAATAAAAGTCACATATAACATCCTACCAAGATAGAACTTCTGCTAATTCTGGCATCTTCCCCTCCAGCATTTTGTTGTGCTTATGATAAATATGGCATTCACTACTGCTTCTCACTTTTTTATTTAAAATTATGTTGTCACCATTTTCCCAAACCATGATTTTTAGTGGCTACAGGGTAATCAATTCAATGACTCCCCAGTAGATAGAAATTTAAGATGCTTTTCAGCTTTCCCTTGAGAAATGAAATTTTTCTGCCATATCAGTAAACAAAGGATGTCATGTCATCAGTGATTACAACAACCAATGGTGAGCTGGTGAGCCTTGAGTAACTCAGGAAGGAAAGAATATCTGCCTTTAAGCAAACATCAGACTGCAGCCACTCCCTCTGGTGGGCCCTGAGGAAACTCAGAATGTTAAAGCACAGGATACTGGCCTCAGATATGTGAGGTGTATATCAAAGGAATGATTTCAGTGAGCCCAGACTCTTGCATCTTTCCATACATACAAAAGCTCTTAATTCTTTAACTTGAGATACCTGGTTTTCCTTTCATTTACAATGTTCTTTTGACTTTCAAACTACCTGCCCTTTGCTGAAAAACTTCTATGTAATCTGGTTCCCTTCCTCCTCTCCTCAGAGCAAGGTTACTTGAGATGCTGCCTTCTGGGCTTGAAGACCTAAAAATTACCACTGAATAAAATACAACTCAACTTTTACGTTGTGAATATTTTTAAGTTGACACCCTACTTTCAGTAATGTTTGTTGAATAATGGAACTTTGGCTACACTCTAGTTACTTTCTTAGGGCAATTTCTTAGAAGGAGGGGAATTGTGTAAAAAATGTCTATACCAACCTCTTGGCATATGTATTACAGTGCAAAAGAAAGCTAAACATATATGTAAAAAACATCATATATGCATGTGTGTGTATATATATATGTGTGTGCATGAATATATATTTGTGTGTATATATGTACACATATATGTATTTATGTGCATGTGTATGTGAAGAAATTCTACATTGAAAATGGGAAAGTGTTCTAGTACATAGCCATATTCTGGCTTGTGTTCTTTAGGATCTGTATCACTATTCGCAATTTTAAAAGGGATAATCATTACCTAATTTCATACAACAGGAGTTAAGAGAGCAAAGACAAAGAGAAAGCTTGAACACGATTTCTAATGCAAATGTCAAGAGACTCCAAACTGAGAATTGCTCTCACCAATGTTGCTATCCCTTGATTTCCAGGCATCTTCGTTCTCTTAGCGGTAGCAGGACGTCCCCCGCTCTGAAAATCGAGGAAGGGAAACATCTCTCTTTAGCTGACAGGTGAGGAGAGGCTGACTATAGACTGATAGGGGAGCTGATGGATGGCTTAGCAATAAGATGCTGAGGGGACAGTCCTGTGTGAGAGGAGAGATTATAGGAGTTGCTGTCAGCTCGTCATCGAGGTCAAGGCCTGGCAGGTGCTGTGGGGGGACAAGGATAATTAGGATAGAGGCTGTTTTCACCACTGACTGGAAGAACTCTTTAATTTCAGATCTTCTTAGGTTTCCAAATAGGACTTTTCTCCAGGCACTACCTAAGACCTAAATTGCAAGGCATTGGTGAATTTCCTTGACAAACTACTCCCAACTTATCATCTCAGTTTTTTCTCTTGCTTCATCGCCCTACTTCTGTCTCTCGTCAAAGCCTTCTAGTCAGCTCTGTGTTTCCTGGAGGTGTCAATCACGCAAGTTTGTATGTCTGCGTTTTTGCTTAATGCTGTATTTCCTGTCTAGAAAGTCTTTCTTCCTTTGACTGTCTAGAATCCTTACCTTTACTTCTAAACTCACAAATCAGTTTCCTTCTTATAAACTCCGTAGAAATAATTTCTCTCTTTAATGTATTCTGATGGTGCTTCTATCTGCCAGAGCAACAGCTTCATAGAATCACTGTCCTTCTCTTAGTTTGGGGACTCTTTGAGGAAAGCTTCTGCAGTGTGTCTTAAAATGATCCTTATAATTCCAGGGCCTAGATTAAAACCCCAAC
Organism: Budorcas taxicolor; assembly: GCF_023091745.1. Taxonomy (NCBI): domain Eukaryota; kingdom Metazoa; phylum Chordata; class Mammalia; order Artiodactyla; family Bovidae; genus Budorcas; species Budorcas taxicolor. Next base: position 144,870,272 of record NC_068920.1, on the reverse strand, counting down.
AACATGAAAAGCAATAAATATTTTTTAAAGGAAAGAAGGAGAATAAATGAAAGGAGGATGTGTGGGCTGAATGTGTATATCAACCTCAAATATATATGTTGATACCTTAATCTCCAGTGCAATGGTATTTGGAGGCAGAGTCTTCAGAAGGTATCATTGAAAAAATGCTGCCTGTCATTGAGGAGACAAAAGATGCTGATGCTATAGCCCTCAAGCCATCACATAACAGCTGCCCAGAAGGTGAGCCCAGAAGAAACTTGGAATAGAAACAGGACACCCCTCATTGAGCCATCAGTCCCTGTAGCCAATTCCCCCAACAATCCAGCCAGACGAGACAGAATGAGATGGCACATTTTACTGGCCCCAGATAGCTGAGGTGCACATCAAAGGAATGATTTCAATGAGCCCAGAATGTTGCATCTTCCCATACATAGAAAAGTGCTAAATTCATTAACTTTTGATGCCTAGTTTTAATTAACAATAATCTTTTGATGTTTCTACAAAATGCTGGACTGGAAGAAATACAAGCTGGAATCAAGATTGTCGGGAGAAATATCAATCACCTCAGATATGCAGATGACACTACCCTTATGGCAGAAAGTGAAGAGGAACTAAAAAGCCTCTTGATGAAAGTAAAAGAGGAGAGTGAAAAAGTTGGCTTAAAGCTCAACATTCAGAAAATGAAGATCATGGCATCTGGTCCCATCACTTCATGGGAAATAGATGGAGAAACAGTGGAAACAGTGTCAGACTTTATTTTTGGGGGCCCGTAAATCACTGCAGATGGTGACTGCAGCCATGAAATTAAAAGATGCTTAATCCATGGAAGGAAAGTTATGAGCAACTTAGATAACATGTTCAAAAGCAGAGACATTACTTCACCGACTAAGATCCGTCTAGTCAAGGCTATGGTTTTTCCAGTAGTCATGTATGGATGTGAGAGTTGGACTGTGAAGAAGGCTGAGCACCGAAGAATTGATGCTTTTGAACTGTGGGGTTGGAGAAGACTCTTGAGAGTCCCTTGGATGGCAAGGAGATCCAGCCAGTCCATTCTGAAGGAGATGAGCCCTGGGATTTCTTTGGAAGGAATGATGCTAAAGCTGAAACTCCAGTACTTTGGCCACCACATGTGAAGAGTTGACTCATTGGAAAAGACTCTGATGCTGGGAGGGATCGGGGGCAGGAGGAGAAGGGGATGACTGAGGATGAGATAGCTGGATGGCATCACTGACTCGATGGACAGGAGTCTGAGTGAACTCTGGGAGATGGTGATGAACAGGGAGGTCTGGCATGCTGTGATTCATGGGGTCGCAGAGAGTTGGACACGACTGAGCGACTGAACTGAACTGACACCCTCTCTGTGGCCAAAATGTCTGTCTATATATCTTGGCTCCTCTCTCACCTCTTCAGAACAGTCTCTTTGAGAGACTGCATCCTGGACTCAAGTCCTCAGGTTTGTCTGCCAATAACATATAATTCAGGGCTTCCCTGGTGGCTCAGAGGTAAAGAAGCCACCTGAAATGCAGGAGCTCCAGGAGATGTGGGTTTGATCCCTGGGTCTAGAAGGTCCCCTGAAGCGGGCATGGCAATCTCCACAGTATTCTTGCCTGGAGAATCCCCTGGGCAGAGAAGCCTGGCAGGCTACAGTCCATAGAGTCGCAAAGGGTCAGACACAACTGAAACAGCTTAGCATGCACACACCTAACATGTAATTCTCAACTTTTAGGCTGTACAATATTTTTTAGGTAATTAGTTTAGATATGGTCATGAAGGGCTTCCCTGGTTGCTCAGTGATGAAGAATACACCTGCTGACGCAGGATATGTGGGTTTGACCCCTAGGTCAGGAATATCTCCTGAAGAAGGAAATGGCATACCACTCCAGTATCTTTGCCTGGGAAATCCCATAGACAGAGGAATCTGGTGGGTTACAGTCCATGGGATCACAAAGAGTTGGATGTGACTTAGTGACTAAACACCAAATATGGTCATGAAAATACTACTTCCAGGATTGGCTCACTGTCCTCATGAGAAGAGGAAAAGAGACCAGAGTTCAATCTCTCTTTCTCTTTCTTTCTCCCCACTTCCTTCTCAATGAGAAACCACGGAAAGAAGGAAGATGTCTGCAAGCAAGAAGAAGGCTCTTGCCAGGTGCTGAATCTGCCACCACCTTGACCTAGGACTTCCTATCCTCCAGAAGTGTGAGAAATTGATGTCTGTTGTTTAAGTCGCCCACTCTCTGGTGTCTTGTTATAGCAGCCTGAGCAGACGGACCAACACAGAAGGGAAGAAGTAAGGCAGAGAGAAAGGGAAAAAAGAAATAGAATAAAATGTTTACCATCTTGAATTTAAGCTGCTATGTTAAAAGTATAAGTATAAGCATTTTGAAGGCGGTGTCTAAGACCTGAAGCTGTACAAAAGTGTGAAAAAAATCTCTTAACTGAAGATCAATTTAACTCTCTGGAATCTGGCCAAGAATCGGAAGGAAGTGGAAAAGACCTATAAATAGCATGCAGACATACATGAGCGCGATGCACAAAGCCTGTGCTCAGGAGAGATTTCCCGCTGCTCATCACCCTACTCATGGCGGCTCTTTCTGCTTTATTTATTTCCTTGTTTACTGTCCTGAGAATTCAAGATACAGTGTGTTTCCAAGAGCACATATATTTCTTTTCTTAAGCATGAAATGCTACTTGAATCATTATATGAAGGGGGATACCACTTCATTTTGAAAATGGCACTCCAATTCCCAGAAATGTTAGCAGATGAAACTAGATTAAAATTCAAATTTATAGTGTTTTTCAATAACACACCATTTGGGGGGAGTGTCTATCTTTCAAAAGCCACCTGGGAGACTCTGGAACAATGGGATATGTATGACACCTCCACTCCCAAATTATTGTGAAGTGGCCATTTACCCTCAAGAATAGTCAGTGAAGATGTCAGATGTGTAGATGATGGAAGGGAACTTTGTTCACCGAAGCCACTTTGGAAGGAAAGTGGGTATCTAGTCAGATGGCCGAACAGGTGCCTGAGGACCACACAGCTCAGGAGTCCTCCCGAGGTTATCTCACACCTGGGATCACCTCTTCATCTTTCAAGTATGCACTGGCTTTAATCATCCCCTTAGCAAAAGTGACCATAAAGCAACATCTCTATCAAGGAGATGAAATTACTGGGAGATGAATGGAGAGTTCTGAGTGTTCGAAAGCGGACCTGTTGAATTTTCTTTAATTTTATTCATTTACGTTTTGAATGTAGAGAGAACAAAAGGCTACAGAGAGCAAAATTTAATAAATCGAGTCTGAGAACTGGAGCTACTGCGTGTGAAACATGGAATACAGTCCATGGGATACAGAGGCACTCAGGAAGCAACTGTTGTTAGTCACTCAGTCATGTCTGACTGTGGCCCCCATGGACTGTAGCCCACTAGGCTCCCCTGTCCATGGGATTTCCACTGCCTAGGGAATGGCGTGGATGAAAAACTGGAAGAAAACTGGAGTGGACGAGTTGCCATTTCCTTAAGCTGTTTTTCTTTATAGAGGCAGACACAACACCACTTATTCTTCTTTTCATCATTTTAAGTGCTAGCATGTAACAGGTGCAGGCAGTGAAATCAGCTGTGTTTCGAATGTACTAAGTAGGAGAACACTGCAGAAAGGGTATTTCAGGGGCAGGGCAGAGACCCTTAGGCAGTCCTGCCCTGTTAGAATAGCTTCTGAAAGCTGCTGCTGCCACTGCTGCTAAGTCACTTCAGTTGTGTCTGACTCTGTGCAGCCCACCAGGCTCCCCCATCCCTGGGATTCTCCAGGCAAAAACACTGGAGCGGGTTGCCATTTCCTTCCCCAATGCATGAAAGTGAAACGTGAAAGTGAAGTTGCTCAGTCGTGTCCGACTCTTAGCAACCCCATGGACTGCAGCCTTCCAGGCTCCTCCGCCCATGGGATTTTCCAGGCCAGGGTACTGGAGTGGGTTGCCATTGCCTTCTCCTTCTGAAAGCTACCTGTCGGGAATTTTAGAAGACTCTTAATTACATTCATCTTGAACGCAGTGTGATTTCATCCTAGATTCCAGCAGCAAACACAGTCCTGGGGAGCAGAGACTGGTAATCAAACACAGCCTCTAGAATCAGAGAGGAAAAGTATTGAGCATCACTTTGCTCGCCTCCTGCCCAGGCACTGAGTTCCACGGAGCACATTTTAGAAACCTCACTTTTAAATACCCTGAGGAATACATCATGAAAGGGAATAGAGCATATTAGACTGGGAAAGGCCTACGGGGCCACCCACTTATTACTCATTCATTAATTTATGCAGCCAGCAAATATGGCTCAGGTTCCCAGTGACTTAGCATCTACCATGAGTCGGGTGTTATACTAATCACCTCATGTTTATAATCTCCAACCTTTCAGCCACTCATCAAGAAAGGTACAGTTACTCAAAGATTTTTTTTTTAATAACTCTCAGTTCAGTTCAGTTCAGTCTCTCAGTCGTGTCCGACTCTTTATTTATTTATTTATTTTTGGCTGTGCTAGGTTTTCATTGCTGCTCGGGTTTTTCTCTGGTTGTGGCCAGCAGGGGCTACTCTCTAGCTGCAGGGTGTGAGTTTCTCACTGTGGTACAGCACAGGCTCCTGGGCAAGAGGGCTTCAATAGTTAGACGTTCAGACTCAGTAGTTGCAGTTCCTGGGCTTTAGAGCACAGGCTTAGTAGTTGTGGTGCACGGGCTTAGTTGCCCTGTAGCATGTGAGATCTTCCCAGACCAGGGATCGAACCCTTGTATCCTGCACTGGCAGATGGATTATTATCCGCTAAGCCACCAGGGAAGCCCTTTTGATCCAGTTTTACATTCAAAGAGCTACAGGTCAGAGAGTGTAAGTAACATGCCTGGGATGACATCATTCACAAGTTGGGGGAACTGGTGTTGGAAGCCAGGCACGTCTGGGTGAAAAAGCCATAAACTCTCTCTGGACCCCATTAAGAGGTCTATATGCCAAAGGACTGTGAACTTTCTTGGCCCATTGACGAGTAGTGACTTGGCAAGTGATCCTGAGGCTCCGGCAGGATGAGTGACCGCTCAGAAGTCCTCCTTCTGGACCTGCCACTTGAGAGCTATGTGACTTGGGCCAGCCCCTCCATTGAGCCACTTTGACCTTTAGAGTTTCAAAGGAAATGAACCCATGCCATTCCTTAGGCGGTGGAAGCCAAAAGGTTCTTGGGGGTCTCAGGGAGGGGCTTGAATTCTTCTGGGTCCCTTTTTGCTCTAATGCATTTCCCTCAAGCAAAGTTGAAGATTCGGTTCAGTTCAGTTCAGTAGCTCAGTCCAATCTGACTCTTTGTGACCCCATGGACTGCAGCATGTCAGGCCTCCCTGTCCATCACCAACTCCCAAAGTTTGCTCAAACTCATGTCCATCGAGTCAGTGATGCCATCCAACCATCTCATCCTCTGTCATCCCCTAAAAGGTAATCTTACTCTTCTACAGCAAGAAGACCCTTTGAGTATTGCATAGATCATCAACCAAATGATAGTGTCAAATGCACAGATGGGTCAGTTCAAGTTTCAAATGGGTGGGAGCTGTCCACAGTGAACTTTCCTCGTGACTCAAATGGTAAAGAATCTGCTTGAAATGTGGGAGACCAGGATGCAACTCCTGGGTCACGAAGATCCCCTGGAGAGGAGCATGGCTACCCACTCCAGTATTTTTGCTTGGAGAATTCCATGGACAGAGGAGCCTGGCCAGCTACAGTCCCGGGGGTTGCAAAGAGTCACGCATAACTGAGCGACAAATACCTTCACTTACAAGGACTCTCAGAGTGGCTTTGAGTTGTTTATGGAAATCAGAGCTCTGATCAGCAAATCTCTGCTTTTGCTGTTACCCTGGTCCCTTTCTCCAGCAGCCCCCACTGCCCTCCCTTCTGTCCCCATCCTGGGCCCTCCCAGAGATGAGACCAGTCTGTCTCACCTAAACCTCTGCAGGCCCTACAGCAGGTTCCTGTCTCCAGGTTTAACGAGGAAAACCCAAGTCAGGAAGGCTGGGGCCAGGGTTTTATGGAGGCTCTGGGCCAAATGGCTTAGCCAGGAATTCAACCAGCACGGCCCTCTCTCCCCTGGGAGCTGCAAAATGCAAACAGCTCTGGTAAATGTGAGAGTGATTTCCCAAGCAGGAGACAGGAGCCTTTAACGAGCTGGAGTGAGCCTGCCCTGTTATTCCGAGGTCCTCCAGTCTGGTTAATTAGATTGCCGGCTATCAGGAGCCCTTCGATGGCCCAGAGACAGCATAAGGGTGGAGGCTCAGAGGGCAACAACAGGATGGAGTGGACAGTAAAGAATGGGTGATAGGCTGGAATCTTAGGCATTTGAAAATTTTCTCTTCCTTTTCAACTTCTTTCTTTTCTTCCTCCAAGTCATTCCTCAAGGCCTACTACTGGCACAGTTTGGGATATTTTAAAGAAGGAAGGAACAGTAGAATGAAGCATGCAAATTTCCTTAGAGGAGGATGGGATCAGTTCAGTTCAGTTCAGTCGCTCAGTCGTGTCCGACTCTGTGACCCCATGAATTGCAGCACTCCAGGCCTCCCTGTCCATCACCATCTCCTGGAGTTCACTCAAACTCACGTCCATCGAGTGGGTGATGCCATCCAGCCATCTCATTCTCTGTCATCCCCTTTTCCTTCTGCCCCCAATCCCTCCCAGCATCAGAGTTTTTTCCAATGAGTCAACTCTTCGCATGAGGTGGCCAAAGTACTGGAGTTTCAGCTTTAGCATCATTCCTTCCAAAGAACACCCAGGGCAGACCTCCTTCAGAATGGACTGGTTGGATCTCCTTGAAGTCCAAGGGACTCTCAAGAGTCTTCTCCAGAACCACAATTCAAAAGCATCAACTCTTCGGCACTCAGCTTTCTTCACAGTCCAACACTCGCATCCATACATGACCACTGGAAAAACCATAGCCTTGACTAGACAGACCTTTGTTGGCAAAGTAATGTCTCTGCTTTTCAATATGCTATCTAGGTTGGTCATAACTTTCCTTTCAAGGAGTAAGCATCTTTTAATTTCACGGCTGCAATCACCAGCTGCAGTGATTTTGGAGCCCAAAAAGATAAAGTCGGACACTGTTACCACTGTTTCCCCATCTATTTCCCATGAAGTGATGGGACCAGATGCCATGATCTCCATTTTCTGAATGTTGAGCTTTAAGCCAACTTTTTCACTCTCCTCTTTCACTTTCATCAAGAGGCTCTTTAGCTCCTCTTCACTTTCTGTCATAAGGGTGGTGTCATCTGCATATCTGAGGTGATTATATTTGTCCCAGCAATCTTGATTCCAGCTTGAGCTTCTTCCAGCCCAGCGTTTCTCATGATGTACTCTGCATGTAAGTTAAATAAGCAGGGTTACAATATGCAGCCTTGACATACTCCTTTTCCTATTTGGAACCAGTCTATTGTTCCATGTCCAGTTCCAACTGTTGCTTCCTGATCTGCATACAGGCTTCTCAAGAGGGAGGTCAGGTGGTCTGGTATTCCCATCTCTTTCAGAATTTTCCTCAGTTTATTGTGATTCACACAGTCAAAGGCTTTGGCATAGTCAATAAAGCAGAAATAGATGTTTTCCTGGAACTCTCTTGCTTTTTCGATGATCCAGTGGATGCTGGCAATTTGATCTCTGGTTCCTCTGCCTTTTCTAAAACCAGCTTGAACATCTGGAAGTTCATGGTTCACGTATTGCTGGAGCCTGGCTTGGAGAATTTTGAGCATTACTTTGCTAGCGTGTGAGATGAGAGCAATTGTGCAGCAGTTTGAGCATTCTTTGGCATTGCCTTTCTTTGGAATTGGAATGAAAACTGACCTTTTCCAGTCCTGTGGCCATTGCTGAGTTTTCCAAATTTGCTGGCATATTGAGTGCAGCACTTTCACAGCATCATCTTTCAGGATTTGAAACAGCTCAACTGGAATTCCATCACCTCCACTAACTTTATTCATAGTGACACTTTCTAAGGCCCATTTGACTTCACATTCCAGGATGTCTGGCTGTAGGTGAGTGATCACACCATTGTGATTATCTTGGTCATGAAGATCTTTTTTGTACAGTTCTTCTGTGTATTTTTGCCACCTCTTCTTAATATCTTCTGCTTTTGTTAGGTCCATACCATTTCTGTCCTTTATTGAGCCCATCTTTGCATGAAATGTTCCCTTGGTATCTCTAATTTTCTTGAAGAGATCTCTAGTCTTTCCCATTCTGTTGTTTTCCTCTATTTCTTTGCATTGATCACTGAGAAAGGCTTTCTTATCTCTTCTTGCTATTCTTTGGAACTCTGCATTCAGATGCTTATATCTTACCTTTTCTCCTTTGCTTTTTGATTCTCTTCTTTTCACAGCTATTTGTAAGGCCTCCCCAGACAGCCATTTTGCTTTTTTGCATTCTTTTCCATGGGAATGGTCTTGATCCCTGTTTCCTATACAATGTCATGAACCTCATTCCATAGTTTATCAGGCACTCTATCTATCAGATGTAGGCCCTTCAATCTATTTCTCACTTCCACTGTATAATCATAAGGGATTTGATTTAGGTCATACCTGAATGGTCTAGTGGTTTTCCCTACTTTCTTCAATTTAAGTCTGAATTTAGTAATAAGGAGTTCATGATCTGAGCCCCAGTCAGCTCCCGGTCTTGTTTTTGTTGACTGTATAGAGCTTCTCCATCTTTGGCTGCAAAGAATAGAATCAATCTGATTTTGATGTTGACCATCTGGTGATGGCCACATGTAGAGTCTTCTCTTGTGTTGTTGGAAGAGGGTGTTTGCTATGACCAGTGCGTTCTCTTGGCAAAACTCTATTAGCCTTTGCCCTGCTTCATTCCGCATTCCAAGGCCAAATTTGCCTGTTACTCCAGGTGTTTCTTGACTTCCTATTTTAGCATTCCAGTCCCCTATAATGAAAAGGACATCTTTTCTTGGGTGTTAGTTCTAAAAGGTCTTGTAGGTCTTCCTAGAACCGTTCAACTTCAGCTTCTTCAGCATTACTGGTTGGGGCATAGGCTTGGATTACTGTGATATTGAATGGTTTGCCTTGGAAATGAACAGAGATCATTCTTTCATTTTTGAGATTGCATCCAAGTACTGCATTTCAGACTTTTTTGTTGACCATGATGGCTACTCCATTTCTTCTAAGGGATTCCTGCCCACAGTATATATAATGTTATCTATCTATAATGTTATATAATGTAGATATAATCGTTATCTGAGTTAAATTCACCCATTCCAGTCCATTTTAGTTTTGCTGATTCCTAGAATGTCAATGTTCACTCTTGCCATCTCCTGTTTGACGACTTCCAATTTGCCTTGATTCATGGAGCTAACATTCCAGGTTCCTATGCAATATTGCTCTTTATAGCATCAGACCTTTCTTTTATCACCAGTCACATCCACAACTGGGTATTGATTTTGCTTTGCCTTGATTCTTTCTGGAGTTATTTCTCCACTGATCTCCAGTAGCATATTGGGCACCTACTGACCTGGGGAGTTTCTCTTTTAGTATCCTATCATTTTGCCTTTTCATATTGTTCATGGGGCTCTCAAGGCAAGAATACTGAAGTGGTTTGCCATTCCCTTCTCCAGTGGACCACATTCTGTCAGTGGAGGATGGGATACATGCTCTCAATTACATCATTCATTCATGCATTCTTTTTCTTTTTTTTTTGCACGACTAGCACTAGAGATTCAGATCTAGGTCACAAGGAGCAGACGTGTTCGGAGTCGTGCATGGTTCTAACATCGCTCTTCTCCCTCTGCATTAAGGAGAGCATGTTCCACACGGGGTCTTTTTCTTTAACCCAGACCCCCAAATAAAGAGGAAAACGTGGACCCCAGTCACAGCTGCTGTGGACTACACAGTGACTGCAGCCAATATACAAGGTGGGAGAAACATGAGCCTTTGTTGCTGCCGAAGTTATTACAACACGGCAGAGAGAACACCGCGAACCCTCCCACCTCTTACTATGAGCGCCAAACAGTTGGTGGTCCCAACAATACACGTTATATCAATACAACGTCACATTACTTTCTTTGTTTTCCAGTCTATAGGCTTCTCCGCACAGCCCCTCCTTCTCTCCTCCTTCACCAGAGGGGCTTTTTTCTTGATTTTCAATATGCAGCTCAGGTGTCAGTTCCTCGAGTCGATCTTCCCTGAGGCTGTGGATGAAGCATGCAGCTGAGCACCTCCTCTGCTGAGCACAGCTCCATCCTTGCCTCCACCAAGAGCAAACGAAAGACCCTGACTCTGTATCTCTCTCCCCAGCTAGACCTCAGAGGGCGGGGATCTTGTCTACGTCACCACCCTCCACAGTATCTGCCTAAAGGGTGGCACATAAGGGTGGCTGAAAGATGAGACATCTCCATGCCACCGACATTCCCATCCCCGAAATCTTTGCCCTGGTGGATCCAGTCCATTCAGGAACTTGCTGGACTCTCAAGGGCTCAGTTCCACATGGATGGAGAAAGACTGGCTGTGTTCAGCACTGTCATAGGAAGAGCAGGGAGTGGATCCATAAACATAAAAGAAGAAATCAATATCCATGGCTGGGGCTATGTGTTAAGGTCATGGACAAGTGTCATGGACAAGAAGATGAGCCTGCCCTCCAGTGCACAGACACTGCCATGTCTTCAGCTCAGCAGGCAGCCTGACATGCTTTCCAGGTGATTGTGTGATGGTGAAGAGGAATAAGGGAGGAGAATGAGGATTACATTGGCAAGCAGGTGGTTCCTCCAGCCCACAGACTTCCTCCATTTCATCCTGATAGTATGCAAATACATACCATACTTCCACACATGCCTGGGCACACACATATGTATGGGCACACATGTACATATGAGGGCACACATATGCACACACATACACACTTCTTACATATCGGAAGATTAACATGACAGAGGTGAAATGAAATAATCAAAAATTGCCATATTCAAACCAGCAGAGGTTGAGAAAGAATTGTGCTGGCACGTAATATAGACTCAGCAAATAGTGCTGTATATGTTGGACTTGATTTTAATTCCCTATAATAATCAAGCCAGCAAAACAAGGTTGTTTTAAAATAAATTGGATCGAATGTTATGTTTAAAAAAAAAATACTTGTGTGTTTTCCCTGTGCTGTTGCTGTGCTGGAGAGTGAAAATGCAGAGATTAAAAGACAGAGTCGCTGTCTTCAAGTACCTCTGAGTCTAGTGAGAGACAATCCTCAAAACAAATAATTCAGACACTTGTTAGAACACTGCTGTCATTGACTTTTCTGGAGGAAACGATCGAGGTACAAAGGGAGCCATCAATTTGAGCATGGTAGACCGGGAAAGCTGGGGAAGAGAAAATAAGTAGTGTGAACTTTGAAGGATGAGTTTGTGCTCAATGGAAAATATCAGCACACACACACATCTATAGATTGATTTGTGACATAATATGCATAGATTGTATTTGTAATGAATAAAATATCTCTCAATAAATGAATTTCCCTGGGGATGTGGAGAAATTATGCTAGAGAATATATCTGATATGTAACACTTGATTCAATATAATTGATTCATTAAACAAACAATATTCACTGACATTTTCTGATTTCACACTCTTTATCCAATTAAATATTCTCCTAGACATAATATCAGTGGACAAGGAGAGCTTCCCTGTAACCCCACAGAGTGTGAATTTCCCATTTGTCTTCCAGCTTCATGATTCAACATAAGAGACATTGTAGTTCAAAGGAAAGAGAAACAGACTTGATGTTTGAAACACCCGGATCTCTACCTTTTCCTAATTATGTTTCCACAGGCATGTGTGTGTGCTAAGTCACTTCAGTTATGTCCGACTCTGTGTGACCCCATGGACTGTAGCCCACCAGGCTCCTTTGTCCATGGGATTTTCTGGGCAAGAATACTGGAGTGGGTCATCATTTCCTCTTCCAGGGGATCTTCCTGACCCAGGGATCGAACCTGTGTCTCTTATGTCTCCTGCATTAGCGGGTGGGTTCTTTATCACTTGCGCCACCTGGAAAGCCAATTTGAGTGGGCAGTTACCTGAGATTCAGCTGCCCATTTGTGAAATGGGAAGAAAGATAATATTATAAAATAAGATACTGGCCACATAATAGGCAGATAATACAATGGCATGAGTGACTTTGATCTTCCATATTAATAAAGCCTGTTAGGAACTGAATGACTTTTACTGTTTCCAGAAATCCAATCCACAAATTATTTGAAAGTTATGAAGAGTTACTGTTCTTTAAGAACATTCAAAACAGCCTGTCTAGACTTTGACAGTAAATTAATAATCAAATTTTAAATAATGTATCCCATTTGAGTCTTAACAGCTTAGGATAAGGAGTAAAAGCCTTGACTTTTAAAAACATTTTGGTGGGATCTTGGATCTAGGATTGTATAGCTGTTTATTCGTAGTAAGTCATTTCCAATTTCTAGGCCAATTGGGTCATATATGTATTAAATATGTAATAATAGATGGATAGGTTTATAAGAAGAACAAATCAGTGATTAGCTCTTGATAATTAAGCAGTTATTACACCAACATAGTGATGGTATTTTTATCAATTTTCCCCATCTGTCAGTAAAATGAGCCCCAAATGAAAAGCTCACACCTTCATACAACCAGTCATGAATGTCATCCCAGACAAGAAAGTCCTTGTCTGAAGCTCCACACTCTTCCTCTACCTGCAACCTTCCCCAGTGGGTGAGGAGTCATCACTGTACCCTCTACTCAGTTTTGAAGAGCCAAGGATCATGCAATTCCTCCCCCAAGTTGTCCAGAGCTCCCTTCTGGAACTAGCATAGACTTCTTCTCATGATCCATGTGGGTGCATGTTGCTTGTGCCACTAGTGTGCACGTTCTTTGACACGAGGGATGGTCAAGAGTCAACCTAGGGGAGAGTGTACCCAGGACATGTCCGTGAGGGGGACATGTCGGGTAGGGGGGAAGGAGGAGGCTGGACTGTGGTGTTGGTGGTTCTCCACAGCCTTCCAGGTCACTCTGAGGTTCTGTCAAGGTAATAAGCTTGCTGGCAAAAAAATGTTCTTTTTATTGAACTGATTTTTAACTTGGTTTACAACTCTTAAATCTAAGTAGAGGGTATGTAGGGCCTCCTTTTTGGATATTTCCAAAGCCTAACAAATGTTAGAGGATGTGACTCTTTCCAGTGAACTTGAAATGTCTGCTGTGCGCCTTTCAGTCCTGACCCCCTTAGCATTTATGACTGTGTATTTTCTGAAAGGGGGGAGGAGATGGGAGTTTAAAGAAACTGTTGGCAGACAGGTGGAAGCATTCCTCAGATATTTTTAAATTATTTGAGTTTCTCCAAGAATTGCTAAGATTTGGGTTACCTAAATGTCAAAATGGACCCCCACTAGATGGTCATCTTATCTTCATCTTTGTGACTTGTTTATTACTCATAGAAATATAATGGACTTCAAAATATTTAGAAATGAAATAAATTTTCTTTTGTGCTATGTAACCTTAAGCAAAGATTTAAAAATAACAAATCCAAAAAACTGTATAATGTATCTTCTACTTTGATTATCAGATTTAACTTCAAGAACCCATGTATGACATTGCCACTCTCATGCTGAAATTTTTTTCAATAAATCTTTCCATGTCAACAAGGTCAAGCCAGAATACCTAAACTTCATGTAAGACTTCATAATCTGGATTCATTTTCATTTGTTTGCACATATATCTTTAATCAGACTAAACTCTTATCCTCTCTTTAGTCCTGCCATTTTCCTATGTGCTGCCTTATATTTGTACATATGAATCTTTCTAGCACAAGGGTTCTTGATCTGGCATTCACATATTTCCAATAGATCTACAGACAGAGAGCTTGTGAACTTCGATGAATTTTTCACTCAGACCTATTTCCCTGGTGGCTCCTATGGTAAAGAATCTGCTTGCAATGCAGGAGACCAGGGTTCAAGCCCTAGGTCAGGAAGATCTCCTGGAGTAGAAATGGCTACCCACGGTAGTATTCTTGCCTGGAGAATTCCATGGACAGAGGAGATTGGCAGGTTACAGTGCAAGGGGTCGCAAAGAATCAGACACGACTGAGGCACCAAAGCTTTAACTTTTCACTTTAGTTACATTTTTTATTTCCTTCTACTAGAAATTTAGCCACACAGCACAGCAATTATATGTTAGCAATAACTTGTAATTTTTGCCACTAACAGAGAGCATAGATTTTTTTCCCCTATTATATTGCAAATTGTGGATATCTTGAAATATGGTTTATGCTAACCGCTATTTTGAAAGTATAGTAGTTATTATACCACTGCTAGAGTTTTATGTTTAACAAGATCCTTTAATTCATTAAGAAAGAGGTAATACATTACAAATTTTGAAGTGTTTTAAAGTTCCATTTCAATATAATATTTTAAAATGGAAATTGGTTTTCTTCATAAGTCTATGTGTTTGATTTTATGCATTTTAGTGTCATCTACAAGGGTGGGAGAAGGGATAGTTAGGGAGTTTTGGATTGACATGTACCCACTGCTATGTTTAAATTGGATAAACAACAAGGACTTACGGTATACACAGGGAACTCTATTTAATATTATGTAACAACCTTCATGGGGAAAGAATTTCAAAAATAATAGGTACATGTATATGCTTAACTGAATCACTTTGCTGTATACCTGAAACTATCACAACATCATTAATCAACTACACTCCAATATAAAATAAAAAGTTACCAAAAAATAACAAAATCTGTCCCATGTAATGTTCTTTCTGCCTTCTAGCTGTGCTTGAAGAAGTCCTATCTTCCTTGAATAAATCTTGCATTTTCCAGATAAATTTTTTAGCTTGTGCCCTCAGAAGTCTCCTCCTTCTCCCATTATTACCAGGAAGATTGTTCAGTGCTTGGAAAATTCATGGCAAAAAATCTAGCTTATAACAGGTTCCTGACAAGGGCCAATTACGTTCTTTTATATCTTGGAACCTTCGCTTAGGCGCTTTGACTTTTATCAAAGTTATTTATTTTATTTTGTCCGCTTTTAGCAGCATGTTTATTTTCTTAAAGTATTTTAATCACACTTCCTCCTCCTCCCCAGAGTTACAGTCAATTCATAGAGGAAAGGGGTGACGTTTTACATCTTTGTATTACCCACAATACGTGTGTTAGAAAACACTGAGTCATTTGTTTTCAAGTGAAAAATGCCAGCATCCTAGATGCTTTTTAGCGGTCCACCTCCCAGGGCCCTCACACGTGGCGAAAGGGTGTTCCTGCGGGTCCCTCATTGCCCAGGAGGGTAGATGGAGGAGGGTGGTTAGGCGGCAATTAGACGTCACAGACACACGTCAGGAAGAAGGAGGGTTGTGAACAATACAGTGCAAGGTGACAGAAGGTAGAAATAGAATGAGATGTAAAAACAAAGCCACTTGCAGACATTAAAATTCATGCTACAAAACCACAATACACCCAGCATATGTGTAAAGACATACAAAGACAGAACCCAGAAGAGAATTAGTGCTGATGGTGGAGGCGGGTAGGAGAAATGAGAGTGAGGAACAACGGTGAGAAAGGAAAAGAATTAAGTAAATAAAAAAATAGATACGCGAATGAAAGTAAGAATGGATCTGTACATATATACACACATTGATCTTAAGTCAGGAGCTGAGAAGTCTGATTAATTCCTGCCTCTGCCTTTGTAATCCCCAAGCACAAAGGGACGGTCAAAACAAAGGAGCAAACAAAGCTAGCCTCTCCAGGAAACATCCTCCTTATTTTCTTTCTTTCCAGCTCTGTCTGGGCTGGGGATGGGGTGCCTATTCTCTGAGCATTTAGAGTCCCACTGTTCACTTTCATGACAGAACTTCTCTCACAAAATGTCAATCTTCTCTGTACCTGTTTGTGCAAACTTGGGCAGAAAATGACTGTTTTAATCTGTTTTATTTTTCCAGCAACTTGTTGTTTAGTCACTAAGTTCTCTCTGACTCTTTGAGACCACACGGACTGCAGCACGCCAGGCTTCCTTGTCCATCATCAACTCCTGTCTATCAAGCCGGTGATGCCATCCAACCATCTCATCTTTTGTTGTTCCCTTCTCCTCCTATCTTCAGTCTATCCCAGTATCAGGGTCTTTTCCAGTGAGTCAATTCTTTGCATCAGGTGGCCAAAGTATTGGAGCTTCAACTTCGGCATCAGTTCTTCCAATGAATATTCAAGGCTGATTTCCTTTAGGATTGACTGGTTGGATCTCCTTGCAGTCCAGGGGACTCTCCAGAGTCTTCTCCAACACCACAGTTCCAAAGCATCAATTCTTCGGTGCTCTGCTTTATTTATGGTCCAACTCTCACATTTATACGTGACTACTGGAAATACCATAGCTTTGACTAGATGGACCTTTGTGGCAAAGTAATGTCTCTGTTATCTCCTGAAGTTGGCTCAAATTCATGTCCATTGATTCAGTGATGCTATCTGACCATCTCATCCTCTGTTGCCCCCTTCTCGTTTTGCCTTCAATCTTTCCCAGCATCAAGATCTTACCAAGGTCCAACAAACTGCCAAGCATTAGATATATAGTAAATGTTCAATAAATAATCACTAACTACATTAATCCCTGATAGAAAAATAAAACTAGGTGTATTGGACATAAGTTGATATAACTCCTCAATCACAGTCAAGCTGGGCCACTTTTGCTTGTTTTGGTCTCTAGATAGAGATAAATTTTATGTATTCTAAAAATTTTCACAGTTATCTTCAGGACAGCCTTTAGAAAACTCCCTTCACTTGAACTTCTTCAAATAAACAAATCATACTAAGATCTCTTCCTCAAGTTTAATTTCAAGAAATCAAACTATATCAATTCCTTTCCAAATTAATAATGGAATTCAAATGCACACTGTCTAAAGGAAGGTTGAACCTGGTGTTACAAGGTCAGAAGACTGAACAGTGAAAATATTTCACATACATAAGCACACTCCAACTGTACACATGAACTTGGAGTCTCTTGTTTATCTTTTTTTCTCTAACTTGAGACTGTGCCAAGCAGGACCACTTGAAAATATTTTTATCCCAAGGTTATTTCTGCAGATGTCAGGGCAGCCTTGCAACTTAAGCTTAATGCCCTGGCTGTAGAAGATAAGTTATCAAACAGTTCAAAGGCAGTTAGGTCCCCTCCTATGTTCTTTTGTCTGCAGTAAATGTATTTGCCTTCAACCCTTAATCTGAAACTACTTATCAGTGAAACAGCAGGCATGGAGTTGGAGCAATGGCTGATGAACAATGGTTTTACAAAATGGCATGTTGACATTTCTGTCCTGTCCTAACTACACCCGTTTACTACAAGAAACACCTTCTCATAGCCCAACGCCTCTCGATCTTGTCTTCCTAAAGCTGCAAGGCTTTAGATGAATTAAATACTACATGTTTCACTACACTCACCAAGACCGAGGATGTTTTGAAAAAATCAAATAGAAAGAGTGCTACCTCTGAATGCGATGTTTATTTCAAATGTGCAGGTCCATGGACTGTCCTTCTATATTTAAAGAAGGATGTCTAGCAATTATAATAACTTGACTCAAGAATCAAATATTTAGGGCAGCAAAACCATGTCTATTTCAGGCTGTGCAGCTGACGTACATTCTTAGGCTATACAGGATAAACACAGTATTTCATTTCAAGTTCCTAAAAAGGAAAATGGCCATGAGCAAAATGAAAAGGCTTTGTTTCTACACATCACATGCATTTGCAGCGAGCGGGAGTTTGGGCAGCTGAAGCCGACCATTAATAAAGGTCTGACACTGCCTGCAATGGAGGATGTTTAAAAGGTTAACACATTTCAGTCTTTCACAGAGGCAGAAAGAAGTGTACATCGACAGAGTTATTAATACATGAGTCGAGTCTGTCATTATTATCCTAATGGTTCTTATCAAAAACAGCAAGAGGTAGGCAAGAAATGGATAATTGCAGGATGAGCATAGGGAGATGGCCTTTTGTTTTTTTCTTTTCAAAAAGCTTTCCATCAGCATAATGACCATAGTATCTGGGACGCATGCTGAAGTGCATTAACCAGATGATGTGATTACTAAGCCTCTTATTTAATTAGCTTTTTTCACCAAAGATGAGCACAATCCAGGCTCCTCCATCTCTCTGCCCTATGTACCCCTAAGTGGAAACTGTTCCCCCTCTCTCCCAAAAAACAGACACCCATCTCTGCTATCCAGCTTGGCTGTGCTGTGGCTTCTGTGGCACTTCCCATTATTCCCTCAAAGGGAAATCCATCTTGACATTCATCCATCCATCTATGTATCTGCCTTTCCATCAGCCTAATTTCCTATGTCATCCCCGAATGGGTTTGAGTTGGCTGATAAGCAACTCAAGTATTGTACGAACTAGCAAGTATTGTAGTGTTTTACAACTTCCAGTTTAGTTATCCATAAAACTCAATTTCTTGGGACAAAGCATTACATACAGTAAGATTGTTAAAAATCTACTGCAGGAAAAATGGTGGTAGGAAGAGAGAAAACAGAGAGAGAGGGAGAAAGAAAGAGAGCATTTTGGAGCATAGTCAGTATACAAAACGGATACGGCATGGTTCAGAAGGAGTGCCAGAGGTGGTCCCCACCTTTGGATTTTTCTTCCTTCATAGCCAAAGTGAAGTACAACTACACACGTAATCACTAAAGAATTCATTGTGTTCTTCTGGCAAAAGCTAACCAGTTGCTAATGGCAAACTACAGTTATTTTGTTTTCTGAGTTCAAGATGCTTCTCACGCTAGGTCCTCATAGGTTCCGTATGCTAGGTACACCAGGGTGCTGTAGGTGACAACCTCACAAGATCCTCTGCTCCACCAACATGGTGGCATATTTCTTATGACTGCTTCTTCTAATGTCCCTTGGTGCAGCCAGTGGCATCGCGCGAATATGAAAATTGATGGCAGGCCAAAATGACAGGGCCCCTCAGCACCCTGGATTGTAGTTCTAGCAATTATTGTAGTGTTTTACAACCTCCAGTTTAGTTATCCACAAAACTCTATTCCTTGGGACAAAGAACAGTGTTTTATTTTCCTGTGAGTCAGCAGAGATTAGCACAGTGCTTGGAACAATGAATATTTCTGAATGAATTAATTTATATGTTGTATACATATGTTGTTTTTTTGTTTGTTTGTTTTCAGAAACAGCCCTTTATCAGAGCAACCATAAAAAAAATTGAGAACATATTTTAAATGAATCAGCAGAGAGGACTGGAGGAGTACAGAGCATGCTCATGCAAAGAACATTGTGATGGTTAATTTTGTGTCACCTTGCCTCAGTTTACAATGTGGTCAAACTTTCCTCTGGATGCTTCTATGAAGATTTTTCTCAGATGAGATTTAAATGTGTATCAGTGTTCTTTAAGTAAAGCAGATAGATAGTCCTGCACATGTATGTTAAGTTCAGTTCAGTCGCTCAGTCGTGTCCGATTCTTTGCAATCCCATGAATCACAGCACGCCAGGCCTCCCTGTTCATCACCAACTCCCGGAGTTCACCCAGACTCATGTCCATCAAGTCAGCGATGCCATCCAGCCATCTCATTCTCTGTCGTCCCCTTCTCCTCCTGCCCCCAGTCCCTCCCAGTATCAGAGTCTTTTCCAATGAGTCAATTCTTCGCATGAGGTGGCCAAAATATTGGAGTTTCAGCTTTTGCATTAGTCCTTCCAATGAACACCCAGGACTGATCTCTTTTAGGATGGACTGGTTGGATCTCCTTGCAGTCCAACGGACTCTCAACAGTCTTCTCCAACACCACAGTTCAAAAGCATCAATTCTTCCGCGCTCAGCTTTCTTCACAGTCCAACTCTCACATCCATACATGACCACTGGAAAAACCATAGCCTTGACTAGATGGACCTTTGTTGGCAAAGTAATGTCTCTGCTTTTGAATATGCTATCTAGGTTGGTCATAACTTTCCTTCCAAGGAGTAAGCGTCTTTTAATTTCATGGCTGCAGTCACAATCTGCAGTGATTTTGGAGCCCCCCAAAAAAGTCTGACACTGTTTCCACTGTTTCCCCATCAACTTCCCATGAAGTGATGAGACCAGATGCCATGATCTTCATTTTCTGAATGTTGAGCTTTAAACCAACCTTTTCACTCTCCTCTTTCACTTTCATCAAGAGGCTCTTTAGCTTCTCTTCAATTTCTGACATAAGGGTGGTGTCACCTGCATATCTAAGGTGATTGATATTTCTCCTGGCAATCTTGATTCCAGCTTGTGCTTCATCCATCCCAGCATTTCTCATGGTGTACTCTGCATATAAGCTAAATAAGCAGGGTGACAATATATGGCCTTGATGTACTCCTTTTTCTATTTAGAACCAGTCTGTTGTTCCATGTCCAGTTCTAACTGTTGCTTCCTGACCTGCATATAGGTTTCTCAAGAGGCAGGTCAGGTGGTCTGGTGTTCCCATCTCTTGAAGAATTTTCCATAGTTTATTATGATCCACAAAATCAAAGGCTTTGCATAGTCCATAAAGCAGAAATAGATGTTTTTCTGGAACTCTCTTGCTTTTTTGATGATCCAGCGGATGTTGGCAATTTGATCTCTGGTTCCTCTGCCTTTTCTAGAACCAGCTTGAACGCTTGGAAGTTAATGGTTCATGTACTGTTGAAGCCTGGGTTGGAGAATTTTGAGCATTACTTTGCTAGCGTGTGAGATGAGTGCAATTGTGTGGTAGTTTGAGCTTTCTTTGGCATTGCCTTCCTATTGGATTGGAATGAAAACTGACCTTTTCCAGTCCTGTGGCCACTGCTGAGTTTCCCAAATTTGCTGGCATATTGAGTGCAGCACTTTCATAGCATTATTTTCCAGGATTTGAAATAGCTCAGCTTCCAGGATTTGAAATTCCATCACCTCCACTAGCTTTGTTCATAGTGATACTTTCTAAGGCCCACTTGACTTCACATTCTAGGATGTCTGACTCTAGGTGAGTGATCACACCATCATGATTATCTGGGTTGTGAAGATCTTTTTTTGTACAGTTCTTCTGTGTATTCTTGCCACCTCTTCTTAATATCTTCTGCTTCTGTTAGGTCCATACCATTTCTGTCCTTTCTTGAGCCCATCTTTGCATGAAATGTTTCCTTGGCATCTTTAATTTTCTTGAAGAGATCTCTAATCTTTCCCATTCTACTGTTTTCCTCTATTTCTTTGCATTGATTGCTGAGAATGCCTTTCTTATCTCTTCTTGCTATTGTTTGGAACTCTGCATTCAGATGCTTATATCTTTCCTTTTCTCCTTTGCTTTTCGTCTCTCTTCTTTTCACAGCTATTTGTAAGGC
The DNA here is from genome assembly GCF_023091745.1 of Budorcas taxicolor. NCBI lineage: Eukaryota > Metazoa > Chordata > Mammalia > Artiodactyla > Bovidae > Budorcas > Budorcas taxicolor. Next base: position 144,848,971 of record NC_068920.1, on the reverse strand, counting down.
CTCCTCAGACAGCCATTTTGCTTTTTTGCATTTCTTTTCCCTGGGGATGGTCTTGCTCCCTGTCTCCTGTACAATGTCACGAACCTCAGTCCATAGTTCATCAGGCACTCTATCTTATCAGATCTTGTCCCTTAAATCTATTTCTCACTTCCACTGTATAATCATAAGGGATTCGATTTAGGTCATACCTGAATGGTCTAGTGGTTTTCCCTACTTTCTTCAATTTAAGTCTGAATTTGGCAATAAGAAGTTCATGAAATGAGCCATAGTTAGCTCCTGGTCCAAGGAGCAGCAGCTGTATGGGCACAGGAGGGCCGAGAGGAGCTACTCCCTGTTCAAGGTCAGGAGGGGCGGCCGTGAGGATTTACCCCTCGTCCAAGGTAAGGAGTAGTGGCTGGGCTTTGCTGGAGCAGCCGTGAAGACATTCCCCACGTCCAAGGTAAGAGAAATCCAAGTAAGACGGGAAATGTTGTGAGAGGCATCAGAGGGCAGACACACAAACCATAATCACAGAAAACTAGTCAATCTAATCACATGGACCACAGCCTTGTCTAACTCAATGAAATTAAACCATGCCATGTGGGGCCAGCCAAGATGGACAGGTCATGGTGGAGAGATCTGATAGTATGTGGTCCACTGGAGAAGGGAATGGCAAACCAATTCAGTATTCTTGCCTTGAGAACCCCATTAACAGTATGAAAAGGCAAAATGATAGGATACTAAAAGAGGAACTCCCCAGGTTGGTAGGTGCCCAATATACCTCTGGAGATCAGTGGAGAAATAACTCCGGAAAGAATCAAGGCAAAGCAAAATCAATACCCAGCTGTGGATGTGACTGGTGATAGAAGCAAGGTTCAATGCTGTAAACAGCAATATTGCATAGGAACCTGGAATGTTAGGTCCATGAATCAAGGCAAATTGGAAGTGGTCAAACAGGAGATGGCAAGATGAACATCGATGTTCTAGGAATCAGTGAACTAAAATGGACTGGAATGGGTGAATTTAACTCAGATGACCATTATATCTACTACTGAGGGCAGGAATCCCTTAGAAGAAATGGAGTAGCCATCATGGTCAACAAAAGAGTCTGAAATGCAGTACTTGGATGCAGTCTCAAAAATGAAAGAATGATCTCTGTTCATTTCCAAGGCAAACCATTCAATATCACAGTAATCCAAGCCTATGCCCCAACCAGTAATGCTGAAGAAGCTGAAGTTGAACGGTTCTAGGAAGACCTACAAGACCTTTTAGAACTAACACCCAAGAAAAGATGTCCTTTTCATTATAGGGGACTGGAATGCTAAAATAGGAAGTCAAGAAACACCTGGAGTAACAGGCAAATTTGGCCTTGGAATGCGGAATGAAGCAGGGCAAAGGCTAATAGAGTTTTGCCAAGAAAACACACTGGTCATAGCAATACCCTCTTCCAACAACACAAGAGAAGACTCTACAGATGGCTATCACCACATGGTCAACACCAAAATCACATGTAGGTGGGTCACATCTAATCAGTGGAGGGTCTGATAGATCAAGAGGCTGGCCTCCTGGAACAAGCAGAGATTCTCCAGCAGACTGCCTTTAGTCCTCATTTGCAACATTGGACTTTTTTTGTCCTACAGTATGCTGCCTTTGGACTTGGGGTGCAGCTCTTTCCTGTTTCCAACCTGCTGGCCTCTCCTATCAGAAATTGAACTCACCAAATCTCCATAATCTATCTTGTAAGCTATTAAACAACAACAACCAAAAAAACTCTCCTCTACATATATATGGGTGTGTAAGTATATGCATATAATCTTACATTTATTGATATTTTGATTACATATTTTAGAGTATTAATTTAAACATGGATAGTATAATGACATGCTTAGATATAATGATAACTGAGAAAGATATAAGGCTGCTTGACAATGATGTGGAATTAACTTTGTAGTCATGCAGAACTGGGGTCGAATCCCAGACTCATGCTTTGCTCAGGGAACTTTATTCAGATATTAACATCTGCTATATTCATATCCATATCTGTAAAATGGGAGAAAATCTGTTGACAGACCTTGGAGGATTTTTGTCAGAGATAAATTCGATTATCAACATATATTACTGAGTCCAGTTTGTAACCCCATAATGCTCCATAGGTGGTATGCTTCTTTTATTCTGCTCCACAGCGTAAACTATGAATGAAAACACTTCTGTTGGGGTGATAAAAGGAGACATGATTAATCTTTTTTTCAAAATTTTCTGCAATGTTACATCATCTTTTCAATAGAAAAGAACATGTTAGAAAATGTTCAACCTCCGTATCAGGCCCTGCAGTCCACAATCCAAACACTAAAGTGTGTCTGTCTGTCCCTGCATTCAGCTTCTGCCTCTGTCCCTGCTACGTCCACAGGGCGAGGTGTGTGGGAGGAGGAGGGCTGGGGTTGGGCGGGGGCAGTAGAACAGAACAGTTCTCTCACTCGCTTCCTACTTAATCTCAGCCAGCTTGAATGATTACAACACTCTGAAACCTCTTGCTTTGCTGAGCCTTTGAGGATCTTGCTGAACTGCCGTCCAAGGGCACATTTTTATTTTTTTCCTGTCCAACAGACCTGCAAGGTTGCTAAGCGCATACAAGGATAAAGAGCAATTTGAGTTACTCAATACTTGTTTTGCAAAGTCTGTTTTTAAAAAATTGCATCATATCCCATTTGACGATTGTGCAACACAGGGTGGATACCTAAGCTGAAAGTTAAGTAAGTCTGAGCTCTGGGCACCTTTGCAATTTAGACATTCATTTGTACCAACGTGGAAAATAGCCAGTTGTTCTCAGTTTGAAAAGGAAAAAAAGTGTGTAGAAAGGCAATGGAAATAGACCCCAATGTTCCTTCAACATATCAAATACACATAGAAAATTTCCGATCCTGTTTTTCTCTCAGGTACTTGCCATATTACATTCATGTGATAAATGAGATTAGTCCTTGATCTTAAGAAAGGAAATTCCTCCTAACCTTGCCAGTTCACTCAGGGTTGTCTTTTAGTACAAAGAGAACTGATTAAGGAATTGCCTAGTTTAGGTTCAAATCTTGGTTCTGCCACTTACTTGTTAGATGCCCTTGGAGATATGGCCCAATCTCTGAGTGCAACTGACTTCATCTTGAAGATGGGGATGATGATATTTAAAGCAGAAATTAATGAGAGTAGTAATGTGCTGGAGCCACAACCTGGCAAGCAATGGGGATCAACACCTATTGGTTTCCCTTCCAAATCACAATATTTTCCATCCTTAAATTTCTCACCATAATCAGTGCATTTCCACACCCACAGTGGACATCATTCCATCCCAGGGTAGACACTGGCCTGGGACATGGGCCACAGGCTCCAGAGAGGAGTCAGACTTGGGCACTGCCTTTGTGGTGCTCTTGGTTTACAAGGGAGCCAGGTCTATCTTCAAAATGAGTCTGATGAAGGCAGATGGCAGTGAACATCGAGCCAGAAGTTCATGGAACCAGGTCTCTTTGAGAGTAGGAAGCACCAAGAGAGAGGGGAGAGGAGAAATTCTTCTTAACTGAGTGACCCCAGAAATGCAAGCAAGAGCTGGGCTTGCATCTGATGTGTACTCTGAGATACCATTTGAGGGAATCCGAGCTGTGTTTCTAAAATAAAACAACTCAGCCCATGATTTTGCACAAGCGTTCCTCTACTGGGTATTTCTCTAAATGTAGAGTGTCATTTACCCTCTGTAAGCTTGCACTTCCGCAGTCCCTAAAATAGGGCAAAGACTCTATGCTTCTCAGGCTTCCCAGGTGGCTCAGTGATAGAGAATCCACTTGCCAATGCTGGAGACGCAGTAGACTAGGGTTTAATCCCTGGATCAAAAAGATCTCCTGGAGGAGGAAATGACAAGCCACTCCAGTATTCTTGCTTGAGAAACCCCATGGACAGAGGAGCCTGGCAGGCTACAGTCCATGGAGTCACAAACAGTTGTACTTGACTGAGCACAGACATACACATACTCCATGCTTCTTGATGATGTGTTCTGGGCAAAAAGTGAGCGGTTGAAGGGGATGGAACAGAGAGGAGGAGATTAAGGCTTAATGACATAACTGGTATGTGGGTTTATCCAACTTGAAATCTTACAGGAATATGAGAGATTGTTATGGTGAGTAATTATGCATGTGCGAGCTAAGTTGCTTCCAACTCTTTGCAACCCCGTGGACTGTAGCCTCCCAGGCTCCTCCATGCATGGGATCTTCCAAGCAAGAATATTGGAGTGCCATTTCCTTTTCCAGAGGAATCCTCCAAACCCAGGATCGAACCCGGGTCTCCTGCACTGCAGGCAGACACTTTACCCTCTAAGCCACTAGGGAAGACCTAATTTGCTTCACTCAGTCCAACCCTTTTCAACCCGCCAGGCTCCTCTGTCCATGGGATTCTCCAGGCAAGAATAATGGAGTGGATTGCCGTTTCCTCCTCTGGAGGATATTCTCAGGGATCAAATCCTCTTCTCACGTCTCCTGTGCTGGTAGGTGGGTTGTTTACAACTAGCGCCACCTGGGGAACCCATAATTATGCACTTGTTGCAAAAAATATTGGATTTTTCAGTTATATAAAGGACCCAGTGTTTTGTGCAGATTCAGCATTGGCACTTTGAATAAAATGGGTGCCCTTTTTCTTTTTTTTTTTACTGGGCTCATGGGGAGAAACTGAGGCAGTCCCTAGCCTGGAATTTCCACACGCAGCAGGAACATATCACTCAGCCACCATCCAGTTTCCCCACACAAAACACCCTCTATTACACTCTCAAATGTCTTGGCATAAGAAACACACACACGTACCCTCAAAGGGCAAATGCCATGCAAACGACACATTTCCCACAAGATGTGGGATCTGCTGTGGCCAGGATAAGCCCGAGGGCTCGGGCTATACCCAAACTGGAACGTTTCAGCAGAGTGGAGTCTTTCATTCCTGAAGTGAGTTCGGAGACAGGAACACTTCAAAAAAAAAAATTGTTGTAGCACAAATAAAACTGGGAGGAAGCTTAAAGTAAACCTAACACCACCTAGAAACTGAGAATCTTTGGCACCAGTCCAACAAGGGTGGTACTCTGAGGACTGAATGGAACTTTAAACCTAAAGTTAGTTTAGTAATTGTATTTCCAGAAACAGTACAAGAAGGCTGCTATTGGACTTTGAAGACTGAACCTGAGAATTTCAGGAGCAGTTGTTATAGAAAGGATAATTCTGATGATGCTAACATAATTATTTGGTGTTGGGTACTTTTTCATTTATTCCTTTGACTTGGTAATATCCCTCTGGGGCTTTATTTGGAGAATGTTCTCAAAATTATGAGTTATAGGAATACTTGTCCTCGTTACATGAATGGTACAGCATATTTCCATGCAGCACTTGAAAAAATAGATACAAATTCTCTCTATGAGATATATGTTCTCATACAATGAGGAAAAAAAATACATTAAACTTGCTACTTTGAACTAACTTTAGTCTTACAGAAATGTTTCAAACAAAGTACAGAGAGTTTTTACATACCTGTCAACCAGTGTCCCTGATACTCACATCTTACGTAATGATGGTACAATTAACAATGATCAAATCCAGGAAGTTAGTGTTTCCAAACTGGCGTTTGATTGAATTCTGCTTGTTTTTCCATGAATGAGCCTATTCTGTTCCAGGACTCCATCCAGAATCCCATTTTGCATAAAGCTGTTATTTTTCCTTAATCTCTTCCAAGTAGAAGTTTCTCAGTCTTTCCTTGTCTTTCATGATAAGGGAAAATATTCATGGCCTAGGTTGGCTGAGGAAAGAGGACACAGAAGGGTACACACACAGACACACACACAATGAGACCCCACCCACACAAAGAGAGATAAGACTGAAAACATATTAGGAAGAGATACTCGAAATATTAACAGTTCTTAGTTTATCTCTGAGTGAGGGCTTATAGGCCCTTAGTACCCTCTACTTTGGCTTCCTCTATTCAAACATGATCACCCACTATTTAAAACCGGAAAGGGAGGGAAAAAAAAAAAACCAACAACTCACAGAACATAAAACAAAAACCCCAAGGGGAAGAATTTTACCATCTCAAAGGGTTTGTCCTCCCATTTAATCTGACTGAACTATCCTTCATCGCAGTACGAACAAAAGTACCCAAATATGAGTGGTTCAGAGGTACAATGTAGTGAATCTCATCATCAGAAGTGTCAAAAGTGTAAAAGCTCCCCAGATGAGATGAATGCAGAGGGAATCCACCTGAACTGATCTTCTGGAAGGAGGAAAGGACATCCCCTTCTGTATATCCAGCCCCCCTGGGAAATTTTGAGGGGGACACTACATTGACCTGGCAGGATAAAGACTGAGAAGCATATTTACTGCTGTCATCTTCTGTTTCGAAGGGTCTAGAGACAGAAGACAGATGTCCCTGATCAAGTGCTTTCTGGGAAATGTACTCTTGGCTGACTCTTCTTCTCAGCTATCTTTGTCACCACTAGCTTGTCACCAAAGTGAATGACAGCGGAGTCCTGAAAAAGAAGAGGGTCTTGTCTTTGCAGGCAGGAAGGAAGAAGAGCTCCAGTGACAGGGGCCCACTCCATCTATTGCTTGGGAGAGAGGACCTTCAGTGTAAAGAGGCTAGGAGGGCAGGCTCTGTGCTTGTGGTCATGGAAAAAAAAGATAGTGAGCGAGGTTTGTTTGGCTGGACCCCAGAGGAGACTGAGGGGTGAACAGGAAGCACCTGCTCTTTTGAAAGACTTGGATCTTTTTTACCCACATATAACAATGTTTATCATTTATTGAGCACCTACTATGTTCTTGACTTCAGTGTCAAATCTGTGATTATGTTGGGCAATAGGCAACAAAAATCCATTTTATCCGCAAGGAATATGAGACTCTTACAGGGCATGTGACCTTGAATTCTGTCATCTGAGATCCCATTTCCTCCTCTGTATGATGAGAATAAAAATCCCCGTGCCCCAAAGCTGTTGGGATTAAATGAACCACATAGAAAAAAAAATAGCTTCCCAGGTGGTGTTAGTGGTAAAGAACTTGCCTGCCAATGAAGGAGGCTTAAGAGACGTAGATTCAGTCCTTGTGTTGGGAAGATGTCTTGGAGGAGAGCATGACAATCCATTCCGATAAACATGCCTGGAGAATTCCATGGACAGAGGAGCCTGGAGGGCCACAGTCCGTGGGATTGCAAAGAGTCGGACATGACTGAAACAACTTAGCATGCAGCACGTGTAAAAAAAAATATTGAACACATTTTCTAAAACTCAGTAGGTTCTTTGCTGCCCAGATCCCTCAGTGATGTTCTTTCTGGGACGTTTCACTTCAAGTGTGATCTGGTTTAGATTTTTTAAATTTAAGCCCAGAAATGCAAGAACCTGCCAAGGACAGAAACTCTTTTTGGAATCTTCCTGAAATGCAAACAGTTTAAAGGTCACTGAAAACTTCATCCAGTATATATTTATATTTGTCTCGTAAACTCTTGAGGAGAGTTTTCCAGCAGACGGTGGTGTCTCAGGAGACCTTGCTAAGGCTCCCGTAACTCATTCTTTGTTTTCTTTGGCTTCTGCTTCTTGAAAGGAAAGGGGAATTCAGTGAAAAATGTTAAACACAGCCAAAGATATAAATATGTTTAAAAATCACTAAATAAAAAAGTTTGAAAGCATTGAGGCAGGGGGATTTCTCAGTCATTGGTGCCAAGCTGAAGACCAGCTTTAGTACCCATGAATCTTCTCCCTCCAGGCTTCTGAAAGTTCTGGGCATCTAGAATGTTTTCCTACTGACATGTGGGTAGAGGAGTGTAAAAAGTGGGAAAACCACATGACTGCTCTCAAAATGTTTTAGCAGGTAAATGTGGGGTGTCTACAGACTCCTGTTCTGCTTCGTCCTTTTGTAGAGATATGTTAAAAATGCACAGGTTGAAACTCGGAGGGTGATGGAGATTCATCTCTTACCAGCTGTATGCTTATATTTTTTTTTAACTTAGAGTAAAATTAATTTTAAAAATTTGGTTTAGTATTCTATGAGATGCTTCTGTGACTCATGTAAGCGCCACCACAATCAGAATATGGAACATTTCTATCACCTCAACCAGATCCTTCATTGCTGTTCCTTTTAGGTCACTCCTTCCCCTACCCTTAAACCTTGATGACCACTCATCTCCCTGTCATTTCAGATTTGTTTTTTTGAGAATGTCATATAACTGGAATCATACAATACATGACCTTTGGAGATTATCTTCTTTCATTTAATATAATGAAATTCATTATTCATCCAAGAGATTCATCCAAGCTGTCTGTATCAATAATGTGCTCCTTCTTAATTGCTATAATCACCCTGGTATGGACTGAATATGTGTGTCCCTCTGCAAAATCAGGTATAGAAGCCCCAACCTTCACTGTGACTCTACTTGGAGATAGAGACAGTAAGGAGGCAATACAAGTTAAATGAGGTTACCAGGATGGGGTCTTCAGATTCTGTAAGCTTGTAAGATTAGATAGGGACACACGGAGTGTCTATGGTCCAAGTAAAGTCTTTGTGAAGACACATCCAGAAGGCAACCATCTGCAGGCCAGGAACAGAGCTCTCACCCAGAAGTGCGTTGGTCAGTACCTTGGTCTTGAACTTCCCAGCATCTTGAACTGTGAGAAATACATTTTTCTTCTGTCATCTCATCTGTGCTATTTCATTATGGTAGCTGGAGCAAGCTGATGCAATCTTTAATTTCATTCCTTTTCAGGATGGTTTTGGTTCGTTTATTTGCATTTCCATATGCATTTAGAAATTTGTTAGGATTCTTTTTGTTGTTGTTGTTAGGATTCTTAAATGATTGGTATTGCATTCAGTCTGCATTATCAGTTTGAGGAAAACTGGCATTTTTACTATGTTGAGAATTGCTATCCGTGAGCTTTGTATGTCTTTCCAATTGTTTGCCTTTTCTTTGAATTTATAATCAGCATTTTTTAGTATGTAGAAGAATACAGATCTTTGTAAGTTTCTCTAAATTTATATGTAAGTATTTGGTAATGCTATGGTGAATAGTGTTGATATTTTAATTTTGATTCCCCGAAGTTTACTGCTAGGGTGGAGAAATACTCTTCCAATGTGATGATCATACATTGTATGGGCTTATCTAACCAACTTAATAGTTCTGGGAGTTTATATTATACAAAAAGGAGTCTTCTCAGGATATAAACTTGGCTTCCCAGGGGGCTCAGTGGTAAAGAATCTGCCTACCAATGCAGGAGACTTAGGTTTGATCCCTGGGTTGGGAAGATCCCCTGGGAAAGAAAATGGCAACCTACTCCAGTATTCTTATCTGGGAAATCCCACGGACAGAGAAATCTGGTGGGCTACATACAGTACATGGGGTTGGACATGACTAAACAACAAACAACAACAGATATCAACTACTCTATTGCTCAGTATGAAGCAGACATCAAAAATCTCTCTCTCTCTTTTTTTTTTTTTGCCTATTTACAAACTACAGAAGGTAATTAATGTCCTCTAAAACACATTTTGGTGAAGGAAATGGCAACCCACTCCAGTACTCTTGCCTGGAGAATCCCAGGGACAGGGGATCCTGGTGGGCTGCCATCTATGGGGTCACACAGAGTCAGACATGACTGAAGTGACTTAGCAGCAGCAAAACACATTTTCCCCTGGTGGCTCAGGTGGTAAAACATCTGCCTACAATGCTGGAGACCTGGCTTCAATCTCTGGGTCGGGAAGATCTCCTGGAGAAGAAGTGGCAACCCACTCCAGTATTCTTGCCTGGAAAATCCCATGGATGGAGGAGCCGGGTAGGCTACAGTCCATGGGGTCGCAAAGAGTCGGACACAACTGAGCGACTTCACTTTCACTTTCAAAACACATTTTTAATAGCAAAAGAAGTATCATAGTCATTTATTGGGGTAGAAATGGTGAAGTTTATGGTGTTGGGTATGTAAACACCTATGCTTGCAATATATTTCAAGGTATATTAATAAAAAATTAACTCTTAATCCAAAAACCACTTAATGTACTTGCTTTATGCTCATGATATTGGGTTGAAAGATAACACATTACTTGCAATTCACCACTGCTTTATAGCCTCGTGTTCCTGTACATCTTTTCCTTTGGTTTATAATCTCTTCCTTTGCTATTACCTATCTAATTAAGCAACAGCTATCTAGTGTGTACCACTCAGCAACTGAAAGTTTGTACCACCAGGAATAACTGCTCAATAAGCAAGAAATCACTGGGGTCATCACTATCAAAATAATAGTGTGCGATCTGTGCCAGACATGGAAGTTGTGATTTCAGGTTTTTTCTTTAATTCTTCTTAAAATAAAATCCATTAGGTAGACACAGTTACCATTGTTTCACAAGGAAATGAAATGTTCAAGATGCTCAATAACTTGCCCAGTGCTACAGAGTAACAGTGATGAGAACTGAGGTTGCCTGTCTTGAAACCAACGCCTGTACCTCTCAGCTATAAGGCTGCCCTTCTCAGCCCCATTCCAGAGACTGGAGAGCCTCACTCTACTATGACCCAAGCAAACCTGTTCCCAGGAGCTGAGGCTTTCAGGACAATGCCAGGGGATAAAACAATGATGGCACACTATTGGGAAATATTTTATAGATCATTAGAATATATATATTTCTTTTCTTGTATCTCTTAGCTTCCCAAACTTTACTGTCAATAAACATTGCTTGGGTCTCAAATGGGAACAGCAGCAATGATCATGATATAAATGGAGGTCATCTTGTAGGCTTCATCCTTTGTGACTTAATTTAACAACCATGTGCCAGTCTAGACTCTGTGACAGAAGCTATTTCTAGGCATTCAACCTGGGTTAAAAATCCAGGCTCCACTATGGTCTGTGGGATCCAGAAAAATCCTACTGTTTTTCTCTATCTACATCGATGAAGTGAAAGGATGATCTTTGTGGATGGGCAGTTAAGGCAATAAAGGAAAACGGTGCAATACTTAGGAAAGTAGCTGGCATGTAGGAGCTCTTCTTTTTTTTTTGAATTTGAATTCAACTCAAAATTTTATTATACTACTTATGTATATCTCATGACTGCTTTATGTTTGTGAAATACAAAAAATATAGCAAAAAATAATGTGTTGTCTTTGACTCTCATCATACATAAGAATGATTCTTAATTTTTTAAGTTATACAAGGTACAATTAGTTGAAAAATTAATACTACCACTTCATACTGACTCTAAATAAAATGTGCTTTTACATTCCAACCCAACACATCCACCTATAGACTGATCTATGTAGAACTGGGTTTTCTTTGCCAGTATTTTCCTTACCTTTTACTTTTTTTTTTTATTTCACATTATAATACTGTATTGGTTTTGCCATACATTGACATGAATCTGCCCCGGGTGTACATGATTTCCCAATCCTGAAACCCCCTCCCACCTCTCTCCTCACATTATCTCTCTGGGTCTTCTTAATTGATTGCTTTTTTACTATTAATTTGTGATTTTTGTATTTCTCAAACTTTAGTGGAGGAATGGGATAGTATTCATGTTTAAAATCGGTTTTAAAAAGGTGAAAGTGATTATTCATTATTATCCAATTTTCATCAAGAACTAACTACATACACGTATAGAATTGAGTTATAACCTTGGTTTTTAAGCAAAGAAAACATGAGATAAAGATGCTTAGCTTTGGATATTTACTCTGAAAATGGGGGTAAAGATTTGAATGCCGTGTCACTCTATTCTGAGAGAAGGGCTGAGAAGCCTTGTATGCTGATTAGATATGAATTCTCAAGGAGCAGGGAGTCAGGCTGACTGGGCATTTCTGAGTTAGGCCAATCTGGAAAATAAGAAGACCTTAACCTTGCAAATGAGGAGTTGTAAGAGAAACAGTGATATCCCACCCCCCCACCCCCACCCCCAGAAGAAGCTAATGAGTTCAGATTTAGACCTGTAGACTGAAAAATTTAGGCATGTCTCAACATAATGTGTCATTGCAAAACTAAATTGTAAGTGAAGAAATAAATACAAGTATGTCATGTCTTCATAAGAAGAAGCTAAAATACATTTATTAATTGTTCCATCTAAATTTCCAACAGTTTAAAAAAATGACTAATAAAATGATGGCATATTTTGCACGCTAGAATTATGATATATAAAATAAGGTAAACAAAGTTGGTGTGATAACATATGAAACGTGAAGCATAACAAGTAGAAAGTGTATAGTACAAGATGATATATACAGAACATAATTTTATTTTTGTGAAAATACAATATAACGAGGACAAAAAAACTAGGAAAAACTAAGCCCATAGCTGTTGCTTATGGATTTTTGGACTTTGGATGACTGTTATTCCTAAACATTTATAATGGTGTTTCTCATATTCTATAAAAAAAAATTGCTAATTTTCTAATAAGTCAAAAGGGGTAAGGATGACTATAACATTTAATGGGAAGAGTTTAAAGTCAGCCAGACAACAACATCAACAAGAGTACATGGGTGGTATCCCTGGACACAGACAGCTGCTTAGTTTTGGAAAATTGATTAGTACGTGGGAGTGTAAACACTTTGTAATTAATCAAAGTATACTAAAGGGTTTAACTAAATCCTCACAATGAAATTAATAGGTGAGTTTATTCTATGTTGGCACACATTTGGTTCGTGAACCACAGTTCCTCTGAAGAAGAGCAGACTGTAGTCTTACCTTGGTATTTGAGTGGGATTGGCTCCAAGACCCTCACTGATACCAAAATCCATGGATGCTCAAGTTTCTTTTAGTATACAATTGCATAGTATTTGCATAGAACCTACAGTAGACTTTCAGTCATCTCTAGATTACTTACCAATACATAATACAATGTCAATACTATGTAAATCATTGTAAATACAATATAAATGCTATGTAAATAGTTACCAGCACATGGAATATTGAAGCTTGGTTTTTGAGAATTTTCTGGAAGTAAAAAAAAAAGTTTCCATCTATGTTGATTGAATCCACGGATGAGCAACTAGCAAATACGGAGGACCAACTGTAACTCCATGGGTGGGAGGCAGGACACAGAGCAAAAAGGAAATAATAGAAATGAAAAGATTGCAAATTCATCCTTGCACACTGACTTGCTATGTGAGCTTGCTAAATCATTTGCCCTTGCTGTCCCTTTTTTCTGAACAATAAAATGTGAACAGTAATACTTACAAGTGTATTTTGAGGATTGAACTAAAATGCAAGTTAAAAGCATCTTGTGTAGTGCCTGGTGCTGGTCTCTGTAGATGATAGCCAGGGTTGTGTTTCTGTGTAAATGGTTATCTGTCTGCCAAGCTACCTAGTCTATTAGTATTATTTTTACACACAATACAGAGTGTATAAATTTGGTGTGGGCAGAGATTGTGTTGGCTTCATTCAACACTGTATTCCCATTGTACAGCGTCTGACAGCGGAGCCCCTCAGTGACTAAAGCACACAAGGAAGAATGGAGAATTGGAGTCCTGATTAGTCCAGGGCGAGATGTCCTTGCATGAAGATTTACACAGAGATTCGCACCGACCCAGTGGGGACCTTGGGGAAGAAGGTGCCAGTAGCCCATGGCTTTGTTGCAGCCACCTGCCTTCCAAAGCATGAAGGGAGTCACGTGTAGTGAAGCTGACATGATAAAAAAGCAATATGAATAGACAGAAATAATGAGGTGCTTGAAGACCCCCTGGAGCTGCTGGGTCAGCCTTCTCCAGAAGCCCTACATACGTCTGTCTTTTTCAGATCCCTGTCCTGTCCTTTATAACAGGCTTCCCCGGTGGCTCAGCAGGTAAAAATCTGCCTGCAATGCAGAAGACCTTGGTTAGGTCCCTGGGTCAGGAAGATCCCTTGGAGAAGGAAATGGCAACCCGCTCCAGTATTCTTGCCTGGAGAGTTCCCTGGAGAGAGGAACCTGGCGGGTGACAGTTTGTGGGGTCGCAAGACATGACTGAGTGACTAAGAAGGCATGCACATTCTTTATAACAGCTGGAGTCGGGTTTTCTGTCATGTCCAGCTAAAATACACCCTAGATGATATCCCCATGGACCTGGAATTTTCTCACCTTTTAAAATGGTAAGAAAGATAATTATTACACTGTAGATTATATGTTCATTGGTCTCAGTCTGCTTTGCCCCATTAATGGTTTAAAAACCACCCTTAAATCACAGTCATTTATCAGTAAAGGTCTGTTCTTGCGCTCTTACACCTGCAGGTCATCATCAGCTTAGAAGATATTGGATGGGCTTGGTAGGGTGTAAGGCTGCCCTGAGATGTATGGACAATAGACAGATGTTTTGTTCAAAGCCCTGACTAGATAACCAATTTGAGTTATTCTAAGTCAGTCCGTCAGCACCTTTCTGGCAACCCAGCCACACACCCCACAAAACAAAATAATGGCAACTCTCTGAGAGCTTGCCTGTGTTTAAGGGCAGAACCTGTGGACAGCTCTGCTTCAGAACATGGGTGCTGGGTTTGTCTCCAGGCTGTGGGATAGAGGTCTGCTAAGGTTGGTTTATTCTGATCCCAGACTAAAGAAGCAGTGGCCACCTGGAGGCATCTCTTCCTCTCATGGGTTACTGTACCATTGTCAACATCATCAGAGCACACCACACAAGCCAAATCATATAAGCACATCTACGACCTCTGAAATCCAATGGGTCAACCCAAATCACATGGGAAATTATACTCTGCCTCAAGTAGGTGACATCTGAGGCTGGTAATCTGCTGAGTGATGATCTAGACTAATCACATCAGTCCGTCAGTCATCCATTGAAAAAACGTTTATTGAATTCTGATTTGGTCCTAGGCAGTTTTAGAGGCTGAGCACACAAGGATGAACCAGATGTGGTCCTGGTCTGCTAGGAGTTCAGCCTAGAAAAGCAGTCATCACATGAACATACAACTGCAATATGATGAATTCAGTGCTAATAATAGTTTACTGATCACATAGCATAACTAGAATTAATTCTAAATGGCCTGCCTTCATTTATTTAATCTACTCAATAGTTCTATTAATATGAGGCATAATTGATCCAGGGCTGACACAGCTAGTTAACGACACAAGACTCAATACCAGAAACCTTCCTCTGGAAGCTTTCAACCACAATTGCCATACTGCATGTATAATGAAAATAGCACCCAGCAAACGTTTGGATGGGGAAGCAGCCCGTCAACTATAAAAAGTACCATACAGAAGCCAATTGTTATTTTCATTGTCTATGCCTCCAAATAGATTTGTAGAATGTCAAAGTAGGAAAATACCTTTGAGAGAGTCTGGTCCACTTATCAAACATTTTATGGATAAGGAAACGGAGATCCAGAGAGGAGGAGGGACTGCCCTGGTCACACATCTGGTCAATGTTCTCATCTTCAAGCCCAGGGCTCCAAATGCCTTTCTAGAAGATGTCATGCTACTGCACTGAGAGTCTGGGTTGATGCTGTGAAAAGAGATGTGCCAATTCCCTTAATGGGGCCCTGGGCATAGAGGACAAGTGTGCATTTATCAGCCTTCGACATAAGACCATTGGCTCCCTAGAGGACTTCAGCCCTCTGCCTACCAGGCGTACATCTCTCAGTTAGCACCAAGGGGGCTGAAAAATGTTACGTAATAGAAACAGGGCCCTCTCACCCCTTCATTCCATAATAAAATGGCTTTTGGAGAGATATTTGCAAGCTCACAGATTGCTGGAGTGCAGTGGATTTCAAATTTTTTGATGTCAGAATGCTTTTGCCCTCTTTAGATTCATTAAATTGAATCTCAAAGACTTTCTGCTTGTATGAGTTATATCTATTGATATTTATCATTTTAGAAATTAAAACGAAGTAAAAATATATATTCATTCATGCAAATGTAACTATAATAAGTCACTTGCATATTGATGTATTTGATAAAATAACTATTTTTAAAATAAAAGTCATGAGTAGAAAGATACTCTTTTACATTTTGGTAAATGTCTTAACGTCTGCTTTAATATAAGTTGGCTGGATTCCGTTATCTGCTTTTGCCTTCAGTGGATGTGATGAGTTGTTTTGACTGCACCACCCGAGGTAAGGTAGCAGAATGAGAGATCACTTTGTGTTCCTTGTGGTTTCAGATTCTACACTGCAACAATAACTTAAGAAACTACCAAGTGTCAAGTTTTAGTGCAGTATCAAAGTTGTGCTTGGGAAAGAGTGAGAAGGAACAAGGTCATTGTCATTTCATCTCTGCCATCAGTGAGGTTAATGGAGGTTTGTATGTTACAGGGCTCCCCCTGACCTCTGGACAGTTGAACTAGACACAGGTGAGGTCAGAACTAAGATGTCTCAAATACAATGAGATGTTAACCTCCATCAACCTCACAGAGAACTACCAGGACAGTTGTCCCTTCTCGGAATCTCCCCTGCTCTGTGCAGAGCAGGGGTTCCTGTTCAGAGGGGGCGGTGGCGGGGGAGAGGAGTGGGCGGATGGTGAGGGAGCCCTGCTGTGAATGACTAAGGCTTGAAGGTATAATCCTGAATCAACTCTCACAAAACAGTGTCCTCAAAGTTTCTTAGCCGGCAGTTCCCAGATGGTTCTCAAAAGACATCTATGAATACTCCTAAATTTTATGCAAAACTTTCCTTGTGCCATTTTAGGGGGAAGAGGGGATTTGTTTTCCACATTTTAAAAAGATCGCCATAACCTCAAGTACTTGAGATGCATAGGAAGAGATGTAGGAGACTTGGAAATAAACGAAATCTTAGTCTGTAGAACCACTTTCCCAACTTGGCAAAACCACGTGTAAATCTGAAAAGCAATTTCTTAATTTCACATCCTAGGCTGAAGCGAACTCAGTTACTTATTAACTGTGTGACTTCAGCCAGTTACTCAACCTCTCTGTTTCCTGTCTTGTAATCGCACCTACTTAGATTTTTGAGGGGGAGGGAGGAGAGTGAGGTTTGAAGTAAAATAATCTAAACAAATGTCTAGCACATAGTAGGCAGTTTCATATCACGGGGAACTATTTTTGCTATTCTTATTACTGATACGCTGAGGGTACCCGGGGAACAGAGAGAGATTTTCTGACTGAGTTTTTTTTGGCAACAATATTTAGAGAGAAAACACTGTCTGGCTGGAGGCCTCTGTCTCCGTGTGTTCTGGTAGTGTTGTTTTTGGCTGTTCCTGGCTGGTGTCTGTCTTTACCTTGAACTGCCCCAAGATTAGAATTTCTTGTAAATAGTGACTTAGTTATTCATCTACATCCTTTTCCAGCGCTGGGCTGCTTCAGGAACGGGGCCTTACGCCTCCTGCCACTGCTTCTCTGGGGACTGGAGTGAACGTGTGATCGCTGTCTTAAAGGGCACTACCTCTAGCACCCCGTGGAGGAGGGCAGAAGGGCCCACGGGTTCCAGGTCTCCCCACTCAGCACACCTGCCTACTCCCAGGGGCCTCGGGCAGGGACCTGAGTGGGCTCCACGCAGGCGATTTCGGGCAAGGCTGAGCAGTCTGAGGGAAGTATGTTAGAGAAAGAAGCCAAAGGGTCCGCAGGAAGAGTGTTAGCAAGCAAACTGACGGACTAGCCACACATAAAAGGGAATTTCCGTCTGACTCATCACAGGTCAGAGTGGATTCTTCTGCTTGGAAATTCTGCAGCCAAGTTCAGAGCTTAGGCGAGTCCTTCGCCCCTAGAGATTCCCACTCGCCCTCAGAGCTGATGTCCTCTCCTTCCAGAGGCCTTACCTGACTCCTCAGATAAAGGGAGATGTTTCTTCCTCTGTAGATTGAAGTGAAAATAAACTCCCATCCCCGCCACCTCTCATAGCAGCTGATTCCATGTTTCTCCTCTTTTAGAACCAGACCCTGTGCCCCTCGGATTCCTCATCTTCAAAGCCGAGAATCCACTGGACGGTGATGAGAGAGACCAGGCAGAGAAGGAGGGAGGGCTAGGGGGCAGGGAAGTGGGGAGGAAACCTGTCCTGGTTCTGAAGAAAGACGTGCATTCTCTTCCGTCTCCGCTACGCACTTCAGGTAAAACCGGAAGCAAAATCATTGACCTTCTCAAGGATTCAGCTTTCTGAATTGGGAGAGGTTGAGAGAGAGGAGTCGGGGCTGGGGGCATGCTCCTTGTCTTGCAGGATTCTTGATCAAACAAGATCTATCCGTCAAAATGAAAGGAGATGGGATTGAGGTACTTAGGATGCGGATTCCACTGAAGAAGTACTGTGTTCTATCTTCCAGAATTCTATTGTTCGATAGCCTTTGGTTGAGACAGAACATCTCTAGACTTCAGTGTCCGCCCACGTGTGTTCAGCATCTGTGGACTTATCTTCCCAGTGCTTTTGGTCTGGCCCCCAGAATGTCCTCTCAGCAGACTATGGTGGTCACCCTTGCTCAGACCCTGCCATCTCTCTCCCATGACTGCTAGGGGCTCCCCCAGAGCACTAGAACTCCAGTCCCTGCTGTCCTGGGCATCCTCCACCAGGCATGCCGAGTGGTCTCCCGAGAACCCAAATCCACTCAGGGATCGTGCAAGGTCATCTCTGGTCTCTGTGTGATGGGGGTCCTGTCCCTCCCGCACCCCCCCCCCCCCCCGAGCTTCCTGAAATCACCATGCGCCTTCCTCCCTCCCTGCCTTGCTCTCCCCGGGCTGGGCTGTGCCTTTCACTGGGACACCTTCTCTGCCCCCCTTTCCCCATGTTCCCACCCATCCACCAGCAAGCTCCCCTTCTCCTTTGAGACTCACTTCAGAGCTCTCCTCTGCTTTCTTCTTAGACGGAATTCACGGCTCTGTATCTGAGATCCTGTAACTCCATCACCATCTGAGCTCAGACCACCTTGATTCCTAATTATTTCCTGATGCCTCTGTCTCTCCCAGTAGCCCCTGCAAGGAAAAGGTCTGGGACCCAGTCTTCGTTGAGTTCCTAGTTACATGCTACATGAGTGAATGAATACACGAATGCACTTTGAAGGCATTTGTCCTTTCCCAAGACTCTGAGGGGCGTGCTCTCCGGAGAGGATCATTAGCTGATGTGTGAATAAAGGTCTGGTAGCTCATTTATTTCATGGCCTTGGCACCCCACTTTCTGATTCATGTTGTCTTGCTCTTTCAACCTGGGAGAAGCTCTTTTGTTCACACTTCCTTTCCTCCCACCCCTTCACCACTAGACTGTAAGCCTTGTGAGAGTGGGGCTCCATCTTATTCTTTCCTGCACCCCTGACCTCCCCTTTGTCCAGGGAGGGACTGGAGCCAGGTTATCCTTCTTCCCCACCAAAAAAAGGCTATTTCCTGCCTTCAAGCATCCTCAGGGAACAACAGAACTAACTCATAGGAGACCCGTGTATGAAATGATGAGCTTGCTCATCAAGTATGGTGCCTCCCTGCCCCGCTTCCTTCATCACCAGCCTTAAAATGACTCCATCCACATTCACACCCCTCTGAGGCGGCTTCCCTCCAACCCTCCCTTTTCACAGCAGGCGACCCAGGGAGCCCCCCTCTCCATTTTTCTACCTCTCTCTTCTTTTTCATTTCCTTCTTCTTCTTTTTTTTTTTTTTTTTTTGAAAAAAATGCAGTCCCTGCAATAAATTAAACTTTCATGGCTCCATTTCCTTCTTTCCCATTGTGGAACCCTGACATATTTCCTCAAGGAAATACTTTCCAAATCATAATTGAAATGCAATCATTCATAATAGAAAAGGGAGGAGGGGCGTCATAGATTTAGCTCTCGTTTCTGGTGGCAGACACATTAATGACATTCTCTATTTCCTCTCATTACCATGGAGCGCGTCTCTAGCAGGCCAGATCCACCAGCCTCTCCCTCTTTCTCTCTCCCCAGGCTGAATCCACTCTCTCACACTCACAGCAGCCTGCAGGCACACTCAGGAACACAACATCCACCATGTCACCCTGCTGGTTTGAAAGCCATCTGCACAAGTCCTTGGTGGGGTTGTGACGGTTCAGGGCTTTACTCTTTCATTTTAAGGGCTGGCCACACTGAGCTGGTTTATTCCCATGAATGTCCTTGATCACTTCCTTCTCTGAGCTATCCATAGGGTGCTTCCTTTTCCAGAAATGCCTTTCCTCTTGAGCACGTCAGGAAGACCGCCTCCAGCCTACATTCTTCTCCCTGTTTATCTGCTCTCCTGACAAGGCCACTCCCTGCCTCATTCTGGCCACACTGACCCTCTGCACAGGAAGGCTGAATTCTTGGTTTCCTCTGTGTCCAGTGGCTCAGATGATAAAGAACCTGCCTGCCAATGCAGGAGACACAGAGTTTGATCCCTGGGTCAGGAAGATCCCTGGAAATAGGAAATGGCAACCCACTCCAGTATTCCTGCCTAGAAAATCCCATTGACAGAGGATCTTGGCAGGCTACAGTCCATGGGGTCACAAAGAATTAGACACAACAGAGCAGCTAACAGTTTCACTTACACTTTCTGTGTCCCAGTAGTTGCTGAGCTTAACGCTGTTGTTATACTTCTGACAGCAACTAAGATTGTCTTTCCACTTTCTGTCTTCTTATCTCCTCCCTGCTCTCCTCCCAGTAATGCACAGTCAGGCACAATAAACTGTCAAGGAATTGAGAGCAGGACCTTTGATGACCTATTTCTGAATTATCAGGATGTAGCCCAGTGTCTGTTCAGACTAAGTACTCTTTGAAATAACTGAAAAATGTAGACCAAATAAAAAAAAATCATATTTTACTTATAAACAGAGATGAACAAAAGATGATAAAAAGAGGTGGTTATGAAGCAATTATTAAGACTAATTTATTTCTAACTTAAAAAGAGGAGGAATTGATATTTCCTCGGGGTTCTGAACCAACTAGGGTGGGAACTGTGATTTGAGATCTGAGAAAGGATTACACAGGTCTTGGGATGGACAGACTTCTTGGATAGAGAGCCTCTCATGGGCAGGAGGTGGGGAAGTGTCCTTAGGGTCCTTTCCAACTGAGTTAAGTTGTCCCAATACTGTGATCTTGGTGCCAGTGCTGCTTCTTCCTGGAACCAGAGCCTGGTGAGGTTGCGGTGGAGCCCAAGACCAAAGGAGAATCTGCAGATGCTCACTTTTGTACATACCTATCAAAACAGTCTCCTGTATCCTGGTCCAAGTAGAAAAATAGAATGAAAACTGACTACCTATTCCAAATATACGACTACACATTAAACCCTGGGTCGCCTCGTCTGTTTCCACTTCCTGGTTAACCTTCTTAAGTCTCCCCAGTGGAGCTGCACAGCTGGTTGAAAATGACCATCTCCATCATTGTGCAATGTGCAATAACACAGGGCTGTAAAACAAGAACACAGACACCAGTTTCTCCCTTTTTTTAAAAAGTGAAAGTGCAAGTGTTAGTCGCTCAGTCACATCCGACTCTTTGTGATCCCATGGACTGTAGCCTGCCAGACTCCTCTGTCCATGGAATTCTCCAGGCCAGAATACTGGAGTGGGTTACTATTCCCTTCTCCAGGGACTTTTCCTGAACCAGGAATGGAACCTGACTCTTCCACATTGCAGGCAGATTCTTTACCACGTGAGCCACCAGGGAAGCATTAAAAAAAAAAAAGAAAAAAAGAAATTTTAATGTTTTGTTCATTAAGAATGTTTGAAATAATTTTGATTTTTTAAAGATATTGCATTCAGGAACTTCCCGGGTGGTCCAGTGGTTAAGAATCTGCCTTGCAACGCAGGAGTTGTAGGTTTGATCTCTAATTGGGGAACTAAAGGAAATCAACCCTGAATATTCATTGAAAGGACTGATGGTGAAGCTGAACTCCAATATTTTGGCCACTTGGTGTGAAGAGTCAGCTCACTGGAAAAGACCCTGATCCTGGTGAAGATTGAGGAAGAGAAGAGAAAGAGGGGACAGAGGATTAGATGGTTGGTGGCATCATCAACTCAGTGGACATGAGTTTGAGCAAACTCCAGGAGACAGTGGAGGACAGGGAAGCCTGAGGTGCTGCAGTCCATGAGGCTGCAAAGAATCAGACACGACTGAGCGACTGAACGGCAACAACAATAATAACAACAATAGTGCCATGAAGCAACTAAGACCTGCTGCAACTAAGACACAACAAAAGAAATAAATGATGAAAATATTGCACGCAAATATTTATCTTGACTTTTTATTTTCTTTTTTTTGGGGGGGGGTACATACTTAAATGTTGCCCTGGCCTCCATGTATCGCACTTCTGCCCATTACCTTCAAAGACGTCGGTCCAGGTCCCCTTCCTCCTTTGAGCTCCTTTTCCTCAAGGAGCATTTAATTCAATGGGGAAGGTACAGTTGAGAATTTTTTGCAAGGCAGAATGAACAAATGGGACAAAAACAAACATAACTGAAGCTCATCTGAAAGGGCATAACTTAGCACAATGGTGGGTTTCAGGGAAGACTGGAGACAGAAGGCAATACCGGCATTGAAAGAAAAATAGACCTTTGATAAACCAAGATGGAGAAAAGGGCATTCCAGTTAGAAGGAATAGCATGAACAGAAACGCTGTTCAGGAAACTCCTATGTGGGCAGGCAGGGTGGAAAGCTCCCGTACATAGATGCGGAGAGCTGTGTAGGAGGAAGATGCTTGGCTTGATTGATAGGCTCCAGACAGAGAAGATTCCATGTTTCTAGAATAGACTTCACAGGTTAGCACTGGTTCTCCTGGTGGTGAGCTCCTCCAGAAAAGAAGGGGCACTTCACTGCTGACAAGGCCAGCTCCCCCCTGCAGGCGCCAAGGGTTGACACTCTCAGCCACACCGGGCTTCTTTCTTTGGGCTCCAGGTCCCTCGCTGTCCCAGTCAGGAGCTACCACTATGCCTCAGGCAGCAAGGTGGGGAAGGAAGAGAAGGTTCTGCTTCTCAGGACGATGCTAACAGGAATGGGGCTGCCTGAAGAATGGACCTTTCGTGGATTGAGAAGAAACCTGCAAGGCACGGAGTATTTCGCTATAACAAGCAGAGAACTTCCAGCTGCGCCACCCACTGCACCGTGACATCCGCATGGCAAGGCGGCATGCAGGACCCCAGGACGGGGGTACCCGCTCGGCGCTTCAAGACCTCTGTGTTCTCACTCACCCAGAGTCATGCTCTAACCAGGAAGTGAATCTTCTCCCCTTCAGAACTTTTTTTTAAAAATTGCAGTTTATTTACAATATTGTTTTACTTTATGCTATACCTCGGAGAAAGCAATGGCACCCCACTCCAGTACTCTTGCCTGGAAAATCCCATGGGTGGAGGAGCCTGATAGGCTGCAGTCCATGGGGTCGCTAAGAGTCAGACATGACCGAGCAACTTCACTTTGACTTTTCACTTTCATGCATTGGAGAAGGAAATGGAAGCCCACTCCAGTGTTCTTGCCTGGAGAATCCCAGGGATGGGGAAGCCTTGTGGGCTGCCGTCTATGGGGTCACACAGAGTCAGACATGACTGAAGCGACTTCACAGCAGCAGCAGCAGCATACCTCAGAATAACTCAGTTATACATACATGTATGGATAGAAAGATTCTTTTTCGTTTTCTTTTCCATCATGGCTTATTACAGGATCTTGACTATAGCTCCCCATGCTATACGGTAGGACCTTGTGTCATTTATTTTGTGTTCAGTATCTGTTAATCCCAGACTCCTAATTTTTCCTTCTGACACCCCCTTTTCCCTTTCATAACCCTTCCTATGTGAGTCTGTCTCTATTTTGTAAATAAGTTCATTTGTATCTTTTTTTTTCTTTTTAAGTCTCTCAGTAGTGTCTAACTCTTTGCAACCCCATGGGCTATATAGTCCATGGAATTCTCCAGGCCAGAATACTGGAGTGGGTGGCCTTTCCCTTCTCCAGGGGATTTTCCCAACCCAGGGATCGAACCCAGGTCTCCACATGGCAGGCAGATTCTTTACCAACAGAGCTAGGAAGCAATGATTTTTTTTTAGATTTCACATATAAGTGATTTTATAAAATATTTGTGTTTCTCTATCTGGCTTATTCACTTAGTAGAACCTCTATGTCCATCCATGTTGCTGCAAATGGCATTATTTCATTCTTCTATGGCTGAGTAGAAGCACAAGCTGGAATCAAGATTGCCGGGAGAAATATCAATCACCTCAGATATGCAAGTGACACCACCCTTATGGCAGAAAGTGAAGAGGAGCTAAAAAGCCTCTTGATGAAAGTGAAAGAAGAGAGTGAAATAGTTGGCTTAAAGGTCAACATTCAGAAAACGAAGATCATGGCATCTGGTCCCATCAGTTCATGGGAAATAGATGGAGAAACAGTGGAAACAGTGTCAGAATTTATTTTGGGGGGGCTCCAAAATCACTGCAGATGGTGACTGCAGCCATGAAATTAAAAGACGCTTACTCCTTGGAAGGAAAGTTATGACCAACCTAGACAGCATATTCAAAAGCAGAGACATTACTTTGCCAACAAAGGTCCATCTAGTCAAGGCTATCGTTTTTCCTGTGGTCATGTATGGATGTGAGAGTTGGACTGTGAAGAAAGCTGAGCACTGAAGAATTGATGCTTTTGAACTGTGGTGTTGGAGAAGACTCCTGAGAGTCCCTTGGACTACAAGGAGATCCAACCAGTCCATTCTGAAGGAGATCAGCCCTGGGATTTCTTTGGAGGAAATGATGCTAAAGCTAAAACTCCAGTACTTTGGCCACCTCATGCGAAGAGTTGACTCATTGGAAAAGACTCTGATGCTCGGAGGGATTGGGGGCAGGAGGAGAAGGGGACGACCGAGGATGAGATGGCTGGATGGCATCACTGACTCAATGGACATGAGTCTAAGTGAACTCCAGGAGTTGGTGATGGACAGGGAGGCCTGTCATGCTGCGATTCATGGGGTTGCAAAGAGTCAGATACAACTGAGTGACTGAACTGAACTGAACTGATGGCTGAGTATGGAGAAGGTGATGGCACCCCACTCCAGTACTCTTGCCTGGAAAATCCCATGGATGGAGGTGCCTGGTGGGCTGCAGTCCACGGAGCCGCACAGAGTCAGACACAACTGAAGCGACTTAGCAGCAGCGGCAGCAGCATGGCTGAGTAATATCTCATTGTACACATGTGCCACCTCTTCTTTTCCATTCATCCATCATAGATGTTTATGTAACTTCCATGCCTAGGCTATTTAAGTAGTGCTGTTATAAATATTGGGGTGCATGTATGTTTTCAAATTAGAGTTTTCTGTAAATATATACCCCAAAGTGGGATTGCAAGATCATATGGCAGCTCTGTTTTTACTTTTTAAAGGAACCTCCATCCCATTTTCTATTTCCAGACCGATTTACATTCCCGCCAACAGTGTAGGAAGGTTCCCCTTCGGGACCCTTAATGAACATCAGGACCACAGTGACCCAGTGTCACTGGGAGGGTGTCTCTCTGCTGATCCTCCCCGGTGCCTGTGGGACATTCCTCTCCCAGGCGTTTGGCGACAGGCTGCTGCATCTGACTCTTGGCCTCCACCCCCTGTCATACCACAGAGGCTTTCAGAAAACACATTCCACATCTTTCTCATCTCTTGTGCAAGCGGTGGCCTCCTCTCTGGCCCTGGCTGATGGCTCAGCCCTTGGCTGGCATCCTGTGGGGACAGCATCCCAGGTGTACAGGGGAGGGACGTAAAGCCAGATTTACCAAGTCCTCTTTGGGCTGGTCTCTAGCTGTATTCTTTTTCCTGTGTGGTTTATTTAAATGACATCAGTACTATCCACTAGAAAGTTTTAGTCCTTTTGGACAAATAAGGCTCTGCAGAGGCTTGCAGAGGAAATAATTTGCCTAAAGCATCCACTTAGAACCAGATTCTCTGACTCCTAAGCCAACAGGTTTTCTTTTTTTAGGGAAATCTTTTATTCCTAGGTACTTTGGTCTTTCCTGGAGGGAGGCTGAGACAGATAGGAAAAAGAGAAAGAATATCATAGGAAAGAGAAACCACTCCAAAAGTCAGTGTGGCAGTCGCCTATCGTATCATTGAAATCATACTTAAGGGGCATCTCGCATAGCCCCGTCTATGCTGCAGCCCCTACACCACAGTTTCCACTTAGAAACTCCTCCTTCAAGAGGTGCTTGAAAGTGAACTCTCTGAGATGTTTTCCCTGACACTGCTCAACAGGAGGCAAAATAAATGACTTCCTCTTCTTGGCCCTCTAAATGGGTTGTATGCATTTTGCACTATAACTGTTCTGTTATGTGCTGTCAACTAAAAATGAAAGAGAGAGACAGATAGACAGATAGAGACAGAGTTAACTTTATACGTCAACTTGACTGGGACATGGGGTTTCCAGATATTGGGTTAAATGTTTTACAGAATGTGTCTAGGAGAGTGTTTCTCCATGAGATGAACATTTGAATCAGTGTATGAATAAAGCCCATGGCCCCTTTGAATGTGGCTGGACCTCATCCAATCCATTGAAAGCTGGAATAACAAAAGCATAGAGTCAGAAAAAAGTTTGTCTCTGCCTGACTGTCTTAGTGCTAGGACATAGGTCTTCTCCTGCCTTTAGACATGGACTTGGTTTGAAGCACACCCTCAACTGTCCTGGTCTCCAGCTTGTGGACGGCAGATCTTGGGATTGTCAGCCTTCCTAAGGAATTAGCTCTCATGATGTGAGATAGATCTTGCTGGTTCATTTTATCTGGAGAACTGAGACTGAAAACAGAGAGAGAGAGAGAGAGAGAGAGAGAGAGAGAGAGGCTTGCCTACTGTTGCACTCAGGCAGCGGATGTCCCAGGGTGAGTATGAGGGAACGAACACCTCCTAAGATGTTGCCATGGGTCTGAGGTCCCAGGGTCTCAGTTGAGGCCCTCATCTGTTGTGAGTCCCTCTGAGCCCATAATGTTTTCACACACGGGCTTCAAAACAATGTAACTGCTTAATTAAAGGTCCAATCAAAAAAGGATGACCCAGTGTCATTTTGAATATTTGTGTTTTTTGCTACATATGCATAATTTTAGAATATTGTCTTCATATATAATGTTCTACTGTGTGTATATGTGTATGCACGGATATGATTATAGCAGAGTGTGGTAGGTATGTATGTGACCCACTGGAATTTTTTTCATTGACATTGAAAGCAAAATTGGCTCCTTGAGAGAGTTTACTTCCCAGGTAGCTCAGTGGTTAAAAATGCAGGAGGTGCAAGAGATGTGGGTTTGATCCCTGGGTCAGAAAGACCACCTGGAGGAAGAAATGGAAATCCACTCTAGTATTATTGCCTAGAAAAATCTAATGGACAGAGGAGCCTGGTGGGCTACAGTCCCTGGGGTCACAAAGAGTTAGGCACAACTGAGCAACTGAGCACACATACAGTGACATATTATATGAGTGATACTTCCGAATAGCTATATATGTGTGTGTGTGTGTGTGTGTGTGCTTAAAGGAAACATGCCCCAGGACCAGCCCTTCCCATACAAAAGCTCTCTAAGAAGTAAAGTGTATACATGGGAAGAATACTGTCTGTACTTGTCATCAGCCTAATCTCCTTTACCAGGCTTTCTAAAGCCTGGATTAGAAATTGTGGTTTAGGCTTGAGGTTTATTTTAGACTTTGTCTCTGAATCTAAGGGCTTCCCTGGTGGTTCAGATGGGAAAGAATCCACCTGCAATGCAAGAGACGCAGGTTGAATCTCTGGAAGACTCCTTGGGGTAGGACACCCACTCCAGTGTGCTTACCTGGAGAATCCATAGACAGAGAAGCCTGGTGGGTTACAGTACATGGGGGGCACCAAGAGTCGGACACAACTGAGCAACTAACACTTCTGAATCTAAAGTCATTCTGACCTCCCTCCCTGATCCGAATCAATGGGAGAACTTCTGTGGATACCCTGCCCATGGGATCATGCCTCAGATACAGCAGACCTTGTGAGCTGGGTCAGGGAGTTTAGATGCAAATCGCTGGCAGTTACTAAACAGCATAGTTATAGGATCAGTTTTGCTTTTTTAAGTCATCACTCTGATTATGATTTTAAAATACTCGTTAGAGGAGTAAGAGGGAAAATCAAGATTCTGTTACAAAAATTTAGGGACGGGTTGACCACGATTTGGTCTGAGACAGTGGTGGTGGGACGAGGGAAGAGGGGAAGGGGTGGGTGTGAGAGGTCTTTGAGAAGTGTCTAGAATGAGTCAGAGAGAGGAGTCCTGTGATTGTCTATGTTTCTAGATTGAGCAACTGGGTGGATGGTGCTGGCACGATGGCTGAGTTGCTGTTTTGGACAGCAGGAAATTATGAGATCAGTAGCAGAGACACGGGGTTTTAATTAACTCTGAGTCATCCCAAAGAAGTTGCCTTAACATGATTGGATATATGGGTATGGATTTCAGGAGAAAAGACTGGGCCAGAACCCAACACCAGAGAGATGTCCACATATACATAATAAACATATCCAGGGATGAATGGTTTCCGGGGAAGCAGGACTCTTCATGCTCAAACCGGGAATATTTCAGGCAAACCAAGATGAGTTGTTCATCCTATTCATAAGCAAATGTGCTAGAGAATGAGACATAAAGGATACCAGGAGAAAGGGCTTCTCTAGCTAGTCTCAAAAATGAGACAGCACACAAAAAAGTGGGGGAGAGAGTGCATTTACTTACTGTCAAGAGAGTAGTAGTCCCAGTGAGGCAAGATCTCCCAGATTTCTGGAAGCTCTCTGGCTCTGTGGCCATTTAAATGCCTGGCTACTGTAATTAGTCTTTATTTGTTCACATGGGTGTGTTATTATTTCATTTGAAACAATAGTTTTAGGGTCTCCATTGCTTAGAGCACAGTGTTCGAATGTCTCCTTTTAACTCCTGTTTCTCCATGATTATAATCTATAGCCCTTCCTCGTTTCCCCTTCTTTATCCCAATGTTCTAGCCACACAGAATCACTTTCCGCCCATGGAGGGTCCATTCCCTGCCCCTGAGGACCCAGTGTCCAGAGCCCAGCTCAGCACTGCTCCATCCCAAGGTCTCCCTTCCCCAGCCTGTGCTCCTCATCTTCCCAACACACATTTGTGAGTCTCCCAAGTTTCAGGCCCTGTCCAAGCTCTGTAAATAAAGATATAACTGCAAGGACAGTCACGGTCCTTGAGAGCAGACTTCTGGGTTGAGCCTCCCTGTTGGTGCCCTAGAGCCCTTACTTTCTATCTACCATCAGTTCCGTTGCTTTCTGAGCATCTAAAGGAAGGAGAAGGGTGTTTTGGAAAAAACATTGGATTCAGGAGCCCAGGAGTCTGCTCCCCCAGCTCCGATTCCTGCTTCCCTCCAAACACCTCCATTTTTAAACCATTAGCTCCCCATATCAGCCCTGGGATTTCTTTGGAGGGAATGATGCTGAAGCTGAAACTCCAGTACTCTGGCCACCTCACGCGAAGAGTTGACTCATTGGAAAAGACTCTGATGCTGGGAGGGACTGGGGGCAGGAGGAGAAGGGGACGACAGAGGATGAGATGGCTGGATAGCATCACTGACTCAATGGACGTGAGTCTGAGTGAACTTTGGGAGTTGGTGATGGACAGGGAGGCCCGGCGTGCTGCGATTCATGGGGTCGCAGAGTCGGACACGACTGAGCGACTGAACTGAACTGAACTGAAGATAACCTCACAACGTTGTAGTAAAGATCTATCCCTGGGTCAGGAAGATTCCCCTGGAGGAATCGATGGCAACCCACTCCAGTATTCTTGTCTGGAGGATCCCATAGACAGAGGAGCCTGGTGGGCTACAGTCCATAGAGCTGCAAAGAATTGGACATGACTAAAGCAACTTGGCATGCAAAATAATTGATTTAAACATGCCTTCATCACTAGGGAAAATACAGTTCTTTCTCTTACCTACTGCCCAAAGCCAGAGAGCACAAGTCAGCTTCACATCCATATATAATAGCAGACTTGCGGTAGCTGTTTCTGATACAGATTTGGTCACTCCATGAATGGTCAATAAAATCTGAGGGGGTCAGGATGGGAAAGAG
Organism: Budorcas taxicolor; assembly: GCF_023091745.1. Lineage (NCBI taxonomy): Eukaryota > Metazoa > Chordata > Mammalia > Artiodactyla > Bovidae > Budorcas > Budorcas taxicolor. The sequence continues at coordinate 144,819,099 of NC_068920.1, read as the reverse complement.
GGGGGCATGAGACACTGAAATGAGATGCAATCAGGCCAAAGGACAGACTGTGTTGCTTTCCTTATTTAAAGGGAGACAACCTGGAGATTTTCCTTGGGCTTCAAAAACAAGCTGAAAGAGAAAGGAGAGACGTTCTGATGTGTCTGACACCTCATACCTACGGGCAGCTAATTCTTCTGTAGAAATGGGGGGGGGGTATTTATTTATTTATTTATTTATTTCCTTTTTAAGCTGGATCTTAGATTTATAGACCTGCATATCTGCATAGTTCTAGGGGCACTAGAAAGACTGTCTTTCGATGTGCAGGTGATGAAACCAAAGCCCGAAGAAGGCACTGAATAATCTGAACTGGAAAAATGAAAGGAAGAAAAAGACCAGAAGGTTAGGCTGCCAACTCATAACCCAGGGCCTCTTCTCTCTGCTCGAGCTGTGCCCTCATCTCCAGGCATCCTTAGCTGCCTCCCAGTCAGCATTGTCTGATATATCCATGGGCAGCTCTCTCATTTTTTGGTCTGGAGCCACATTAAATGTGATCAACAGCTATTAAAGAAAAAAATCATGTCATATCCAAATAAAGACATCTCCTGTCCTGTCCAGACTAATTGGAGCACATCTCTGTCTCAGGAGGGAGAACAGGTACTTCATGTCAGAGATGATACATTAAATAAGTGAAAACAGGTCATTTTAATGATCATTGTCTAAAGCGGCATGCATGCGTGCGTTCTCAGTTGCTTCAGTCATGTCTGACTCTTTGCGACCCTGTGGACTGTAGCCCACCAAACTCCTCTGTCCATGGGGATTCTAAAGGCAAGAATACTGGAGTGGGTGGCCAGGCCCTCCTCCAGGGGATCTTCCCGACCCAGGGATTGAACCCATGTCTCCTGTGACTCCTGAATTGGCAGGTGGGTTCTTTACTTTTGAGCCACCAGGGACACCTGTCTAAAGCTGAGTAGGATGCAAATATTTATTGATGTGATTTTTTTCCTCTGGTGAGGTTTTTGTATTACTGATGGACACTTGCATGTAATCAGGTACTTTTGAGTTGTTAAAAGGAAAAGAAAAAAATTAAACAGGAAGACAATTTAAGAAGGAGAAAAGATGTTTTCAAGTTGGGTATCAGAGTCGAGGCACATAAGATGCACAAAAGCTTGCCCCTGTTGTTCTCAGGCCTAGTAGCTGGGGCAGGTTTGAGGTCTCTGCTGTTGTGCAGGAAAGGGTGGGAACTCCCCTCCGCCCTTCCCCTTCCTGCTCCTCCACTGGCTGAACAAGCAACAGGAGGTCAGGACAACTCATACCGAAAACCAAGGGACCCAGAGCTCTGCAAATCAAGGTCACCCAGCATGACTGCTTCTTTTCTAAGCCTAGATCAAACCAAATGTACAAAAAGTCAACAAAGTAAACACAGAGAGGATTTAGAACCAGGTCAATGAGGCAGAAGGGTGCATCCAGTCGTTAAAAATACACTGTAAATAGAGGAATTGTATGGTATATGAGTTATATCTTAGTAAAGCTGCTACCCCCCCCCTCAAAATGCACCATCCTCCTCCCCACGTGCACATAGACAACTGTTGCACCATGTGCAGGGGCTGTAATATCACCTCTCTGGTTATCAAAGCTGCTGTGCATTTGTGCAGCTCCTTCTTGTTTACACAGAGCTCCATAAACTTGCCTCCGGGGTTCCTCACTTTTGAGTTGAACAGGAAAACGGAGACAAGGAAACAGAGGGTTGATTTTCCTGAGGCCACACAGCAAATGAATGACAGAAGCAGAGCCTGGGGTTCAATCCCCGCGTTTGTTCCTCCACTTGATGCTATTGCCTATATGGAGGTGAAAGTATGGCTTTCATCAATATTTAGATCTTTTTTCACAGCTACTATGAACTCTACAGGTAAGAGGGAGTTCTTGAAAAGAATGAGAAATTACTTCTTTGAAGCAGATTCTAAACATATAGTTTCTATTAAGGACTAAAAGTAGTCAACATGATTGAAGAAAAATGTGGAGTCTCTATTACAGATCAAATCTATGTAGCCCTCAGTTAGTAAAATTATATATAAAATTAAAGCATATTGAGGGGACCCCACACAAGTTAAGATCTGTTGAATCCAAATTTCTTTTTTTTAATTGGAATATAGTTGATTTACAGTGTTGTGTTAGTTCCAAGTGCACAGCAAAGTGAATCAGTTTTACATATATGCATTGTTTTATATATACATATACACAATATATAACTATATATATAACAATGCATATATGTGTGCATATTATACATATATAGCATATATACATAGGTACATAGTTATATATATGTATACAGTGATATATATCTATATATATATATACAGCTATATATGTATACAATATATAACTTAGTCTTGTGCCTGGTCTATATTAAGTAGTTACACTTAGCCCAGTGCCTGGTCCATGGTAAATAACTGATAAATGCTAGTTGTAGTCATTATAGCTCTGATTCATCTATTGCTGAATCCTGTCATTGCACACACAGTGTGGCATACTGTAACTGAATAATAACTATTCGATCTCTAAAAGAAGAAATGATTTGAATCCTACTGACATTACAAGAACTTGATATTTTATGTCATAGTTTATTTAACTTTCCCAAAACACTGATGGTGGATATTATTTCTCTTACGTCCTTGAGGAAGCCAAGGCTGTGTTGGAATACTTGAAATATATTTCTCTAAATAATACACTTGGTAACTTTAAACCATGAAAACAAACATGTCCATGTACTATAGAAAAACCAACAAAGGTCAATTTACTAAGGTAAAGAAACGATGGTGCTCACCCCACCTTCAGAATCTGTAAAAGTTTTAGGAAAATTGTTGCATTTTCCTGAGAAGTGTGTTCCAGAATGAATGTGTTGTGTGCTCTTGGTGCCAGACACTGTTCTAGTGCTTTCTCATGCCACCCTTGTAAGCACCCAGCACGACCTGGGAGTGGGTACTCTTGCACCTATTTGACAGAGAAGGGAACTGAGGCTCAGGGAGTCAGCCAAATGTTTCCATCTTACACTGTGGGTGAAATTTCATACCCAGGTCTGGGTGACTCCAGTGCCCTTTTTCTCTTCCACAACAGCACACTGCCTCCCACGAGTTTCCTGAAATAGAACCAGAAAAAGAGTCTGACTCATAATCCTCCTTGTCACAAAGCCATCTCAAAAATCTCTGGCTTGAAAAAGACTTTCAGGACAACAGGTCAGGCAATCCTCCCCGAGGTTGGAATCTCCTTCATGACATCTTCCAAATCAACTTCACTGCCCTCAAACACGTCCGTGACAGACAGGCAGCCACTTCCATGGAGGGTTAGCAAGACCAAGAGGCACAGAAGGTCTCTGGCTCAACCCTTCATTAGCTGGATAATGACATTAAGGCACAAAGAAAGTATACATCACCCAGGATCACACATAAAGTAGCAAATCCTCAGATGACTGAGGGTCATTTTCTAGAACAACTTTACCAGACCTCAAAGCCAAACTGAATAAATGTGAGAGACTACTCTACTCCATCATAGACTATTCAGCTCAAGTATTCATTAAAATAAAAGATTCTTCCAACTCATCCTGGACAAGATCTATGCTTTCCAGAGTGGTCTCCCACTGTGAAATGTAATTCCTCTGAAATGATTTCCTTTCCTTGCCCAAGTTCCTATAAGAAAAGGCAACAATAAACTCAGATGGGTTAAGAATGTTATGGTTGACAAAACCTTAACCCTGGGAAGCAGGCAGTACAGGAATTAGAATCTATTCATCAGATAAGAGACAAGCTGGACCATTGTATTGGTCAGTGTGGCAGGCAAATATAAGTAGAACCTTGAACACATGAAGCTACTGAGGTGTGAGCTCTTTATCATTCTTACCCTACTCTGATGGGGGCTGGCAGTAGGAAGGTAGAGTGGGTTCTTCTCCATGTGTTCAGAGATCCTGGCTCCTCCTCTGTAATGGTCTGTAATCCCCTAGACCTTGGAGTCTTCACTCATCCCTGTCTAGCAGATGACAGAAGAAACAGTATGTGGAGGATCCCATGAAAGATTTGAATGGTTCAGGCGCGGAAGCAGAAAATAAAACTTCTGCTCAGGAGTACATCAGTCAGAACCCAGGCTTACAGTCATATCTGGTGGAAGGGCATTGGGACAAGTAAACTAACAGTGGGCTCAGGAGGAAGGACACATTTCTTTGGGTGATTTTAATAAACATTGGATAGTTTCTGTCATAGTCATCTTGATTTCCCAGTATATCAGGTAGGGATCTGAGCTAGGATTTCAACACAATTATTCTAATGATTATTACAAGGTCCTTTTCAGGACTCAGTGCTGAAGCAACATTAAGTAACAACTTCAAGGTAATGAATCAGATTCCTATGATTTTTTTTTCTCCTGCTAAAATCTTGCTAATTGGTGAAGAATCCACCTGCCAATGCAGGAGACACAGGAGATGCGGGTTCGACCCCTGGGTTGGGAAGATCCCCTAGAGGAGGAAATGGCTACCCACTCCAGGATGCTTACCTGGGAGATCCCACGAACAGAGGAGCCTGGTAGGCTACAGTCCATAGGGCTGCAACGAGTCGGACACAACTGAGCATGCATGCACGCACACACACAGAGCCTTGCTTATTACCACCTTTGGTGGCTTGCAAGTTCTACAGACACTTCCTGTCCCACAGAGGTGGTGGGTTCATCCCAGGGCAGTGAGGGCCCAGCACCTTTCTTTCTATTCAGTGTCCTCAGTCAGATTTCTCTAGCATTTGGGGGAATCTGTCTGAGATCATCTTTGTTAAATATTTCTTGAGTCAACATTTTACCAAGTGCCTGCTTTGCATTAGGGGCCACTAACGTCCTGGACACTGGAGATCTCGAAATAAATGAAACACAGGATTGGTGCTGTAAGAGCTTACACAGTGCCTAGGAAAGAAGCTGGGAAGCTATAGCATTAAAAATGAGGTTGACAAGTATTGTAATAAATTTGGACACAAAGAGTAATGTAAATACGGTGGGAATGAAAGTAATTGTGCCTAGGGAAGTTTTCAAGCTGGAAGCATTTTTTAAGGTGAAATTTGAAGGATAAGTAATGATTCCCAATGAGAACACACTGTGAGTATGCCTGTACATGTTCAGTCATGTCCAACTCTTTGTGACCCCATAGGTTGCAGCCCACCAGGCTCCTCTGTCCATGGAATTTTCCGGGCAAGAATACTGAAGTGGGTTGCCATTTCCTCCTCCAGGAGATCTTCCCAACCCAGGAATCAAACTTGAATCTCCTATGTCTCCTGCACTGATGGGCAGATTCTTTACCAATGTGCCATTTGGGAAATATTTCATAGGCAGAAGCAAAATGTTATGTCCATCACAGGGACCAGAAAATAACAAGAATTTTTAATTTGGTGTTGTTTTAGGGGTTTGATGGTGGGGAATGGCAGGAGATTCATATTTTGGATTGACTTTGAATTCCTAATTTGAACTCAGACTGCAAAAATTTGAATGGCAAATAAATAATTTCAGATTCTTGCCTTATAGCATTAGAGGAGGAGAAGCTGAGTGACAATCCAAACATTGGTTTTCCAAACTCACTTTCTGATCACTGTACTCATTGGTTCTTGCTTTCCTCTTGACTTAAAAATAAGTGAAAAATTCTATGTTGGGACATTAGCTAAGGGAACGTACTGATTCATCCAAAGTTTCCTTTCTCTCCCTCATCCCTTCTCTCTTTCTCTTTTTCCCTAAGCAATCTTCAAAGTACTGCTGGAATGCCAGGTCCTGAACCCACATATTCAGAGATTTGTATAAAGTCATATCCTTCAAGGAGTTAATAATCTGCTGCTAAGTCACTTCAATCGTGTCCGACTCTGTGAGCCCACTAGGCTCCTCTGTCCCTGGGATTCTCCAGGCAAGAATACTGGAGTGGGTTGCCAATTCCTTCTCCAATGCATGAAAGTGAAAAGTGAAAGTGAAGTCGCTCAGTCGTGCCCAACTCTTAGCGACCCCACAGACTGCAGCCTACCAGGCTCCTCCGTCCATGGGATTTTCCAGGCAAGAGTACTGGAGTGGGGTGCCACTGCCGTCTCTGATAATCTGCTAAGGGAGGCAAATAAGTAGACAACAACAGGGTAGCACATAGACTGGAATATTACTCCAAGACCCTAGGGGAACAGCTTGAGATGGGGCCCTGACCAGAGTCTGCAAGACTGGAAGACATGAGGATGTGATCCTTGAGCAACTTAATCCCAAAGGAGCCTTACTTCATTGAATTCCCCAGTGGGCTGCTTTTATTTTGAGAGGTCCTATTTACACTGCCTGAATACATTTGCAGCTTACGTTAATCTAAGACCTTCAGGCAATCTAAGTTAGAATGGCAAATGAAAGGGTTTGGGACATTCTAGTTTGGACTTCCCTGGTGGCTCAGAGGGTACAGCATCTGCCTGTGATGCGGAAGACCCAGGTTCTATCCCTGGGTCGGGAAGATCCCCTGAAGAAGGAAATGGCAACCCACTCCAGTATTCTTGCCTGGAGAATCCCACGGACAGAGGAGCCTGGTGGCCTACAGTCCATGGGGTCTCAAAGAGTTGGACATAACTGAGTGACTACACTTAGTATGGCAGTGAGGGTGCCTTTTTTTTTTTTGTTAGGGGGTCCTTATGTTGCCTCTTAAATCACTGATAAGTACACATTGTACTAATTTCAAGAAAGTCTGCCCTTGACTGCTGGCCAAGTAGATACAGAGGAATGGTCTGGTGGGAGGACTCGATGCTTTCTGCAGGAGGAACACTCCTCCGAAGCCACAGAAGTGATGCTTCATCATCGTTCAGCCTCCCACGTTAACGGTGCCTCCTGGTCCCCAGGCATGTCTCAGCAGCAATGACACTGAGCCTTTTTGTCTGCAGTGTGCGCCAGCCATGTCCCTGTGGTTAGCAGATGCATTGGTTTTGCAATGAAAGACTAAATGAGCCTGAAAGGAAACCATGAGTCTAACCTTAGAGGATTTCATGTTCTCAACCTCACTGAGTCATCAGTGAATTTATGAGCCAGGTGAGGAATTTCCAGAGAGGAAATGTCATGCGATGATTCCTCAAAACGTGACTTTGGGGAAAGGGGGGAAAAAAAAAGTTAGAATGACCAGTCATCAGATCTGGAAACATTCTCCCATATTCCCATCTCTAATTTTTTACCTTGTGAATTTTTCACAGATTCTATATTCCCTGTTACAATTTTCAGCTTATCCTGACAGAATTTGGATTTATTCTGGCTGTGATCTGACCCTTCTAATTATAGCCGAAATAAAAATCTTTGACTTATGAGTGATTGGCAACTTTAACTTGAACTGTAAGGTTATCCTATGTTGCTGAAGCAAGAAACACTTTGCTTAATGGACTATCAGTGGGAGCCAGTTGATTTTCTGTGCCTATAGCATTCATTAATGTGTTTATACAACTATGTGAATTTCTTCATGTGTGCTATATGTCTTTGTAGAGTGCAGCTTCCCTAATCTCATTTCTTTTTATTTTTTTAGATTTTTTTTGTGAGGCGAACCCTTTTTTAAATTTTTACTGAATTTGCTACAATATTGCTTCTGTTTTATGTTTTTATTTTGTTTTGTTTTTTTTTGCCGCAAGGCATGTGGAATCTTAGTTCCCTAATCAGGGATCGAACCTATATCCCCTGAATACAGAAGGTGAAGTCTCAACCGTTGGACCAAAAGGGAAGTCCCCCGATTCTCATTCTCATTTCTAGCAGAAATATTTGTGAATCTACAGTTTACCACATCTACCTAATAGAAATTGGTTTATTCTTTATCTTGTCACCTTGTTAATTATGTACTCTCTAATAGTCTTTTAGTGACTATCCTAGTATGGGCTTCCCTGGTGGTGCAGAGGTTAAAGTGTCTGCCTGCAATATGGGAGACCTGGGTTCGATCCCTGGGTCAGGAAGATCCCCTGGAGAAGGAAATGGCAACCCACTCCAGAATTCTTGCCTGGAGAATCCCATGGACAGAGGAGCTTGGTGGGCTACAGTCCATGGGGTCACAAAGAGTCAGACGTGACTGAGCAACTTCAATTTCACTTTCTCTTTCTTATCCTAGTATTTCTCTATGCATCTTGCCATATTGCAATCTCATGCAAAAGATGACTCTTCCTACTCCCAAAGTACTGCTGGAAACTTAACAACTCTCTCACTTCCTCTCTACTCCTGCCTTGTATATTAATGACTATTAGGCCTTTGCATTTAAATTCCCAGGGCAGCCCAGCTACTGTATCTCTTACAGTCAATATTGACTCATCTACCTCCACATTTACCCTCAACAATCTTCATCATTCCTTCAAACATTTTCATATTTCTATTGAGAACAATTTTCCTTCTTTCAGGTGATAAATCTCCTCCAGTTTTGTGTATCAGAAAAACTTTATTTCATCCTTGTGTTGGAGGGATACTTTTATTGGTATGAAACTCTAGGTGACTATACATTATCTTTGCAGTTATCCTGCATGAGGTTCATTGAGCTACCTGAATATTTGGATTCATGTCTTCCATCAGTTTTGGAAAATTTCCAGTCGTTACCTCTTCAACTATTTCTCTGGCTTGTTTCCACTTAGGCTTCTCCGACTCCGATTACACAGATGTGAAAGATTCTAATCATACCCTACCGTCTCTTACACTCTTATTCTATTTTATTTTTACTTATTTTTCTTTCTCTCTCTCTCCTCTCCACTCGAGGTGGGTATTTTCTGTTGACCTGCCCCTCCGGTACTCAATTATATATTTTGTTGTGCCTAATCTGCTGTCAAGCCCATCCACTGAAGTTCTAACACTGCATGTTTTCATTTCTAAATGACCCCTTGGTTCTCTACTATAAATCCCACTTTCTTTTGGTGAAATTCTCTATTATTTTATTTTGTTACCTTTTTTACTCTCTGCTTTAAATACTAATCATAGATATTTGAAAGCTTTTCGCTGATAGCTCTAAATGTCTGAGTTCAGTTGTAGGCTTATGTCCTACACAAGAGCCAAGCATAGCTCCTTCACTCACCCCTAGAGCCTGCAACACTCCGGCACAGCCAGGAGGGAAGGACAACTGTCATCAGCAGCTCTGTTCTAAATGACCCTCTGTTTTCTGGAATTTTAGCTCTTTTAGTTTCTACCTTTTCTGCAGCTTTTTGACACCTAAAATATGTGGGATTTTGAACTTGTTTGTGTTTTTGTCATCATTTCCAGAGGGAACATCAGCTAGGTGACTTACACCACTTACACATCACTGTTTCCTGTGTGAGTTCATGGAGCTGCTTCCTTGCTGTCTTTGCTTCTTCTCTAACATCCGCCTGGAAATCTGAAAGGTAGTTTTTGTGCTTATGCCTCATGTTGATCAATCAGCTCAGAATGACTGGATTTAAAGGATTAGCTGGGTTACAGAACCTTCAGTGTTAAAACTGGTACAGTCTTGTACAAACTAGGATGATTGGTCCTCTTATGCCTTGCCCTCCTCACATTTGCAACTTTCAAATATCTATTCACACTTCAGATCAAAAGTAAACATCATTCTCTGTGATACCCTGTCTACCCTCCAACATATTTTCCAAAGCTGCATAAGATACCCCTTTGGCACCTGCCCTGGTGGCTCAGAGGTTAAAGTGTCTGCCTGCAATGCAGGGGACCTGGGTTTGATCCCTGGGTCCAGAAGATCCCCTGGAGAAGGAAATAGTAACCCATTCCAGTACTCTTGCCTGGAGAATCCCATGGACAGAGGAGCCTGGTGGGCTACAGTCCATGGGGTCGCAAAGAGTCGGACACGACTGAGCAACTTCACTTTGGCACCTCTATCACGACTCATCTCAACTATTTTGATGATCTGTTTTTGTTTGTTTGTTTCTAGGCATATTATAAGCTGCTTGAAGCTGAAACTTTTATTTTTATTCTATAGTTCCACTGTAAAGCTTTATACCTGGCACAGAATATGCTCCTATTAACTTAATGAATATATTCATGTACGTATGCATTACTTATTCATTCATTGAATTTATGGATTCAGTGCTTTATTACTGAATATTTTCTATGTGCTTGGGTGTGGGGCAATTGAAAGAAAACAACTGTTATCTTTCATATACTGTCAAGTGAAGAAACAGTTTTAATAAATGACTCTCATTTTCACTATTGCATTCAGTAAGCATATATTTTCTTTTCTGTTATTTAGAAATCAAACACAAGAATTACAAAAGGGTTAGGAAATTTCCCCAAGACTTTTTGGTAAGTTATGGACCAGAGTCCAGTTTCAGTGGCATTATTTTATATTTGAGCCTAAATAAACTGGATTAAAAGGGGAATGCCTGTTATAGAAATGATATCACTACTTTAATGGCATTGAAACATGTATAATATCATATATGAAATGAGTCGCCAGCCCAGGTTCAATGCATGATACTGGATGCTTGGGGCTGGTGCACTGGGATGACCCAGAGAGATGGTACAGGGAGGGAAGAGGGAGGGGGGTTCAGGATGGGGAACATGTGTATGCCTGTGGTGGATACATGTTGATGTATGGCAAAACCAATACAATATTGTAAAGTAATTAACCTCCAGTTAAAATAAATAAATTTATATTAAAAAAATAAAGAATGTCATGTCACCTTAAATACAAAAAATAAATAAATAAATAAAAATAAAAATTGCTCTCTCCATGATTTCTTATGGCTTCATGTTTTAGTGTATATCTGTGCTTTCAAAAGGACTCTCTGTTGTGATGAAAATGTCCTATGCCTTGCCATGCTAAGTAGCTTTAGTTGTGTCTGGCTCTTTTGTGACTCTACGGACTGCAACCTGCCAGTCTCCTCTGTCCATGCAATTTCCCAGGCAAGAATACTGGAGTGGGTTGTCGTGCCCTCTTTCAAGGGATCTTCCTGACACAGGGATTGAACTAACGTCTCCTGCAGCTCCCACACTGTAGGTGGATTCTTTACCACTGAGCCGACTGGGCAAGCCTCTGAACATGTCCTCCATTGGCACAATACAGTAAGGCAACAATTTGTCTGTCACATGTGTCTGTTGAACACTTGAATTGGGTCTAATGTTATTGAAGGAATGAATTTCTCATTTTATTTAACGTTACATTAAGTAACTGGGTAGCTAGTGGTGACCCTATTGGATAGCACATGTCTAAACTCTTAAGTGAACGTCACTTTGTTTATATCAGTGACAAGATCTGGTATCAAAGAGTCAGTGGACAAACAATATTTTTTTATGCTAAAAAAATACCCAAAAACAAAACAAAAACTCCTCACTGGGAGTCTGATTTTTCTCAAAACACAGATTGTCTTCTCATTACTTTAAAATAGTTTATCAACTGAAGGGTCAGGAAATCTTAGATCTCTATGTTTAAGGACCCGATTTCAGTCAGCCTTATGCTACATAGAGAGATTTATGTACCAGATACACATTATGAAGGCCAAGAGGAAGTATGTCTACAGCAAATCCTTAGAACCTAGAGGCCAGGGCTGAATAAAAGAGGAAATACACAGATTCTACCTTTGAATTAAAGAGAACATGCATCAGCTCAGTTCAGTTGCTCAGTCGTGTCTGACTCTTTGCGACCCCATGAATCACAGCACGCCAGGCCTCCCTGTCCATCACCAACTCCTGGAGTGCACTCAGACTCACGTCCATCGAGTCAGTGATGCCATCCAGCCATCTCATCCTGGGTCGTCCCCTTCTCCTCCTGCCCCCAATCCCTCCCAGCATCAGAGTCTTTTCCAATGAGTCAACTCTTCGCATGAGGTGGCCAGAGTACTGGAGTTTCAGCTTTAGCATCATTCCCTCCAAAGAAATCCCAGGGCTGATCTCCTTCAGAATGGACTGGTTGGATCTCCTTGCAGTTCAAGGGACTCTCAAGAGTCTTCTCCAACACCACAGTTCAAACGCATCAATTCTTGCATAGGATAGACTATCTCTGGACATGAAGTAGTCCAATGCCTTGGACTTTAATGTATTAACACTTCCTATCAGCTGTTTTCATGAAAAGTGAAAGTGAAGTTGCTCAGTCATGTCTGACTCTTTGTGACCCCATGGACTGTAACCTATCAGGCTCCTCTGTCCATGGGATTTTCCAGGCAATAGTATTGGAGTGGATTGCCATTTCCTTCTCCAAGGGATCTTCCCAACCCAGGGATTGAACCCTGGTCTCCTGCATTGTAGACAGACGCTTTACCATCTGAGCTGTTTTCATACATCTTATCAAATACACATTTTTACCTTTGTATTTTGGGCAGCCATAGCACTAGTGGATGAGAATCTTATTTTTTTCATATAAACACAGTCCAACTAACACCTTGATGAGAATAAATATCAATGTTTGTACATTTATATCATTATTGGTCCTACTTTAAACATAAGAAAATTGTAATTCAGAGAGTTTAAACTGCTTGTCCAAATTATTCATGTGTCATCTGTTCTTACAGATTTAAAAAAATTTTTTTTGGCTGTGCCACATGGCATGTGGGATCTTAGTTCCCCAACCAGGGACTGAAAGTGCAACCAGGAGAAAGAACCATGTGTTCCAAGATAGCATGGTATTCTTGCACTAGACAGCTTGGTTTGAGGTTGTCTGCAGAATACGTGGTGATACCAGAAGACTTAGTGTCCATTCTATCTAATTCAAGTTGACATTTATCAGTGACATCACGCCCACATATTTTACTTTGATCTCAGTCACTACCTATACTGAATCACAAAATCTGATTGTCTCTGCCTCCTAACTATTCCCCATCTCTCCTTTCTCTCTTGTGTCCTGGAAAGCACCAACCTATCTAGCCGCTTTTTCCTCTTGCACAGGCTACCACATACACATACCACTCTTTCCCTCCCTTCAACCCATTCTCCACATACTAACTAGATAAATCTTTCTAAAGCATAAATGAGATAATGTCTTGATTAAAGCCTTTCAAAGGATCTTCATCATTTGTAAGGATCTTCATGATTTGGCCCCTTGCTAGTCCTTTAACCTCAGATATTACCATCATTTCTTCCCTACCTACCATCCAGCTTATCCAGCTCAGCTTCATAATCATCTCAAGCTCTCTCTTACCTTCCGTCCTTCACACATTGTTCCCTGTTCTTGAAATATATTTGACCACTTCCTTTGGTGTGCTGACTTATCATCTGAAGTCTCAGCTTAAATGTCAACCCTCCCAGTTTTCATTCTGTGGACTCTATAGATTAAATCCACAAGTTGCTACATGGTCTTAAAACACATCCCCTGCTGTGGCACTTATCCCATTTGCTTATTTAGTTGCCTCTCGTTATGTCCTCATTGTGCTTTAAGTTCAGGGTAGGACAGAGACTCTATTGGAGCTCCATCACTAGACACAGGGCTTAAAATATCATCTCTTCTAGGGTAAGGGATATATATAGTTAGCATTGTCCCTGTTGTCCTGACCTACTACACAGCCTAGCACAGAATCATACGCAGTAAACTCTCATCACAGTTTGCTGAATGAAATAAATGGAAACATTAGTTGCTGTTGTTGTTTGAACCACTGAAATATGGCATCACATTAAATGCCAGAAAGCATGCAAATGGTCCAGATCCACAAAAAACAAACCTCTGTCCAAGGCATCTGCATTTGGCACAGATAATTTTCAACTTTAAGAGCCTTGATTCAAATGGAGAGTGAACCACTAATCCAGAGTCAGCTGGGGATGCTGAAATGAATCAGTGGAGAGAGATGGGAGGTCCAGGACAGCTTCCTGAAAGAAGAAAATCAGAGATAAGACTTGAAATCTGACTTCAATCAGACACATGCAAGTGGACAGGCTTGAAATGCTGTTTCTTCTTGGGGGCTGTATGATGGAAGGGCTTTGTCACCAGAGCTGAGCTGTCCAGGGCCAGTCAGCATGAGGACATGGTACCAAAATCTGGCGGGAGGTTTAATGGAATCCATCACTTTTACTAGAATGTGTTCAAGGATCAAAACATAGAATATCCTTCAGGAGTGCTTGATGACTTTAACTGATGCTGAGACAGAACATTCAGTTCCTTCTCTGGAAGATGTACCCTTGGAGCAGAGCAGAGGAGGAATGCAGTGTGTGTGACTGTGTGTTTCTTTTCCTGTCTTCTTCATGCTCGTACCAGTTAAATTTCATTAATTGCCAACAAAGAGCTTCTGAATTGAGAGATACAATCAAGCGTCACACTCCATGTGGCTGGGTGGGCAGTGTCCCTCCAGTTTGGCGGTGGCTTACATGAACTGTGATGTTCTGAGGGATAACTGTTCAGAGGAAACTGACAGTTAAAGATGAAGGTCAGCTCCCAGCAGCTATCTCTGATGAATGAGATAACCTCAGAACACCCTCAGCACTGCAGACAAGGGTGAGCCCCAGCTTATCATGGAGACGGACAGAGAAACCTCCCAGCAGTTGCGGGAATATCTGGCCAGAGAGACAGTAATACTGGAGACCTAATAGTTGCAGATACCATACATTGATTTAATCCAGATAATCATCCTATTACCATTCTTTTGCAGATGAAAGATCTGAGAGGATCAGAGAAAGCAAGTGACTGGCCTCAGGTCAAACATACACTTCTCAAGCTGAAGTCAGGTTTATCCATCCAAGAAGCCTCCTTTTCCATTTGCCAAAACTCTAAGTGCTCACTGACCCCTGGCTGACCCCACTCTTCTGTGATGTGTGAGCTTCAAGGTGTTTGCTGGAAGGCTGTGATGAGCAAAGTGCCTTGCACATCATAAGGCACCTGGAACAACCCCACGCTTTTGCTTAGAGGCACTTTCCTTTCCAAAAAATAGCACAACAGACATAATAGATTGATAAATGAACTAAGGCTCAGAAAGTGAAAGTGTTAGTCGCTCAGTCATGTCCAATTCTTGCAGCGCTATGGACTGTAGTCCGCCAGGCTCCTCTCTCCATGGAATTCTTCAGGCAAGAATACTGGAGTTATTTGCCATTCTTTCTCCAGGGGATCTTCCCCACCCAGGGATCAAACCCTGGTCTTCCACATTACAGGCAGATTCTTTACAGTTTGAGCCACCAGGGAAGCCACAAGGCTCAGAGAGGCTCATTAAGCCACTTGCTTAGTGTCACACCATCAGGACTGAACTCAACTATAGCTGAGAAACAACTCTGTTCTTTTCCCACCACTTTTTGCTTTTAAGAGACATAGAATAAGTTTTCCTGAATTTTTGTAATTTTTCGATCATAAGCCTCTGTGTGTGTGTGCATGGTACTTATAATTATGTTTATTCCAGTCACACAGGATAGTATTTCACTACTGATTAGCACTTGTAGCTATTGTTGCAAAGCTGTCTGCAAACCATTTCAAAGTAGACAAAGATCTCCCAGAGAAGGTTCTGACTTGACTCCTTTATATCCTCATTCCTTCCATGGGTCAGGAAGTTCCCCTAGAGAAGGGAATGGCAACCCACTCCAGTATTCTTGCCTGGAGATTTCCATGGACAGAGGAACCTGGTGAGCCACAGTCCACGGGATTGCAAAAAGTTGGACATGACTGAGAGACTAACACTCTCACTTCACCTCATTTATCACTGACTGGTCATGGAGAAAGATAGTCCTTTCTCCTTCATACCTCTTCTACCATCTGTGTCTGTCAAAATTCTACCTGAAGGCTCTACTGAGTTCAAATGACAATCATTTATCAAGTCAGAGAACTCCAAAACTACCACTTGCTGCAGAATGACCATTGATTGAAGAATATTGGATCCCACCAAAAAAAGATACCCCACATCCAAGGGCAAAGGAGAAGCCCCAAAAAGATGGTAGGAGGGGCAAAATTGCTTTTAGAATCAAACCCCGTACTGGCTAGAGATGGTCCTTGTGCACACCAGGACCCAGAGACTGAGCCAGAACTGTGCTTGAGTGTCTTCTGCGAAGGTACAGGTCAGCAGTGGCCTGCAGAAGGGGCAGGGTCACTGGGTGCAGCAGACCTGGGTATGGAATAAGCTCTCTTGAAGAAGGTCACCATTAACCCCACTGTAGAGCTGACAGTATGTTCACAGGACTGGGGAAACAGACTCTTGGAGGGCACAAACAAAACCTTGTGCACATCAGGACCCAGGAGAAAGGAGCAGTGACCCCACAAGAGACTGACCCAGACTCACCCATGAGTGCCCAGGAGTCTCTGGCAGAGAAGAGGGTCAGCGGTGGCCTGCTGCAGGGCTGGGGGCACTGAGTGCAGCAGTGCATGCATGGCACTTTTTGAAGGAGGTCGCCGTTATCTTCATTACCACCACTATAGTTTGGTCTCAGGTCAAAAAACAGGGAGGGAACACAGCCTTGCTCATCAACAGAAAATTGGATTATAGATTTACTGGGCATGGTCCCACCCATCAGAACAAGACCCAGTTTCTCCCTCAGTCAGTTTCTCCCATCAGAAATCTTCCATAAGCCTCTTATCCACATCTTTCAGAGGGCAGACAGAACAAAAACCACAATCACAGAAAACTAATCAAACTGACCACACGGACCACAGTTCTGTTCAATTCAGTCGCTTAGTCATGTCTGACTCTCTACAACCCCATGGACTGCAGCACACCAGGCTTTCTTGTACATCACCAACTCCCGGAGTTTGCAGAAAGTTGTGTCCATTAAGTCAATGATGCCATCCAACCATCTCATCCTCTGGTGTCCCCTTCTCCTCCTAATACTTTCAATCTTTCCCAGCATCAGGGTCTTCCCCAATGAGTCAGGTCTTCACATCAGGTAGCCAAAGTATTGGAGATTCAGCTTCAGCATCAGTCCTTCCAATGAATATTCAGAACTGATTTCCTTTAGGACTGGCTAGTTGGATCTCCTTGCAGCCCAAGAGACTCTAAAGAGACTTCTCCAACACCACAGTTCAAAAACATCAATTCTTTGGCTCTCACCTTTCTTTATAGTCCAACTCTCACATCTGTACATGACTAGCAGGAAAACCATAGCTTTGGGTAGATGGACCTTTGTTGCCAAAGTAATGTCTCTGCTTTTCAATATGCTGTCTAGGTTGATCATAACTTTTCTTCCAAGGAGCAAGTGTCTTAATTTCATGACGGTGGTTACCATCTGCAGTGATTTTGGAGCCCCCCAAAATAAAGTCTCTCACTGATTCCACTGTTTCCCTATCTATTTGCCGTGAAGTGATGGGACCAGATGCCATGATCTTAGTTTTCTGAATGTTGAGCTTTAAGCCAACTTTTTCACTCTTCTCTTTCACTTTCATCAAGAGACTCTTTAATTCTTCTTCACTTTCTGCCATAAGGGTGGTGTCATCTGCATATCTGAGGTGACTGATATTTCTCCCAGCAATCTAGACTCCAGCTTGTGCTTCATCCAGCCTGACGTTTCTTATTATGTACTCCTCACAGAGAAAGCAATGGCAACCCACTCCAGTACTCTTGCCTGGCAAATCCAATGGACAGAGGAGCCTGGTGGGCTATAGTCCATGGGGTCGCTGAGAGTCGGACACGACTGAGTGACTTCACTTTGACTTTTCACTTTCATGCATTGGAGAAGGAAATGGCAACCCACTCCAGTGTTCTTGCCTGGAGAATCCAAGGGACGGGGGAGCCTCATGGGCTGCCGTCTCTGGGGTCGGACAGCATTGGACACGACTGAAGCGACTCAGCAGCAGCAGCAGCATAGAAGTTAAATAAGCAGGGTGACAATATATAGCCTTGATGTACTCCTTTCCTTATTTGGAACCAGTTTGTTGTTCCATGTCCAGTTCTAACTGTTCCTTCCTGAACTGCATAGAGATTTCTCAAGAGGCAGGCTAGGTAGTCTGGTATTCCCATCTCTTTAAGAATTTTCCACTGTTTATTATATTATATTCTTTGCAGCCAAAGATGGAGAAGCTCTATAAAGTCAGCAAAAACAAGACTGGGAGCTGACTGTGGCTCAGATTACAAACTCCTTATTGCCAAATTCAGACTTAAATTGAAGAAAGTAGGGAAAACCACTAGATCATTCAGGCATGACTTTAATCAAATCCCTTATGATTATACAGTGGAAGTGACAAATAGATTCAAGGGATTAGAAATGATAGAATACCTGAAGAACTATGGATGGAGGTTTGTGACCTTGTACAGGAAGCAGGGATCAAGACCATTTCAAAGAAAAAGAAATGCAAAAAGACAAAATGGTTGTCTCAGGAGGCCTTACAAATAGCTGAGAAAAGAAGAGAAGTTAAAGGCAAAGGAGAAAAGGAAAGATATACCCATTTGAATGCAGAATTCCAAAGAATAGCAAGGAGAGATAAGAAATCCTTCCTCAATGATCAATGCAAAGAAATAGAAGAAAACAATAGAATGGGAAAGACTAGAGATCTCTTCAAGAAAATTAGAGATACCAAGGGAATATTTCATGTAAAAATGGGAACAATAAAGGATAGAAATGGCATGGACCTAACAGAAGCAGAAGATATTAAGAAGAGATGGCAAGAACACACAGAAGAACTGTACAAGAAAGATCTTCATGACCCAGATAACCACGATAATATGATCACTCACCTAGAGCCAGATATCCTGGAATAAGAAGTCAAGCTGGCCTTAGGAAGCATCACCAAGAACAAAGCTAGTGGAGGTGGTAGAATTTCAGTTGATTTATTTCAAACACTAAAACATGATGCCATGAGAGTGCTTCACTAAATAAGTCAGCAAATTTGGAAAACTCAGCAGTGGCTGCAGGACTGGAAAAGGTCAGTTTTCATTCCAATCCCAAAGAAAGGCAATGCCAAAGAATGCTCAAACTACCGCACAATTGCACTCATCTCACACGCTAGCAAAGTAATGCTCAAAATTCTCCAAGCCAGGCTTCAACAGTACATGAACCATGAACTTCCACGCGTTCAAGCTGGATTTAGAAAAGGCAGAGGAACCAGAAATCAAATTGCCAACATCTGTTGTATCATCAAAAAAGCAAGAGAGTTCCAGAAAATCATCTACTTCTTCTTTATTGACTATGTCCAAGGCTTTGACTGTATGGATCACAACAAACTGTGGAAATTCGTCAAGAGATGGGAACACCAAACCATCTGACCTACCTCCTGAGGAATCTGTACACAGGTCAAGAAGCAACAGTAAGAACTGGACATGGAACAACAGACTAGTTCCAGATTGAGAAAGGAGTACACCAAGGCTGTATATTGTCACCCTGCTTATTTAACTTCTATGAAGAGTACATCATGAGAAATACAGGACTGGATGAAGCACAAGCTGGAGTCCAGATTGCTGGGAGAAATATCAGTCACCTCAGATATGCAGATGACACCACCCTTATGGCAGAAAGTAAAGAGTCTCTTGATGAAAGTGAAAGAGAAGAGTGAAAAAGTTGGCTTAAAGCTCAAGATTCAGAAAACTAAGATCATGGCATCTGGTCCCATCACTTCACAGCAAATAGATAGGGAAACAGTGGAATCAGTGAGAGACTTTATTTTGGGGGGCTCCAAAATCACTGCAGATGGTAACCACCGTCATGAAATTAAGACACTTGCTCCTTGGAAGAAAAGTTATGATCAACCTAGACAGCATATTGAAAAGCAGAGACATTACTTTGGCAACAAAGGTCCATCTACTCAAAGCTATGGTTTTCCTGGTAGTCATGTACAGATGTGAGAGTTGGACTATAAAGAAAGGTGAGAGCCAAAGAATTGATATTTTTGAACTGTGGTGTTGGAGAAGTCTCTTTAGAGTCTCTTGGGCTGCAAGGAGATCCAACTAGCCAGTCCTAAAGGAAATCAGTTCTGAATATTCATTGGAAGGACTGATGCTGAAGCTGAATCTCCAATACTTTGGCTACCTGATGTGAAGACCTGACTCATTGGGGAAGACCCTGATGCTGGGAAAGATTGAAAGTAAGAGGAGGAGGAGATGACAGAGGATGTGATGTTTGGATGGCATCACTGAATCAATGGACATGAGTTTGAGTAGGCTCTGGGCTGTTGGTGATGTACAGGATAGCCTGGTGTGCTGCAGTCCATGGGGTTGCAAAGAGTTGGACATGACTGAGTGATTGAACTGAACTCAACTTTGTACTCAACTAGTACATCTTAGAAGGCCCTTTACAAAATATATACACACTTATATATACATATATATATTCATATGTATATGAATCATTTTGCTGTATACCTGAAACTAACACAAAATTGTGAATCAACTATAGTTCAATAAAAAGGCCCTTTTGCAAAGTACTCATTATTGTCATGCTATTAAAACTATTTATCCACAGTCTCACTTCTATGTAAAGTTCTTTCTACTGTTTTTCACACAACCTCTGTGTATTTTAATCAAATCACTGTGACCTATGCATAGTATGAACTTTGTAAACTTTGTTTAAAAACACCTTTCCCACTTTTTAAATGATTACTCACCCTGTTTTTTCTTTGCTTACTACCATACTTTGAAAAATCCAATGTTCCGATTTTAAGTACACCTAAAAAAGAAAAAGCATTTAGTTATTTTCTGGTGATTTAACTGTGGCACAATGTTTTTTGTCACAGAAAATTTGTATTTTATATTTATCACAAGGGTTTTTAGATATGTGAGACATTGTTTTTAAGATTATAACATTTACGCAAATATGAAAAAGAAAATATGAGTCAATTTAATTTGTTAGAGCAAAGTGTTAATCGCTCAGTTGTGTCCTACTCTTTTGCAACCCCATGGACTGTAGCTCCCCAGACTCCACTGTCCTTGGAGTTGTCCAGGCAAGAATATTGGAGTGGGTTGCCATTCCCTTCTCCAGAGGATCTTACCCACCCAGGAATTGTACCTGGCTTAGTTGGTTAAAGGGCTTCAATCTACTTCTTGAAAGTAGCTCCTCCTTTTTAAAACCTTGATTCTAGGCATGATTATTGATGATATGTCTGATCCCTTGAATCCTATTGTTCTAGTGCTGGTTAGCCTGTTAGTGTGATGCCAGGTGCAATCTTTTGATGTTGTTGTTCAATTACTAAGCTGTGTTTGACTCTTTGAGACCTCATGGACTGCAGCCCATCAGGCTCTTCTGCATGTAGGATTTCCCCAGGCAAGAACACTGGAGGTGTTGCCATTTCCTTCTCCAGGGTGTCTTCCCAGATCAGGAATTGAATCTGCATTTCCTGCACTGGCAAGTAGATTCTTTACCACTGAGCCACCAGGGAAGTTAATCATGACGAAAGTTAAGTTGCAAATGAATCAAGTTTGACCCTACAATACACAGGTCAATTTTTTTTTAAAGAGACCCTATTTGAACATCATTGATTGTCATATGCCTATGTCGTGTTTGTCATTCTATATTATCAGATGCAAAGAGAAAACTAACTTTGTTTCCAATTCCTAAGGAAATTAAGAGATTTTTAAAAACTAAAAAGAAAGGTTTCTATGTATAGAGGGTGTATTCTCTTCCTCAAGGTGAAATACCTACAGTACTCTTCTTCCAGTGAAATGCTCAGCTTATTTGAAGAATATGGGGATAGTTTACCATTTCCTTTTCCTCATAATTGCATAGATATTTCCACTACAATAAAACCATTAAAGGACCATGGCATCACCTTTGACGGCAGGAATTAGATGGTGGTACGAGGCAAGAGTCTTTGCATTTTGGCAAAGGCACCTTCTTTTATGACACAGAACCACTTTCAGGAAAGACTTTCAAATGCTTCAAAACTAACAAACAAACAAACAAAAAAAACACCTACATAAAGACCCACTGACTACAGCACTCGGGTTCATCCTCAAGATGATGGTTCATCGTCAAGTCCTTGCTTTGACAGTTCAGATGGTCAGAATGATGATGGAAAAACAAAACTGGTGACTTCACTTTCTAACAGAAAAAAAAAAAAAAAATCCACCTTGGAACTTACTCTGAAGATGTCCTGGTTTCACTGAAATGAAGAAAGAAGCCTAGAGCAACATGCTTGGCCAAGTTTCCCACAAAACCAATGGTTGCTTTTCTGAGAGGCTTTCCTTTCACTGGAATAGCTTAAGGACATGTCATCACTGACTCATATCTCATAAACATGATTTACAAAAAAGACTCAGTGTCAGCTGGGTTTTATTAAACTGTAAATTTAAAAAAAAATTTGCACCAGAATATCCAACAGCTCAACACCCACAAATTCACTGGCTCCCCTCTCCCAGGGAGAGGTGGAGCATCTTTTGGTGGTCGGGAAACCCTGAGGAAAATACACACCTCATCAACTCCCATCAGCCACTCTCTGCACTCATGGGGAAAGCGTCACACTCACAGAATTCCTCACCACAGACACACGGGTGAGCATGTGTGTGCACGCACACCACCAGCACAAGCAAAAAACGAGGATTTATATAGTGATTCCAAAGAAAATAAGCTGCTACATTTATGCATGACAAATGAAAGAAAAGGTCATGCTATGTCAAACTAGAAATACACATTTTTAAAAGCCAGACTTGTAACTCAAAAAAAAAAAGAAGAAGAAGAAGAAGAATGCTTTGGCTGAACTTGCCAGGGAGACATAGTGAAAAACTGTAAGAAAATAGGATGCATGGTCAATGCAATAATTCAATTAAAATGCGTCTTTCTGACTCTGGGAAGCATTCATTTGCTTGCAAATCTCATATAAAACTCCATTCTCATTGGTTCCCTGAGTTCATGGAAAGCATCACATCATTTCATTGAATTGTGTTGTATTTTAAATGATCATTTTAAAGGGCCCGTGGGAAGATGGAAAGGCATTGAAAAGCCTACAGACCTCTTCCCTTTACTGTATATAATGGTGCTTATACAATCATTCAAAAGAAAAAAAAAATTACCGTGAGCAATTAGTAGCAGAACCTGAAATAAGTAACTCAAATTCTGCACTTCAGGTCCTAAAAAGCATTTTGCAGCTTCTTCCACCAACAGTTGGGCCTGAATTTGAATAAAAATGATAATAAATTATCTAGGATTCATGAAGAGACTCATTTACGCTATTGTGTTGATGGTGTGTGTGTGTGTGTCTGTTGAGAGTAGCACGACTTGTAACAAACAGAAAAAGAACGAATGGAGCAACGTGATAGAAATCTAGTTTTTGGTTCACAAAAATCTCCACATTTATGTTCCTCATTAGTAGAGAGGACTTTCTGAAACCTGGTCTGCTGTCTTCAGTACATGCTTCCCAAAACAGTTATAAGAGCCATCTGTATGAAGCTGGAAAAGACAGAAAGAGCATAGAAAATGATACGTAGTATAGCAGTGATCTGGGGACTAGGATGAAGGTGGCCTCGTTTCTGCACACAAAGTACCAGCCAGAGCTCCCCTGGAAATGCCTCCTTGCTGTGTGTCCAGGGAAAAAAGGAAGTAAAATTGGTAAATAATTAGCCAGTCTCTACTGCCTAAATGAGAAAATAAAATCCTCAATTCTGCCATCCCTCCTCTAGTTAGGAGGCATAAAAATTATCGGTCCCTTTGTATTCAACATGAAGTTGACATTAAGGTAGATTTTTTAGTAGTGATTTCAAGGACTGGGCTAGCTGATCCTCCCTTAGGGAATTCCATTTCCAGGGAGTGAGTATCAGAAATGAGACTTCCAACCAGTATACCATGGGCTAGGGTTTGGGTAACATGAGTAATAATTGCTATGACCCTCTGCTCAATGGCTTTAGAACGGATGTGGCACATTGGAGAATGTCTTTTTGTGATTTTTTTTTTTTTGCTTTCAAATCTATGCATATTCAATCATGTAGAAATTCACTCACATATTTTCCATTTCTTTCAAAAAGCAAGTTGAAGCATACTCTAAATACAATAAATAACGTCCAGTAAGAAGATATTAGATCCAAGCCTTGAAAAGGTAATTTTATTGACAGTAAAATTAAATGAAGCTAGAGGTGAGCACACTGCACTTCATGTATGCATGTATATTTTCAAAAGAAAGGGTTAAACAGTGGGCTGTCAACAAGCTCATTTAATGGTGACCAAAATAAGGAAGGAGGCCCCCCTCGCTGGCTGCATAATTACCTTCCGTGCTGGTCTGCTGTGATCTTTTCTGCCAGAAGCTCCCAAGTGTCCCCAAACCCATTAATAATGAGAACAGAAGGGAACATTGCTGAGGCACATACTTATCTGAGGGATGAAATCAATTACTAAATTTAAAGAGGAAGGGATGAGCTGGACAATTATTACAGCAAGAAGAGAAGAAGGCTTAGTGAGGAAGAGAGAAAGAAAGCTCTGGCAATATAACTCATTAAATGGTTGGATTAGAAACAAATCACAAGCAGTAAGTTTCTTCCCCCCCCCCCCTTTTTTTTAGAGGGGGGAATGAAGTTAGACCAGTGCTCTCTCTCTCCTCCCCATCCCAGTGAAGAATGGGAACAGAGAAAGAGTGGGGGCAAGAGCCCAAGTGCACAAAAATCCATAAAAGGGAGCCCAGTGTTGGCGTGTTTGACTAGAGGGGTATAAATAGAAGATCACAGTATTCGGAATGTTTGCTGGAATGTCTTAAGATAACCACAAGCATCCTATTAAAAACAGTGGACTTACCTTCCAAATTCTATCAAACTGCAAGACGACATAAGCATGAGCCAAGTACTGAAAGGCATAGTACAAATGGAGTGAATTATTATATATATTTACATGAATATTTTATCGCAAAGTGGGAACTTCACTGAGAAAACAACAGAGAAACAGTTCAATAATTTATGGTGTGTTCCTTGAATAAAATATTATGTAGCTATTAAAATGAACATTGTGGAAACACCATAGCAACAAGTCGCTTTGTTTAGCACACTGCAATAAAGGAAAAAGCAGTGGGGCAAAAGGATGTCTGTGCTATGATTACCACTGTGTGAAAAACAGTTGTGGGAAAGAGGTAAAAGGAAGTTGTGCAAAAATGTTATCTATTGAAGGTGATGGCAATAGGGAGGATTTTTCATTTAGGTAGCTTCACTGCTATATTATTGTTTCAATAAGAATACATGCAGATGGAAGGGAAGAAATAAAAACTCTCCTTGATTTCTTGCATGTGGCCCTGACCTGTCCTGGTTCAGGTGGCCTGGAGCCTGGCGGGCAGTCCTTAGAGGGAGGCCTGGGCACCAAGGGCCCTGTGCTTGTCCTCAGCCCTGTGGCCAGCCCTCGGGTCCCTGCTTTAGCCTCTTCTCATGCCAGAACTCGTGAGAGAGGTAACTCTGTCCCCTGGGCCTCAGATTCCTCCTGTGTCAACTCAGCATGGCTTTGTAGCATGGCTGAGTAGGGTGAAGCATTTGGTAAAATATCCTGCAGGTAGGAACAGGGTGGTGCCACTGCGGAAAATCCTGTGAAAACTGTAAAATGCCATAAAAATATTTCTGCCTTCTTATTTATCCTCCGTGCCTCCTATCCTTCCTCCTCCTTTCCCTGACCTATTTCTCTCTCGCTCAGTCTCTCTGTCTCTCAGTTTCAGGCTTTATCTGTGTTCATCTCTCTGTGTATCTCTTTCCCTCCTCTACCCCTCCCTTTATCTCCTGTTTTTTTTTCTCTCTCTCTTTCTCTCTTTTACACGTGAACACACAGGCTCGCACACACACATGTGGGCCTTTATACACACTCATGCATGCTTCTTGCTCTAGATGCTTTCAGCTCTGCCGTTAGTGAGCTCACCTCGCTCTCTTGTGCCTCCAGGAAGCACGTGCTTATTTAAAGCATCTTCCAAGTCTCCTTAGGTGCCACTGAAACACTGCCTTCATGTGTGCATCTAAGAAGGACTGGAGATGCGTGCTTTTTGTTGCGTCACTGACAAGACATAAGGATATTGCACTGTGCTCAGATTGTCCTGTGTTTCGGATGTCCCAACATAGCATGTGAGACTCATAACTAGGAAATCTTTGCAGTAAGGCTTTGACACCATGTGAGGCACTCTCAAGGTTTTAAAGCCCCTTAACCAATATTTATTCAATGTATGATGAACACCATAAGTAATAATTAACTCAAGGAATTAAACAGAGCAGATTATATTACTCTCACCTTTTGACAAATGAAGACAGTGAGGCTGAGATACATGACAAAACATGCCTAAGATAAATATCTAATCAATGGCAGAACTGGTATAGAATCCAGGACTGTGTAAAGCCCCAATCTCAAAGTCCCTGAAGGACCCTTGTGTGTGTCTAACGCTCATTATGATGGTTCTAACAAGATAGGCAGACAAGATCCACCCCAGTGTTTGGTCATCAAGACATGGATAGCTGGCCTTTCCTATAATTTCTGATGAGTTTCTGACTCGGCAAATCTGTTACCTTTGGATTTCTAACACATTTCTCATGCAGGGGAATGGTGCTGACCAGAGGTCCACACTGTGGACACCACTTTTCTCTACAAATCTTCTGAGGTGCTTCGTATTAACTCCCGGCAGGACACCCATCAGGCCACCGGTTCCTTCTGCGTAAGTGACATTTTCAAAAATAGCATCCTGCACAATTGTAACGGTGCCACACTTTTTCCGATCAGCTTTTCCAAGTTGTGAAATACCTTCGGAAATTGTGTTTAATGGAGTGGGTGGTGGAGAAGGAGTCACCAAGCGCATGGGTCTTTGGCCCTCATTAATATTTAGAGCTTCCTGAATCTCGAGGAAAGCGGGGCTCTGTGGCGGGGTGGGAGAACATGCTGAAACAGACAGACCTATTCAGAGAGATGGATGGGGCTAATGTGCCAGTTAAATGTTAACTCCCTTGAAAAATAAAAATAACACAGAAACCAATCTTTGCTGGGGAAATAGATCATTCTAGATTAGGCCAATGTTGTTGTTTCAGGTGGCTAACCTTATTGCTCCCGACCTGAGCCTCGAGTTGAAAAACAAAACCACAAACCCAAGGGTCAGTCCACAGCACAGTTGTCTGAAGGCAGCACTATTAACAGTAACTTAATACTGTGAGTTTGGGAAGTTTATGCTGTGGCTCTCTTACTGCTCAGGAGAACTTAAAAATAAAGCTAACTGTGCAGGGAACACGAGCAGTTTGCTGTTTTCCATCAGGTACCTGATGGGAGGTGTTTATTTCATCTGTTTTCTCCTGGATGGTTATTTGTGGGGTCCAGGGTACAGTCATGAACTGAGTACACAGGACAAAGGTCAGTTGAGGGGAAGGGTGAGTCTAGGATAGAAGTTTGGACAAACTATTCGGAAACAGTTATGCATAATTCATTCCTCTGGGACTTTGACTTCACTAACATAACCATTAAGTGAAAGTCACTCAGCCATGTCTGATTCTTTGCAACTCCACAGACTGTAGCCTTTCAGGCTTCTCTGTCCATGGAATTATCCAGGCCAGAATATAGGAGTGGGTACCCATCCCCTTCTCCAGGAGATCTTCCCTACCCAGGGACTGAAGCCAGGTCTCCTGCATTACAGGTGGATTCTTTACCATCTGAACCACCAAGAAAGCCCAGTATAACCATAGTCATGCGAAACCTTCACCCAGGAGGATGATTGTTCACTGGAGAGCTTTCCCAACTGTGCAGCCAGTGACACCAACACCGTCACAGCTGATGTGTTTGCTGAGAAAGTTATGACCAATCCAGTGGTTGAATCCATAAACTTGGCTCTGGGAAACGTGACAGTTCTTAGTGGCAAGAACAGGGAATAGTCTTCTGGGGAGAGGACCCAGTAATTCAGTTTGATGGCCTTCAGTTCAGTTCAGTTCAGTTCAGTCGCTCAGTCGTGTCTGACTCTGCGACCCCATGAATTGCAGCACACCAGGCCTCCCTGTCCATCACCAACTCCCAGAGTTCATGCAGACTCACATCCATCGAGTCAGTGATGCCATCCAGCCATCTCATCCTCTGTCGTCCCCTTCTCCTCCTGCCCCCAATCCCTCCCAGCATCAGAGTCTTTTCCAATGAGTCAACTCTTCACATGAGGTGGCCAAAGTACTGGAGTTTCAGCTTTAGCATCATTCCTTCCAAAGAACACCCAGGGCTGACCTCCTTCAGAATGGACTGGTTGGATCTCCTTGCAGTCCACTGATGGCCTTAGTGAGAAACAAACACACAACAGCAAAGCACGGCCATGGCCACACTCTCACAGTCTCCACAGTTAGCCCAGCACCAACACTGTCTCCCAGGGGTGTGAACTTTGGGGACCTTCATTAAGATGCTGAACTGTGCTGCCCTCATCAAGTGTTTTGTGTTCCATGAATGAGTCTGAAATGTACAGAGTATCTTCTATATACCCAGCATGCCATTAGTGAAATTCCATAATATCATTTTGTCTCTATCAAGACCTTTTTGGTAGATATTATTAGAATCGATTTCCACATAAGGAAACTAAATGATAGGTCTAGTAATTTACCCAAAGTGAAATGGGTAGTAAGGAGTGCCATCCAGAACCAGTCAAAGCATCTTGGTTGACACCTTAGCTGCTGTTATCTCTGCCTATAAGTCCCCCCACCCCACCCCCCACTCCCTCGGTTTTCTACTTGGGAAACACAATTTCTTCTTCCAGGGTCCTAGCCCAATGCCATCTCTTCCATCTGGCTTCCACTAAATTCATCCACTGACCAAGCACAGGTGCTTATACTGTTCTCTTCTGGGTCCTTATAACTCTTTGCTTGTACACTTAGTATTTATCACACTGTTAAGATATTATTTATGTGTTCATCTTCTTGACCTCAGAAACTTTGCCCTTTTAAAATTTTGATACACATAATATCTGATGTTCAACAAATAGTTGTTGAATCAAACTAAGTTATATTTGTAATTAGAAAACCATT
Organism: Budorcas taxicolor; assembly: GCF_023091745.1. Classification (NCBI taxonomy): domain Eukaryota; kingdom Metazoa; phylum Chordata; class Mammalia; order Artiodactyla; family Bovidae; genus Budorcas; species Budorcas taxicolor. Next base: position 144,790,423 of record NC_068920.1, on the reverse strand, counting down.
CACAGTTGGCTTTTAATTACATTTACTGAGCAAAATAATCCCTCAATGAGGCTTCAGTTTAAGTTTAATTGTGTGCCACCTAAACATGGCAGACCCAGAGGTGGTATCACATGGAGTCCTCTTTCAAGGCATTGACTTCCACTGAATATGGCCCAGACAGAAAGCAGGAGCCTGGCAATCAGGCACAAGCTGAGTGATGCTCACTTTGGGTCCATTTTTGGGGAGTTGCCATCATAGTGATAGTAACTGGCATGTATAATACACATAGTGTTTATACCTGCTATCATAGTGTCCTGTGTGATGCTCACTGCAGCCCCAGATTGAGATTGTATCATGTCTCTTTTAGAGATGAGAACATTGAAGTTCAGGGATATTAAATAGGTCATCTGGTGCCAGATAGCAGATATGTAACAGGGTGCCTTTAGAGCTGATGATGACCTGGCATGTATTCTGAATCTAAAGTTGACTATTGGACTTCCCCAATGGTCTGGTGGTTAAGGATCTGCCTGCCAATGCAGGAAACATGGGTTTGATCCCTCATCCAAGAAGATTCTACATGTCTTAGGGCAACTCAGCCCATATGTCACAACTACTGAAGCCCATGTGCCCAAGAGCACGTGATTTGAAACCAGATGAGCCACCACAGTTAGAAGCCTGTGCACCACAACTGAAGAGACCCCACTCACTGCAACCAGAGAAAGCCCACACACAGCAGCAAAGACCCAGTGCAGCCAAAAATAAATTTTAAAGAAGAAAAAAAAACTTGATTATTTTTGCTTTAGCTATAGAATTACTCTTATGACTTGGGAAAAAAAAGAGTATGACTTTAACCCAGGTTTTTACCAACCCTCACACTTCCTAATACAAGTGTGTATTGAATAAAATGCAAGACTGGGAGACAACAGGATCCGCTGTGTTAGAAAAGAGAAACAAAAACCATAGCGTGATACTGGGTGGTGAAGAGCAGATCCAGTCAAGAGCCACAAAACTTCAAGATGTCTGGCTTCCCATCTGGTCTGTCTGGCATGCCAGCAGAGCAGCACTGGCCAAAAAGCTTACCTGATGGGAGCCTCACATTTTCTTTTGGAAACTCTACCAAACAGAGATAGTCATCGGGGTCCTTCTTCCCTTAGAGGCATATATGTAGCTGGGGCATGTAAAAATTTCCAGTAACCCGAGGAAACTTCTAAAAGTCCAAGGGGCCACTACAGGTGTTTTACCTGTAACTGGAGTGTGGTCAAATTGGTTATGGCAGTCACAGTTCAATCATATAATTATAAATAAAAAATTCATTCACACAAAGCCCCTCAAAAATACTTTGACTTCTTTGCAGAGTCTGTTTGGTACCTCTAAGTTGTTTCAAGCATGCAAGGTGAATAGACATCTGCTAAATTTGAGCATGGAGAAGGTTCTGGACATTTCATATAAGACTGAGGCTAGATTTTCTAGAATAAAGAAAAGTAGTATATTGGCAAATATATACCCATTGGAATGTGATGGGGTCAACCCAGTGATAAGTCCATGGTGCTCACCAACCACGGTCCTTCCTTCCCAAGCAGAAGAGCATCTCTTCCTCACTGCTTTCCAGGTAAATTCTTGGGTGACTGTGGAGTCTGAGGTTAGGAAACTATACCTTTGCTCATGGGATTTCTGTTTTGATGGTTCCTGAGTTAACACCATAGGACCCTGGTCTCTTCAGATCACAGGTTGCAGAGGAGCATCAATGTATTTGTCTGTTTATTGTTTAAACAAAGAAGTGGCTGAATAAAGATTTGTTTTTTGAAAAAATCTTGGAAATTTTGTGTACAATATCTTAGAATGAAAGAAACAATGAATAGAAAAGCTAGTTATGAGAGTGTCATGTTACAGTGCAGTGTTAAAAGAGAAAAAAAAGTCATGATAACACCAAATGTATAGTGTGGGAGAGTTAATGACTGGACTAGGAAAGGGAAAGATTAGGTTATAAGATGTATAAGAGAGAATTTGCGCATTGTAGTTTTTAGTTTCATTGAGTTTGAGAACCTGTCAGTTTTCATTCCAATCCCAAAGAAAGGCAATGCCAAAGAATGCTCGAACTACTGCACAATTGCACTCATCTCACACGCTGGTAAAGTAATGCTCAAAATTCTCCAAGCCAGGCTTCAGCAATATATGAACCGTGAACTTCCAGATGTTCAAGCTGCTTTTCGAAAAGGCAGAGGAACCAGAGATTAAATTGCCAACATCCGCTGGATCATCAAAAAAGCAAGAGAGTTCCAGAAAAACATCTATTTCTGCTTTATTGACTATGCCAAAGCCTTTGACTGTGTGGATCACAATAAACTGTGGAAAATTCTGAAAGAGATGGGAATACCAGATCACCTGACCTGCCTCTTGAGAAACCTGTATGCAGGTCAGGAAGCAACAGTTAGAACTGGACATGGAACAACAGACTGGTTCCAAATAGGAAAAGGAGTATGTCAAAGCTGTATATTGTCACCCTGCTTATTTAATTTCTATGCAGAGTACATCATGAGAAACACTGGGCTGAAGAAGCACAAGCTGAAATCAAGATTGCTGGGAGAAATATCAATAATCTCAGATATGCAGATGACACCACCCTTCTGGCAGAAAGTGAAGAGGAGCTAAAAAGCCTCTTGATGAAAGTGAAAGAGGAAAGTGAAAAGTTGGCTTAAAGCTCAACATTCAGAAAACGAAGATCATGGCATCCAGTCCCATCACTTCATGGGAAATAGATGGGGAGACAGTGGAAACAGTGTCAGACTTTATTTTTTGGGGCCCGTAAATCACTGCAGATGGTGATTGCAGCCATGAAGTTAAAAGACACTTACTCCTTGGAAGGAAAGTTAAGACCAACCTAGATAGCATATTCAAAAGCAGAGACATTACTTTGCCAACAAAGGTTCGTCTAGTCAAGGCTATGGTTTTTCCAGTAGCCATGTATGTATGTGAGAGTTGGACTGTGAAGAAAGCTGAGCACCAAATAATTGATGCTTTTGAACTGTGGTGTTGGAGAAGACTCTTGAGAGTCCCTTGGACTGCAAGGAGATCCAACCAGTCCATTCTGAAGGAGATCAGCCCTGGGATTTCTTTGGAAGAAATGATTCTAAAGCTGAAACTCCAGTACTTTGGCCACCTCATGTTATACGTTGACTCATTGGAAAAGACTCTGATGCTGGGAGGGATTGGGGGCAGGAGGAAAAGGGGACGACAGAGGATGAGATGGCTGGATGGCATCATGGACTCGATGGACGTGAGTCTGCATGAACTCTGGGAGTTGGTGATGGACAGGGAGGCCTGGCATGCTGCGATTCATGGGGTTGCAAAGAGTCACACACGACTGAGTGATTGAACTGAACTGAACTGAACTGAACCATACATAGAGGCTTTCCTGGTGACTCAGACAGTAGGGAATCTGCCTGCAAGGTGGGAGATCTGGCTTCAATTCCTGGATCAAGAAGATCACCTGGAGAAGGGAATATAGATGTCTACCAGATAATTAGATAGGTGCAGGTATACAGTTCAGGGAAAATGCTGGACTAGTGATTTAAACACACACACATGCACACAACTGAGAGGAATCCAACACCAGGAAAACAAGGAGATAAAGCATGAGATGCAATAGGTATCACGGAGATTACCAGAGCGTTAAATTGGCTCTTCAAGTCCTAATCTTAAATGATTATTTATTTCGCTAATGTTAATCATGTTCTCTAAACACAATGTAAAATTTTCACAAGCTGTGCTTATAATGAAAACATAACCATATGTTCACATTTCATCTCCAGGTTAGTAAAGACCATAGTTCATTATTTCTTAAGCTAGGTAGGAGGTTCATGAGGTTTTTTATTATTATTCTTTATACAAGTATTGCACTTTAAATCATACAAAAACACAACACATACTCTTTTACATATACTATATTTCAAAATAATTTTAAAATTCCAAGTACATAGTGTCAGACTGAGAAGGAATTTATTCACATCTTAATTCTTAATTCTATTAGGGAGCTGATGATTTGATCTACTATTTCTAATGCAGTTCAGGCTCTTGACTCTTCTTCTTATGAGGATTTAGAAACTCCTAGACATTGTGATACCGAAAATTTTGAATAAGTTGTACAAAACTAGTATGGATTAATTCTATTCACCAGAAAAATGTACTTAGTAATAACTTTTCAGTTGTGATCCTTTATTCATCCACTCAGGCTTGTCTGGTGGCTCAGATAGTAAAGAATCTGCCTGCAATGCAGGAGATGGGGGTCCAATCCCTGGGTCAGAAAGATCCCCTGGAGACGGGAATGGCAACCCACTCCAGTATTCTTGCCTGGAGAATCCCATGGACAGAGGAGTCTGGTGAGCTATAGTGCATTGGGTGGCAAAGAGTCAGACAAGACTGAGCAACTAACACACTATTCATCCATTCATTCATTCATTCATTTAATAATTTCTGGGTGAATACTCTCTTCCAGGTGCCATACTGGCTCCTGGGGGTCACAGAAATAAGTCAGAGCCATTCCCTGAAGTAGTTGGTATCTAGTAGGACAGTTATAGTTCCACTCGATAGAGGTATACATAAGGTGTACCCAAGGCGGGGACCTGGGGTATGGAATGAGTGAGGCTTCCTGAGATGACATTTGAGCTGAAATTCAGGCCTGAGAAGAAATTAGCTGTGCAGGTATAGATGGGAAAGCTATTATAGGAAGAGGGACTGCTGGTGGAAAGCGGCACATTTAAACACAGCAGCATAAGGAAACACTCCTTAGCATGCATGGCTACTTCCTTTCATCAACATGTAATACTCACCCTCAGTCTGAATGGTTATCATCTCCAGGAACCGGCCACCCCCACAGGTCTGATTTGCTTTGGACCTCTCCCTCCTCTCAAGTTCTTCCAATAAGAAAATTTAATGTGATCTGCATTAAATGCAATGTGGAAGTAGATTATCCAGGTGTGTGAAATAAGTGTTTGGGGAGCTTACACAGAAGGGAAGAAAGAAAAGCAGAAATATCTCCCCTTCCTCAGGGACCTTCCCAAAGCCCTGATGAAGTGCTGCTCCTCCTGGTTTGCAAATTCAGAAACCCTGACGCCCTTTCAACTCTGATATGAGGATGCTACAGAGGATTGTTTGCTGAATCCGTGTTTAGTATGTGGCAAGACATAGCTTGGAATTTTAAAATATTTCAGAGGTATGGTAGTTGAGCAAGCAAAAGTGTTTCCACATGGCTGGCGAATGTCTCATCAACAGAGACTGGGACAATTCCTCCTGCTCTTAGATTCTCAAAATCTGTAGATTGCTTTTGCTACTACAGTGTTAGTCAGCTCCAGGATCTTGTCCATCAAAGGGAGGAAGTGCAGTGACAGATATCACTTCAAGTGCAATGACTTGCCTTTGGAACCAAGCAAGGGACAGTGATCCTGAAACCTGACTCTGCCCCTAACCATTTTCATGAAGAAATTGTCAAGAATCTTACCTGTCTTTGACAAGTTATTTGTCAAAGATTTTGAAATTATGCTCAGATTCTATTTGAATTTAAAGACAATGAATAGAAATAATTGAGAAATTTGCTTGCCCTGATATTAGTCAGTTCTTGCTGCTGTAACAAAGTACCATAGACAGATTGGCTTATGAACAACATTTGTTTCCTTACAGTTCTGGAGGCCAGATCAGAGTGCCAGCAGGGTTGGGATCTGGCAAGAAGGTGCCCTCTTCCTGGTTGCACACAGCCAATTAACCCCTTGTGCCTCACATGGCAGAAGAAAAGGGGCAAAAGAATTCTCTGGGGTTCCACTTATAAGAACACTTACCTCACTCACCAGTCATAAAGGATCCCACCTTTATGACTTAATTTTCTCCTGAAGGTCCCAGCTCTTAATACTATCACAGTGGTATGGGGCGGGATTTCAACATATAAATTCAGGGGTCGGGGCACAAACATTGAGTCCATAACATATTATGGTTTTAGTTTGGCATTTACAGAATATTTTCTATTAAATAGACTCAATATGTGTGGCAACTGGGAGGGGTGAGATGGGGGGTTGCAGCGGAGGTTCAGGAGTGAAGGGATGTAGGTATATGTATGGCTGATTCATGCTGTTGTACAGCAGAAACCAACATAATATTGTAAAACAATTATCCTCCAATTGAAAAATAAATAAAAAGGAGTTAATAAATGAATGGATGGAAATGTGTAACCTCAGTCATAGCAAAGGACTAGAAGACATCACTCCTGGCAAGGGTTTCCTTTTTTTTTCTTTCTTTTTTTTTTTTTTTTCCCCCAGAATCTGCTTCCTCTCACAGGAGAAACACTATGATGTAAACAGGTCCTTTGTCATGAGGAGAAGTAAAGAGGAGATCTTAGCTGATTCACAGAACGAATGAGTTGCAGGAGAAGTTGAAGACCTCTTGATTCTTTGCAGACTCTGCCCAGGGGAAAGAAAATAGTGTTGAAGGTAAGTATCTAGAATTGACCTCAGAGGAGACTTTCTTTTATCACACCTGGGGAAGTGACTGCGTTTACCAAGAATTACATTTGAAGAGATGGAAGTGGGACAAATGAAATAATTACCAAAGTCCTGTATGGTGGTACAAACAGTGGGAAATTTGGAGTCAAACAGCCCTGAACTCTTGGATCAGCCACTAATTAGTCATTTAACTCTAGCAAACTTGCTTTTCTTAAATTCTTGAAGCATCGTCTCCCCATTTGTAACTTCCAGAATTTTTATAAGCATTAAATGAGTGAATGTATGTAATTAGTATATTATGGGCTTGTAGTTGGCACTTCAGAGTTGAAGAAGTCAATAGTTAACTGTCTCTTTGACAAAGCTGTGAAGCAACTGGAAGCTAGCCACAGGACCCAGGGAAGTGGAAATCAAAATACAGTGAGAAAGACCATGTTGGAGGATATGACTTGGGTTTTTTGCAACACTGAACTTTCTGTAATAACTCCTAGAATTCGAAAGACTTACTTACCCAGTTACTATCTGTGACTGGCCTCTTTGTGCCAGCAAAGCCCTAAAAGTCCCTTCTCTCCACAGGTAGGCATATCTGAAGAGGCAGGAGGGAGGGAGAGGGCATTCTTAGCATCTTCTAAAACTGCCAATAAGATGCCTGCTTGTGCTGGGTGTTTTGGGGAGAGTATGGGGCTAGATGAGGAAGAAACAATGAGACTTCCTCCTTCCCTTAACAAATTTTACAGCCTGGAAGGAGAGAAGCTGTTATGAGAATCAAGTGGATAATCATCATGAAAGGTGCCAATATGCTTTAATAATTCTCCTTCACATGTTTCACAAGAGACACTGTGAATGAGAAATGTTTTATGAGAAACATTTAAGGTAATTTAGAATGGGAGAAAACTCTCCAACTTAACTTCCTCAAATCCCAGAAGCAGGGCAGAAGAGAAGGTGTTCTCTGTAACTATGTGAACCTTACCTTCTTCACAACAGCTTTTTGCTCCAAGGGGCACTCATCTGATACCTTTTGTTTCTGCAGAACATATTTCACATTTTTGCATTTCAAAGGGTATGAATTAGAGATGAAGATGGCATCAAGTCTAAGAGGAGGTACTCAAAGTGTGCACTCAAATTGTGCAGAATTCTAATACACTTGACCACAATGCATGCTTTACTTAATGGGCTGACCAAGACCTAGGGAACGTGAGACCATCTTTTGGTCAAGAGAAAAAGTCTAATACTCTTGACCAAAAGATGATCTCACATTCCTAAGTCTTGATTAGCCTGTTAAGTAAAAAAAAAAAAAAAAAAGAAAAAAGGAACAACTTACTCCTAGTTTAAAAATTGCTCTCAAAACATGCAGTTGTGGCAGCAGAGGAAAAAATTACAAACAGGAGATAGACTAGAGTCAAAGATACCGTAATTGTTAGGTGAGTCTGTGAATATTGAAGACAATGGTACAATGCAGTCTCTTTTACCTTCGAGAATGTTTTGTCCAAATATCTCATTGGTAGGACAACCATGGGGCTGACCTGCTACAGCCATAGCTTGATACCATGTCTGAAATATGTACTCGTAAAACAGACCCAGTCTGAAACTGCCAGTGTAATAGAGTCTGTAGCAAGGATAAGAATTCTCGAGTGATTGTTCAGAGCACCGTCCTCTCTGGGTATGTGAAATGTATTCTGGATAGGATCCCAGTGAGTATTCTGGTTAGGATCATAACTTTAAATGAAACTGAAATAGAAACTTTAAAAGCTCAGATTTTGAAAGGACCTTTGGGTTTACCAACTTTACCAAGATCATAAGCATGAAACAAGCACCTGGATGCCCCAGGACACCATCACAGGACAGGGACAGAATCTCACCTTAACATTAACATACTTGGGCTTCATTCCTTCTCCAACAATGACTGATTTGACTGGGACAATTTGCTCAGCATCTCTGATCCTCACTTCTTCTTCATCTACAAAATGGGCACAATAAGACCTAAGGAGAATCCATGAACTACCCACACAGGGCTGAAACTGAGGACAACACCTATCAGCAACAACGTGCTTAACACATGTCTTTCCCTGCCATCCCATGAATACAGGTAGAAGGTAGAAGTGAAAAAATGCACATTTATATGTATATGTGTGCATATGTATAAATTTCTCCTAATGAAGAATAAACTGAAACTTTTAAAATTGAAAGACCAAATAGCCACTGAATGGTAGTGTCTAAAATCTCTGCTTCATCAGCTAGTTTTTGTGCATTCTTTTCCTAAAGAAACAAAGACAATCTGGAAACATTTTTAATGCTCAAGAGAAAAACCACCAGGAAAAAAAAAAGAAGAAGAAGATAAGATGGAGAGGTCCATAGCTTCATCTAAAGCACTAAATCTACGTCATTTTCAAAACAAGGAAGTGAAGAACTGCAAATATATATGGCACAGCCAAGGTCTCTTGAAAGTCTATGTTTGATGCCGGATACAGGATGCTTGGGGCTGGTGCACGGGGATGATCCAGAGAGATGATATGGGGAGGGAGGTGGGAGAGGGGTTCATGTTTGGGAACTCATGTACACCTGTGGTGGATTCATGTCAATGTATGGCAAAACCAATACAGTATTATAAAGTAAAATAAAGTAAAAATAAAAATTAAAAAAAATAAAAATACTGAAGGCAAAAAAAAAAAAAAAAAGAAAGTACATGAGATTTTGAAAAGTGATCTACTTCACTCTGAGGCTTCAGAGAGACATCTATCTAAAGTAATAAAAATCAGCACTTAAAAAAAAAAGAAACACCTCTGGATATCGTAGGTGTATGTATAATTCTTTAAAACCTGCCAGTGCCTTGTCACTGAAGAAATAGAAAAATGCCACCACAGGCAATGAGAAGTATGCTGAGACAAAAGTGAGTCGCTTGGCAACAGATTAACTTATTTAAACTTTTACTGCTGCTTTGACAAAGAGGCTGAGAAGAGACAAGTGAAGACAACAGTAAAATCCTCTGGATCAGAGGCTCCTGGAGACTCTCTGATGTAGAAGACACACTTGCCTGTATGCTAAAGCCGAGAGCTTGCAAACGACATTACCAAGCTCCCTTGCTGATAGCAAGTGCTGGCTGGGGATCACTAGACGAGGGGAGAAGCTGAGGCTTGTACCTGTGACAGTGTAGACATCGATGGGTGTAGTTGGCTGGGAGAATGAAGGGGTTGCAGGCTTCAGTGGCTAAGCAGAAGTAGCACCTCTTTGTAGCTCCAGCCCTGGCCCAAGCAGTTGCCCCGTCTTGGACAGAATTAACACTGGCTGAGATAGTGTCCTCAAGAGTTCTGTAGCAAGTATAGTTTTATAGACTGCTGCTTAAGAGTGTCAGCATGCTTTGAGGTCTGTGTAACAGCACTTTTTTTCCTTTTGCTTGGTCACCTCCCCTCCTTTATTTTCTCTTCTGTTCTCTCTGTCCTTACAACACTTCTCCTGTATTAAATTCTCTCTATTTGAAATACCTAAAGTGGATGGTTACTAGACACTGACTAATAGAATCTTAAAGAAACTTAGGTATTAGCAATCAAACTAGGAAGAATATTGCCATGATTCATTTAAATCTATATAGATAGAACGAACATAAATGATAGTCTTTTTCAGGAGACCCCTGATGGCTCAGATGGTAAAGCGTCTGCCTGCAATGCAGGAGACCAGGTTCAATCCCTGGGTCGGGAAGATCCCCTGGAGAAGAAATGGCAACCTACTCCAGTACTCTTGCCTGGAAAATTCCATGGACTGAGGAGCCTGGTAGGCTACAGTCCATGGGGTTGCAAACAGTCGGACATGACTAAGCAACTTTACTTCTGATTACTACACGTATAGAAGTGCTGGTACCTGCAATGTGAGAGAATACTGCTGTCAGGCAAAGGCCAGTCAAAGAAGACTCTGCCTGTCAACTGAATTCTTGGGACTTTATTCTAACGTGCATTGGAACCATTATCAGTTTTAAAGGAGAGGAGTGAGATGGTCATATTTTCTTTTCTTGAAAACCACGCAGGTGGAAGGAGTGTGGAGGACAGATCTCCAAGGAAACTCAGAGAGCACAGCCCTCAAGGGAGCAACTCCTTGGAGCATCAGCTGTGATTCTGCACATCCACCAGGCACGTCTTACCCCTTTGCCAGCCGTTCAGACCCTCCTGTAGTTAGAGACCAACTCATGTTCCTACTGACATCTGATTGTTTCACAGTCAGTTTGGGCCACTTCAGGGCATGAGTATTTTCAAGTCTTTGCTTTTGATCAGATTGCAACATTGAGGAACTATAGGTGAGGATTTAGCTACATTTTGGCAGGCTGATTCAGGGCACAAAGCTGTAATTCTTTACCCAGAACTTTTTAAATGATCACAACTCTATGTCGACAGTTGGGGTACCAAAAAGTACATGGAAAGAGAAGTGAATTTTATGTCCAGGCCCTAACAGGCTTCCTGATGACAAGAGATGTGCTTGTTTTTACAGAGAGATGTAGGTCTTGGGTCATGGTCTGAAGCTTAGCCTGTGATCTCATTATCCTAGTCAGTGCTCTTCAGAATGATGTAAACTTGTCTTTCACTCTGCAAAGCCTCTAAATATGGATTCAAGAATGTTTCCCATGCATTTAACGGAATTTAAGCTTCAGCATCCTCTTGTGCTTCAGCTCCTACTGAGGCTTTCAAAGGCCCTGGCCACTTGCTTAGATAGTCATATGGTTTTATAAAATTTGAAAAAATTAAGATTCTTTAACCACAGTCAGTTAAGACCACTGTCTCTGTCCATTTCGCCTTCTCTGTCAAGTTTTGCCTTGTGTTGAGTGATGTTACGTGACTGTGGGAATTTTGAGGGTCTAACTGGGAAGATTCTGAGTTGGGATCAGTTTGGGCTTACTGAAATGAATTTACGTCTCACACTCATTTCCAGGAAAACTGAGTTACTGCTAACCAATTTTGAGTAGGAAAGGAGTCTAGAAATATTCCTACTACCCTGGTTTCAACTCACCCAATGCTATGACCCAAAGTGCAGGGTCAGAGGTTAGTTCAAACTTACCCCACAGCACCAGAAACATGTGGGGAGTATCAGAAAAGCAGATCTCAAAATATATGAAGCCAGAAACTAATCTGTGGAAAACCCTCCCAATCATCAAATATACAAAATTATGAGCAGATAATTTGAAACATAAGTTCTACCCTTCTAAGAATATACTTGATAATGCAGCAGATACAATTAAAATACCCTACATTTTTAGCAGAAAATTAGATTACATAGAATTACTATAATAACTGTTTAAATTCTTCCTGATCCGAATGAAAATACTGACATTCACAAAAATAACAAACCCATAATACATCATTATAACAAATATGCTGTCACAAACTGGTTAATGATGTCCAGTCAAAGTGTGTATGAATTCTAACTGCCAGGAAACCTTGAAATGACCTCAAATTATTAATATATATCTTTTAAATAAGAGAAATGTGATGGTGGCTTTTCCAAATTTGACAAAAGCAAACATTTTCATGGCATGACTGACAGGGAGTTTCAATGCTAAGAGATTTTCTGATCTATTAATAACTAAAAGGAATCAATCAACTATAAGAGAGGAAATATGGGATTATCTCTTCCTTCTCTTTATAGAAAATCTTACAAAATCATTGTTATATGAAGATGTTATCAAAGTTTATACCATTTGCCAGACTCTTCTGCTAACAAAGGCTGATTGATTCTTAGCTCCTTCTGGAGCTTACAGATGTAAACCATTTAAGCTTTGATCTGAAAGATCTAGAGAATGTTGATGTTCAGGAAATATTGGTTGAATAAAGAAATGAGTAAATTAAATCAATGCATTTATGAACAATTGTTCGTTCACTAAATCATGTCTGACTCTTTGAGGATTCATAGGTTGCAGCATGTCAAGCTTCCCCGTCCTTCACTATCACCCAGAGTTTGCTCAGATTCATGTCCACTGAGTCAATGATGCCATCTACCCATCTCATCCTCTGCCACCCACTTCTCATCTTGCCTTCAATCTTTCCCAACATCAGGGTCTTTTCCAGTGAGTTGGCTCTTTGCATCAGGTGATCAAAGTTTTGGAGCTTCAACTTCACATTAATCCTTCCAATGAACACTCAGGGTTGATTTCTTTCAGGACTGACTGATATAAACAATACTTTGTTTTAAATTCCCATTTACCTTCTATACTGTATACATAACATGCATACATACTCAGTCGCTTCAGTTCAGTCACTTAGTCATGTCCGACTCTTTGCGATCCCATGAATTGCAGCACGCCAGGCCTCCCTGTCCATCACCAACTCCCAGAGTTCACCCAAACTCATGTCCATTGAGTCGGTGATACCATCCAGCCATCTCATCCTCTGTCATCCCCTTCTCCTCCTGCCTCCAATCCCTCCCAGTATCGGGGTCTTTTCCAATGAATCAACTCTTCACATGAGGTGGCCAAAGTATTGGAGTTTCAGCCTCAGCATCAATCCTTCCAATGAACACCCAGGACTGATCTCCTTTAGAATGGACTGGTTGGATCTCCTTGCAGTCCAAGGGACTCTCAAGAGTCTTCTTCAACACCACAGTTCAAAAGCATCAATTCTTCGGCGCTCAGCCGTCTTCACAGTCCAACTCTCACATCCATACATGACCACTGGAAAAACCATAGCCTTGACTAGACGGACCTTTGTTGGCAAAGTAATGTCTCTGCTTTTGAATATGCTATCTAGGTTGGTCATAACTTTCCTTCCAAGGAGTAAGCGTCTTTTAACTTCATGGCTACAGTCACCATCTGCAGTGATTTTGGAACCCAAAAAATTAAAGTCTGATACTGTTACCACTGTTTCCCCATCTGTTTCCCATGAAGTGATGGGACCGGATGCCATGATCTTCGTTTTCTGAATGTTGAGCTTTAAGTCAACTTTTTCACTTTCCTCTTTCACTTTAATCAAGAGGCTTTTTAGCTCCTCTTCACTTTCTGCCATAAGGGTGGTGTCATCTGCATATCTGAGGTTATTGATATTTCTCCTGGCAATCTTGATTCCAACTTGTGCTTCTCCCAGCCCAGCATTTCTCATGATGTACTCTGCATAGAAATTAAATAAGTGGGGTGATAATATACAGCCTTGATGTACACCTTTTCCTATTTGGAACCAGTCTGTTGTTCCATGTCCAGTTCTAACTGTTGCTTCCTGACCTGCATACAGGTTTCTCAAGAGGCAGTTCAGGTAGTCTAGTATTCCCATCTCTTTCAGAATTTTCCACAGTTTATTGTGATCCACACAGTCAAAGGCTTTGGCATAGTTACTCCAGTTGTGTCTAATTCTTTGTGATCCCATGGACTGTAGCCCACCAGGCTCTTCCGTCTCTGAGGATTCTCCAGGCAAGAATACTGGAGTAGTTTTCCATGCCCTTGTCCAGGGGATCTTCCCAACTGAGGGACTGAACCTGTGTCTTCTGTGTCTACTGCATTGCTGGTGGATTCTTTACCGATGAGCCACTGGGGAAGCCCATATTTTATATGTATATATATATATATATATATATATATATATATATAAAATGGTTAAAAAATGATTCTCCTAATTGTGTGTTTATACATATAATATATACACAATTGGGAAAATGTTGTTTTTCCTAATATGTACACATACATACATATATTAGGAAAAACAACATTTTCCCAATTGTGTATATATTATATATATAAACACACAATTAGGAGAATATGTTTTTATTCATATTAATAATACCTAACATTTACTGAGAAATTATTGTATATAAGGCGCTGGGTTAGCCACCTTGAATACATTGTTTCTCAAAACGTAAATGTGCACTTTTCCCCTGAAAGTAATCACTTAACTTTCTCAGGGAGGTGACAGTCCATGGTTCCAAGGTGAACTGCTTATTCCATAGGTAATGTAGGCAATTGTTGGACATTTTCCTAAGGTCAGAAAAATAAGTTATTGTAATACATTGAATTGCTCTTATTTCTCTATAAAAATTCAACATCTGTAAGAATTGAATCGCTAGTCTATGTCTGACGCAGGATACAGCATGCTTGGGGCTGGTGCATGGGGATGACCCACAGAGATGTTATGGGGAGGGAGGTGGTAAGGGGGTTCATGTTTGGGAACACATGTAAGAATTAAAGATTTTAAAATTAAAAAAATAAAAAACTTAATACAAAAAAAAAATTCAACATCTGAGAGAGGGAACATGCTTGAGGAGGACAGTTTTAGAATTAAAGATCTGAGACTGAACCCGTGTTCTGTTGTTTATCAGATAAAGGATCTTAAAACATGGCATAGCTCTCCTCCCTGAGTCTTTGATCTGATGGTAGAATTGTCAGTGAGAGCCTATCAACGAAAGGCAAAGTTTAATTTCTTTATTTTTGGTGCTGTTTCAATGAAGCCTACACTTAGGAGAGGGAGGGAGAGAACTGTATTTTTCCCAGGCCTTCCTCTCCCACTCCAGGTAAATTGCTGCTTAAAAAAATGATTATACCTGTCATTTGTCAGGTATTAAGATTTGTCTCAGCAGAAATGTGGACTCAAAGAGCCCAGGAACTGCTCCTTCCCCATCTGGAGAGAAATTTGCTGAAAGTAAACTGGCAGAAACCATGGCCTCTGTGGTGCCGGCGACCAGAGCTCCTTCTAAACCAGAACCACGAGCTGTCTCCAGGCCAGCGCACTTGCCCTCCTCAGACACGCCTCACGTTCCCACATCTCCCTTCGGCCTCACACATGGCTCCTCTCCCTGGGACACTGGTCTCTCTCTTCCCCATCTGTGAACTCTTACTTACCCTTCAAGATCTACACGTGGCCTTTCCTCAAGACATGCGCGGCTCTGGTGTCTCTTCCTCTTCTTGCAGAAACATCAGCCTGCTCTGGTTAGGGCCCCACTCTCATGACCTTACTAATCTTAATTACTTCCTTAAACTTCTTGTTGTTGATCCCTCAGTCGTGTCCAACTCTTTGTAACCCCATGGACTGTAGCCCACCAGGCTCCTCTGGCCATGGGATTTCCCAGGCAAGAATACTGGAGTGCGCTGCCATTTCTTCCTCCAGGGGATGTTCTCGACCCAGGGCAAGGTCTGTATTTCCTGCACTGGCAGGCAGATTCCTTAACACTGAGCTACCAGGTGTTCAAATACAGTCACATTGGGATTTAAGGCTTCAACATATAGATTTTGGGGTGGGTGATACAATCAGCCTATAACAGGAGGAGACCACTTAAATCAGAAGAAGGGTGCAGGTTAACCAGCTATGGCAATTCAGGAAGAGATGCTTCTCCTGGGATTCTGGGAAAACCCCCAGTCGAGCCACTGACATAGCTCCTGGTAAAGGCTGACTCCTACACACAACCCAGGGACAAAAGGCTGTGTCTGTAGCTACTTAGAAACTGCCTGATTTTTGTGCTTGGGCTACTGCCCAGACTAAGGGAAGATGCTTAGAGCAAGGCTGGGGCACCAGGGAAATAGTGCATGGGTCTGGGTGAGGAGTTTGTCTTCTTACAACCTAATCAGTTCAGAGACAAGGATGTCACTTGTGTATCTTATTCCTGGGAGAGATCAGGGCACACAGTTGGTGCATTGTTGGCGAATTTCTGATGATATTTACCTAAGCATGTAGTAAGCCCCCCTAGACTGGAGACCACCATGCAGAAGCTGCCCAGGTCCAAGGGGCTGTGGGAGGTGGCCGTGCATTGGGTGAAATCCGCTGTTTCCTGTCCTGACCTAACATTCTGATTCTTTATGTAGTAAAGTGGACAACAAAAAGCTTCCCATTGCTCTTCATCGCCAAGTACGTTTTCTTAGTTTACCCTGCAGTCTTATTGAACGCTGCTCCTATTTTGCATCTGAGTTTGCTTCATTTTCCAGTGATATTTTAAGAAGATGACAGCTTAGTTTTTCTTCACTAGAAATGTGGTACCTCAATTTGTTTTAAATTGCTCTTTGCCCTTTGGATGCCTATATATGGGAATATTAGTAATATCTCATTAAAGACTTTCTTGTCTTCTTTCTTCCAGGGCTGTGGGTTGAACTCATCCTCTGAATCCAGCTCTACTGCTCCTCAGAGATCACCCTGTCTGTTCCTGATGCAGGGCTGCGACTGACCACTGGTTCTCACGCCTACATGCTGATTTATGCTGTTCACCAGAGAGTTAAAAGAGACAAAGTGGCTCAAACATAATAAGACAACCCACTCAAAACATTTTCTGTGCTTCCACCTTACTGACTTTTATCATAAATTAGGGATTTTGAAGAGAATGAGTCATAGAAAAAGAAAAAAAAAACCAATAACCTGGTTTGGCAATCAGCATATTATATCTCCCCAGTGACTCATGATATCAGATGCAAGTCAGGACAAACAGAGTTGCTGTCAGAGAGAAGCACAGTTAAAAATAAAAGCGAAAAATAGGAAGAGGGGAAAAATCATTTTAAACTGTACCTAGAACTCTCCCTGCCCTGCATTCCCTAACAAAGGTCTTGGGAGGGCAAATGATATGAAAACTTGAGTCATAAGTCAGGAGGAAGTGACTCCCAGGAAGCAAAGACACATGGATTTCTGAAAAAAAAAAAAAAAAAAATCCTGCAGGAGAAGACAAGGAGGCACACGTTTTTCATTAAATGTGAGGGGGATGCAAGAAGGACTCTTCCCAATGGAACTGGGGAACGGCAGAAGGAGCAGAGGCATCAGAGGTGAGCAAACTTGCAACTTCATTCTGGCTCCCCCAGAATTAGCTGTGCAACCCTAGAAGGTGGAGAGTTACTCAACTTCTCTGGTCCTTAGTTTTCACACCTGGAGTTTGAGGATAGTTTACCATGTTGTGGAGCTATTGTGAAGATGGATGGATATTGAGTGTGTTAAGCACTTGACTTGATGTATGAACTTATAGATGTAACAGTAAAGAGTTATTTGAAATTATTTGCCTTAAAAGATTTGGATGAAAACCAACCTAGACAGAGATTTCTAAATCCCTGTTTAATAACTCTAACTGGCACGTTACATAATCCCAGCTTCCTAAGGATGGTTGAACGCTGTACTGACTCTTGTTAATGACACCTTCAAACATTTAGTACAGCCAGAGAGCTTAAGAGGCCCAGGTCTATCCAGCAGTTTCTCAGATGACAAGAGATCTTTTAGTCTCTCCCCTTCCAGCCTGGACAGTCTTTCAAAGCACATTTGGAAATCCCCAAATAAGTTTTCAACCAGACAACCTGGGCTAAAGTCTTGACTCTTCCACTAGCTATTTATGTGAAATTGGCAAGGTGATACCAACTCCATGGACTGTAGCCGACCAGCCTCCTCTGTCCATGGAATTTTGCAGGCAAGAATACTGGAGTGGGTTGCCATTTCCTCCTCCAGGGAATCTTTCCAACCCAGGGATCGAACCCTCGTCTCTTGCATCTCCTTCATTAACAGGCAGATTCTTTACCACTGAGCCAGCTGGGATGCACACTACCTTAAATAGATGCTGTAAAATGTTATTAATAAATATAGAAGTTGAAGAGCTTAGCAGAGGTTAGAGGTGCAAGAGTCACTGATGGACTATTTCCATTCCTTTAGAGTAATCAATAACAGGATTTTACTAACCAGAAATAAACTAACCAACAGCAGAAACCACCTTCTCCCGGATTACAGAAAAAGGATTGGAAAGGATTTGGCTCTATTTGTAAGTGCTTTGTGAAGAAAGGAGCAATGTCCCTGCCCTCAGACCAGCCTCTCTGCATCTTTATTGGTGTCCTCTTTCTTGTGCCCAGGGAGGGAGGAAGAATCTGCCCTTGAAGAGTGGAGAGGCTGTGGTCTCCTGGACCCCTGTGCCGGCACCGCTGTGAAAGATTGCAGCCTTCTGGGACAGACTTGTGTGGTGTCGTGTTCTGGTTTTCTGCTTTGTAGTTATGTGAAGTTGTTCAAACACAGGAGCCTCAGTTTTCTCATCTATGCCACAAAAAGTTTCTCCTGGGGTTGCTGTGAAGATTAAACAGTCCAAAGGCAAAGCCTGCACCACCAGTTGCCACTTCGTGGTTGCACGTCTGTCCTGACTGTCTGCAGTCCTGCACTGTGATTCTTTGCTGCATGATCAAGGAGTTTGCTCTTTGCACTGCCTTGGAGACCAGACATCCCTTGGGCTCTCCTTCGAGGATCTAGCTCTATAAATAGCGGTAGCATGAAATCGGTCAACAGCTGACAGCTCTTCCTCGTCTCTCCTGAAGTCACGTCTGAGGGTTGTCAGCAACGGCAACACACAGAGGAAGCGTCTGAGATTTAGAAACTTTTGAAAGCTTTACAGCTGTAATAACCTGGCCTGGAGTTTCTGACTCCCTTCTGAGAGGTCTCAAGCTTATCTTTATCTTTCTGGATGCGGTTCACATACCGTCCCCATTCTCACTTTCAATCTACTTCTGCCCCGGTGCTTTACTTCTGGAAAAAAAAAAAGCAATTGAATTCCTGAAGTTTGTGGTGGATTATACCCTCCAAAATCACTGCAGATGGTGACTTCAGCCATGAAATTAAAAGACGCTTACTCCTTGGAAGAAAAGTTATGACCAACCTAGATAGCATATTCAAAAGCAGAGACATTACTTTGCCAACAAAGGTCCATCTAGTCAAGGCTATGGTTTTTCCAGTGATCATGTATGGATGTGAGAGTTGGACTGTGAAGAAAGCTGAGCGCCGAAGAATTGATGCTTTTGAACTGTGGTATTGGAGAAGACTCTTGAGAGTCCCTTGGACTGCAAGGAGATCCAACCAGTCCATTCTAAAGGAGATCAACCTTTGAAGGAATGATGCTGAGGCTGAAACTCCAATACTCTGGCCACCTCATGTGAAGAGCTGACTTATTGGAAAAGACCCTGATGCTGGGAGGGATTGGGGGCAGGAGGAGAAGGGGACGACCGAGGATGAGATGGCTGGATGGCATCACTGACTCGATAGATGTGAGTTTGAGTGAACTCCAGGAGATGGTGATGGACAGGGAGGCCTGGCGTGATGTGATTCATGGGGTCGCAAAGAGTCAGACACGACTGAGCGACTGAACTGAACTGAACTGAATTGATACTCTCCAATAAGGAGTTCATGTTCTGAGCCACAGTCAGCTCCCGGTCTTGTTTTTGCTGACTGTATAGAGGTTCTCCATCTTTGGCTGCAAAGAATATAATCAATCTGATTTTGGTGTTGACTATCTGGTGATGTCCATGTGTAGAGTCTTCTCTTGTGTTGTTGAAAGAGGGTGTTTGCTGTGACCAGTGCATTTTCTTGGTAAAACTCTATTATTCTTTGCCCTGCTTCATTCCATACTCCAAGGCCAAATTTGCCCATTACTCCAGGTGTTTCTTGACTTCCTACTTTTGCATTCCAGTCCCCTATAATGAAAAGGACATCTTTTTTGGGTGTTAGTTCTAAAAGGTCTTGTAGGTCTTCATAGAACCGTTCAACTTCAGCTTCTTCAGCGTTACTGGTTGGGGCATAGACTTGGATTACTGTGATATTAAATGGTTTGCCTTGGAAATGAACAGAGATCATTCTGTCATTTTTGAGATTGCATCCAAGTACTGCATTTCAGACTCTTTTGTTGACCATGATGGCTACTCCATTTCTTCTAAGGGATTCCTGCCCACAGTAGTAGATATAATGGTTATCTGAGTTAAATTCAGTCATTCCAGTCCATTTTAGTTGCTGATTCGTAGAATGTCAATGTTCACTCTTGCCATCTCTTGTTTTGACCACTTCCAATTTGCCTTGATCAGTCCTGGGTGTTCTTTGGAAGGAATGATGCTAAAGCTGAAACTCCAGTACTTTGGCCACCTCATGTGAAGAGCTGACTCATTGGAAAAGACTCTGATGCTGAGAGGGATTGGGGGCAGGAGGAGAAGGGGACGACCGAGGATGAGATGGCTGGATGGCATCACTGACTCGATGGACGTGAGTTTGAGTGAACTCTGGGAGATGGTGATGGACAGGGAGGCCTGGCGTGCTGAGATTCATGGAGTCACAAACAGTCGGACATGACTGAGCGACTAACTGAACTGAATTCCCTCCAAGGGCTTCCCTGATAGCTCAGTTGATAAAGAATCCGCCTGCAATGCAGGAGACCTGGGTTTGATCCCTGAGTTGGGAAGATCCCCCAGAGAAGGGAAAGGCTACCCGCTCCAGTATTCTGGCTTGGCGAATTCCGTGGACTCTACAGTCCATGGGGTCGCAAAGAGTTGGATACGACTGAATGACTTGCACTGCCCTATATTCTCCAGAAATGGCCACATGATTTGGCCTCGCATGATACTGGTCTTGCATGTTCTTCCTCATATCAAGAAATAGAGCCACATCACCTTGGGTCTTGGCAGGTGTTTAAGGCTGGCCCAACAATGGAAGATGGTGGAAGTGACATGTGGGAGTCTGGAAGTTAGATTAGAAGAGGAGTAGAGATTCTGCCTCTCTTTCTGTCTCTACTTCTCTTGGCAAATTCACTTTGGATCCACTGTATAAGAATTTCAGCTCTCCTGAAGCCTGCATGCTAAAAAGGCCAGGTGGACAGATCACACTATTAGGTACGGTCCAATACACTCTTCAAGAACTTTGCAATGCCCCAGTTAAGAAGTGGTGTCTATTTACTGTCCCCTTGAAACTGGGACATATTGCATTGAAAAGCAGATACACTACTTTGCCAACAAAGGTTCGTCTAGTCAAGGCTATGGTTTTTCCTGTGGTCATGTATGGATGTGAGAGTTGGACTGTGAAGAAGGCTGAGCACCGAAGAATTGATGCTTTTGAACTGTGGTGTTGGAGAAGACTATTGAGAGTCCCTTGGACTTCAAGGAGATCCAACCAGTCCACTCTGAAGGAGATCAACCCTGGGATTTCTTTGGAAAGAATGATGCTAAAGCTGAAACTCTAGTACTTTGGTCACCTCATGCAAAGAGTTGACTCATTGGAAAAGACTCTGATGCTGGGAGGGATTGGGGGCAGGAGGAGAAAGGGACGACAGAGGATGAGATGGCTGGATGGCATCACCAACTTGATGGACGTGAGTTTGAGTGAACTCTGGGAGATGGTGATGGACAGGGAGGCCTGGCATGCTGTGCTTCATGGGGTCTCAAAGAGTTGGACACAACTGAGCGACTGAACTGAACTGAACTGAACTGAACTGAAACTGGGAAGGACTGCGTGGCCCTCAAAGTCACAATGCTGGAGAAACTCCATGACAGGACCACTTAGTAATAGAGAGAGAGATGTCTAGGGAGCTCTAGCTGTCACAAGTCCCGGATATTCATCTCTTCCCAGCTCAGCTGGACACCAGCTATTCACCTGAAACTATTACAATATTGTTAATTGGCTATATCCCAGTACAAAACAAAGGTTCAAACAAATAAATAGTTCTTCACAAGTATACAAAAATAAGCGGCACATAGTTTATTGTTACTCATTTTGAAGACGATAATCTTGAAACAGAATGACAGAGTGATTTTGAAAATAAAGGACACATACAGTCAAAATCCTGCAATATTGTCTTTATTTCTTCCAATATGGAAGGCCATCTGGAGTAATTTTGTGAATATCTTCTCCAAATTAAAAGCCTTTTCTCAGCACCACAGGTGGGAAAGTTTCCAAAGAAGGCAACAACTTATTTCCCATCAATTTTTTCTTAAACTTAGAGGAGGCAGGCATAGAAACAGACTGATCATAACTATTTCTGCTACAAACAACAATAAAATACGACAAACCCTGTTAGGATTTGGCTGTCCTTTGGGAAAGGAAAGCGTGCAGAAGGAGGTAGAATAAGGAGTTCTGCCTGGTCTTTTTTCCAACAGCTTCCCGGGTGGTGCTAGTGGTAAGGAACCCGCCAGCTAATGCAGGAGATGCAAGAGATGAGGGTTCGATCCCAGGGTTGGGAAGATCCCCTGGAGGAGGGCATGGCAGCCTGCTCCAGTATTCTTGCCTGAATAATTCCGTGGACAGAGGAGCCTGGCAGACTATAGTCCATGGGGCCACAAAGGGTCGACATGACTGAGCTTGCACACGTGATACCATCATTCTTGTCCAAACAGTAAAAGTCCTATGTTCCTATACTCTGGTTGGGAGGAAAAGAGAACAGTGAGATGAAGCTGTGATATATGTCAGCCTGTGTCTGTATGCGGAGAACCATCCAACATAAACATCAACTTCTCTGCCCACATAAGAACGATACACCCTGGACTAGTCAGCAGAAACTCTACTATAATAATGCAGTTATATGAAATTGTAAGGAAACAGCCATCAATCAAAACAGTCACAATTGCATCTGAAGCTCCTTAAGAAAACAAACACCAGTAATAGCCAGTTCCCAGAGGGAACCTCCAGGAGAAGACACTAACACACTTCCACTAAGTCAGGAAAGATATCAAGAAGAATCGGCATAGTCTATATTTGAACAAAGTGTCCAGAGAGTGTAACCAATGTGAAAGATGACTAAAATGAAAAATATATGCCATGATGCCATTAAAAATCACAAACAAAAATAAAACAGAGAAGAAATAAGAAAAGTAGAAGAGTATCTTCTGGAAGGAAGTATACTCCAAGTAATAGAACAGAAAGTGAAGTCACTCAGTCGTGTCTGACTCTTTGCAGCCCCATGGACTGTAGCCTACCAGGCTCCTTTGTCCATGAGATTTTCCAAGCAAGGGTACTAGAGTGGGTTGCCATTTCCTTCTCCAAGGGAATCTTCCCAACCCAGGGTTCGAACCAGGGTCTCCTGCATTACAGGCAAACTCTTTTACCATCTGAGCCACCAGGGACGCCCAAGTAACAGAATACATATTTGTATAAACACTTCATCCACTTACTAAAAGAGGATGCTAATATGAAGATGAACCAGTTGATACCAAGAAAAATTAAAGTCTAAAATATTAAGATTGTCAAGCTAATTTGTAAAAACTGAGAAATGAAGTTGAATATCAAAAAACATCACTATAGCTTTAATAAACATACATCAGGGGATGGGGAAAAGAGTGAGTTCTAACTGGAAATCATGTCTGTGATTGAGGAGAGAACTGAGATCATCACAAAGATGGACATTGGACAGCATAGCAGGACAGTATTATAGCGATGACAGTAATGATAGATGTGGGAGTTATACATCGAAGAAGCCATCTGTGGACATCTGTGTCCTTGAAATAAAAGAACAACATAGGAACCCTCAGAGATAGAAATATTCCTGAAAAGAAAAAGTCACTTAATCTTCAAATATGAGAACTATCTATACCAAGGTTAAGTGACTGACTGACCTGAATCCTAGCTCTATCCATGAGCAGCTACATGATTCTGGGAAGGTTTCTCAAATTGATGTCTAATCTGTAAAATGGGAATATGAAAAACACCAGCTTCATAATTTGCTCTGAGTGAGAATTATATGTGGAGAAGGCAATGGCACCCCACTCCAGTACTCTTGCCTGGCAAATCCCATGAATGGAGGACCCTGGTGGTCTGCAGTCCATGGGGTCGTTAACAGTCAAACTGAGCAACTTCCCTTTCACTTATCACTTTCATGCATTGGAGAAGGAAATGGCAACCCACTCCAGTGTTCCTGCCTGGAGAATCCCAGGGACGGGGGAGCCTAGTGGGCTGCCGTCTATGGGGTCACACAGAGTTGGACACGACTGAAGCGACTTAGCAGTAGCAGAGAATTATATGAGTTAACATATAATGTACTTAGGAATGGAGGATATTCTTTATAATTACTTGCTTTTGTTTGGATCTTGGCAAAGTCCCTGAACATTTGAGGACAAGAAATAAGAGAAGAATCACATTGAATTCAGACATCTACATATCATTATTAGAAGATGATGCGGGAACGTCAACAGAGGCAGGAAGAGTAAGAAACTGTATGATTCAGAAATGTTATCGACAACCTAAGAGTCATTCAGGTACAAAGAAAATCAACAGGCATTCTGAAAAATCATAGGATACAGAAACTAAAACCTTCTTGAGAAAGCTCCCTGAAAAAAAAACAAGCAATTTACAGAGTTTAAAAAACAAATCAAACTCACAAAATAGAAAGGCCTGATAGGAAAAGACTGGCAATGAATACTAAACTATTCAAATATAAAACTCTGGTGAAATAATTGAGGCAATTATGGCTACCTAAAATATACATGAGATTATAAAATTTAGGAGAAATTAAGGGTTTTTTTTCATGAAGAAAAATAACTATGTAACTATGATGGAGCATGGAAAGTGTTTTGTAACAAATATCAGGAAGTAGGGAGGGAGAGGAGAATTTGTAAGTTTCCTATTTTCCTTTATCATAGTGAAAAGTCAAGAGAGGGAAGGTTTATGAGAAAAAAAATTTGTATGAAGGTAAACAGGAGGAGAACTAACAAAAGGCAAACTATTTTAAAATGCAAATTGAAGACCAATCTACCGTTTCTTATAACTCATCATTTCTGGAAGAGCTGAAATGTACATTTGTACATGTATGGAGGAAGGGAGGAAGGTGTGTGTGACAAGCTGTGAACAGCAGGAAAGTGTGGAGGTTGTGAGATGCAGAGGGAGTAATATTCTTCTTTCTTTTTTATCTTGTTTGCTTTTTTGAGGAAAAAAAAAATTGGAAATACAGACTGATATTTGGAATAAGTTAAGCAGCTACTATGCACCTATTATTCTGAATTGATGAGTTTTTCACATTATTTGTATTTATTTCTAGGTGTGTTTAAAGAATGAAATAAAGCATCACAGATATAAGTTCTTATTAGCTCTTTGTTCGTTTTCTTTCCTTGCCCGCTTCTCTGAGGCAGTCACTATCATGAAATCAATAACTACCTTTTGAGCCAACTTCTAAAACAGCATGTTTTCCCATGAACAACATATACATGCATATTTGGGAAGTATATTTGAAATCATGAGGTCTTTTAACATTTGTAGAAACAAAATCATGCAAGATGCATTTCTTGCCAAATGCCCTCTTTGTTCACCTTTACCAGTAGATCATTCTGAATCAGATGAAATTGCTCAGTTAAAGGGAAAACACATATTCAGTATTGCTCCTTGGTGCCAAAGTGTGTCATTAAACTCTGTACATAAATTGTGATCCCCTCATAAGATGAATTTCTAAGAACATATATATGACCAAAATCCATTACAAAAAAGATACGATAAACCCAAACATGTTAATGACACAAAAAATATTTTTATTTATTTTAACATCTGTAGGCTCTGTATTTTCTTATGATCTTGTTAAGGACTGTTAAGCTTCTTTGGGTTAGCCAGAGAAAATGGATAAAATGTGGTCCACATGCTGCTGCAAAACATAGTCAAGGAAGATCAAAGACACATAATAGGTAACCTTGGGTTGGAGATGTAAGGGCAGAGCCATAAACTGGAGAGAAAGCAAGTCGCAATTGACTGTGAAAGTCAAGAGCAAGCATGTGACCTGTGCAGTCCCATGGGGACTGTTATTTGGAAATTTATGGTGTTTTGCATGTGTGTCTTCAACAATTTCTTTTTGAGAATTTATTAATTTTATAAATCTTCACAAAAATGTCAACTTTGTTCTCCTATTTTGATCTGCTTTCTATTTCATTGAATTCTGATCTTATTTTCATAACTCTCCTTTCCACTTATGTTGGTATTAGTTGTACTTCATGACAAGAATTGAAAAAGGTTTGTCTATTCCTTTCTTCACACCAGTACAGAAAATACACTTTTTTTAAATGGACAGAAATTGTTCAGTATCACAATAATCAAAAACTGCTCCTGAAGGCCATAATTAGCCACCATTAACTGAAAGGCTGAAGAAAAGAAAGAGAAAACAAAACCAAACAAACCCATCAAGGCTTACTGGCGGTGAGGGAGTGTAACAGCTCTCAACATTGCTTGTAGAAGTATGAATCTGTGCAATTA
Source organism: Budorcas taxicolor (assembly GCF_023091745.1). NCBI lineage: Eukaryota > Metazoa > Chordata > Mammalia > Artiodactyla > Bovidae > Budorcas > Budorcas taxicolor. The sequence goes on along the minus strand of NC_068920.1, from coordinate 144,764,094 downwards.
GTTTAGAAAATTTTCAGGCACAATCACCTAAAACTTAACATATACATAACCTTTGATTGGGCAATTTCACTTTTAGCAATTTATACTCCGAAGAAATGTATGCAGGCATTCCCTCAAGGGGTAGGCTGGCAGGAAGTGATCAGTTTTGGAAGGGTTAACTTGTAAGATGACTTGAGATGTGGCAGTTCAAAGCTCTTGCCCATAACTCTTTCTGTGCAGCATTTTCCAAGCAAAATTACAACATGTGAGCAAGTGAATGAGGCAAATTTCTGGTGATGTCATCAGAGTAATAACCGCTAATGAGCATTTTCCTCTTGGGGGCTGCCTGGTGCCACACTGACAGGAACGGCTGACCTGCTTTCTGCACATCTATTTGGATTATTTACAAGGTATTCTGAAAGTTGTAAAAGCACCATGTAAGAAAAGGATAGATCAAAGTTTGACAACACAAGGATGACAGAGAGGAAAATGTACTTGCTCTTGGGTAATGGGTATTTTGACAAGAGTTTGAAGGACTTTCCTAAGAGGTGACAACAAACCCATATTTAAATGATTATGTGCATGGTGCGTAGGTACTCAGTCATTCAGTTGTGTCTGACTCTTTGCAACTCCATGGACTGTAGCCTGCCAGGCTCATCTGTCCATGGAATTTTCCAGGCAGGAATATTGGAGTGGGTAGCCATTTCCTGCTTTAGGGGATCTTCCTGGCCGAGAGATCAAACCTGTGTCTCCTGCATCTCTAGCACCGGCAGGCAGATTCTTTACCACTGAGCCACCTGGGACTCCCTGAAATCCTCACATTTTCCCCCACATTAGAAAAGAAACATAAATAAAATGTAAAACATGTTTCTGTTTCCCCAAAAAGATTTAGAAGAAAATGGTAATTAATTGGGAGACTTAACTCTCATGCAACAAACCCTGTTCTGGATAGAGAGATGCTATGAGCCCCAGTTCTTCAGCAGTTTACTGATTTTTTGACAACTGGTAATAATTCAGGATGCAGGCTTCTACTCATCCTCTCCCCTGCTACCCTTGTCTCTGCATTCCACTGCTTGTTAGCATCCTCCCCAGAGGACGAGAAGCACAAAGAGAAACACAGATGCTCATTCATCTTGTGGCTATTTGTTAGAACTAGTACGGTAAAGAAGAGATAGAAAACAGTTGCATTAGAGGCTGGGAAGGAAAAGAAAAAGTCAGTCTCAAATGCTGAAATACCATGCCTGGATTTACAGTTAACCATGAAGGCTTGGTTCCACTTGAGCAAAAGGCCAGTGGACATGCCTTGCATGTCTTGGCTAGGTTTAGAGCCCCATGAGACTGTCTAAAACCCTTCAGTGGCCTTGCAGGACATTTGGCCTGTCCAAATATCCATAAGACATTTGGTCCATGCCAAAAGGTCCTTGAAATTTGATCCTATTTAAAATGTCCATGGGCATATTTGGTTCATGTGAAGTGGTCTTGGTCAAGACAAAATGTCACAGACTTTTTGGCATGGATCAAGTGTCTTCATGAACATTTTGGACAGGAAGAAATATAATCAAATATCAAGGACCTTTTGGCACAGATTGAATGCTTTTGTGGATGTTTCAGGCAGGATCATATATGACCAAATATCGAGGACCTTTTGTATGTTGTGTGTTTAGCCTCTCAGTCATGTCCAACTATTTGCAACTGTTTGGACTGTAGCTCGGCCAGGCTACTCTGTCCATGCGATTCTTTAGGCAAGGATACTGAACTGGGTTGCCATTTCATCCTCCAGGGGATCTTCCCAACCTGGGAATCGAATTCTCATCTCCCGTGTTTCCTGCACTGCGGTCAGATTCTTTACCCACCAAGCCACTGGGGAAGCCACATTGGCATCTACCAAATGTTCTTAGGGACTTTTTGGACATGACCAAATGCCTGCTAATGCCTGAATGGCCACCCAAAGAATCTAGGTAAAAAGCAGTCAACATATTGCTACAAAACATGGTCAAGGAAGACTTAGGATCATAATATATAGTCCAGGTCAGAGCCATAAGCAAGAGTGAAAGCAAGTCTTGATGGACCATGAAGGTCAAGAACAGACATGTGACCAGTGTATGTGCAGGGGTCCAAGCTTGAAAGGACTCCACACTCTGTTTAATGCTTTGCTGTTGCCAGCTTGAAATTCTTGATAATTTTATATTTGAACCTGTATTTCATAAGCGAAGTCAGATGCAAAACTGGAGCATGCTTTTTGAACCAGAAATCCCATATTTTTTATTTTATAATAGGCCCAGCAAATTAAGTAGCCAGTTCTGACCATGAACACGGTCAAGATGGCTAAGGTGAGTGCTTCAGAAGACAGAAAGTGACCTATGGAGTGCTGTGTCTAGACAAGCAAAGGCATTGACTCAAAGTAGACATACGATGATCACTCTAAAACTCATGTGGGTTCCAGTGAGCCAGTTTTAGTCTCACTTCATTTTTATAGAAATATTAATTTGAGAAAACATTCAGCAAGCCTTCTAAAAATGAAAGCATACTACTCTAACCACTCTAACACAGCCATCATTTTTATTTCAAGGCAGCATTTAATTCAATCTTTCTTGAAACCTGGGCCCTCAAGTCCTTTCCCACTGACACCTGAGGATGTGATTCACAACACAGCCCCACACTGGGCGCTGTGTTGCAGTTCTGCGGACATGACTCGATGGCTCACTGGTTGACTTCAGGAAGCACCTTGTCTTCCAGAAAGTTCTGCCTCCCGCCTCTGGGGCTGATAGAAACAGTGTTAAAGTAATCCCTCTTTCACCTCTCTGCAGCAAAGAAAGCGCAGACAGCTGGGTGAGACAGCCCATTCCATTTCCCTTCTGTGCACCTAGAAAGCAACTGACACAAGTGTCTGCTTTTCAAATGTCCATTTTCTCAAATTACCTTTTATTGGGAGCATTCAACATGTGGTGTTTCTCTCAAAATGGAAATGGGTGAATGGAATGAAGGGAAGTTAGATTTGTTGAGTCATTTAATATATGTCCATTTTTATGAAATAAATTATTTTAAGTGTGACTTCTCAACAGAGGAGACTAAAAGAGTCCCAGGTAGATAATACTGAAAACTATAAGCTCTGTGAGAAGTTCAAATATGGTGGCAGAATGCAATGGGGCATTTCTCATCTCCAGAGTGCCGATGAAAAGCAACAATTCACAGCTTATCAATATTTTAAAGTTCCACAATGACCCTAGCCCCATTGGAAATTCTTAAAATAAGGGGAAATTCACCAGGATTCAAGATACAGGCAGGGGAAGGAGTACTTTGGTGCACATCAGTTTCAGGGTTTTGACTGATTTTCTGAGCCTGTTTTCCTCATCTGCTAAATAGGTAGACAAACAGATTGATCCTCATTTCTTCACCAAGTTTTCAAATATTTAAATGATGCCTATGAAAGCACCTGGTGATTCTAAAGTCCCTGTAACAGGGAGACCTCCACTGGGGAGGTCCCTGTTATAAATATATATATTTAAATATATACATATATTTAAAGATATTATTTCTCTTAATTTTTATCATGACCATGAAAAGTTTAGACTGCTATTTCTTACTGGAGATGAGAAGCAGATTCAAAGGGAACATGGACAGGCTAACATTACCCAGTGAACACCGCAGACTCCCCTGGACGTAAAGCAAAGCCAGAAGGGGAGGATGGATGCTTGTTGGGACCTGCTCCCTCCCCATTCATGCTCAGCTTGCCTGTTCTTTTTCACCCCGGTCTGTTTATCTGAGAAATTTCCCAGTTCTGTGTCCAAGTCTCTTTGCACCCTCCATATAGAGGTTTGGGCTGAGCAATGCTGCACTCGATTTCAGGTAGTACAGCTAGCACAGCTAGACCCTGCCTCCCACGTACAAGAAGACAGAAGAATATCTAGGAATTTGGAGAGCTAGAAGGCGATGGTGCTGTGAGCCAAATGCAAGGCCACCTGACTATAAAACAAGGGTTTCACCTGATTCTCAAAGCAGATGTGGATGGATCTTTTCCTCCAGTAGGCATCACTCCGTTCAAATCTGCTGGTGGCCAGTTGAGTGATGAGTAGTGCTTTTACAAGGTGACCTTGTAAAACTGGGGCATGGGTCACTGATGGACTTATAGCAACACTATGAGCCAATCTTTGGTACTTCTTTAAAATAATAGTGATGACAGCAATAATAATAATGGTAATATAAAAAAGTCCTTTTGGGCTTAAGTCACTGAGTAATTTTATCTTGAGCAACAGCTCAGCAGACTCTGCTAGAGAATTTTTTGCACATATCCATTCAGGCAGTCAGTCAGTTAGGGAGAAGCCTTGACCCCAGCTGCAGACCTGAGGCTCCATGATCAGCGCGTGGGGGACACAAGCAGGGTGACTATGCTCCTGCTACAAAAACTTTTCCAAAGCCCAGAGACAGACCACGAGCAGGTAACTGAGACCACATTTGGTTTCAGAGGACAGTTGTGTCTGGAAAAAGTGTTCCTGGGGGATGTGAAGAGGGCGACAGATCCAGTGACCTGGCTCACCAGCGGGAGCTAATTTGGGCTCAGAAACCAACAAATCGGTAAACTGGTCTGTTTTGACATAGGGCTGAAAGGCCCTGCTGTGCGCTGCCTCATTCCTTGGGCTAACCTGATTCCTTAGGTTAGCTCCCCGTGGAGTTCTGGAGTTCGTTGCCTCTAGGAAGCTCAGACCTAAAGGTCGTCTGTAACAAATGGACGCACAGTTCACTGAGTGTCTTCGCTTTCTAAATATCTTGTAATAGTACTCCCCCCCAAACAATGGAGATGAAAAATGTAGTTCCTGCCATCTAGTTATTATGAAAGAAATGGATGGAGTGGAAGTGATGCAATCTTGACCTCTGCAGTGGAAGTGGCTAGATTTTGGAGACAGGACTGAGCTCACATCCTATCTCCGCTAGTCACCTATGACCTCTGTGCTCAGTTCTCCTCTCTGCATGTGTGGGAGGGGGGCACGATATTGAGGCATCTGGTTGTTGGGAAGGATAAACAAGATAAGGCAGAGGACCTACTGAGTTTTTTGAGGGTCGGTGGACAGGTGACACTGAAGCTCACAGGGCATCTTTCTGAAACGTCTCAACATCACTCTGGAACATTTTCTCTCTGCCTTTACTTTAAAATAAACTTGTTTTTATTGAAGTATACTTAATTTTTTAACATTGTGTTATTTTCAGGTGTATAGCAAGTGATTCGTGCATATATATATATATATATATATATATATATATATATATGTTTCCCCAGTGGCTTAGTAGTAAAGAATCTGCCTGCAATGTGGAAGATGTGGGTTCAGTCCCTGGTTTGGGAAGATCTCCTGAAGGAGGAAATGGCAACTCACTCCAGTATTCTTGCCTGTGAAATCACATGGACAGAAGAGCCTGGGAGGCTATGGTCTATGGGGTCAGAAAAGAGCCGGACATGAATTAGCAACTAAACAACAACAAAACCACTTGCTGTACAAGTGATATGTGTGTGTGTGTGTGTGTGTGTGTGTGTGTGTATGTATATTGTAATATATATATATATATGTGTGTATGTATGTGTGATATGTGTGTGTGTGTGTGTGCTTAGTCACTTCAGTCATGTCCAACTCTTTGAGACCCCATGGACTGTAGCCCACCAAGCTCCTCTGTCCATAGGACTTTCCAGGCAGAAATACTGGAGTGGGTTGTCATGCCCTACTCCAGGGGATGTTTCTGACCCAAGGATCAAACCTGCATCACCTGAATTGCAGGCGAATTTTTTACTGCTGACCCACTGGGGAAGTCCATTCATATATATATATATATATATATATATATATATATATACACATACATGTATTATATATTGGAGAAGGAAATGGCAACCCACTCCAGTATTCTTGCCTGGAGAATCCCATGGACAGAGGAGCCTAGTGGGCTAGAGTCCACAGGGCTGCAAAGAGTCAGACATGACTGAGCTACTTCACTTCACTTCATTTCATATATATATATATATATATATATATATATATATATATATCTTTTTCAGATTCTTTTCCCTTATAGGTTATAATAAACCACTGAGAATAGTTCCCTGTGCTATACAATAGGTCCTTGTTGGTTATCAATCTTGTATACAGTAGTTTGCACATGTTAATCCCAAACTCCTAATTTGCCCCACCTGCTTTCCTCTTGGGCCCACCTTAACTTCTGTACCCTGCTTTAAACCTCATAGTCACTCACCAGCCTGTTGCATCAGCCTCCTCCTGGCCAGCCTGTCGTAATTCTTCCCTCAACCAAGCCATTTCTCTCACTTCTGCAAGGGGACCACCACAAACCACGGATGTGTTGCTAACTCACCAGCTCAAACCCTCAAGAAACCCATGCCCTCCACCACTCTGTGGAGAACACGGACAGTACTCCTCAGACGAGAATTCAGGGCAACATGACATCACCCCATATTTCGAGCCTCCCCTAATAAATACACTGGACTACCTACTGCTTTCTGTACACGGAAAACAAGTAGGCCTTCAAGGTCTGCTTGGAATTCTCCCATCCACCCTAATTTCTGCCGCCTGTTAATATCCCACACATAACTTATTCAACAAGCATTGGTTGAATGGATGCTGTGTGTCAGATATTCCTGCTCAGAGGTATCTGAGCTTCCTTTGTAAAGTGCTCCTGGGGTGCTCTCTTTCTGAGCTCTCAGTGTAATTAGGACATTACTTAATGGTAACACATATTGAACAGCGTTAATGCCCAATGAGTTTTTGTCTGTCTCTTCTACTCAATCTGGAGCATCTGTCTTGGAATCGCTGCCTCTGGGCGTAGTATCTCACACATCATGGGCACACACATTGTATTTACTAGATCACTTTGAAACTCTTCTTCTGTGCTCTAGAGAATTAAGACTTTAGCTTCCACACTCCCTACTTATACCTAAGATAGTTATTTTTATGGTGCGTTGATAATCATTCTGGGATTTATTGGGATCTGGGAGGGACATCAACTCAGAATGAGATTATAATTTCCTGTTGCAATAGCAAGAATAAAACTGGTTCTCAGAAGATGGAAGGGCTCCTAACTTCCTGCCCACATCTTCTTACTTATGTGTATGTGTACTCAGTTGTGTCTGACTCTCTGTGACCCCATGGACTGCAGCCCGCCAGGCTCCTCTGTCCATGGAATTTTCCAGGCAAGGATACTGGAGTGGGTTGCCATTTCCTCCTCCAGGGGATCTTTCCGGCCCAGGGGTCAAACCCAAGCCTCCTCTGTGTCCTGCATTACAGGCAGATTCTTTACCCGCACAGCCATCAAAGCACAGTAGCCATAGAGAGATTTCCGCATATCTCCCATGAATGAAGGACTTGGCCCCCTAGCCACTGGTAGAGCTATTAAGAGATAAGCTTTAACTGTCATCTTTTTCGGGGATTCCCACAGTGTCAGAGAACCACCTTGCCCAAGATCATGGCCTTCCAAGAGTGACTCACCCCCAGTTTCCACGCTCTCCATGCTTTTCATGGGATTGGCTGAGGCTGTCCTTGTGATGTAGTTCAACTTTTCCTTTTGGCCAGTCCTACTTTGTCTGCTTCCCTTCCATGGAGACTGTTTATGAGAATACTCTTGTAAAACCTCTGAACACTGGATTTCACATTAAAGTCAGCATCCTGATGATTCTATAAGTTGATTGAAACAAGCAGAACTAAGATTTTTGAGCTGGATTATCCATTACCCAGCTGGTTGTTAGGATGCAGGCACTTGAGGTCAGTGTTGCATATATGGTCCTGGAACAAAGTGGTATCCCTTTGCCAAAACTCTCACTGGAGGTGAGCTGGGCTGTTCGGCCAGTGGAAGAAAATGCAGTAGCTCGGGTAGTCCATCAGACATCTTAGAAGTATGGAGGAAATAAGAATGATAATGAGAGTGAGACGATATGACTATTGTTAAGCTCTATTCAATATGTAGTGAAACATAAAGCTAAGGCTGAGAATGATGAAGACACCAGATATCAAAGCCAGTGCCTCTTGAGCAACATATGAAAAGCTTCCCATTCCTTGTAGTAGAAAGACAGAGAGAGCTGAGGGGTCACAACTTAGTTATCATCATAGCTGAGCTACAAAGAAGAGTGATATCATTGCCAACATCTGTCTGTGCCTAAGGAAAGAGTCTTATTGCAAAGAATGGGTCCAAGGCACATGGAATGAAGATGTATGGGTTGATGCTTCCCAAAATTTTGAATCCCTAAATTTCCCTTCATCTCTGAGCCTGCTCAAGGGCTGTTAACCTACTCAGAGATTTCTCCCCTATACGACAGCAGGTATCCCCCTCAGAATCTGTTCCCATCTTCCTTCCTGATAATTAATCCAATAATTAGGATTGCTGTTGTTGTTGTTGTTTAGTTGCTAAGTCATTTCTGACTCTTTGAGACCCCCCTGGACTGTAGCCTGCCAAGCTCCTCTGTCCATGAGATTTCCCAGGCAGGAATATTGGAATAGGTTGCTATTTCCTTCTGCGGGGGATCTTCCTGACCCAAGGATTGAACCTGTGTCTCTTGCACTGAAGATAAATTCTTTACCCCTGAGCCACTGGGAAAGCTCAAGAACTAGGGTAAGTTGCCATATACCAGCTAAGAATATGTCATACCTGGAAGCAAAGAGATTAGACTCTAAAGTAGCCACAAGACCAGCAGGGACCAGGGGAGCAAGGGTGGGACTGGATTGTTAAGGTGCTTGATTCAGGAAGCTAGAGAATAAAAATGGATAAAGGAAAATTTAGTGATTTGGGACCACTTTCCCATGATACAGGAGTTAATACTTAGCAAAAACCCTTGCATACAATGCAAATAGGGCTCGTAATAGCATGGACAAAGTGATACCCAGGGTAAGTGAGGACTAAATGCCAGAATGTCTGTTTGATGAGACTCAAAGGCTTAGGAAATGGGCATGCTGGAAGTGTGAACAGTGTATGAAAAACCCACTTTATGAATTTTCCTAGGAGAAGGCAATGGCACCCCACTCCAGTACTCTTGCCTGGAAAATCCCATGGACAGAGGAGCCTGGTAGGCTGCAGTCCATGGGGTCGCTAAGAGTAGGACATGACTGAGCGACTTCACTTTGACTTTTCACTTTCATGCATTGGAGAAGGAAATGGCAACCCACTCCAGTGTTCTTGCCTAGAGAATCCCAGGGACGGCGGAGCCTGGTGGGCTGCCGTCTATGGGGTCACACAGAGTCGGACACGACTGAAGCGACTTAGCTGCAGCAGCAGAGGAAACAAGGCATATGCAGGCTAGAGGGACACCAGCATTAAGAAGTTCATTGGTGGTCCTCTTTTTTGGGCAGGATTGACAATAGAGAGAACATTACAGAATTAGAGTCCCTATTGGCCCTGAGAATGATAGAATCCCTATTTAAGCCAGGTGGTGGCATTAACTGTTGAAATACAGGTAAACACAATTATTGTAATACATGACAAGATTGTAGCAGCGGAGGAGGAGATAGTAGAGAAAATCAGTAGAATGCAGTGTCCCTACGTCAAAGTAGATGGCAAGTCAATTAGGGTAATAATCAAATTGTTTCATCAAGGATCCAGGAAAAATCAGGGACAAATGATCGGGAGGCTACAAACCGTTGAATCCACTCCAAAAAAAAAAATTATGATTTCCCATATAACTTCTGGATCTGATACAGTTTTCATACTGAGAATCCATTAAATAAAGAAAAGGACAGAATGAAGGACCTTGCAATGCCATGGCAAGTTGACTTGGATTCATAACCTCCCCTCCTACTTTCCCAAAGGGCTCAATAGACAGTTACTCTGGTAACTTTATAAGGAGGGAATAGGAAAACCCAAACTGACATTGATATCAGACTCTAAAGGCATCATGGCCCCAGTGTTGGAGTGGGGCCAACTAAAAAGTCCAAATTCTAGCCAACATCCAGCCAGCTGTGGGTTCACAACGTCAGCTCCATTCACCAGCTCTTTCCACAGCTGCCCCTCCCACCAAGCCAAGATAGTAAATCAAAAACAGTATAGCATCCAGGCATTTGGTGAACATTAGTTTCATTCACAAGTATGTAAATGATACATAGGAAGTAGTCCTTGTCAACTCCCCATTTAACTCATCAATCTCCTGCAGAAACCAGATGAGTCTTAGAGGAAGATAATGAACTACCATAAACCCCATCAAGTAGTAATCCCATCTGCAGTTTCAGTCTCTGTTCCAGACTGAGCATTGTCGATACCGCATGTTAACATGGTTTCAGTGCACGATTTGTGGCCATTGATTGTGACCCTTCTTTTCCACCCCTATCAGAAAAGAAGATCAAAAATAGTTTGTATTACACTGAGCAGACAAAGCAGTAGGTTCATGGTTGTGCCCCAGGGTCTTATTAATTCCTTCCTTCTGTCACCTTGTCAATAATATAGTCTGAAGATGCTGGACTATCTGATATCCCACAGAATATTACATTAACCCACACTATTATCAGAAGAGAGGAGCCAAAAATGGCTACCTTCTCGAAGCCTTGTTGCTAAGCTGTTTCTGACTTCTTTGCGACCCCGTGGACTGCAGCATACCAGGCCTCCTGTCCTTCACTATCTCCAGGAGTTTGTTCAATTTCATGAAGCCTTAGTGAGACATACAAACAAAGTGGGAGATAACGCCTACAAAGATTCATGTCAATAGAATATTTAGGTCTTCAGTGTTCAGGAGCAAAACAGAATTCCATCTATATATTAGTTTCCTGTGGCTTCCCAAAAAAGTCCTATTAAAATATCAAAAATTTATTTTCTTGCAATTCTGGAGGTTAGCAGTACAAAGGGAAAATACTTAAAAGGGAAAATTTCCTTCAAAGGCTCTAGGGGAATTTTCATCCCTTTCTTCTTCCTTTTCTGGTGGCTCTAGACGTTCCTTGGATTGTGACTTCTTTACTCCAGTCTCAGCCTCCATGGTCACGTTGCTTCCTGCCCTTGTGTCTGCCAGATCTCCATGGATTATATTTCTTGTAGGAATGTTTGACAGTGGGTGGAGGGCACACCTTGACCATCGAGGGTAACACTGAGACTCTGGTCCAACACTAGCCCTTCAGCAGGCCAGCTAATCACCTGGCGGCCCCTCCCACATTGGACATGTCCACATTTCTGTTGCACCCAGGTTCTTGGGCATCACCATTGTCTCAAAACTTATGGGATGTTGCTTGCCCTGGCATAGGATTCCACATAAAGTTGCAGAAAACCAGTTGACCCACTGATGAGCCATTGTGGTGAAGTCCTGGCCAATGACCATAGAACTGATTGTATATTTAGTACCACCCAGAAGCTGCTGGCCTGAGAGAGCATTGGAAGAGCAAGAGCACAGCTGAAGCTCCAGCTCAAAGACTGAAGGAGGACAGAATGCCATCCTTCAGGAAGCATTCAGTTCAGTCATTCAGTCATGTCTGACTCTTGGTGACCCCATGAACCGCAGCATGCCAGGCCTCCCTATCCATCACCAACTCCCAGAGTCCACCCAACCCATGTCCATTGATTCGGCGATGCCATCCCACCATCTCATCCTCTGTCATCCCCTTCTCCTCCCGCCCTCAATCTTTCCCAGCACCACGATCTTCTCAAATGAGTCAGCTCTTTGCATCAGGTGGCCAAAGTATTGGAGTCTCAGCTTCAACATCAGTCCTTCCAATGAACACCCAGGACTGATCTCCTTTAGGATGGGCTGGTTGGATCTCCTTGCAGTCCAAGGGACTCTCAAGAGTTTTCTCCAGTACCACAGTTCAAAAGTGTCATTCTTCAGTTCTCAGCTTTCTTTATAGTCCAACTCTCACATCCATACATGACCACAGAAAAAACCATAGCCTTGACTAGACAGACCTTTGTTGACAAAGTAACGTCTCTGCTTTTTAATATGTTATCTAGGTTGGTCATAACTTTCCTTCCAAGGAGTAAGCGTCTTTTAATTTTGTGGCTGCAGTCACCATCTGCAATGATTTTGGAGCCCAGAAAAATAAAGTCTGACACTGTTTCCACTGTTTCCCCATCTGTTTCCCATGAAGTGATGGGACCGGATGCCATGATCTTCATTTTCTGAATGTTGAGCTTTAAGCCAACTTTTTCACTCTCCTCTTTCACTTTCATCAAGAGGGTTTTTAGCTCCTCTTCACTTTCTGCCAGAAGGGTGGTGTCATCTGCATATCTGAGATTATTGATATTTCTCCCGGCAATCTTGTTTCCAGCTTGTGCTTCTTCAGCCCAGTATTTCTCATGATGTACTCTGCATAGAAGTTAAATAAGCAGGGTGACAATATACAGCTTTGACATACTCCTTTTCCTATTTGGAACCAGTCTGTTGTTCCATGTCCAGTTCTAACTGTTGCTTCCTGACCTGCATACGGGTTTCTCAAGAGGCAGGTCAGGTGGTCTGGTATTCCCATCTCTTTCAGAATTTTCCACAGTTTATTGTGATCCACACAGTCAAAGGCTTTGGCATAGTCAATAAAGCAGACATATATGTTTTTCTGAAACTCTCTTGCTTTTTTGATGATCCAACATTAAACTTACTGAATTGAAGTCTAGATGGTGCTATGCTCCTAACAGGAAAAAATGTGGTTCCGGAAGCAACGTGGTAGAAGCCAAAGTGGCACCTCCTTAAGAATTCTGAGAGAAATACCTCCAGCCATTATTCTCTGCCATCATTACCATCAATTATGCATGATAATAAAATAGTCATTTTGAGATGTTTGCAGTCTCAAAAATTACACTCCCCACCCAATACTCCTTTCTAGATAACTATTCAAGGAGGTATTTTACTTTAAAAGGGAGAAAGCATCAACAAAGTTTGGATTCATTAAGATAAGAATTCAGTACAAGAGAGATGGCTGAGTGGGAGTGGGGCTGGGAGGTGGGATGGGGGGTGTCTCCAGGTGATGATGAGAAGCAATCCCAGGCCCAACAAGCTGCCACTCTGAATAGAAGCTTGTGCCCAACTACATTATGGGGAGATTTTTCTTTCTGGTAAAGACTTGAGGGTTGAATTAGCAATAATAAATAGAGATAGGACAATTTAGGAAAAACAAAGCTATGCAAGGAAATTCATCAAAGGGTCATATATCACTCCACCGTGAACAGTTTTCACAGTCACCATAAGGTAAATACTAAATTTTTATCAAGTTAAAATTATAGATGAGTGTGGAAAAGATAATGGCAACCCACTCTGGCATTCTTGCCTGGGAAATCCCATGGACAGAGAAGCCTGGTGGGCTACAGTTCATGAGGTCGCAGAGTCAGACACGAGTGAAGTGACTAAGCATGCATGCGATGGGAACAATGATGGGCCAAGAAATATGTATGAATAGAGCAGGGAAGGGGGTTGGAAAGAGAGGTAAATTCTCATCTTCAAGGGCCTGATTTTTACTAATGTGTGATTTGGTAAAATGTTATCAGCTCACTTGCTGGAGCTTATCAGAAAAAAAAAATCTCTATTGCATTTACTTTAGAGAGTGTTTGAAGATCACCTCCTTTTATATTCATGTTACCTTTCTGAACAACTATAAGGTAAATTTACCTCTGGTCATTTAACTGAGACATGTTATATTTCCCTTGAGAAAAACATATTTTTTGTTTTACATTTTCCCCTCTGAACACATGAATCTTACACTAATCAGTTTTGACTCCTTTGCTTTGAATGCTAATAAATGCAAGGATTACTTTGAATTACATTTTTATCTTGTGCACAGAATATTATGATATTCATCTGGCATACTAACTCGCTGCTTGGTTCATTGTATTTTCTGACCTTCATTTTCCTTTTCTTCATAATGCCTTCATTGAAAAATTCTCATAATGGTTCTGTTTCTTCAAATTGCCTTAAATTATTTTGTTTTGGAAGGAAGCAAGGTTAAAAACAAGTAAATATACAAATAAATGTAATTTGGGGCATATTCATACATCTTGGATGCACTTTTCATAATCGCTCTGCTTGTTTCTATGTGCTGTCACCATGTCTTCCCACTAGAGCAAAAATTTATAAACATCATGCAAATGCATTATTTGTAATAAAACTGACTAATGAGCATTAAAAGCCGATTACTTCTATACATCTGCTGGCTATGGCTGGTAATAATCGTGCATCATTCGGACTGGTGGCTATGTGTTTGCCTTAGTACAGTTTTAATCACCCATTAATTTATGGACCACAATCTGCATCCTGGGCGCCAGCATTCCCCAGACTGCCTCAGACTGTAAATCTATTGCTAGAGGACTTGGAATTATGACAACTTGGGCTTCCCTTCTAAGTTGCATCTTCACGCCTGTGTCCACTGAATTGTCAGATAGGACTGGACGAAACCCCCCATAAAACATGTTGAGAGCAATTCATCTTCTAGCCTGTTGATGAAGGAATCTATCATTTCTTTTTATAGCAACGTACTATGCATTTTGATGTTACTTTTGACTTATCAGCTAGCTTCTTGATCATCTAACCTCTGGAGACAGGAGATATGGTAGAAGAGAGAAGTGGGCTTAACTCTTCTTTCCAGTCTTTACATGTTGCACAATCTGAGGCAAGTCACTTAGTGATTCTGAATTCATACCTATGAACAATTTTTTTTTTTTTTTTTAATAGCAAAGGTGCAAGCGTTAGTTGCTCTGTTGTGTCTGACTCTTGGAGATGCCGAGGACTGTAGCCTGCCAGTCTCCTAAGTCCATGGGATTTCCTGGGCAAGAATGCTAGAGTGTGTTGCCATTTCCTTTTCCGGGGGTTTTCCTGACCCAGGAATTGAATCCAGGTCTCCTGCATTGCAGACAGATTCTTTACTATCTGAGCCACCAGGGAAGACCCTGTTGGAAGACCCAGTATTGCTAGAAGTGAGCATTTTGATGAATGGCATGCTGGTGTTTGAAGGAACTATTTCTAACTATAGCAGGAATGAGCTAACTGAGGAAAGACCAGTGAATGACTCCTACCTGGACCTTGGAACTTGAAAGTGGGGAGACTGGAGGACGCTGCCACCTTCACTGCGTGTCTTTTCCTGCAAGTCCCTCATCTCCATGCTGACAAAAAGGCTTCTTGCGGCCCCTAGGTACATGCCTGTCATCTATGCAGGTGAGACTAGTCCTGCTTCCCTTCCTCCCACCCCACTGCCCACTGACACTCACCCAGCCCTGATCTCAGCCAGCCAAACTGTGGGAAGGCCATCCCACAGTAGAACATTGTCAGTAGCAAGTCCACTAGTGCAGCAGTGAATTAGAAGCACAGGGCTCTGAGGAGTGCATTTTCACATGCTTATAGAAACAGCAAGAAGTACAGATTCTTTCAAACTACAGAACAGAGGATGGGAAGAGGAAACATTTTTGAAAGAATTTTATTGCAGTTACAGTAAACTTGCAGTTACAAGTTGATGTACAATATTGCGTTAATTTCTATGGTACAGCAAAGTGATTCAATTTACATTTATATTCTTGATTCTGTTCTTTTCCATTATGGTTTATCCCACTGGCTACAGTTCCCTGTGCTATACAGTAGGACTTGTTTATTCATCCTGTGCATAATAGTTTGCATCTGCCAACCCAAACTCCCAATCCTTCTCTCTCCCATCCCCCTTCTTGGCTCTGTAAGAAGGGGGTGAGCTCACATCCTTCTCTTCTGCCATCATGACCATAAACCTATTTTCTGTGTTTCTGAGTCTGTTCTATAGATAAATTCATTCATGTCATATTTTAGATTCCACATATAAGTAATACCACATGGTATTTGTCTTTCTCTGTCTGATTTACTTAAAACTTAGTATGACGATCTCTGGGCCCACCCATGTTGCTGTAAATGGATTTATCTCATTCTTTTTATTGCTGAGTAATATTCCACTGGGTGTGTGTGTGTGTGTGTGTGTGTGTGTGTGTGTGTGTGTGTGTGTGTGTGTATGTGTATGTGTGTGTATATATATATATGATATCTTCTTCATCCATTCAACTGTCAGTGGACACTTAGGTTGTCTCCATGTCTCGGCTATTGTAAACACTGCTGCTATGCATAGGGGTGCATGTATCTTTTTGAATTATAGTTTTGTCTGGATATGTGCCCAGGAGTGGGATAGTGGATCATATAGCAATTCAATTTTTAATTTTTTGAGGACACTCCGTACTGTTTTTCACAATGGTTGCATCAATTTACATTCCTACCTACGGCATAGGAGCATTCCTTTGAGGGGAACTATTTCTGATAGTCAGAACACCATAGCAAGGGGATCAAGCAGAAAAAAAAAATCCCGCCTTTAATAAAGCAGCATTAGATACAGTTCTGCCAGATACTAGACATGAGGTTAGGGATGGTGCTTAAAACACAGTTTAAGATGTGAGAGAAATATCAGTGGACCCAAGTGGACGATAAAAAAGATGAAAGCAAGCATGCAGACACATACAGATCTCACTTCATAGAGCAGAAACTAAAAGACAGCAACGGAAATGACAGTATGGGCTGTAGGAAAAGATTCTGACTTATAAAAAAGTAAGTCTTAGTCATAAAGATTCAGAGTAAAGGCACATTTATGAAAATAATTCAATACAAATGGCAGAAAAATAATTAGACTGCTCTGCTTTCTGCTCTTAGCTTGTAAGAATATGTTAGTGCCATGGAATTTGTGCTGGTAGATAAGATTTTAAAGGAGCTGGCAGAGTTAGAGAAAAACTGCAATTAAATCAAAATACAATATAGAATATTAACATATACAATGGAGGCAGTAAAAGGCTGGATCAATACTTGTGGAATCAATGATGTAGTACAAGGTTTGCCAGATAATGGTCCAAAAGCTAAATTTGGCCACCTCTGCTTTTGTATTTCCCTTGAGCTAAGAATGATTTTTATGTTTTTAAATGGTCAAGGAAAAAAAAATCCAAGAAGAATAAAATGCTGTGATCTATAAAACATTTAAAATTCTAATTTCAATGTCATATATAAAGTTTTATTAGCATATATTTATTTATATATGATCTACAGCTGATACAGAGGCAGTATTTGGGTAGAAATCCAATAGCCCATAGAGCCTAAGATACTTACTATCTCGTCCTTTCTAGAGAAGATTTGCCAGCATCTGATGTAAAGGACTAGTTAACAAGAGAAACCTGTGTCTCTGGAGAAAAAGGAAAAACCATTAAAATTATGGGAGAGAAGAGAAAACTGAGCAAGAATTTTGACCTGATTAGTTGAAAGATGAAATTGTTCTCTACGCAGAAGGGGAAAGCTCTGAAAGAGTCTTGTTCCCTGAGCAACCAGTCTCAGGATCTAGACTCTTTCCTAAACATAATTTAGATCAATGGCTCATAGCCTTAGTTGTGGGGCTTCCCAGGTGGTGCTAGCGATAAAGAACCTGCCTTCCAATGCAGGAGACATAAGAGGTGGGGGTTCAATCCCTGGGTCAGGAAAATGTCCTGAAGAAGGAAATATCAACTCATTCCAGTATTCTTGCCTGGAGAATCCCCATGGACAGAGGAGCCTGGTGGGCTACAGCCCATGGGTCACAAAGAATCAGACTTGACTGATGTGGCTTACAAAAAAAAAAAAAAAAAAAAAAAAAGTCCAAGTTGTTTACTGACATCACAATTCAGTTCAATTCAGTTCAGTGGCTAAGTCGTGTCTGACTCTTTGCGACCCCATGAACCGCGGCACACCAGGCCTCCTTGTATATCACCAACTCCCGAAGTTTACCCAAACTCATGTCCATTGAGTCAGTGGTGTCATCCAACCACCTCATCCTCTGACTTCCCCTTCTCCTCCTGCCTTCAATCTTTCCCAGCATCAAGGTCTTTTCCAACGAGTCACTTCTTCCCATCAGGTGGCCAAAGTATTGGAGTTTCAGCTTCAACATCAGTCCTTCCAATGAATACTCAGGACTGATCTTTAGAATGGACTGGTTGGATCTCCTTGCAGCCCAAGGGACTCCCAAGAGTCTTCTCCAACATCACAGTTCAAAAGCATCAATTCTTTGGCGCTCAGGTTTCTTTATAATCCAACTATCACATCCATACATGACTACTGGAAAAACCATAGCCTTGATGAGATGGACATTTGTTGGGCAAGTAATGTCTCTGCTTTTTAATATGCAGTCTCAGTTGGTCATAACTTTCCTTCCAAGGAGTAAGTGTCTTTTAATTTCATGGCTGCAGTCACCATCTGCAGTGATTTTGGTGTCCCCCAAAATAAACAGGAGGCTTAAAAATATGTTTTGACCCTTGGGATCCACCAGCAAATATTCTGACTTAATTGGTTAAGGGAATGAGCTGAGTATTGTTTCAAAGCTCCTCAGGTGATTATATGAACAGCCACATAGGAACTACTGGGCTAGAGTATAAGGAAGCTTGTAGGTGAATATAATTGGCTCCACTGGTGGCAGAGAGGCAAAAATATAGAAGCTGGAATTATACTGATATACTGAAAGTGAAGTCAGGATTTTCCAGCAGGATCAGTGCACACTCGTATATACTTAAGTGTTCAGTTCATGTCTACTGAATGAAGAACAAATAAATAAATGAATTGTGTCTAGGAGCTGATTTTTTCACAGTGTTGCCTTCTCTGAAAATAGCCAAAAGAGACTGCAGGAAGGGTTTGCAGAGAGCATCTTTATTAAACTTCATGGTGTCTATCTAGTGTCTTGCGTGTTTTTAGTGCTCGCTAGACATGGGTCTTCTTCCTGCTCTGTCATGGAAGCAGAGATAAGAGTATGTAACTGCTGGAGCTACTTTTGGGCTGAAGGTGTTGCTGTGTAACCAGTTGCCACTCATTTAGTGGCTGAACACAACATGGCCATCTTTGCCTCACAATTTCTGTGGATCAGAAGTCCAGAGGTAGTTTAATTGGCTCTCTGCTCAGGCAAAGACAAGAGAGGATGAGATAGTTGGATGGCATCACCAATTCAATGAACACAAGTTTGAGTAGACTCTGGGAATTGGTGATGGGCAGGGAGGCCTGGTGTACTGCAGTCCATGGGGTCGCAAAGAGTCAGACATGAATGAGCGACTGAATTGAACTGTTCAGGCAGTTAAAAGTGTTGACCAGGGCTGGGGCCTCATCTGTGGCTCAAAATTCTCCTTCAAGCTCACTGGTTATTCAAAGAATTCAGCTCCTTGGGGTTGTGAGACTGAGACTCTCAGCCCCTGGAGGCTATTCATCATCCTCTGCCACATGGCTACTTCTACAACAAGACAGTTTGTTTCTTGAAATGAATGGAAGAGAGTGCCTGCTGCTCTCTCCAACCTTCAGGGTCTAATGCTGATCTAAGGTGGAGCTGATGTAAAAATAATAGAAATAAATTGTGCATTAAATGCAATGCCCTTGAATCATCCCCAAACCCTCCTACTCCCTCATCTGTGGAAATATTGTCTTCTAAGAAACTGGTCCCTGGTGCCCAGACCACTGCTCTAAACCCCTCGTAAAATGTTCACTGGATTAGGTCAGACCCACCCAGAATATCACTCTTTAGGTTGCCTCACAGTCAACTGATTTGGGCTTCCCTTGTGGCTCAGCTGGTAAAGAATTTGCCTATAATGCAAGAGACCTGGGTTTGATCCCTGGGTTGGGAAGATCCCCTGAAGAAGGGAAAGGCTACCCACTCCAGTATTCTTGCCTGGAGAATTCCATGAACTGTATAGCCCACGGGGTCACAAAGAGCTGGACACGACTGAGCAACTTTCACTTTCACAGTCAACTGATTAGGGGCCTTAATTACATCTTCAATATCTCTTTACTTTTACCCAACCTAATTGGGCTTCCCTGGTGGCTCAGATGGCGAAGAATCTGCCTGCAAGGTGGGAGACCTAGGTTTGATCATAAACTAATTATAGAAATGATATCCCCATATGCACTCCCTGCATTTGAAGGGAAGGGATTTTATAAGGGTATGGGTCATTGGGGTCATGTTAAAGTTCTAACTACCACATGGGCTCATCCCTCATTGTGTGGCCCCTTGGGTTCACATGCTGTCAAGGGAGCCACTGATCCCACAGAAAAGCCTCACATAGTGGGGGCAGGGCAGTGTACATGACCCTCCCAGGACAGGAGCAGACCTTGTCAGCTTTGTGAGTGCAAGCAAATCACTTCAAGTATGTTTGCTTTTCCTGTTGGGAGACTATTCTTCACTGGGTTCTCTGATTTTAGCACGTATTGCAAGCAGAAGCATGAACAATTTTGTTTCCATCTATCTTGTCAACAGCCTTGGAGATAGTGTCACCCTTTGGAATGAAGAACAGATTTGTTTATTGTCCAGTAAAATAAAGATTACATCTCTCTCCAGGGCAAAAGTTGCACATGTAGGCTTGCCATCCAATTGTAAGCTTTCCATTGCTCTGAGCTTGAGATTCTTCATTTGTGATGCAGACCCACTGTGTGTACAGTGACTCCTGGGTCGGGTTCCGTGTTGGCTCCAGGAAAACTGAGGGACAAGGAGAACCCATGTGACTATGAAGTTCATACTGCTTACTGGGTTAGAAACAATAAGATCCAAGGATAAACCCTTCAACGTTTCATGGTTCTTAACCATGCTGCGTCTCACAGTCATGCCTCTGTATGAGTGATTTTTCCCCAACTGAATTTCCTTAGCATCTTATCCTCTGGTTCCTCCACATCACCCTCAGGCATCACTTCTTCCTTGGAAATTTTGTAACTCATCCACTCTCTCCCCTAGAATAAGTCAATCACACTTTCCTCTTTGTCACCTTTTAATTTATACTTATTACTACAAATGCCAGATTTAAAGGCCAAATATCTTCCTCAAAAAATATCCTTCTGAAAACAGGAAGTTCTATGCTATCTGATTCCATATAAAGTCTATTACAGGGGCCTCCCACCCCCCAATATTCTGTTTTTCAAGTCAGAATAGTATTTGGAGAAGAGACATTAGCATGAAGCAACCTCAGCAAATGTTGGTATTGGATCCCCATAGTAGTCACCTAATGGAATTATTAACAAATGGGGCAAAGAAATTTAATTTAGGTGTAATTATTCCTCTGGGTAGGGGGAGGTTATGACCTCTTAAGTTCTTTCCTGGCATGTGGTCACCAACAAGACTTTAAAAAATATCACTTTCCAAAAGCACTAGAGAAAGAGATTCATGCTGAGAAGCTCATAAAGAGTGAATGGAACTTGCAGCTTTAGAGAAAATTTCCTGTGACAACATCAATTCGAGCAGAGCAACCTCTCACACAGAAGGAAGTAAAGATGCCAAGTGTCAGATGATTCAAAAAACAATTCTTCTGATGAGGGGATACTGACACTGAGGGGTATGTGGAGAGCTTGAATATACTTACATCATAAAAATGAGAATAGAAAGACTTAGCATTGCTTATAAATTTTGTAATTTGAAATGTACCACCAATTTAAAATTTAAATATTTTATGAAGCCTTTGGCCAACTTACATACATATTGGGCATGATTTTGTGTGTGTGTGTACAGCTCTATTTTGGAATTTCTAATTTTGAAAATGGGGCTTTCACTGCATTCACAGCTATTTTGCAATTGGTCATAAATGGTACATTCATAAATGGAACATTTTCGGTACCAAGTCCATGACTGACAGTCTCTTCTGAATGAGCTGAAGTTAGGTATTCAGCTGCATCCTCAGAGTTTGGCATATTGTCTGACACATGGCAGACATAAAAATTCATTTTGCAAGCGAAAATCCTCACCTGAGGTGTCAGATTCCTTCTCTATAAAATAAGGTGGTTTGACTCACGCATTTCTGCTATCCTTCTGGGCTAGGATGCTCCAAGAGTCCCTCCTGCAGTGGCCGCAGGGATCGGATGCTGTAACTGCCTTCGTTTCTGCGCAGAGACTCCGTTATGTCTCCCCTGGGAGGCCTGATCCAGACGGCCTTGCCAGGGCTGAATGGCGCCTTTGTGACAGTGCCCCGCTCCCCTGCCATGGGGCCCAGTCTGTGGGAAGAGGGAAGCGTGTGCTTTATGGCATGTTTTGCTAATGTGAGAATCAAAGGCTTTCCAGGTGTTAATGGTGGCCACGGTGCAGAGCGCCCAGAGTGACCTAACTCGGTTCTGGGCTGTGTGGGTGCGATTGCCTTTCTTGGCTCAGCTAACTCTTCGTTTCCTTTCACCTTTCGGTTGGAAAGGACCTGGTGAGCTGAGGCAAAGTTTCCTAAGGATTAGGATGTAAACCTGATCTTCCTGAACCCCAGATCCCAGGGTTGGGAGTCAGCTGGCTGACATGGGGGAGGGAGCTGGGGACCATTCCCTCTGTGGACAGTGCTGCTGCCCCTGCTCAAAAGATGCTGGAGAAGAGTGTTCACAGGGTGCATTAATTAAGACCCGAGGAGCCCATCTTGCCTCTGCCACCTCAGTGAACGCCGTTGTCTCACCCTGCCTGCACAGGAGTTAAATGTCTTATTCTGCCTTGTTCATTAAATTCTCAGTTTTAAGAGCTCAACCCACCTACCTATGGTGCCTGGAGGCTTGGGGACAGCCCTTCCCAATTATCACCTCCAGAATAAACCTATTCAGGCCCCTGCAAAAAGAAATGACATCATCAACAGTAACCTAGCTATCACGTGCCACTGACCTTTTGGGGAGGATTTCTACCTGAGACATGTTCCCTCTCATTCCAAACAGTCCAGGGAGATGGGCAGGGAAGGGATTCCTGTTTTCACTGGCCAATCAGGAGCAGGAGGACACACAGAGGTGAAGCAGTTAGCTTTCCCAGGATGACAAAGTACCTCAGGCCCCCTTGACCCAGGTCCTGGCCCTCAGACTCTCAGCAGGAAGAGTGCCTTCAGAAAACCACTTCACGCAAGGGTCACCCCAGAATGGATCTTTCTTCCACAACTGCAGAGCTGCTGTGTGTGGCCTCGGAAAGAGAGTAAGGTATTCAGAGTGAGTTCATGCTGTCTGCACACCCGGGTTTTGTAGTTTACTGTGTTATTCAAGAGCTATGTGTCATTTAACAAATGCAGCAATGTAACCAAGATGAAGAGACAGAGGAATACTCAGCAGGTAAAGGAACAGGAGAGTTGCCCACCAAACCAAACAAAAGAGGAAGAGGTAGGGAATCTACCTGAGAAAGAATTCCGAATATTGATAGTGAAAATGATCCAAAATCTTGAAATCAAAATGGAATCACAGATAAATAGCCTAGAGACAAGGATTGAGAAGATGCAAGAAAGGTTTAACAAGGACCTAGAAGAAATTAAAGAGTCAATATATAATGAATAACGCAATAAATGAGATCAGAAACACTCTGGAGGCAACAAATAGCAGAATAACGGAGGCAGAAGATAGGATTAGTGAAATAGAAGATAGAATGGTAGAAATAAATGAATCAGAGAGGAAACAAGAAAAACGAATTAGTTTTATTTATAAAATGGTAATCATCTCATGGGATTTCTGGAGGATAAAGATGTCCGAATATAAGTATGATACTTAAGTTCCCAACAAATCTGAGTTCCTCTCTCCTGTTCTTTAAAGATACATCCTTTCATCATCAGGAATTTTACTTGAAGTCAGTTCAGTCAGTTCAGTCGTGTTCAACTCTTTGTGACCCTGCGGACTGCAGCATGCCAGGCCTGCCTGTCCATCACCAACTTCCGGAGTTTACTCAAACTCATGTCCACTGAATCGGTGATGCCATCCAACCATCTCATCCTCTGTTGCCCCATCTCCTCCTACCTTCAATCTTTCCCAGCATCAAGGTCTTTTCCAGTGAATAGGTTCTTCACATCAGGTGGCCAAAGTATGGAGTTTCACCTTCAGCATCAGTTCCAATGAACATTCAGGACTGATTTTCTTTAGGATGGACTGTTTGGATCTCCTTGCTGTCCAAGGGACTCTCAAGAGTCTTCTCCAACACCACAGTTCAAAAGCATCGATTCTCCAGCGCTCAGCTTTCTTTATCGTCTAACCTTCACATCCATACATGACTACCAGAAAAGCCACAGCTTTGACTAGATGGATTTTTGTTGGCAAAGTAATGTCTCTGCTTTTTAATATGATGTCTAGATTGGTGATAACTTTTCTTCCAAGGAGCAAGCATCCTTTAACTTCATGGCTGCAGTCACCATCTGCAGTGATTTGGAAGCCCCCCAAAATAAAACCTGCCATTGTTTCTACTGTTTCCCCACCTATTTGCCATGAAGATATGGGGCCAGATGCCATGATCTTAGTCTTCTGAATGCTGGGTTTTAAGCCAACTTTTTCACTCTCCTCTTTCACTTTCATCAAGAGGCTCTTTAGTTCTTTTTCCCTTTCTGCCATAGGGTGATATCATCTGCATATCTGAGGTTTTTTATATTTCTCCTGGTAATCGTGATACCAGCTTGTGCTTCATCCAGTTCAGCATTTCTCATGATGTACTTTCTCTGCATATGAATTAAATAAGCAGGGTGACAATATACATCCTTGACATACTCATTTACCTATTTGGAACCAATCTGTTGTTCCATGTTCAGTTCTAACTGTTGCTTCTTGACCTGTGTACAGATTCTTCAGGAGGCAGTTCAAGTGGTCTGATATCCCCATCTCTTTCAGAATTTTCCACAGTTTATTGTGACCCACACAGTCAAAGGCTTTGGCATAGTCAATAAAGCAGAAGTGGATATTTTTTTCTGGAGCTCTCTTGCTTTTTTGACGATCCAATGGATGTTGGCAATTTGATCTCTGGTTCCTCTGCCTTTTCTAAATTCTGCTTGAACATCTGGAAGTTCACAGTTCATGTATTGCTGAAGCCTGGCTTGGAGAATTTTGAGCATTACTTTACTAGCATGTGAGATGAGTACAATTGTGCAGTAGTTTGAGCATTCTTTGGCATTGCCTTTCTTTGGGACTGGAATGAAAACTGACCTTTTCCTGTCCTGTGGCCGCTGCTCAGTTTTCCAAATTTGCTAGCATATTGAGTGCAACACTTTCAGAGCATCATCTTTTAAGATTTGAAATAGTTCAACTGAAATTCCATCACCTCCTCTAGCTTTGTTCGTAGTGATGCTT
Organism: Budorcas taxicolor; assembly: GCF_023091745.1. NCBI lineage: Eukaryota > Metazoa > Chordata > Mammalia > Artiodactyla > Bovidae > Budorcas > Budorcas taxicolor. The sequence continues at coordinate 144,739,160 of NC_068920.1, read as the reverse complement.
CCTAAGGCCAACTTGATTTCTCATTCCAGGATGTCTGGCTCTAGGTGAGTGATCACACCATCATGATTATCTGGGTCATGAAGATTTTTTTTGTACAGTTCTTCTGTGTATTTTTGCCACCTCTTCTTAATATCTTCTGCTTCTGTCAGGTCCATACCATTTCTGTCCTTTATTGAGCCCATCTTTGCATGAAATGTTCCCTTGGTATCTCTAATTTTCTTGAAGAGATCTCTAGTCTTCCCCATTTTATTGTTTTCCTCTATTTCTTTGCACTGAACACTGAGATGGGCTTTCTTATCTCTCCTACTGTTCTTTGGAACTCCACTTTCAAATAGGTATATCTTTCCTTTTCTCTTTTGCTTTTCACTTCTCTTCTTTCCTCAGCTATTTGTAAGACCTCCTCACACAACCATTTTGCCTTTTGCATTTTTTTTTTCTTGTTAATGGTCTTGATCACTGCCTCCTGTACAGTGTCATGAATCTCCATCCATAGTTCTTTAGGCACTCTGTCAAACAGATCTAATCCCTTGAATCTACTTGTCACTTCCACTGTATAATCATAAAGGATTTGATTTCAGCCATGCCTGAATAGTCTAGTGGTTTTCCCTACTTTCTTCAATTTAAGTCTGAATTTGGCAATAAGGAGTTCATGATCTGAGCCACAGTCAACTCTTGGTCTTATTTTTGTTGACTGTATAGAGCTTCTTCATCTTTGGCTGCAAAGAATATAATCAGTCTGATTTCGGTGTTGACCATCTGGTGATGTCCATGTGTAGAGTCTTCTCTTGTGTTGTTGGAAGAGGGTGTTTGCTATGTCCAGTGTGTTCTCTTGGCAAAACTCTATTAGCCTTTGCCCTGTTTCATTCTGTACTCCAAGGCCAAATTTGCCTGTTACTCCAGGTGTTTCTTGACTTCCTACTTTTACATTCCAGTCCCCTATAATGGAAAGGACATCTTTTTTAGGTGTTAGTTCTAGAAGGTCTTGTAGATCTTCATAGAACCATTCAACTTCAGCTTCTTCAGCATTACTCTTCAGAGCATAGACTTGGATGACTGTGATGTTGAATGGTTTGCCTTGGAAATGAACAGAGATCATTCTGTCATTTTTGAGATTGCACCCAAGTACTGCATTTTGGACTATTTTGTTGACTATGATGACTACTCCATTTCTTCTAAGGGGTTCTTGCCCACGGTAGTGGAGATAATGGTCAACTGTAAAATAAACAAACAAGCAAAATTCTCAGCTTGAGAAGAAAGCCTGAGTGTCAGGGCTAGAGAAAGACATGCAAAAGAAAAATAGATTAAAATAAGAGGTCAACATCATCACATCATCAAAGGGGTTTCATGGCAGGGAGGACTAAACAATTTGGAGTTTTCAGCCCAGTCGCCCTAGGTGTGGGATGAGTCCCTCTTGACAGATGTCAGCGTCTCTGCAACTTTCAGCTCTGCTGTCCCAGGCACAGCCTCACTTATCTGAGAGTAGGGCCTCAGACACCAAAATACTCACTGGTTGTTGCTGTAAGTCTCTCTAAGCAAAACGGTCGATGAGATTGATGACAAGGGTCCCAAGGCCACATTTCTATTCTTCCACATTCAAGTGCAAACTTGGACTTAGATATCCAGAAACTTCCTCTGCACTGAGGGGGCCCCAGTTCCCAGCTTTGACTCTTTTTATTTCCTCATTCTCTGAGCAGACTACCTGCCCTGGTTAATAATGTTCCCTGGACTCACTATAAAGCTACTGTGGTTGAAGATACCAATTTATTTTGAAGCAAACATTTCCAGCTGAAGAAGTCAGTTTCTGTCTGAAATAAGCCAGAGAGAGAAAGACAGACAGTGTGTGATATCACTTATGTGTGGTATCTAAAGAACACAACAGATGAGTGAATGTAACAAAAGGGAAGCAGACACACATACAGAGAATGAACTAGTGGGTTCCAGGGTGGAGGTGGGAGGGGCAATGTGAGGGTGGGACAGGAGGAGGCAAGAGCTATTAGGTGTAAGATGGGCTCAGGGATGTATTTGTACAACATGGGGAAGACAGCCGACATTTTGTAACTGTAAATGGAATGCAACCTTTACAAACTATAAAATAAAATATAGTGTGGATAAACAACAAGTTCCTACTGTATGGCACTGGGAACTATCTTCAATATTCTGTGATAAATCATAATGGAAGAGAATATGAAAAAGAATATTTTTTTCTTGTGTGTCTGTGTGTGTGTGCACATAACTGAATCACTTTGTTGTACAACAGAAAGTCACACAACATTGTAAATCAACTATACTTCGATAAAATTTGAAAAGCTGAAAAATAAACAAACAAGCTAAATTCTCAGCTTGAGATGCAAGGAGCATACTCACTTCATAAAGGAAATGCTGGACTAAGTTATGCAGAATCTAAAGCTGGAGAGATAAAGGAGCAACAGAACAACTCTGGAGCAACATTTTCGAATTTTTTGAGTGCTTATTGATCAGCTGAACTTTAAGCACTTTTACACAGATGCCTCTTTCACCTCTATTTTCTTAAGCTCAAACAGAGTCAGTATTAAAACATGTTTCTGATTCAGCCCCACTCCATTCCTCAGCATGCTGTCTTGTCTAAGGAAGTTAATTTTGAAAAAAATCCTCCAGCACCATGAGTCTTTTTTGGAAAAGGAAAAGACACAGAACTAGCAACATGATTTACCAGGCCCAGTGCAAATGGGCAACTCTTATTCAAAGGCTGCTAAGAATTTCCAAGGGGGAGAGAAGAGTATTAAACCAAGTATGAGACCTTTCTGAGGCCAGGATCTTATAAGACTGCACAGGTCACAGGCCCAGGAAATCACCCTAAAGAGACATTTCAAAGAGCTTAAGTGCAAGTGTTAAAGGCCTTCAGGCTGGGCATCTTCCTCAGATTCTGTAAAACATGAATTAAAAATTGACTAATTGGGAATCTCTAAATGCAGCGGAGTCAACAGTTGGGAGAAATCTCCTGTATGTGCATCCATTCAGTCCTCACAGTCTCCTGGGGGTTTACTGAGTACTATGCATCCCCGCTTGAGGCTGAGGGTGCAAAGATCTGTAAGACAGACCCTGCTTTTTATTTCTGTATCCCCAGCATGGTAGGTTTCCCTGGTGGCTCAGATGGTAAAGAATCTGCCTACCAAAGCAGGAGATGCAGGTTCAATTCCTCAGTTGGGAAGATCCCCTGGAGAAGGAAATGGCAACCCACTCCAGTATTGTTGCCTGGGAAATTCCGTGGACAGAGGAACCTGGGGGGCTACAGTCCGAGGGGTTGCAAGAGCTGGACACAACTTAGAGACTAAGCAACAATGGTCAGATTTAGTAACTCTGGGCAGCGACAGAGTAGATCGTACATGATCTAGGATGACAACTGCTCTGGTCTAGGCATCTGTGGAAGAAAAGTTATCCTCATCCCTTGACGGCATCATGATGGCCACATGGCCTCAACCCCAACCCTGACTCTCCTCTAGCTGCTAATTCCACAGGCAGAGTTCCCAGGCTCTGGCTTGGACACCAACACAGTGACACAAAGAAATCATGAGTAATAATGCCCCAGAAATATGCTGGAAGGAAGAGGCAGCCTGCTCAGATCTGCTGACATGACCCATTGCTCAGCCCACTCCAGGCAGAAGCCCTGCTGTCCTAGAGACAAAGGCCATTCCTCTCCAGGTATATCCCGATCCATCATCCCTATGAGTAGGATTTTTTTCATTATACCCTAAGGTGGTAGTGGAGGCCATGACTCACTCTCAATGAACAGCATCATGCACGGAAAAGATCCAGCCAGGCCTAAGTTCCAGACGAGCTCCTCGTCTCCACGTGTGACAAACCCCATGTGAGTCAGGGAGGTTTCTGCACATCTGTGTGCAGGTGATGACTCTAGCATGGTGCTTTGATTCTCTAATGAGTGCTTCTCTCTTGATTTAGCTGACAAGGACACTGTGGCCAAGAGACATCAGCTGCCCTTCCCAGGTGGGCACTTAACCCAAGATGCCCAGGCCCCAACTCTTTTCATACTGCATGTGGCTGGGGCCTCTGCACCCTCATCTGTGAAAAGCAAACCTCTCTGCTAGTTATGTCAAGGGTGGTTGAAGGTCCCATAAGGGGACATTAAAATCACCTCGAAAGCTAAGAGACATTGCATTGAATACATAAATGACTTGTTATTTTTCAGCAGTAGAAATGCACATTTTATATAAATAGCATTATGAAAAGATGGTGATATAGGTATTGCTTTTAAGTCTTCACTAAGTCATAGGACAATTATTTTGATTTTTATTACTTGATTATAAAAATCGTATATGCTAATCATATATGGTTGTTGTGGAAAATACAAGTGATACAGACAAAAAATAATAAGAGAAAATATGCCTATAATCCCAGACTCTAATGGTAAATAATCATAACCTGTGTTTCCTGTGTGTGGGAGTCCCTAAAATGTATTGTTGAGAGAAGATTATGTAACTCAGGCATACACATACCATTTATATCCCATTCTGAAAATTTAACATTCAGCCTTTCATTCAACATGGCTGAATTACTACTGTTTCAAGCATATGCTAGGTCCTGGGGGAAAAGAAGATGAGCAATGCAGAAAGTAAAACCTAGCAAGGCAGGTAGAATCAGACAAAGCAATTACAAAAATGAACCTGAGCTAATTTCAAGAAGATGTTGGAAGGAAGAACATGCAAAACAAAAGTAGAAGAGAGATAGGAATTATAAGATGAAGGGGATTTGGTTGGGAGAGGAGCAGCAAATGACTAGGACCAGGAAAAGAGCACAGCACATAGTAGGGACACAGAACACAAATGAGATAACTATGGCCAAGGCTGAAAGAACAAATGATATGAGGTATAGTGTATGGAACTGCCCACGTTGTTTAAACTTTCTGTGAAGTTTCATTTTGAAGGTCTGACGCACTTTAAATGTCTTCACTTTAAAACATGAGGTTGCAGGCAGCAAACAGTCCATCTCACCTCTGACTTACAGGCTGGGAAGATTTCTCTCCCTGGAGCAAGATTTGGTACAAGATTCTAAGGAGCTTCCTTAATCTTGTCATCATTATCCATCCCAGGAAAATCAGAAGATGCTGTCTACAACTGTTGTGCTAAAATATATTTATACTACATTCTTTGATTACTCTCCATGTGCGTCTGACTCGTCTGCAGAAATCTCAGTGTTTTTTTTTTTAATTAACTTATTTTAATTGGAGGCTAATTACTCTACAATTATGTTTTTGCCATACATTGGCATGAATCAGCCATGGGTGCACATGTGTTAAGGATTTCTCTGTATTTCCTCATGATGCGGACCTTTGAATGCATGCAGCTTGTAGATCTGGGCTTGGCCTGGACAGAAGCTCATGGTTCACCTCCTCCTCTGTCTTAGAAGATTCTGTCTTGGGCTCTTAAAGGAGGATGAGACGGTGCCGACGACTTTGATGTGAGGTCCACAGGTACTGTGGGCTGCCCCTGACACTTGGTTTGGGACATCACTTCACCTCTCTGGGCCTCAGTCTCCTCTCTGGTGAAGGAGGGTGAATGGAGGTGGCAAGGACTGATGTAAGATGGGTGAGGACGTGGCAGACCTGGCACTCAGGGGCTGACCTGTACAAGGGAGTTGTTGTGAAGAAACCCCAGACCTGGAGTCTGCAGGGAAAGGCCTCAGGGGAGGAAATGGCAGGGCTCAGTCTGTGGACAGGCATTTCCTGACAGGACCAGATCTAACAATGTTGAATGGATGGGCTTCTTTGATACACTATCCTTTCAATGGGGGCTGGGTCTGTATATCAGGGTAATTGGTGTTTTCATTCTGCATGTGCTCCCTAACATAACTTCATATTTTATAGGGAAGCCTCCAGTAAACGATGAATGAAAACCCCTTAGTACAGTACTTCTGAAATCCATTTATTATTCTACAATGGAGCCTAAGAATTTCATGCTCTGTTTGTAGATCACGACACGCTTGGAATCAATGAATTTATTTATTTGTGTTCACTGCAGCCCCACATCTCATCATCAGCAATGTGTCTGAACTATGCTGGGCATGGGGACAAGACAGGGAGGGAGACAACCTAGCTTATGTGGAAAGCTTACCAAATGACAAGTGTTCTTAATGTTGCAGTTCTCTCTCTTGTGATTTGAGGCAAGTGTTGGGATCCTCAGCTTTATAGAAAAAGAAACTGACACCCATATTTCTAGATGGAATCCATCAGGTTGCTTGGCCAGGAAATGTTGGAACTGAGACCTAAAGCAGGTACATGTGGTTCAAAATCTCTGTCTTAGCTCACCTATATGCTGTCTCCAAAGATGAGTGGAAAGTGTACCCTGTCCGCAGTTATACTAAACTTAAGAGAATCTGAACAAGGCCATAAAAAGCCTGAGCTGCCTCCAATTTGAGTCCTTATGCTTAAAGATGGATGGATGGCACTGGCTTGGGACTCCTGGATGGGTCCATTCTCTGCATGGCCAATCAGAATGAGCAACGAGGGCATGGGTGGTTGGGGGAGGCTACAGAATCACTCTCTAGGAAGGATGCTGGCATGGAGAGGTAGGTACTTTTCAGAACCTCAGTCAACCTAAACCCATTAACAAGCTACTCACAATGGGTACAAATCCAGAGGTCAAGTCAAAGTCTGGAATATAAATTTAAATAATACCCTTCTATTCAATCCTTTGTCCATTTTTTAAATTGAGTTGCTACTATTATTATTTTTTGCCACTGAGTTGTTTAGTTCAGTTCAATCGCTCAGTTGTATCTGACTGTTTGAGACCCCATGAACTGCAACATGCCAGGCCTCCCTGTCCTTCACTAACTCCTGGAGTTTACTCAAACTCATGTCAATTGAGTTGGTGATGCCACCCAACCATCTCATCCTCTGGCATCCCCTTCTCCTCCTGCCTTCAATCTTTCCGAGCATCAGGGTATTTTTAAATGAGTCAACTCTTTGCATCAGGTGGCCAAAGTATTGGAGTTTCAGCTTCAGCATCAGTCCTTCCAATGAATATTCAGGACTGATTTCCTTTATGATGGACTTGTTGGATCTCCTTGCAGTCCAAGGGACTCTCAAGAGTCTTCTCCAACACCACAGTTCAGAAGCATCAATTCTTCTGTGCTCAGCGTTCTTCACAGTCCAACTCTCACATCCACACATGACTACTGGAAAAACTGAGTTGTAAGAGCTCTTTATATATTTTTGATGTTATTAACCCCTTATCATTTTGGGGCTCCAAAATCGCTGCAGATGGTGACTGCAGCCATGAAATTAAAAGACGCTTACTCCTTGGAAGAAAAGTTATGACCAACCTAGATAGCATGTTGAAAAGCAGAAACATTACTTTGCCAACAAATGTCCATCTAGTCAAGGCTATGGTTTTTCCAGTGGTCATGTATGGATGTGAGAGTTGGACTGTGAAGAAAGCTGAACACCCAAGAATTGATGCTTTTGAGCTGTGGTGTAGGAGAAGACTCTTGAGAGTCCCTTGGACTGCAAGGAGATCCAACCAGTCCATTCTGAAGGAGATCAGCCCTGGGATTTCTTTGGAAGGAATGATGCTAAAGCTGAAGCTCTAGTACTTTGGCCACCTCAGGCAAAGAGCTGATTCATTGGAAAAGACTCTGATGTTGGCAGGGATTAAGGGCAGGAGGAGAAGGGGACGACAGAGGATGAGATGGCTGGATGGCATCACCGACTCAATGGACGTGAGTCTGAGTGAACTCCGGGAGTTGGTGATGGACAGGGAGGCCTGGCATGCTGCAATTCAGGGGTCACAAAGAGTCAGACACGACTGAGCGACTGAACTGAACTGAACCCCTTATGTGGTTTACAAATATACTCCCTGTTTCATTTTTCCCATCCACTATGTTGATATTTCCCTTGGCTGTGCAGAAGCTTCCAAGTGTATAATGTAGTCTAATTTATCCACTCTTTTGTTCTTGCTTGTGCTTTTGGTGTAATTTCCAAGAACTTTGCCTAGACTAATGTCGTGAAGCTTTTCTCCTGGTTTCACCTGGGAGTTTTATAGTTTGGGGTCTTATGTTTAAACCTTTAACTCATTTGAGTCAATATTTGTGTAAGATTAAGGGTCAAATTTCCAAAAACATACAAATGGCCAACAACTACATGCAAAGGTGTACAGCATCACTAATCATAAAAATGCAAGCCAACAATGAAATATTGCTTCACACCCATCAGGATGACCATTATTATAAAAAAGAAACAAACAAACGGAAAAAAAAAAACAAGTACTGTGAAGGATGTGGAGAAATTGGAATTCTTATATACTGTTAGCAGGAATGTAAAATGGTGCAACCACAATGGGAAATAGTATGGAGGTTCCTTAAAAAATTAAATTAGAACTATCATATGATTCACGACTCAGGAGATCAAACCTGGCACTCTGTGGCAACATAGAGGGTTGGGATGGAGTGGGAGGTGGGAGAGAGGTTCAAGAGGGAGGGGATATATGTATACCTCTGGCTCTTTCATATTGATGTACGTCAGAAATCAACACAATATTGTAAGGCAATTATCCTCCAATTAAAAATTCTGTTAAAAAAAGAACTATCGTACAACTCAGCAATCTGAATACATTCAAAAGAATTAAAGTCAGGATCTCAATGAAATATCTGTATTCCTATGTTCTCTGGAGGACTGTTTACAACAGTCAAAATACAGAAACAATCAAAGTAATGAATGGGTAAATAAAATATTGTGCATTCATACGATCACACATACACCAGCATACAAAGGAATACTATTGATCCTTGAAAAAGAAGGGAATTCTGCCATATACACTAACATGGATAAGCCTGGAGGACATTATACTAAATAAATAAGCTGGTCACAATAGGACAGATATTGTATGATTCTACTCTTATGAGGTTTCTAAAATAATCAAATATATAGAAGTGGAAAGTAGAATGATGGTTGCCAGCTGCTCGGGGAAGGATAAATGGAATTGCTATTCATAGGGTATAAAGTTTCAGATATAAGAGAGGAGCGCAAGTAGAGGTCTGCCGTGCAGTACTGTGTCCACAGTTAACAACGCTGCATTGTGCACTTAAAAATGTAAGAGGGTTCTCTGCATCTGTCTCAGATTCTGCTTTGTAAGTGGGTTCACCTGGTGCCATTTTTCTGGATTCCATGTGTGTGTGTTAGTGTACAACGTTTGTTTTTCTCTTTCTTGCTTGCTTCACTCTGTGTGTCAATCTCTAGGTTCATTCACATCTCTGCAAATTACACAATTCCAATTTTTAAAAAGAGAGATATATATGTAAATAAAAAGGTTGTATTTCATATTCTTCTTTTATGTAGGAGACAACTCATAGTTTGAAAGCAAAAAATATAACATTGAATTTTGTGGTTTATAATATATGCAGAGGTAAAGTACTAGGCAAAATAATACATGCAATTCCTTCCATGTTAAATTCAAGAAAAAGCAAAATGAAGTAACAGAATGCAGATCAGTTGTTCCCAGGGGCCAAGGGAGGGTAGAGGACAGACTGAACATGGGTTTGGGGGAACTTAAGGGGGTGACAGAAAATTCTGTATCTGGAGTTTTATGGTTATTACATGATTTCATGCATTTGTCAAAACTCTTCAATCATAAACACTTTTAAAATTAACAAATTTTATTGTGTAAAACTTTATCTCAATAAAGCCAAAAAAACTGAAAGAAAAAAATGTAACAGGATAGATCTCATATTGTTTCTCCACAATAACAGTAAATGATCCTAAAAGAGAAACTGAAAGTGAAAGTCAGTCATGTTTGACTCTTTGCAACCTCATGGACTGTATAGTCCATGGAATTCTCCAGGCCAGAATACTGGAGTGGGTAGCCTTTCCCTTCTCCAGGAGATCTTCCCAACCCAGGGATCGAACCCAGGTCTCCCACATTGCAGGCGGATTCTTTACCAGCTGAGCCACCAGGGAAGCCCAAATGATCCTAGGTGAAGGTGAAGTCGCTCAGTCATGTCCGACTCTTTGCAACCCGTGGACTGTAGTCCACCAGGCTCCTCTGTCCATGGGATTCTCCAGGCAAGAAGATTGGAGTGGGTTGCCATTTCCTTCTCCATGGGATCTTCCTGACCCAGGGATCGAACACAGGTCTCCCACATTGCAGGCAGACACTTTAACCTCTGCACCACTAGGGAAGCCCTAAGCTTCCACTGAAAAGTAGGTGGGTCTTCCCACTCTCACCAAATTGAGGTTTCCCATCATTGGTTCTCTCCCTGGCCTGAACATTAATTTGGAGCAATTTTAACAAATACTTGATGCTTTGGTTTCACCCCCAAAGTCTACTTCAATGTCTAGGGTGCATCCCAGGCATTCGCATTTTTTAAAATCTTCACAAATGACTCTAACAGACTGGCAAGTTTGAAATCAATGACTTGGAGAATTCTCTCTTCTTCCATAAGACCCATTTGTACAATGTCAAGGATGAATCATGTGGTGTCAGCTTTCCCTCTCAGTTTCATTGACTTCTACTACTTGACATTCAGTGTTCCCTTCCCTCAGCTTCTTATACCTGCTAATGGTGCATGCTAATTCAGCCCAGGGCACTAACTCTTTGAATTCCCCAGCTCAGAGAGCACTTCTATTTAAAAAGGGACTTAGATGCCTTCTGGGCTTCCCTGGTGGTTCAAATAGAAAAGAACCAGTCTGCTAATGCAGGAGCCACAGGAGATACAGGTTCTGTCCCTAGGTCAGAAAGACACCCCTGGGGAGGAACTGGCAACCCACTCCAGTGTTCTTGCCTAGAAAATCCCATGGACAGAAGAGCCAGGTGTGCTACAGTCCATAGGGTTGCAAAGCGTCAGACGCGAGTGAGTGAGCATGCATTGCTGACTTAACAACAACAGAAATCACAGAAGATCTAAGGGGCCTTTTGAAGGCTTCTAAATAATAGTATTTAGAACAATTTAGGGCTTTCCCAGTGGCTCAGTGGTAAAGAATCTGCCTGTAATGCAGGAGCTACAGGAGACACAGGTTCGATCTCTGGGTTAGGAAGATCCCCTGGAGAAGGGCGTAGCAGCCCACTCCAGTATTCTTGCCTGGAGAATCCCATGGAAAGAGGAGCCTGGTGGGCTACAGTCCATGGGCTCGTACAGAGTCGGACATGACTGAAGCAACTTAGCATACACACACGCAAAGAAGACTACATGGGAATCTCTGTGCTGTCATCGAGTTCAAGCCAATCAAAACCAGAATACAAACAGCCCTTAGAAAAGCATCATCTGATTATTAACTGAAGCTCACTCCTGAACTTTTGAATTAATTTTTCTTTGGAATTAATGAAGGATTCATTTATCTTTAGAGGTAAATCCTAGTTGACCACGGCATTCCCAAAGTTCCAGAGACTTTGTCTGGCAGGTGGGTAAACGGATCCAGGATTCTTGGGGTCACATCATAGAGTTCAACACACGCAGTCAGACATGGACCCCATACTGTGCTTCGCAGCACCCTGGACCCTGCCTTTCAGAGGATGGAGGAGAATATGGGACCATGATTACAGGATAGTGAGATGAGTGCTGCAAGGGCCCAGAGAATGGATCTGTTGCTCAACCTGGAACTAGTGTGAGGGTCAGGGAAGACTTCTTGGAGGGGATAAGGATTGAGCTGAGGCTTCAAGTCACATCACTGCACCAGGGGAGAGGCATTCTAGATAGAAGGGCCCTGGGAACACAGGTCTGGGTGGTAAACATATGACTCGGAGGAACTGGGACAATCCCGGCACTGAGAGTCTTGGATAACCCCCCTTCCAACAGTTTGAAGTTCTCTATGTGCAGCTAAGTGGATGGATTTTCCTTCTCTGAGCCCCACTTTCCAGCCATAAAATGGAGCAGTGAGCAGTCCTCTCTCGCCCCAGTTTCCCATGGTTCCCAGGTCAAGGCCACCATCCTGTGTGAAGCAGATCCTTCCATCTGCTTGGGGTGATTTTAATTTTCCTTTTAGTAAGTGCCAGGCGACACCTCCTCCTTTCATTCGTCACTGACCAGCCAGCAGAAGAGGCCAAAGGAAATGAAAGTAAGTCTTGTGCAACACACTCAAACAGCATGAGTGTCTGCGTCTACAGGTCGGGATGCAGTATGGCTCCTCCATCTGGCCTTGCCAGGTCTCTCCTGGGCAACGTGCTTGGTTGCATTTGTGCTGGAAAATGACACCCAAGCGGAAGCTCCAGGACTGCCTCCAGACCCAGTCCCAGGCATGAACTAACCATTCCCTTGACTGTGGGTTGGCTGGCTTTGGATTATGGTCCCCCAAGAGAAGGCTGAAGGGTCTGTAGAGCTTTTTTTCTTTGATTTCCTGCCTCTTCTTTCTTCTGGAAAAATAAATAAATAAAAATGTGTTCAGAATTCAAAGGCAACAGTATTTGTGGCTGGTACAGGGCAGCTCTCCCTCTCCTTGCTCTCCTGTCTTTCACTGCAGACTCTGCTGCTAAGTCGCTTCGGTCGTGCCCGACTCTGTGTGACCCCATAGACGGCAGCCCACCAGGCTCCCCCATCCCTGGGATTCTCCAGGCAAGAACACTGGGAGGGTTGCCATTTCCTTCTCCAACGCATGAAAGTGAAAAGTGAAAGTGAAGTTACTCAGTCGTGTCTGACTCCTAGCAACCCCATGGACTGCAGCCCACCAGGCTCCTCCGTCCATGGGATTCTCCAGGCAAGAGTACCGGAGTGGGGTGCCATTGCCTTCTCCACTGCAGACTCTACTGAATTTATTTATTTTTAACTATATGAAGCCCTCTCCAGTATGGCTGTCCCTGCTTAAGGCATCAGGGAGCCACCAGTCAGCACTGTCTCCCAGGCTGCAGTTCTCTGCTCCCTGACTCACTGCCTGGCTTTGAGGGGAAAGGCCAAGGCTGACTTTTACTATCTTCCTGCTTATGTCAGTGTTGGGACCTAACAAACGCCATGATAGGCTTCAGGGACTACAGTAGGACTCACGGGAAAGGCTGAGTCATTGCCCAGTGAGGTCATCCCACGGATGCCAGGACTTGTCTAATTAGCATAACCTGGTTTGAGTTTATCAGGACGTAAAAGACATCCCCTGCAGCCAATAAAGATTAGCCAATTAGTAAATACTAGGAAACTCCTGCAGCCAATCAGCCCTTGCCAACTCTCTGTTCTAAAACCTATAAATACTGCTGTAAATCTGGGCTCGGGGCTCCTTGCTCCACTCCACTGCGTTGGATGTGGTGGGAGCCCTAGCTTGAGCTAGAAATAAAACCCCTTCATGCTTTTGCATTGCTGTGGATGTCTCTCAGTTTTGGGGACTCGGACTCTGGGCATAACATCAGTTTCTTCAGAGGAAGTGAATGCTCTCGCCCATCATATGGTCTAAGCATTATTATTACTGTTATCATGACATCATTCCCACTTTACAGATGGAAAGCCAGCAGCTCTATCCTAACAGTTTGCTTCGATTGCCCGACTCCAGGGCTTATGCCCTCTTCCTTTCTTTCTCCTTGCTTACGATGGTACCTCTAGCTAAGTGATCTTCACTTAAGTTTTCTCATCTGTAATTAAAGACGATTGCACCAGTCATTGGTCTTCCCAGGTGGCGCCAGTGGTAAAGAGCCCAACTGTCAATGTAGGAGGCATAAGAGATGCAAGTTTGGTCCCTGGGTCGAGATCCCCTGAAGAAGGGTATGGCTACCCACTCCAGGATTCTTGCCTGGAGAATCCCACGAACAGAGGATCCTTGTGGGCTATAGTCCATAGGGTTGCAAAGAGTCAGACATGACTGAGCGACTTCACTTTCACTTTCACTTTCACTTTCACTTACAAAGCACTTAACAGAGTCCTGGACACATAGTATGTGCTCAGCTAATGCTGATTTCTTTCCCATTTTAATCCCATCTCCTCTGAGAGTCTCTGTGGGAAGGGAATCTTAAGTACCATCAAGCTTATCATAGTTGCTTGTAGCACTCCTATAACAGAGCCTCACAGACTGGCTGGCTTCAACAACAGAATGTGTTGTCTCACCGTCTAGAGGTCAGAAGTTCCAGGTCAAGGTGTCGGTTGGATTGGTTCCTTTTAAGGTCCATAAGGGAGAATCTTTTCCATGCAAGTGACGGTCAATGTGGTGTCCACTTGCCTGGTCCCAGAGGTGCCTGAATTAAACACAATTTCTGGGTGTGTCTGCGAGGGTGTTTGGGACCAGATTAGCATTTGAGTCAGTGGACTCAGGAAAACAGATTGTCCTCCCTGTGTGGGTGGCTGGAATGGAACAACAGGCGGAGGAAGGAGGAATTCTTTCCCATGTTTTTCTTCTGCCTCACTGTGGAGCTGGGACATCTCATCTCTTTTTCTCCTGCCCTCCGACGTGGATTTACATTGTTGACTCTCCTGGTGTTCAGCCCTGCAGACTCAGACTGAAATGACAGTCCCCAGGCTCTTCCTGGGTCTCCAGCTTGCAGATGGTGGGATTTCTCAGCCTCTATAATTGCGTGAGCCAATTGCTTATAATAAATCTTCTTCACTAAACATATATCTGTAAATGTGTATATACGTGTGTGTGTAGAGGACTTATACACATTTCCTATTGGTTCTGCTTCTCCAGAGAACCTGGGTAATAGAATGCCTTTCTCTTAGCTGCTGGTTGTTTGCTGCAATCTCTATTATTCTTTGGCTTGCAGAAGCATCGCCCGAATCTCAGGTTTCATCTTCACATCGTGTTCTCTTTGTGCACATGCCTGTTTGTCCAAACTTTCCCTTTTCCATAAAGAAACCAGTGATATTGGATTGGGGCTCACCCTAATGACATCATCTTAATTTATTATTCTGCAAAAAAAAAAAAAAAAAAAAACCTATCTGCAAATAAAATCACATTCTGAGGTACCACGAGCTAGATTTTCAGTATTTGAGTTTTCAGAGGATGCAATAAACCCTTAACACTTATTTTCCAACTGATGCTAGAATCCCATGTATGACCTCTCTGTGCCTACCTTTGCACTAAGCAATGAAAGCTCACTACTTTGCCAGAAAAACTGTCCATGAACATCTTGAAGCACCCGTTTTCCCCTATGATTCTAGCCCTCATAGACACAGCACATATCAACTTAAGTTTCCTTCTGGTTCATTTAGAGAATTTGAAGAAAAATGCTTTTTCCTTTTGAAAATCCTGGGCTCCTTGGAGTCCTCCATCGGTCAACTTTCGCTGCTCATTGGAATCACCTGAAAGGTGTTAAATAAAACCTGATGCCCAGGATCCACCACAGACCAATTCCATAGAATTTTGGGGAGATGAACCAAAGGCTTACTTGCATTTTCACAGCTTTCCAGGTCATTCCAATGTATAGCCAAGGTTGAGAATGCTGATCTGTCAGAATGTGTGTGCTTGCTCAATCACACAGTCATGTTCAACTCTTTGAGACCCTCTGAACTGTAGTCTGCCAGGCTTCTCTATCCATGGAATATTCCTAGCAAGAATACTGCAGAGTGTTGCCATTTCCTATTCCAGGGAATCTTCCTGACCCAGGAATTGAACTTGTGTCTCTTGTGTCTCTCCTGCATTGGCGGGCAGATTCTTTACCACTGCGCCACCTGGGAAGATTTGTTAGAATACTAAGAGCTTATCTCACCTCTACAGGTGAGAAGACTGACTGTTAAACATGTTTGGGTCTTTGGATTCAACTAAATATGACACACTGGTACCCTAATCCTTAAAATATTGAGATCCTTCATGAGCTTATGTCAGATATTCCTTCCTTTAGTTTTTAGACATGTATATATGAAAGAATGTGAACCATCTGTTTCTAATTAAATGACACAAGTCATCATTGGAATGCCATTTTGTAAAAATATGCTGATGGCTCAGGACTCTATTTGCAAAGACCTGGTTGCTCAAACTGGAAACAAAGTGGCATGGGCTGGGTCCAGCAGGAATCAGAGTAGAAAGCCCAAAGGATCCAGCCAGTGTCCAAATGTGCCCTCTGTGACTGGCAGCCCCAGAAGAGCTGAAGTGTTTATTATCAGGACCAGAGGTGGTGCTGATGGTCACATGTTTGAAGGACGTGGAAGACTCTGAATCTCCTGTACCTTTCGTCTCCGCCCCATGGGTACCTCCTGGAAGTTTAAGAATTTTATTATCCCTCTCTCTTTTTCCCTCACTCACCATGAAGCCTTTAACCCATTTATCAAACTAAACTGATTTGTACCAGACTCTGTCTTCTAGAAAACAGACAAAAGTGACTAGTCATGATAAAATCTGAGCTGGAAGTAGCTCAATGGCAGAGCAAAATAAATGCTTCCAGGTAAGGAATAAGTTCAAAGCACATAGATAACTCTGAGGGAAATGCTAACTAATGGAGATCATCATAAAACTTTGTATATATATATAAACTTTGTGTATATATATATGTATATATATGTATATATATATGTATGTATATATATATATGTTAGTGCCCAGACTCCACCCCTCTCCCAGTAATTCTTACGGATCAGAAATGGGGCCCAGAAGTTGTTATGATTATAAAACTTTCCTTGTGAATTGGCATGCTCTAGTAGTCTGAGTAAGAAATGATGAAGGGAAGTACTGGCATGATGACAGTTAGGATATGCAGAGGAGATGACTGTAGGGAAGAGATAGGCAAGATACATATAATTCAGTGAAAATTAGGGACAGGTTGGGTAAGCAGTGAGGCAAGGGGAGGTTTTGGCTTTGGTGACTGGGCAGATCATGGGTCTAATCTCACGCTGTAGAGAGCATGACATTCGAGGCTGGTTTGATTGGATGGTGATAAATTCACCTTTAGACTTGTTGATTTTGAGATGTCCATGAAGCATCCAGATAGAATTCAGAGCAGCTAATTCAATGAAAATGCCTGGAACTCAGCTAGTTCTGCCTTGGAGATCACTGCATGTTAATTCTTATGCACACCACTTCTATTCAAGGCAAGAAATGAATCTTCTCTCTAGAAGAAGGGCAGTAACCAGGTCACTGAAAACTCTGGAAACCTGAGCGTACTCACTGTCACACCTATCTTGCTCTCTGTCAGATGACAACTCTCAGACACACCTACCCAACTCCAGCATCTTGCCATTCCAGGGTCATTGTCCTCAGAGTTAGCTGTGATGTGGGACAAGTCAGTTGGCTTGGAACATGCCACTTTTCATCAGTGAGGGCTTTTCCTATCCTACAAATCTAGATGTGTGGGCAGGGGTGAGCAATGAAGGGGTATGGCAAGGGAGTAGGCAGTGGGGAGGGGGTGCAGGGAACTTATATAAGAGCATTCCACAACATGTAGCTGACTCTAGAGAGAGGAGAAATAGACCGGCAGCAGAGACATCAGGGGCCAGAGAAAGATACAAGCAGGGACTTAGATACTGATCTCACCGAAAGGTCAAGCAAACAATTCAGTCTTACGTCATGGCCTAGATATGGCCAAACATGACAGAAGTCAGACCAGCAGTGGGGGCTCCCCAAGGCTCTGGTTGGTTGCCCTCCTGCACTCTGTGGAGAAGCTGTCCTGTTTAGTCCCGGATGTGTGGCTCTGGACAAGAACAGGGAAGCCGGCTCAGGCAACGTCTTTTGAGTCCTTTCGGTAGAAGAGATAGCCACTTACTAGGAAAGGCACAAGGCTGCTTTTTTTTTTTTTAATGTTTATTGCAATATAGTTGCTTTACATTGAATTCATTTCTACTGTGCAGCAAAGAGAATCAGCCATATGTATCAGTTCCGTTCAGTTCAGTCACTCAGTCGTGTCCGACTCTTTGTGACTCCATGAATCGCAGCACGCCAGGCCTCCCTGTCCATCACCATCTCCCGGAGTTCACGTCCATCGAGTCAGTGATGCCATCCAGCCATCTCATCCTCTGTTGTCCCCTTCTTCTCCGGCCCCCAATCCCTCCCAGCATCAGAGCATAAATGTAATCGTGTTAGTCGCTCAGTTGTGCTGACTCTTTCTGACCTCATGGATGATAGCCTGCCATGCTCCTCTATCCACAGAATTGTCCCAGCAAGAATACTGGAGTGGGTTGCTATGTCCTTCTCCAGGGGGTCTTCCTGACCCAGGGGTCAAACCCAGGTCTCGTGCACTGCAGGTGGATCCTGTACCATCTGAGCCATCAGGGAAGCCCTTACATAAACACATATCCCATCTTTTGGGCATTTCCTTTCCATTTAGGTCACCACAGATTACTGAGTAGAGTTCCCTGTGCTATCAGGAAGGTTCTCATTAGTTATCTGTTTTATACATGGTAGTGTTACATGTGTCGATCCCAATCTCCCATTTCATCCCACGTCGGCATCCATATGTTTGTTCTCTATGTCTGTGTCTCTGTTTCTTAGGTTCATCTGTATCATTTTGCTAGATTCCATATATCTGCGCTAAGATATGATATTTGTGTTTCTCTTTCTGACTTACTTTACTCTGACAGTCTCTAGGTTTTTGCAATTCAGTTTCCCCATGTGTGGCTGCCAGAGACACAGGTCCCTGATGAAGCTTGATCTCCACATATCTCAGATGAAAGTTCACAAAAAGGCTCCCAAACAAGCCTCCTTGGGGGTTCAGTGGTAAAGAATCCACCTGCTGGTGCAGGAGATGGCGGTTCAATTCCTGATCCAGGAAGACCCCACTTGCCTCAGAGCAGCTAAGCCTGTGCACCACTGTGCATGACTGAGCCTGTGTTCTAAAACCTGGGAGCCACAGCTTCTGATCCCAGATGCCACAAATACTGGAGCGTGCACCCCTAGAGCCTGTGCTCCACAGCAAGAGAAGCCACCACAGTGAAAGCGCATACACTGCAACTAGAGAGCAGCCCCTGCTCATGGCGACTCAAGAAAAACCTGGGAAGCAACAAAGACCCAGCACAGTCGAAATAAAGAAACACATTTTAAAAAGGTTCCCAAAGAATGAGGACTTCCCCAAGATCGGAGTCCTTCTGAAATCTTTGCATGATCTAAAATTCAGATCTTAACACATATAAGCAACATGCAAGGCAATTGACATACACTTTCCTACTCAATCCTCATAAAAATTTTGCCAAGGTTTTGTTTTCTACTTTGACTATGCTAGCCTAACCAATCAATGGTGAATAGGGTCTGTCTAGATCACTTCTGGTCACTATCCCCTGCTTGTATAAAAACATGGATACATCTATAGACTAATACATTTCCAGGACTGGGAGGGCAGTCTGCTCTGATTCAAGTGTTGACCTTGACCTTATTAAGGGATATTTGTTGGTTTGTCCAAGGATGTAAAAAGTGATTTACTAAATGCTGCTGCTGCTGCTACTGCTGCTGCTAAGTCACTTCAGTTGTGTCCGACTTTGTGTGACCCCATAGATGGTAGCCCACCAGGCTCCCCCATTCCTGGGATTCTTTAGGCAAGAACACTGGGGTGGGTTGCCATTTCCTTCTCCAATGCATGAAAACGAAAGGTGAAAGTGAAGTCCCTCAGTCGTGTCCGACTGTTTGCGACCCCATGGACTGCAGCCTACCAGGCTCCTCCATCCGTGGGATTTTCCAGGCAAGAGTACTGGAGTGGGGTGCCATTGCCTTCTCCGAGGAACCCCCAATTTAAGTTTAAGCTTTAATGTTCTTGAGCTGTTCTTATAATTATAAACCATGCCTGGTACCCTTGAATAGTAGTTTCCTCATATTGTAATAGGGATAATAATACCTAACTTATGAATTTTTTAGATTAAACATTGAAATTTTTCCCAATAGGTTATATTTGCTAGCTTGGTCTCACTATTTTTAAGGTCAACTGCTGCTGCTGCTGCTAAGTCACTTTAGTCGTGTCTGACGCTGTGCGACCCCATAGACGGCAGCCCACTAGGCTTCTCTGTCCCTGGGATTCTCCAGGCAAGAATACTGGAGTGGGTTGCCATTTCCTTCTCCAATGCATGCATGCATGCTAAGTCACTTCAGTCATGTCTGACTCTGTACAACCATATGGACAGCAGCCCTCCAGGCTCCTCTGTCCACAGGATTCTCCAGGCAAGAATACCAGAGTGGGTTGTCATTTCCTTCTCCCACAGGTCAACTAGGGAGTGAAGAAAGCACCCAAGTATTGGGCTCTAGCCCAAAACTACATGTTACCTTTGTGTTGATTTTGATGAGATACACTTGGAATCATCACATTTGAATATCTCTAAGCTTGAACAATCTAATTCAATAGAACTTTTGCTCCAGTGGAAAAATAAGATTATCCTTCTAAAACTGAGCCTTGACTAAGTCAAAGATCTCCCTTGGTAAATGTCACATTGCATTTGAAAATATGTGGGTTATTTTCAAATATCTTTTTTTTTTTCCTTTTTTTTTGTTGTTGATGTATGGCAAAACCAATACAGTATTATAGTGTAAAAAAAAAAAAATCAAATATCTTTTGACTGATCCCTAACATAATTTTACAAGAATAAGAGAACCGACTGTGTATGATTTCAATACATTTAGACCTTGAATTTCTGCACCTGGTCTTATGTCTCTGGATATGTTCCTGTGTCTCCTAGTTTATAGTCTATGGGAACTTGAACAGAATTTATATCCTACTGCTGTGTGGAAATTGTATAAATCTTAATTATATCAAATTGGTTCATAATGCTTTTTGGGTCTGCTATATTCTTCTACTTCTCGACTTCTACGTTCATTCTATTCATCTTTGAGAGTTAGATGTTATAACGTCAATGAAAAATCTTAATTTACCTACTTAAATGATTGGAACATATAGTGAGACTATATATAATTTTGTCCCATACTTTCCAAGTCTCCTGTAAATGTATTATCATGTTTTCATAATTTTAAAAAATGAATAAAAGAAAGATAAAAAATAAAACTGAGCCTTGAGAATAATTCACCTGGCATGTCTTTCCATGCACATCTTCTCCTTGAGCTGAGATCAACAAAAAATGCCACACAGTGAACCCATACGGTGTATTGGTGAGACATACAGGATCTGGCATGGCAGGAAAAAGCATTCAATAATTCCATTTCCAACTAAGAGTTGCTTCTTCTGCTGAGGTCCATTGAAAACTGGAAAAGCCCAGTGGTCTGGTGTTCCCTGCTCTAACTTACTGCAGGTCTCCTCACATGGGTCTGGCTGCTTCATGACATCGTTTTTTCTGAGATCTCCATATTTCATCTCAGTCTGGTCTTTGTGTGCATGCTCAGCTGTGTCTGACTCTTTGCTATACTAAGGACTGTAGCCCACCAGGCCCCTCTGTCCATGGGATTTCCCAGGTAAGAATACTGGAGTGGGTTGCCATTTCCTCCAACAGAGGATCTTCCCAACCCAGGGAAAGAACCCTCATCAACTGTGACTCCTGCATTGCAAGTGGATTCCTTACTGCTGAGCCACAGGGGAATCTCAAAGTAAGAAGCAAGGATATTTAGGGATAGGGACAGCCCTGATTTGCTCTTAAAAGGTGCAGGGCCTTTAAAACCAGACTTTTCTGCATCTGTGTCGGGCAAGGCAGAGTGAAGTTGGTTTGGAGCCCAGTCCCCGCTGACTCACAGTGTGGGCACTCTTAACGCGCAGAGAACTGTCCGCTCCAGAGAACAATGTCCCCCTTGTGAAGATCGCTGCATTCCAGAGCCTGGGCTTCCTCCACCACAGGGCTCAGCGTGCCCGGGTGAGGAGGCTGAAGCATTCATGCAAGTGAGACTGTGCGTTCCAGTGTTTTCTGTGGCTCCTCTCCCTTCCTGTCTGAAGGAGTCTAATTGGATGCAGCTGGACCATCCCAGTGCTCTGTGCTTGCAAGCTTGAGAAAGAGGAGTGGGAAAAGCAGTTCCCACCATGCTCTGAGTCCACAGGCCACCGGAGACCCCTGAGATAAGGGCTCAGCGTCTCATTCAAGTCACTGCATGTGTTTTCCCAACTGCCAAGACCCGGCTACACAAAACTGAAGTCACTCTTTAAGAATGTTTACAGATTAAATTTATCTCCAGCTAGAGACACTGGGAATAAAAATTAATAATAAGAAGAATAGTAATAATTTGTAGCATTACTTACCTCCCCAAATAGTTTCCCTGTTGCTATCAGTTGATGGACTACAGTAACTTTGTTCTGAAAACAAGACATTTGCAGACCAGAGTACAAAGAAAAGATAGGTAGCGTGATGGGAAGAGCATGATTTGGGTTCCAGATCCAGCTCTATGAATTACCAATTATGTCATCTCGGGCACATCACTTAAAACTAAAATCTGAATCTCTGTTTCCCCAGGTACAAATGAGCATACGTAAAAGCACATTACCAACTGAAGTGAAGAATTATAAAAAGTGTGATCAGATAGTAACAAAGCTGGGCTTTTTTCATTTCTTTAGTTTTTTTTTTTTTTTGAAAGAGCAGAAAGTATATATCTACATGAATGTATTTCCTTCCAAGAGTTTGTGGAGAGCTTATTCTTATGGTATAGTAATCCTCGGAACACTTTTTGACTCCCAAACTGGAAGTTGATAGAGTGCTTGCTTATGAAACACTTGGCTTTGTATGACATGATTTTAATCACATCCTTTTGTACTTAGTTACTTTTATCTCCATTGATAAGTCACTCCATTTATTTCCTTGCCTGTCTCTGAGTGCTTTTTGGCTCTTCATAAAAATCAAACATTTTTTCAAAATTCAAAGATCTGACATCAGTGAAGAAATCTCCAAGTTTGTTCCTCCACTTTTGTTTTTTTCATTTCCTTAAAATTTATTTATTTTCAGTTGGAGGATAATGGCTTTATATTGTTGTGTTGGTTTCTGCCATACATCAACATGAATAAGCCATAGGTATATATACGTCCCCTCCCTCTTGAACCTACCTCCCACCTTCCCCCCCATCACACCCATCTAGGTTGTCACAGAGTACCGTGTTCCTTCACTTCTTAAATCAATCTATTGCATATTGTGAGCAACCATGCACAGGGTCTACCTTTCCCTGCTGGCTGCTTCACAAGAGAGAAACTTACATTAATTGGATGCTTACTGCATGCCATGCTCTCTCTATGTTAGGTGTTATCTCATGCACATCTGACTTTCTCTTCATAATAATATTGCAAGATAGATAATGTTATCTCTAAAGATAAAGACTGAAACACGGCTATTTTAACTTGTTTTAGTCTCTCTGTTTTGCTAACTCTAACAGATGTGTCTGGAGAAGGAAATCGCAACCCACTCCAGTACTCTTGCCTAGAAAATCCCATGGACAGAGGAGCCTGGTGGGCTGCAGTCCATGGGGTCGCAAAGAGTCGGACACAACTGAGCGACTTCACTTTCACTTTTCACTTTCATGCATTGGGGAAGGAAATGGCAACCCACTCCAGTGTTCTTGCCTGGAGAATCCCAGGGATGGGGGAGCCTGGTGGGCTGCCGTCTATGGGGTCACACAGAGTCGGACACGACTGAAACGACTTAGCAGCAGCAACAACATATATGTCAGTTCTGAGTCAAACATTTTTGAAACACAGGAAAGCTAAATTAGACCTCAGTTCTCTTGGAAACCAGAGTCTGGGTCCTTTTACCTCCACACCAGGTTTCTTCTTTATCCATGAAGACATGCACACCAAATAACCAGCCTCATCATTTTATAGTCACACCTTCTCCCCTTATTTGTTCATTCAACCATATTTGTTGAGAACCTTTTGCTAATATGGTCCTGAAGGGGACATGTGAGACATCCAAGTGTGTATGAGACACTCAGACTTTTCTGACTCTGTATGTTTAAAGTATTCCATTTCCCCAGAGACACAAAGTATCCCAATAGAATCATGTTTAATAATTATTAGAAATGAATATGATACAAAATTAATCCTTTACATACCCTACCACAAGTCGATAATGCTTTGTTCTCAGGACAATCATAAGAATAATTTAGCTGGATTCAGGTAAGATAAAAAGGAGATTTACATATACACAATGAAATATTACTCAGCTATTAAAAATAGCACTTTTGAATCAGTTCTAATGAGGTGGATGAAACGAGTCTATTATATAGAGCGAACTGAGTCAGAAAAAAAAAAAAAAACACCAATACAGTATATTAACACATATATATGAAATTTAGAAAATGCTAACAACGACCTTATATGCAAGACAGCAAAAAAGACACAGATATAAAGAACAGCTTTTGGACTCTGGGAGAAGGTGAGGGTGGGATGATTTGGGAGAAAAGCACTGAAACATGTATATTACCATGTGTGAAATAGATTACCAGTCCAAGTTTGATGCATGAAACAGGGCGCTCAAAGCCAGTGCACTGGGACAACCCAGAGGGATGGGATGGGAAGGGAGGTGGGAGGGAGGTTCAGGATGGGGGCACACATGTACACCCATGGCTGATTCATGTCAATGTGTGGCAAAACCACCACAATATTGTAAAGTAAGTAGCCTCCAATTAAAATAAATAAATTAAAAGCAAACAAACAAACAAAAATTTACTCTAAAATAATTAAACCTTAAAATAAAAAATAAAATAAAGATACATCTAAAAAAAGGGAATGTTTAGAATAGAAATATATATATACACACATAAATAAATATACATAATAAATATATATTGAGTGATATTTGCCCTTTGACTTTCATTATACTATTGGAGATACAATTCTGTGAATCAAACATAATATAATTTATCTCCCACATTGAGCCAGATTGTAACAACAGGACTAGCTTTAGCATCCCACTTGAAAAAAAAAAGTCAAACTAATAAAACATATGAGGTTTTCAAGGCACTGAACATAGAGCAACTAAAGATGGTGATCAGTGACAGACAGAAAACAACTGAGGTGTGCCCTACAATTGTTCCAGTTTCACCTTGAGACAGTTTACCAACCACGCTGCAAGAAGAGGGATCCTAGGCAGAACGTGGTGAACTTCTTGGGTAAAGAAACAAAGATGAGATCTCAGGAAAACCAGGGAAGCCAGCATTTGCAGGAAGAGTATTAAAGAGGTAAATATGCAGAGAAACACAAAGGAGCTTCCTTAGGTTTCCACCAAGATACTGATCCAGACAAGCATGTGAACAAATTGCCCAAGACTGGAGAAAAGAACCATCCAAAGGGAACAGGGCTCAGCTCTCATACATGGCTGGAAATAGTACCTGTTTCCACCAGCCAGAATGGAAAACTCGATGTACCCTCTGCTTTGGGTAGAATACTCAGGAGTCTTGGCTCAGTGATGGAGGAGAAACCCTAAGTTTCTCTGATCTGCCTAATGAATGATTAAAAATAAGACTCTGAAGGATCAAACTTCCTCTAAATAACTGCATTACAGAGTGTGTGGTGGTGGTGCTGATGGTTTAGTTGTGCCTGACTCTTGCAACCTCATGGACTGAAGTCTGGCCAGCTCCTCTGTCCATGGGATTTCCCAGGCAAGAATACTGGAGTGAGTTGCCATTTCCTTCTCGAAAGGATCTTCCCCACCCAGGGATTGAACTTGCATTCCAAGCAGATTGTTTACCAGCTGAGCCACCAGGGAAGCCTTAAAGATCAAGAATATTTATGTTTTATACATATATATATTTAACAAGATAATAGCTATATTGTCTTGTATCCAATCAAAGGTTTTGACCCAGAACTGACACATATGTTAGAATCAGCAAACAGAGAGATTAAAATAGTTATTATAAATGCATTTCAAGTATTTATGAAGCTTAGAGACATAAAAGAATTTTTTTAAGGCTGAATTGAATTCCTAGAGAAAAATTGCAACACTGGATAGGATTAATGTCCTATTAGACATTTCAGAAGAAAAGATAATGAACCTAAAGGCATAGAAATAGAAACAACTGAAACAAACCACTGATAGAATAATAATTTTAAAATGAAAAAGAAGCATAACATGAGTGAGCTGTAGAAAACCTTAAACATCTCTGTATGTACTTTGTCATCCTTGAATTAAAGAAAAAAAGGGCAAAAAACATTTTTTTGAAGAAAATGGTCCCAAACTTTTTTAATTAAATGAAGCTCTAAACTACAGATCTAAGAAGTATAAAGAAAATTACACCATGGCACAATAATCAAATTGCTCAAAACTAACAATAAACAGAAGTTCTTAAAAAACAATCATAACAAAGAAGATACATTTTATGCAAAGGAACAAGTTAAGGATGACAGGAACATCAAAAACAGTGCAAGCAAGCAGACAGGGCAAGACCATCTTTAAAGTTCTAATAGAAACAAAATGCAAACCTTGAATTCTATTAGTTTTTTTTTTTAGTGTTGATCACTCAGTTGTGTCCAATTCTTTGCAACCCCATGAACTATAGCCCACCAGGCTCCTCTGTCCATGGGATTTCCCAGGCAACAATACTGGAGTGGGTTGCCATTCCCTTCTCCAGAGCATCTTCCCAACCCAGGAATCAAACCCGCATCTCCTATGTCTCTTGCACTGCAGTCAGATTCTTTACCATCTGAGCCATAGCCAACAAAAATATCTTCAAAAACCAAAAGAGAAATTAAGACATTTTTGGAATAACAAAAGCTGAAAGCATTATCACCTACAGATAAGCTCTCTGAAAATGTTAAAAGAAGTCTTTCAGGCTTCCTTTCGATTGTTCAGGAAAAGAAACTTTCAGGAAAAAGATATCACATGGAAATATGAATCTGGGCAAAGGAATAAAAAGCAATAAAAATGATACTACTTAAGAAGTAGATTTTTTTTTAATTATGGAAATCATTTCCCATAATAACTGATTGTAAATGAAAATAACAGCATGTATAAGTAAAACATATAACAGCAATAACATGAAGTCTGTAAGAGGAGGCATGTAAACATATCGTATTAAAATTCTAACACCATATGCAAAGTGGCATATCACTTATACGTAGACTGTGATAAGTTAAAGATGTGCTTTGTAAATTCTATAAAACCACTAAAATAAGAAAACAAAGAGCTATACCTAGGAAAAACCAAAAGAGAAGACAAAATGAAGTTATGAAACAATGTACAATTAACCCAAAGGGAAGACAAAAAAGAAGAAAATGGGAACAATAACAGTTGGAATTCTTCTTTTAAATTTTAAATAAGATGATAGACTTAAACCACATTTAAGTGGTATTAAATTTAACACCTTAATTTTTTTTTTAATTTTTATTTTTGCTTTATTTTACTTTACAATACTATATTGGTTTTGCCATACATTGACATGAATCCACCATGGGTGTACATGCGTTCCCAAAAATGAACCCCCCTCCCACCTCCCTCCCCACAACATCCCTCTGGGTCATCCCCGTGAACCAGCCCCAAGCATGCTGTATCCTGCATCGGACATAGACTGGCGATTCGATTCTTACATGATAGTATACATGTTTCAATGCCATTCTCCCAAATCATCCCACCCTCTCCCTCTCCCTCTGAGTCCAAAAGTCTGCTATACATATCTGTGTCTTTTTTGCTGTCTTGCATACAGGGTCATCATTGCCATCTTTCTAAATTCCATATATATGTGTTAGTATACTGTATTGGTGTTTATCTTTCTGGCTTACTTCACTCTGTATAATCGGCTCCAGTTTCATCCATCTCATCAGAACTGACTCAAATGTATTCCTTTTAATGGCTGAGTAATACTCCATTGTGTATATGTACCACTGCTTTCTTATCCATTCATCTGCTGATGGACATCTAGGTTGTTTCCATGTCCTGGCTATTATAAACAGTGCTGCGATGAACATTTGGGTACATGTGTCTCTTTCAATTCTGGTTTCCTCGGTGTGTATGCCCAGCAGTGGAATTGCTGGGTCATAAGGCAGTTCTACTTGCAATTTTTTAAGGAATCGCCACACTGTTCTCCATAGTGGCTGTACTAGTTTGCATTTCCACCAACAGTGTAGGAGGGTTCCTAAAGACCTATATATAGAAAACTATAAAACACTGATGAAAGAAATCAAAGAGGACACTAATAGATGGAGAAATATACCATGTTCATGGATTGGAAGAATCAATACAGTGAAAATGAGTATACTACCCAAAGCAATTTACAAATTCAACGCAATCCCTATCAAGCTACCAGTGATATTTTTCACAGAACTAGAACAAATAATTTCAAGATTTGTATGGAAATACAAAAAACCTTGAATAGCCAAAGCAATCTTGAGAAAGAAGAATGGAATTGGAGGAATCAACTTGCCTGACTTCAGGCTCTACTACAAAGCCACAGTCATCAAGACAGTACGGTACTGGCACAAAGACAGAAATATAGATCAATGGAACAAAATAGAAAGCCCAGAGATAAATCCACACACATATGGACACCTTATCTCTAACACCTTAAATTTAAATAGTCTAGAAACTTCAATTAAAAGATAGAAGTTGTCATAATTTACAAAAAAGAACTGTCCAATTGTATGCTGACTACAGAAACAGATTTTAAATACAAAGATACAAATAGGTTAATTGTAAAAGGATATAAGAAGATACAACATACTAACACTACTCAAAATAAAACTACATTGGCTATATTAATATAAAAATATATATTTAAAGGAAAGATTATTACTTGGAATAAAGAAAATAATTTCATAATGATAATGATAAAATGCATGTAAGTCTTGTACATTGAAAACCATATACAGCGTATAGAAAATTAAAGGTGTCCTAAAAATCAGAGAGAGATACTCTGTTTCTGGATCAGAAAACTCAACATTGTTAAGATATAAATTATAATCAAATTAGCCTATCAGTTCAGTGAAATACCAATAAAAATTTCAACAGGCATTTCACTAGTAATCAACTCATTGATTCTAAAATCCATGTGAAATCATACAGGACCTGAAACAGCCAAAATAAATTTAAAAAAGAATAACAAACTTGGTAGACTCTCACACCCTGATTTTGAGTTACTATAAATCTGCAGTGTGGTATTCATGTAAGAAATGAGATCAGTAGAAGAGAATAGAGTCCAGAAACCAACCCATATGCATTTAGATAATAGATTTTCAACAAAGATGCAAAAGCAATTCAGTGGAAAAGGGATAGCATTCTCAATAAATGATGTTGCAACAATTTGATATCCATATGCAAAAAATAAACTTAAATCCATGTTTTGCATCACATACAAAAATAACTCAAAATATCAATAGATGATAAATTTACATATACAAACTAAAACTATGAAACTTCTTGTAGAATACTTTTGTGAGCTTGAGTTAGGCAAAGAAAACACACTAAAAATAGGATCCACAAAAAAGTAAATTGGTAAGTTGGACTTCATCCAAATTAACAACTTCTGCTCTTTGAAAGACATAAAAGAATGAAAATAAAAACCCAAGAAAAGGGAAAAATATTTACCAAGCATGTATCAGACAAAAGACTTGCATCCAGAATACAAAACAACTCTTCAAAACTCAGTAACAAGAAAACAAAACTCAAAAAACGACAACAAAATAAAAACAGAAAGCTACCTGAAAATGCACATCACTAAAGAAGTTTCAAGCACATGGTAAATAAGAACATGAAAATAATATCTCTATGACTAGTCAATAAGGAAATGCAAATTAAAACCACAATGAGACACCACTGCATACTCTAAGAGAATTGCTAAAATAAAAAGAATGACCTTTTCAAGGGCTGGTGAGGATATGGAACACAAAATCCCTTCTGATGTGATATAAAATGGTGCAACCACTCTACGAGCTGGGTTCTTAAAAAGTTGAACAGGGATCTACCATATGACCCATCCTACCCCTAATTCATCTAGTCAAGAGAAAATAAAACATGTGCCCATAAAGAGATTTGTTCAAACATGCTCACAGTGGTTTTAAATATAATAGATCAGACCTGGAAATAACCCAAAGGCCAACAGCAGGTGAAACAGACCATAGTATACCCAAACAATGGAATAAGAAGGACCACAATATTGCTGTACTATGAATGAATCTGAAAATAATTATGCTGAGTGAAAGAAGGCCGACTACAGAGAACATACTGTATGATTGCTGCTGCTGCTGCTGCTAAGTCGCTTCAGTCATGTCCGACCCCATAGACGGCAGCCCGCCAGGCTCCCCTGTCCCTGGGATTCTCTAAGCAAGAACACTGGAGCGGGTTGCCATTTCCTTCTCCAATGCATGAAAGTGAAAAGTGAAGTGAAGTCTCTCAGTCATCTCCAACCCTCAGCAACCCCATGAACTGCAGCCTTCCAGGCTCCTCCGTCCATGGGATTTTCCAGGCAAGAGTACTGGAGTGGGGTGCCATTGCCTTCTCTGACTGTATGATTGCATTTAGATAAAATCCTAGGAAATGTGAATTCATATATAGTGAGAGGAAGCACACTGGTGTGGGTGGAGGGAGGGGACAAAGAGCAGCAGGAAGGAGCAATTACAAAGGGGCAGAGGGAATTTCAAGGGGATAGGTATTTTCATTGATTGTGGTGATCATTTCACAAGTATATATATGTATATATATACATATGACAAAAAATTGTCATATAAATATGACAAATTATATATGTATATATATACATATGACAACAAATTCCCTGTTTTAACTGTGCATGCTTAGTCACTTAGTCATGTCCGACTTTTTGCGACCCCATGGACTGTAGCCCACCAGGCTCCTCTGTCCGTGGGGATTCTCCAGGCAAGAATATTGGAGTGGGTTACCATGCCCTCTTCCCAATGCAGGGATCACATCCAGGTCTCCTGCATTGCAGGCAATTTACCATCTGAGCCACCAGGGAAGCCCTTAACTATGTTTAATTTGTTTGTAAATAAAAATAATTAGTATGGTTTCTAAGAACAATTCTACTTAAAAAAAAACGACACCTTTGAAAAATCACATTTCCAGCAGACTCGAAAAAAACAATTTTCTGATGAAATATTGATTAAATTGTTCAAAATAAGCCACAGGATATGAATGTTAAACAGTTATGCTAGTTCTGGTTGGCATAACGGCTAGACAGCCTGAAGAAAAAACAATGACAGCTTCACTGAACAGAACTCGGCAGGGCAAGAAGCCTTTTCAGAGCTAACAGGGTCCTTCAGGGCTACGTTACAGTGGGAGGAAATCGCAGCTCTTTCTAGTGGCTTGGTGTGTATTCCTGGGCCCCATTGGCTTCCAGAAAAGCGCGGGAGGAACTTGCCTGAAGGAAGACGGAGAGGGCGGGAAGCTGCAAAAACAGAAAAGCTCCCATAAACCCAACCAGAAAGTCAACACAGAGAAAAGCAGATGGAAAAGTTACACAATTCTGCGGTCCCCGTAGAATGTGCAGAAGGGCTTCGAGGTGTGACAGACAGCGAGAAGGGACATTTAGTTCGTGAAAGGCTAGGAGGCCTGGAATCCTCACCAGATCGACCCCACCCCATGGCAGCAGAAAAACCCAGGCCTGGTACTAGCTGCTCTCCTTTCTAGCTCTTCTCCTTGCACAGGCAGCAAGAGCCTCATGGAGCGGTGACCGAGGCTGACCCCGTGACACTGGGTCCTTGTCTTCATCGTTCGTGACTCCTCAATTCTGCTTCCTGACTCTCCTTCTATTTTGCTGTTTCCTTCTCTCTCTTCCCTTGAATCTCCTCCTTCCTCTCAATCTGCTTTAAATGATATCTGAACAAAGCAGGAAATACATCAATGAAGTATGTGAAAAAACTGTTCCAGCAAATACGTACTAAAGAGCATCGATGTCCCAGAAACTGTGGTGGGCACCAGAGTGAGCCAAGGAAGAATGAACAGCTCAGTGTGAAACCAAAACAGTCAAAGGAAAATGATGCTTTGCAAATGATTCATGCGTGTGCGGAGCACAGGTAATCAATGACAGACGGAGCCAGGGGAAAGGACAGCCAGGCTTGCCCCGCAGAGGTCAGAGCAGAAGAGGTGATTGAGCATATGAAGAGGTGTTCGTCAGTCCAACAAGTAAGGGGGCGGCCAGAAAAATGTGGGCATTCCATGCAGCAACCCAAGTGAAAAAAGCAAATAGTGCTAACGGGAAATTTCTATGATTGCCAAGCAGAAATCCAGTAGAGTTAGAATGAGGATGAATTTATGGCTAAAGTGGATGCCAGTTAAATATTTCCTAGAGCTAGGCTTGTGCAAGCTGCTAGCTCAGGACCATTAATTTTTTTCTCCAGAAAATGGGGAGTTTGACTAAATTATCACTAACTGTGGCTTTAATTTTGTGACCCCATGACACTCCCATGTGTTTGCATTACAGCCTCTGGTCTGTCCCTGCACGTGTGTGCATGTGTCGGCCTGACATATCCATTGTACCTTCCAGAGTGTGGAAGATGAACAGTATCTCACATAAATGAAATCTACAGGCAAACCTCTCCTTTGAAGTCAGAGCAGGTTTTGGCCCAAAGTCTGGTCTTTAGATGTAGTCACAGACAAAGCAAGGTGATCTAAAAGTTAATATTTTCAACAAGCAGTGCCAGGAAGTAATAGATTTGACATCTGCACAAGTTTGCCAGCACCTATATATATATATGCGACTCACAAAGCAATGGTCATATCAGTTCAGTCGCTCAGTCGTGATCGATTCTTAATGACCCTATGGATTGCAGCACACCAGGCTTCCCTGTCCATCACAAACTCCCAGAGCTTGCTCAAATTCATGTCCGTTAAGTTGATGATGCCATCCAACCATCTCATCCTCTATCATTCCCTCTTCTCCTACCTTCAATCTTTCCCAGAATCAAGGTCTTTGCCAATGAGTCTGTTCTTCCCATCAGGTGGCCAAAGTATTGGAGTTTCAGCTTCAGCATCATTTCTTCCAATGAATATTCAGGACTGATTTTCTTTAGGATGGACTGGTTGGATCTCCTTGCAGTCCAAGGGGCTCTCGTTTTTATAGCATAGATAACTACTCACTCTGTGTCCTCCATCACCCTTGTTCTCAGGAAATTATAGAAGATTCAGCAGAAGACCTGCAAAGGACTGTATGCTGGACAAGAACATTCTGTCTGGTTTGTTCCTACTTCTGCTGACCCATCTTGTGATCCCACGCTCCTTGTCTGCCCTGCTGAAATGTAGAATTGTACATAGTCGTTCCAAACTCTCATACTACAAGCAGAAATTTTCTTAGGAGGCCTACAAAATGAATTCCAGATCAAGTCATGAGGCATACTGCAGCCCCTTAGTCTAGCTTCTTCTAGGAATCAATGTGAAAGAGATTAAAACAAACAAACAAAAAAGGCATGGATCATGCAACCAGGTCAGATCCAGCTTGTATTGCAGTTCTGCCCTTTCCTGGTTGAACAATGCTTAGCAGAATGGTGGCTTTCTCTGCATTTCCTTGTCAAGTGTGAGTAATAACATCTAGTGCAAAGGATTGCTGAAAGGATTGGAGTTAATGCCTGTGAAGGGTTTGGCATGGTGCCTGGGAGGTTTTAAGCGCTCACTAAGTGAGTCTAAGATAATATATCCACTGCAGGAGGCCTCGTCTGTGTCTCTGGTGACATATAATAAAAGCTGGGGTTATGAAGTTAATATAAGTGGAAAATGAAATATAGTCCAGCTGCCCTTGAAAATCACTTAAAAAGGTGCCATGGCAGAAACCAACATATTCTTACTCCAACACAGCGCAGTAGTTTTCTTTTCCAACCCAGCAATGTTACAGATTACCTTTTTCGGTTGCCCATAAGACAAAGTAATTGGTTTGTGTTTAGAGACAGCATTCTACCCAGGTTGTAGAGTCATGCAGTTACGGCAGCTGGCAGAAGAAAGAGTGGGATGCTCTGTTTCCTCATCTGCCTAAAAAAATAATAATAACAACACATTAGGTGTCTGTCTTCCTTACAGATTTATCATGAGGGTCAAAATAAGAAAATACAGGGGGAAAAAACTATATTTGGCTCTAAGATACTTATAAGTTAAAAATATTGAATATATCTGACTTCGTGCAGTTGACAGGAAAGCATCCAGAAATTCCTGGTCACAATAAAGAAGACTGAAATAAAGAAGATTTAAAATGTAAAGATTGATACCAATCACCTCTAGTTGTAGCCCAAACTTAATTCTGTAAGTAAAGGGCAAGGGAAGTTAGAGATGCCCAGCCTGATCATAGATAGCAAGTGTGATTTTACCAAAAGAAACTCAGCTGTTTGTATTGTTCCCTTCTGTACAGGCAGAACAGAGAAGGATCTTCTTGGAAGTCAGACTCAGAGAGAATCTAAGAACAAGGTGAAGTTAGTGTAACACAAATTCTCCTTAGTTGATGGGAATCTGAAAAAGCTGTTCCCATCTCTTGAAGTTTCCCTTTTCCATCAGGTCTAATATGCATATTTTAAAGCATTTATCAATTCTAAAACCAGAAGTATCTGAAGTAAGACAGTCTTAGAATTACTGGCAGTAATATATTGTAGTTGTCACTGACTGCATTCGTGAACTTGGACTTGGCTTTTCATATCGTTTTCATTTCTGTGTCTAAAACACTATAAAACAGCTCTTTCAATAAGTGTAAAATAAAAATTTTAAGTGGTATCAAAGCAATGGATCACCATGTGATGACAGCATTCTTGTCTTCCTCCTCCTCTTCCTCCTGCTCCTTGGTGGTTCTTCTTGCATTTGAGGGCTTCTGAAGTGAGATGAAATGCAGTGATTCTACAGAAAAGACATTGCTGAATTACACTCAATTTTAAGATTCTTCGATTTCCTCCTTATCCTGGTTCTAGACTCATGAAAATTGCTTCTAATTATACATTAGCTTCCCAAGTATCTGAAACTAAAAGGCTAGACACATATTAGACACGAGGATCCCAGGAAAGATACTCCTTCTTGTACATCAGTAATAAAGTCTGATTTTTCACTTCCATCACCTGAAGCTTTGACAGGCAGGTTGAAAACCCCTGAATCTGGGCGTTTTGGCCAAACACAGACTCTCAACTGGAAAATCTTCGGGGAAGATGCCAAACCACGGTGATCTCATCACATTTCTGTCCCCCTTCAAGGCTCTGCCTGGGCAGCCAGCCGGACTCCTACAGGACATCACTGTCCTCTCTCTCCCTGCACAACTTGGTCTTAACACTTCGTGCAGCATCTTGCATTAAATCTCCCTCATGTGTCAGTCCTGCCATTTGCCTTCACATTGGATCTTGCCCTCGCCTTGCCCTGCTCTCTCTGGCAAGAGAGCTGATCTCATTCAGCCTGCATTTCCCAGGTCCTTGTGCAGATGCTTCAGCCTGGATTCTCTCAAGGTGAGGGAAGAACAAGCAATGAGAAAGGGAGCGAAAGGGCAAAGCCAGAACTTCCCTTCTGTCCCTTTACCTCAAAGGGGCCGGCAGCTGCTGGCTCTGTCTGCTCTGTCTCCGGCTCCCCAGGAAACTTGTGGTTCCAGCTTGCTCCAGGGGACCCCAGCCCCTTGGCTCTGGTCACTCCACCTCCTTCCTTTGTCCATCCTGCTGAGCAGTAGGAGCTTTTCCGTGCTGTCCCCAATTTCTGTATTGCCCTCCACTCCCTGCCTTCCAATCCTGCGTAAGCCATTTCCTGCAACAGCTGGCCTGGTTTGTTTCCCTGGTTGCATCGTGACTAATACCTACAGGTCTGTACCCTCAACATGATTATGAGCGGCTGGAAGTCAAAACCCCACCCCATGTCTCTGTACACTTACCTTTGAGTGGGTACATGATAAATTGTTGTCCAGTTGAAACTATGTCACATGAGGTTTAAGCTGACAAATCTGACAGACACGAGATGTCATTTTTTCCCTTTTTTGACTGCACTGCACAGCTTGAATTGAACCTGGGCCAAGGTAGTCAAAGCCCAAAATCCTAACCATTAGGCCACGAGGGAACGCTTGCTGTTCATTTTAAATGGAGACATTTGTTGCTGTAGTTAAAATATGACTTGATTTAAGAAAATCACATGTACACATTCATGCCCTTTCTGGGAGCATGGGTACTTGTAAAATAATTTCCTTTGAAATAATCACTGAGCATTAACTGAGCACCTAGTAGGCACCTTAAAGAGACGATTTGTAATTCTCATCATTAAGTTCTGTGATGTGCAGTACTGGACCCATTTAACAGATGAGGAAACTGAGGTTCAGAGGTGTTGAGTAACTATTCCAAGTTCACACACTTGGCTTGTAACTTGGTCTAAACAGACTCCACTAATGTTCAAACTTTAAGCACTGCAAAAATCAAATATTTGTTTAAAAAAAAAAGGCAAAATTAAGGTCCGTGCTCAAAGAATCTAATTTAGCAAGTCAGAGGTGTGACCCATTTACAACATGCACGATGTGAATATTCATTTTTAACATTCCCATCTGATTTGGATGCATTTTCAATCACATCTTGAGAAATACTGAACTAGAGCACAAGGAAAATATATCTGTGTCAAATTAGCTCACTTGTACACCCCAAGAGCCTAGTCAAGGGCCTGGTACTTAGCCAATGATCAATAAATTATGGTAGAATTAATAAATGAATGAATAGCTTAATCATTTCTGATTGAGTTCAAATCCTGTATATTCTCTATTACTATTCACTAGCTCTTATTTTGGATACCATTCCAAAGCTTATTCATTTATTAACTCATTCAGTCAACCCTGGCTTAACCCAACCATACTTTTGATTTCCCCTTACTGAAATTTATATTATTTTCCTTATTTTTTAGATACGTAAACAAAACCCCAGAGAGATAAAATGACTTGTACAGAACCACCCAGCTCACCTCTTTGATGACAGAATTTGAACTACTTATAGTTTTTTTTTTGTTTTCCTGCTGCTCTTCTAGATTGAGTCTGGAATATCCAGATAATGATGAAAATGCATGCATTTTTTGACCAACTATAACCACAAAGCAATTTAGCATCATCTCATTTCCCCTCCACAATAATATGCATTATCCTCCTCTTATAGTAAAGTTATTGAAAATTAAATCTGTCAGTAATTTGGCAAGCCACACAACCATGAAATGGTTGGGTCATTTAATCTAACTTACCTCTTATTTGAGCCTGAAATTTCCATATTTGGAGCAAATTCATTTGTTTCTGAATTGTCCTTATTTTCCCAGAATCATTTTTTAAGTATAACTATTTATATGCAAAATTATTACTATTCACTCTGGAAATAAAAAAGGGGGAGAGGGGCACAGAAAGGGCACTTGTTGGATTGCATATGAGTTCAGATATAATCCAGGATCTAATTTTATTTTCTTAACTGATAAACAGATCACTAATTCAAGACAGATTTGACTTTTGTTGAAGCACAAAAATATATAAAATGACCACAATATTAAACTTTCCAAATAGTTGCAGCAACATTTCTTTATAAATTTTAGTATTACTCTTGAGTATTATCACATTTGACATAATTATACCTTATAAATACCTCAAACTTGTAATGACATCCTTTCAAGAATTATTACTAATTATTGTACTTGACATGACAAATTAAACATGTTGTTTGATGTAATTACACTAAATAATTCAAAATGCTAATTATGCTTAGAAATAGCAATTAGCATAATTAAAGAAAAAATACTGCTGGAAATTTCAATACTGATTCAGTATCACAAACTGGAATTTTTCAGAAGATTTTAATAAAGATTGACTGATGTGATTTATAAAATTGTAACTTTAATCGAGAATGATGAAATATTATTAAAGACTTTATATGTCCCAGAAGAGACAATAAGAAAATAAAAGGGAAGAACTTGATCTCGTGTAAAGGGCTAAGTCTGCAGAGGTAGTCGGACTTGAGTGTGAATCTGACCTGGCCATTGCTGGTTGGATAACTCTGGTTTGGAGACGGAATCTTTCTGGCATTTGTTCTCTGCCAGTGGAGATTGTATTTGCCTCAAGGCCTGATGTAGAAATCGGTCTTGGAGAGATTTTAGCGCTTCTATGTTCATTGCAATGCTATTCACAAGAACCAAGATATGGAAACAACCTAAGTGCCCAAGAAAGGATGACAGGATAAAGAAAGTGTGGTTTACACACACAGCAGGATATGATTCAGCCATTAAAAGGAGGGAAATTCTGCCATTTGCAACAAGAGGGATGGATCTTGAGGACATTATACTAATGAAATAAGCCATTCGTAGGAAGACAAATGGGCTTCCCTGGTGGCTCAGCTGTAAAGAATCTGCCTGTAATGCAGGAGACTCAGGAGATGCAGATTCAATCCCTGGGTCGGGAGATCTGAAGGAAGAAATGGCAACCCACCCCAGTACTCTCACCTGGAAAATCCCAAGGACATGGAAGCCTAATGGGCTACAGTCCACAGGGTTGCAAAGAGTCAGATGTGACTAAACAACTGAGCATGTGCACCTGCACAGAGACAGATATGGCATCATTCCGCATATATCAATAGTCTGAAAGAGCGAAATACATACAACGCAAGAATGGAATGGTGGTTGTCAGAGGCGGGGGAGGGGAAAGTGTGGTGACTGTTATTGACCTACATGCATGAAGTTTCAGTTCAGGCAAATGAATCTCTGGAGGTCTACTGTACGACCTCAAGCCTACGGTCAACTACAATGTGTTGTGCATTTAAAAACAGGTTAAGAGGGTTGATCTCATGTGTTCTTAGCAGAATAGAACAGTTTGGGGTTTTTTAAAGAATAAGCTAAGGGCTTCCCTGGTGGCTCAGCTGGTAAAGAATCCACCTGTGATGCGGGAGACCTGGGTTTGATCCCTGGGTTGGGAAGAAACCTTGGAGAAGAGAAAGGCTACCCACTCCAGTATTCTGGCCTGGAGAATTCCAAGAACAGTATAGTCCATGGGGTTGCAAAGAGTCAGACACTACTGAGCAACTTTGAGTTTTTCACCGCTTTCAAGGACATAAAATGCCTGACATAGCACATGACCCCTAGGAAGAGCTCAAAAAATTTAGGCTTCATGTATCCTATTCATTAAACATAGAAATATATTGGATGTGAAACTCTAGGTTACTTGGAGAAAAAAGAACGGAGGTAGAAGGTAGTTAAAAAATAAATGATCTAAGAAGGAGGGGAAATGATCTCTAACAAATATGCTTTACAGGATAAGATGAGGTGGTATTTGGATGCCAGCAAATTTGGAAACTCAGCAGTGGCCACAGGACTGGAAAAGGTCACTTTTCATTCCAATCCCAAAGAAAGGCAACGCCAAAGAATGCTCAAACTACTGCACAATTGCACTCATCTCACATGCTAGTAAAGTAATGCTCAAAATTCTCCAAGCCAGGCTTCAGCAATACGTGAACCGTGAACTCCCTGATGTTCAAGCTGGTTTTAGAAAAGGCAGAGGAACCAGAGATCAAATTGCCAACATCCACTGGATCATGGAAAAAGCAAGAGAGTTCCAGAAAAACATCTCTTTCTGCTTTATTGACTATGCCAAAGCCTTTGACTGTGTGAATCACAATAAACTGTGGAGAACTCTGAGAGAGATGGGAATACCAGACCACCTGACCTGCCTCTTGAGAAATCTGTATGCAGGTCAGGAAGCAACAGTTAGAACTGGACATGGAACAACAGACTGGTTCCAAATAGGAAAAGGAGTACGTCAAAGCTGTATATTGTCACCCTGCTTATTTAACTTATATGCAGAGTACCTCATGAGAAAGGCTGGACTGGAAGAAACACAAGCTGGAATCAAGACTGCCGGGAGAAATATCAGTCACCTCAGATATGCAGATGACACCAGCCTTATGGCAGAAAGTGAAGAGGAACTAAAAAGCCTCTTGATGAAAGTGAAAGAAGAGAGTGAAAAAGTTGTCTTAAAGCTCAACATTCAGAAAACGAAGATCATGGCATCTGGTCCCTTCACTCCATGGGAAATAGATGGAGAAACAGTGGAAACAGTGTCAGACTTTATTTTTTTGGACTCTAAAATCACTGCAGATGGTGACTGCAGCCATGAAATTAAAAGACGCTTACTCCTTGGAAGGAAAGTTATGACCAACCTAGACAGCATATTCGAAAGCAGAAACATTACTTTGCCGACTAAGGTCCATCTAGTCAAGGCTATGGTTTTTCCAGTAGTCACATATGGCTGTGAGAGTTGGACTGTGAAGAAAACTGAGTGCCGAAGAATTGATGTTTTTGAACTGTGGTGTTGGAGAAGACTCTTGAGAGTCTCTTGGACTGCAAGGAGATCCAACCAGTCCATTCTGAAGGAGATCAGCCCTGGGATTTCTTTGGAAGGAATGATGCTAAAGCTGAAGCTCCAGTACATTGGCCACCTCATAGGAAGAGTTGACTCATTGGAAAAGACTCTGATGCTGGGAGGGATTGGGGGCAGGAGAAGAAGGGGACGACTGAGGATGAGATGGCTGGATAGCATCACTGACTCGATGAATGCGAGTCTGAGTGAACTCCAGGAATTGGTGATGGACAGGGAGGCCTGGCATGCTGCGATTCATGGGGTCGCAAAGAGTCGGACACGACTGAGTGACTGAACTGAACTGAACTACCAGTGTGCGTGGCACAGTCAGCTCTTCATAATTAATTGTTTCTTTTCCCATTTATAAAAACAGATTTTTTTTAAACAAAAATTGAAGTATAGTTGATATGTTAATTTTTACTATACAGCAAAGTGACTCAGTTATACACATATACACCTTCTTTTTTATATTCTTTTCTTTCATGGTTTATCACAGGCTATTGAGTATCATTCCTTGTGCTGTACAGTAGAGCCTAGTTGTTTATCCATCCCATATATAATAGCTTGCATCTACTAAGTCCAACCTCCAAGCCCAACCCTCCCCAGTGCGTGCATGCTAAGTCACTTCTGTGGACCGTAGCCCTCCTGGCTCTTCTGTCCATAGGCTTCTCCAGGCAAGAATGCTGGAGTGGGTTTCTATGACCTCCTTCAGGGAATCTTCCTGACCTAGGGACTGAACCATGTCTCCTATGTCTCCAGCTCTGGCAGGCAGATTCTTTACCACCAGGGCAACCTGGGAAATCCATTATTTAACATACTCTACAAAGAAAGGGTCAAGATTTTAAGTTCAGGTATTTTAAACTCCCTTTACCTATAAACTCTCAGAGAGCAGGGAGAGCATCTTTCTAACCATGCTATCCTTGGCTGACTCTCATACCACTGCTCCACCTGGGAAACTTGAAAAATTTAGACGTGTCCAAAATGAGTAAGTTGAATCGGGATTTGAACCCAAGTCTGAGACTGAAGTAGTCTCTTTGCATTGTGTTTCTCTGTCTTAGGGAGCAGGTCTACCCCAGTCAAGGCCCCTCTTTACCTGGCTCTTGTGGGCTTGTTCTCTCATCCTCCACGAGGGCTGCAGCCACCTCTGCTTCTGCTTTCCAGAGATACCGCTCTGCGGGACTCTCCAAGGGAATGTCAGGACTAGAGAGGCCGAGCTAAGAACTAATGTTAGTCGCTCAGTCCTATCCGACTCTTGGCGACCCCATGGACTGTAGCCTGCCAGGCTCCTCAGTCCGTGGAATTCTCCAGGCAAGAATGCTTGAGTGGGTTTCCATTCCCTTCTTTAGGGGCTCTTCTTGATGCAGGAATTGAACTCGGATCTCCCCCACATTGCAGGCAAATTCTTTACTGTCTGAGCACCACCTTTATTTGGATCTTGACAGTTTTCTTCTCATCTGTAAAACACTGTGATACAGCAACTTTTTGTCTAGGAAAGGCAGCCTATCAGACATCTCATCAGGGAAGAATGACTGTCAAAGACACTCATTTTTTTTTTCAAGATAAAAAGACAGACAGACTCTTATTACCGTCTAAATGAGCTGACTGGCAGGAACTCACTCCCCGGGGAGGTTGGGGAAAGGCTTTGACTATGGGGCTCATGAGCCTTGTGGAGGCAGCTGACACAGGTCTGTGAACCCAGCCCATGATTACAGACTGGACCACTCATCCTCAGACCTCCAACTTCACAGCACAGAGGAGTTCCTGCAGCCAAAATGAGAGAAGAACAAAACGAAGTGGGTCCTCAGTTTTACAGCCCTACTGTGTGCAAGTAACTTTGCTAAGCCCTTTGGGGGCAGCAGATGGGGTGGAGTTGGGGTGGGAGAGCAAGACATGTTTCCTTATAATTTTATCCTGGGAACTCAGGCATGGTACAAAGAACATGGTTCATAGAATCAGGAGAAATGATTTAGGTGCAAAGAAAGAGAGGCGATGATTTAATCCATGGATTGTGTGGTGTGAACAGGTCCCAGTTTTTAAGGAACATGCGTGGCTGGGGAGAAATGCCTTCTAGAGACAGAGAGGGTTAAGCACCAGTCTCTGCCACTTACCTGCTGGGTGACCTGGGGAAAGTTCCTCAACTCTGAGTCTAAAGTTACTCAGATATAAAATAGGTGAGGGTCATAGAGTGGCTAGAATCAAACTTGAAGGGCCTCTTTCTCCTGTGCTTCGTGTCCCCCGGGGAAGTCACGCTGAGATGCTTTTCTGCGAGTCTCATCTTCATTCCTTTCCTCTTAAGCCACCGTCATTTAGTCGACAACCTAACTGAAAACACTGAGGATTAATTCCCCATCTATTTCAAGTGTACAGGTCCTCATCTTTTCTGGGGTCGGCACATACTACAGGAAACATCCCAATTGCAGAAATGTTAACTATCCTAGCCAACTTCCCATGTAAGTGTAGGAGCCAAGTTGTTGCCATTTTGTCCTCCTGGGTCCATTCTCCCCTGGCTTCTTAGCCTAGCATGGAAGGCGTCTCCAGCTTCCTCCCCTTCTGGCTCCTTCAAATTTATCTTCTGGCCTTTTGTATCATGGCTTTCCTTACTATCTCCAGGGCTAAAAGACTCCAGATGGTGCTTCTTCCAGGTCTGAGCTGGAAAGGTGGTAGATGTACACCAATCTATCTTCAGTGCAGTGAAGAATCCACTACAGAAGTTTAAGGATGAGTGTGAGATGACCCTCGGAGGACGTGTAAGAAGGCTGCATTGCTCCAGACAGAATGGCCAGAGAGAAAAACCTAGCCCAGAGGCGGAAGCCTCTGTTAGAAATGCTGGTTTGTTTTGATTTGTGTTTTCTAAATTGGAGGAAATATGAGCGTGTAATAAGGTGAAGAAGAAAAAAAAAGTCAGAGGAAATACAGAGTTTAAGTGTATTAGAGAACTGGAGAGAGACTGAGCATGCAGACAGCCTGGGAGAACATAGCTGGGGAAGGTCTGGCAAGAGGAAACCCCATCTTGTAGGAGGTGGTAAATGCCAATTGTCCCCCAGGGATTGCTAATGGAAGGCTGGGAGAGAGAGCTCTCAGATGCAGGAGGAAGTTAGGATCCTTCAGCTTCAGCTTGGGAATCTGGGATATGTCATATACGGCAGGAATAAGGGAGAGTGGGAGGGCGGGAAGAAAGCACAAAGTTTCGTGAACACTTCCCACATTGATATCTATTAACGTATTGAGTTATCATGGCATAAACCCAGGTGTGCTCTCACAACTGAGAGACGTTAGATAACTGTCCTCGATGTTAGATTGTCATCTGTGGTCCAGCTAGGATTTGAAACTGGGTCTATCCAACTCCACAGATTACGTTTGTCTTTTTTTTTTTTCTCTCTCTCCCCTATTTACCCATGCTTCTTCCTGCTGCTGTCAACAATTTTTTTTGTTAATGAGTTTATATAAGGTCGAGTGTTCTTTTATGGTCTTCTGAGCTACCAGCCAAGAAAAGTCTTTGCATACCAATAAATGAATAAGAAACCGATTTTATTTCTTGGAATCAAAAGAAAATAGAAATCAAAAAGTCTCTTCTTGGATTTCCTTTCTCAGCTGAGTACCATTATGCTAACAGTAGGTCAAATTGGACATCTACAGAGTTGTCCAGGACTTCTTTCTCCTGGGACATGTCTCATGACTTTACTTCCTAAGCAACTTACCCTCCCTTCTGGGTTCCGATTTCTCACTTCACTTCCCCAGAAGGCCTTTATCTGCTTCTTCAGCTTTTCTTCTTGTCCAGCCTCATCTCCCTTTCCATTCCTTATGACCCTACACCCCCTCAGACATTAGGGTCTGTTTCTTATCCCCTCAATTATTCTGTACACTCATGGCCATGATGGCAGGTGTCCTACTTTCTGGGGGGCCAGCTAACTCCTGCTTCTGTCCTGGTATACCTGTCTCACAGACATCTATTTGGCTTGCAAAGCCTTCTAAGGAGCCTTCTTGACCTATTTTCTTCTCCCCTCCCCTCAAGAGAATTTTATTCAAGTCTTTGTACAGAATTCCAGGAGAGAATCGCCTTTGCACCCGCTTGCTTGTACATCTCCTCCTCTTACTATCCTGTGAGCACCTGGATTGCAGAAGCGTTCCAATTCATCTGTACATCCCAGGATCTGGGACGTGTGTGCTGAATGAAGAAATTAATGAATGAATCGATCAGTCAATCACAATTGACCTTTGGCTTGTTGTTGTTGTTCAGTTGCTCAGTCATGTCCGACTCTTTGTGACCACGTGGACGGCAGCACATCGGGTCTTCCTGTCCATCACCATCTCCCAGAGCTTGCTCAAACTCATGTCCATTGAACTGGTGATGTCATCCAACCATCTGAACCTCCATCATCCCCTTCTCCTCCTGCCTTCATTTTTTCTGAGCATCAGAAACTTTTCCAATGAATTGGCTCACCAGGTGGCCAAAGTATTGGGCTTCAGCATCAGTTCTTCCAATGAATATTCAGGGTTGATTTTCTTTAGGACTAACTGGTTTGATCTCCTTGAAGAGTCCCTTGGATTCTCAAGAGTCTTCTCCAACACCACAGTTCA
The DNA here is from genome assembly GCF_023091745.1 of Budorcas taxicolor. Classification (NCBI taxonomy): domain Eukaryota; kingdom Metazoa; phylum Chordata; class Mammalia; order Artiodactyla; family Bovidae; genus Budorcas; species Budorcas taxicolor. Next base: position 144,694,627 of record NC_068920.1, on the reverse strand, counting down.
AAAGTGTCAAAAGCACTAGCTGCTGCTGCTGAGTCACTTCAGTAGTGTCTGACTCTGTGCGACCCCAGAAACCACAGCCCTGCAGGTTCCTCTGTCCCTGAGATTCTCCAGGCAAGAATACTGGAGTGGGTGGCCATTTCCTTCTCCAATGCATGCATGCATGCTAAGTCGCTTAAGTCGTGTCCAACTCTGTGTGACTGTACGGACAGCAGCCCACCAGGCTCCTCTGTCCAGAGGATTCTCTAGGCGAGAATACTGGAGAGGGTTGCCATTTCCTTCTCCACAAAAACATTAGACCTTTGGCTAAACAACCATATATTTTCCTGGCCTATGTTGAAATTTGTCATGATGTCGATTGGAAGGAAAAGCCTTTATAAATATAAACCTAAAACTCACAAAACCTCCTTTTTGTCTTCTTTTATTTTTCAGAGGCTTTGAGCTGCCCATCAGAAGCTTGAGTGGGCAATTAGGATGACAGCCCCAGTGATTATGACCAGATTCTGCAACCCCTAAGTGGTAGGAAATTGGGGCTTTGTGTAGACTTGAACATATTTCCTTATTAAGAAATCACAGTGATTTTATGAAAGTCACAAAGGAAATGTTTTTACTAAGAAATCACATGCTGTAACTAATGAGGAGAGAAAAAAAAATTTTTTTTTTCAAAGCTCACATACTAACAGTTTGCCTAACAATAAAATAATGTACTCAGGAAATTCTAATCTTACACTTGACCTAGTTGAATAGAAAGATGGTAATGATCTGAAGCCCCGGTGGATAAAAATGCATTCTACATGTTAACAGCTTGCATTCGTGTGTCTCTTGCTACTGTCAGAGGTGCTTTCTCACCCCCGCAATGGGTGGGTAGCTTTTACACACTTAGCAGGTATGGAAACTGAGGCTCTGATTTGTCAAGCGACTTATCTGAGAACATGCAATGATGCAGAGAGAGCCAAGACATCAGCCCAAGTCTGATTCTCACTGCTCCAGGGCCATACCTCTTGGTGTTGTGTACATATACCATGTACTGAAATCCAAATAAATAAACTTAGAGGTTAGTACTGTCAGCCACAAGTTGGCACTGGCCATGGACACTTGCCCTCTACCTCTACAAGGACTTGCCATGTGCTGCTGTAGCTGCTGAGCTCCAACACCCCCTGAAGGAGTTCAAGATGGAGAGCAGAAATGAGGCACCCTGTGCTCCAGGAAAATTGTCAGGACAGGTCTTCAGACAGTTGGATAGTCTCAGGAAATAATTTTATAAGCCCAATTCTTGCATCTGCTCGTATGTAGAAAAGCACTAGAATCCTTCGCGGCGATGACTGTTTCTTGTGACTAGCAGAAAGCTCATAAGACCAGCAGAAACTTTCTAAAAACTGTGCTTTATTTCGTGATCTCCCCCTTCTCTAAAACTGCATATGTACTGCCCTTCCCTACCTCCGTCTTTGGAACCGTTTCTCAGAAATATCTGAGGTGCTGTTTCCCTGGCCGCAGTCTTCATATTGCCCCAGCTCTCACGCTGTGCATTCTGTTTCAACCGGCAATAAGAAATCATTACAAACACTACTAAAAAATCTGATAGAAGCTCCTTGACTCTTCTTGAAACTCTTTTCAATAAATCCTTCAAAAAATAGTTTTAAATGAAGGGGAAAAGGAGGAAAATAAAACTTAGAACCGAAGATACTCTGGTCTTAGTCCTGGATTTGGTGATAAATGCACTGTTGACCTTGAGTGAGTCAATTTAGCAGACTTGACCCCAGTGAAATAAGGTTTGTGAGCTTAATTTCAAAAATATACCTGTTTCTGACTGGCTTCTGTTATGGGAAAGCAGATGGCAAAACTCAAGTTAAAAAAAAAAATTCAGGGTATCTTTTCAATGGCCAATTCTTAGAACGGAAAGAATCCAGAGACAGGGATGGGGTCAGCTGGTCAGCACCCAGCACCCCTCAATATTCATTTCAAGTCAATTAATGAATTCATGAATCAATTTTCCATTCTTGCATTTTAAGTAGGGGTTGAGTTTCAAAAAGTGTGTCTTCCTGTGGATGCTCCTTACACATTTTACATGTCATGTTGTCTACCAGTATGGGCAACATAAACTGCCAGCATTGGGATAACATTAAAACAAGTAGTTGTACAAAAAGAGAACAGAATTAGCAGCAGATATCAGAGAGTGACACAGCTAAGGCCGAATGACAAGTTTCCAGGGGGTTATTATGAACCCCCGACTGAAGGAGAATTGATACCTTTTTATGATATGTTTTACTTACAATCAAATCTCATCCTCCTTTAAATGCAAGGATGTTGTGAATGTGACTTTTCTTCTTGGAAACCGTAAAGAAAAAGTGAATCCACATGGTTTAGGAGTTCAGTGGAAAAGTCCTCTGAATGCCAAAGGTCTCATATTGACTCTGATATATCATGTACAGAATTCTTCCCTCAGTATTATACACCATAATTACCACTGGAAAATGCCAAGTTCTGTTTATTTCTATAATGCCTACCTTTCTGATCTTAACTGCATACTCAACATGTCTTTCTGATCTTCGTTATTGATAATAATCTCTTCGATGGCTATTAATTCAATTGATCAGTATTAAGCAAGATTCGTGGGTCAAGAGATTGATTCAAAACATTTAGACATGTTCCAAATGGCACTGTGTTCTGGGCACTGGAGGTAAACTGGTAAACAAGCACACAATCTCTTGCCCTGGAGGGCTTGTCAAACTAACAGGGAAGTCAAGTATGTAAAATCAAATGCCATTTAATGTGATAAGCATGGTAATAAAAATAGAGTACATGGCACAGTGAGCCCTAAAACAAGGGTCACCTAATTCGGAATGAGAGAGGCTTTAGTCAGCACAGACTATTATGTGATAATCACCAGCAACCCTAAAATTGTAACAGTGTACAATAAACCCCTTCACACAATGATCACAGTTTGATTTGGGGTTGATTCCACACAACACCTTTATTCTGGAATCCAGGCTAAAGAAGTCACCCCTGCCTGGAACACGTGAATCAGAAGACAAAGAGGGCCTGTAGGACATCTTGACAGGTTAGAAGTGCCACTTGCCACTTCCTGTTTCATTTCACTGGCCAAAGAAAATCACCTGGGCAAGGGCTGGCTTTGTTTAATGCCCCACATAGAGGTGTCCAATAAGGAGTGGCACTGAATATTTTAAATAATAATGCATACTACCACAGAGGAAATGCCTGCCATCTATAAAGGCTTGAGCATGAGGTAAGATGGGGGGTCAGTGAGAAATGATATGAGGGCAGAAAACAGATATGGGGATTTTAGGTTACTAAGAAGCTTGTCCTTAACCCTATGAAAAATCATACAGTTGGTAGGTTTTCACCTAGGGGAGAAGGAAATAACATAGTTAGATTTTCAGTTTAAACACAGCATCCTGTCTATGTTGTGGAAAATGGTTTGTAGGCAACACACTGCTGGCAGGAGCAGAGGAAGAGTTGATGGAAAGATGAGCTCAGGCAGTTAGATGGGGATGGAGAGGAAAGAGAGAGATGAGAGCTTGAAGAGGCAGGAGGCTTTGGCTGCACCTTATATGGACTCAATCCACTCATAGGATGCACTTTTGTCCATGAAATGATTCATGAATACTAGTAAAATGTCTGTTTTATTTGCAAAGTGCAACAGAGGATCTGCATAAATACTTGCTGTCAGGCTCTGTGTGGTTTCTGAGATCTGTGAGAGATTTTGATGGCTTCATGGAGGCTCCTGCAGGTGCAGCTTTGACGAGAGATGAGAACCACAGCCAGATGTGCTCAGCGCACAGGACCCACTGAAAGAGGACCCATTTGTTTGTGTAGCACATCTCAACTCACTAACTGGAGTTGTGCCAGATGTAGAGGCTTTGCAGGGAGATAGACCTGAAATCCAGGCTTCCCTGTGGCTCAGACAGTCAAGAATCTGCCTGAAATGCAGGAGACCTGGGCTCAGTCCCTGGATCAGGAAGATTCCCTGGAGGAGGGCATGGCAATTCACTCCAGTATTTCTGCTTGAAGAATCTCCTGGACAGAGGAGCCTGGAGGGCTACAGTCCAGAAGGTTGCAAAGAGTCAGACATGACTGAAATGACTTAGCACACATGCAGAACTGAAGTTCAGTCCCCATATGGCTACTCACAAGCCAGTGGAGCATTCTCAATTTACATCATTTCCATGAACCGGTTTTCTCATCTGTATGGAAGGGAGGAGATGGGTTGGAAAATAAAGAATAAAGAAAAGGATATTAGTCAGAGTTCACCAGAGAAATAGACCAAAAGGAGAGAGAGAGAGAGAGAGAGAGAGAGAGAGAGATTTACTTTGAGGAAATGGCTTATGCTACTGTGGAGACTTGGCAAGTCCAAAATCTAATGCAGTGGGACAGTAGGCTGGAGATTTGGAAGAGCTGGAATTCAATTTCCAAGGCTATTTCTTGGTAGGATTTTTTTTCTTGTTCAGTGGGATCAGACCTTTGGTCTATTCAAACCATCAACTGATTGGTTGAGGCCCACCTATTTATGGAGAGAGAGTAATCTGCTTTACTCCAATTAAATGTTACTCATCCAGAAAAAGAACCCTTCACAGAAACATCCAGAATAACATGTGACCAATTATCTGGGCCAATTTGACATATAAAAATAACTTTCTAGAAGGAAAAAGAGAAAAAGAGAAGTAAAAGAAACATTTTTAAGCATGATATTCTCTGTTAAAAGTCCAGGACCTTGTAGTCACTCATCCAATTATAACTTAATTTAGTATTGCTGTTATTATTTTTACAGTCCATCCTTCTTTCACAGACAAAGAGACTGAGATTTTGAGATGTGAAATCCCCCACCCAGATATATGCAGGTTCTTCCTGTCCTCTGTTGAAGTCATTCAATCAGTCATTGGACGTTCTTGATCATTTTTCCATCTGTGGCTCATTCTGAGAAGGGCAGAATACTTAGGTTTTGTGTCTAACTGACTTGATTTCCCATTCAGCAGGCACCAATCGGAACGATCAACTGAGAGGACAATTGAATTCATTTGTAAATAACAGAAACAAAAACTGACCTAATTTACATTGTTGAGTCAGGCTCCAGGGCGCCCAGCTCTGCTTAAAGGGAGCTAAGTTTGCCAATGGGCTTTGTTTCACGTGGACATCATCTAGTCATTTACTGATTCAACAGAACGTTATGCACATATACTGTAATATTATATGCCTAACATAGGGCTTAACTTTGAAGGAACCCAGAAAAGTGGAGAACACAACCAGAGTTGAGTTCTTACATTCCCCTCATTATATTCACAGGTATGACCTCATTTTATCCTCGTTTTATTTTAAGCTGGGCTCAACTTTGGGAGATATGAGTCTTCCTGGTTTTGTTTGTTTGTTTTCACTGATGAGTAGGTTGTAAAAGGGCAGGCTGCTGCCCTCCTGCCTCATGATTACACGAATGGAAAGTGGAAACATTGGCGTAAGTGTTCAATTGCTGCCCTGGATGAGCAGTGAGGGGTGGGAGATGCAGGTGGGGCAGGGGACCAAGCACCCAGGAAAGTGGTGAGAAGAGGGCAGTGCAGAATTGTATAGATCCGTAAAGCCAGGTTCATAAGAACCAGCCCCTTTGGAGGGCCAGAGAGGTCCAGTAACGAGCCTGATTCATCCTGCACGTGAGTAGCAAAGGCAGAGGAGAGCATCCACAGGCACCGAAGGGACGCACTTCCTCTGGCTAACCCCTTAGCATCCCTCCAGCCAAAGGCAGCTGTACCCTGCCCTGCAGCTGTTCCCTGAAGACAGAGGAACAGAGCTCTGGCTGAAGAGTAAGCTCTGAGTTGGAAAAGAAAAAGGCCTTGAGTCCCAGCCCTGCTGTGGGCTCTTAGGTAAGCAACTGGCCCATCCCCTAGAGCAAGGATAAGCATACTGGCTTTGCAAAACTTGCCCGAGGAAATGATGGCATGACTATAGACAATAAATTGCTCAGCCCAGTGCCCAGGACATCCTAGGTTTGGTATCTCCTCACCTCAATCAGGGACGGTACTCTTAGGGAGTTCTGGAAATGAAATTTCTGCTTTATTAAGAATTCAGCTATTCTTACCTCTCTCTCTGAAGAAAGCCATCCTCTTTTGATCTGAGGCTGACAAAGAGGCCACACTGAGAAGGACTAATCACAGAACACACACAGTGAGTGCCCTTCTTTAGCCCACACACTGTTGTTGGAGCCATGATGTGACAAGCAGCCAGCCTCACCATGTGGCCCCAAACCTAGAGTACCTGTTGGCAATGGTTGCCCATAGCAACAGCCAGCTGGAGGAGGGGAGCTGTGAGGATGGAAGTCACTTATTGTGTCCGTGTTTGGTTTCCTGCATAAATTCTTTTGTTCTTTATATGTGTACAAGCGAAGAAAGGTGTAGTTGAAAGTGGGGGAAGTCACATGGGGAGCACTGGGGGGGGGGGTACTTCCTGTGCTAATTGTAATGAATAACTTCTAAAAACCAAAAATGTCCAACTGGGAAATGCCCATGCCATTTATTTGCGAATATGGGTGTTTCGTTTCACCCCAAGTCAGGCTATTCCTTTTCAGAGGATAGTTCTGGGATTCTCTGAGCCTTCAGGAAGGTGAACGTGGAGAGAAGCAAAGCTGAAACAAGGATGATAGAAAAGCTCTTTCCCCGTCGTCCTGTGCTGCGCTTAGTCGCTCAGTCCTGCCAGACTCTTTGGACTCCATGGACTGTAGCCCTCCAGGCTCCTCTTTTCCAGCCCAGTAACAATTAAATTATAAATGTTCATTGGCCTAACTATTCAATAGGAATGTATTTTAGTATATGGCATGTGGTAAGAATTCATTGTAATTAGAGAAAAATTCTTAGCCACATTTCTAAGCCTATCTTATTGAATAACACATACCATTTCTGGGTTTATTATATCCTTGATTACATACTAGAATCTTCTATGCAGTAGGAGTCATTTGACTGCTATACCTTTTTTGTGCCCTACCTTTTATAGCCAGTTTTGTGCAGCTACTCTTTAATTTTGTAGCTGTATAACACATTATTGCATATGATAAAATCCTACATTTTGCACTTGCTTTCCAATTTCTCTCCTGCTCTTATTTGTTAATTTTTAAAGATGAAATTCAGAAACACTTTGCCTTTTAAAAACTCTAGAATTTCAATATAAATTGTAAGTCTATAAATTAACCTGAAAAGATTGATGTTTTTCCATCACTTACTACTGTGTTATTGTTGCGTTGTGGGTCTCAATCACCTGATGCTCTCTTCTCTCTAGTACTCTGAGCAGTATCCATTCCTGGCTATTGTTGTTATACAGTTGCTAGGTCACATTCAACTCTTTGTGACTCCATGGACTATAGCCCACCAGGCTCCTCTGTCCAAGAATACCAGAGTGGGTTGCCATGTCATGCCTTCCTCCAGGGGATTTTCCCAACTCAGGGATCGAACTTGGATCTCCTGCTTGGCAGGCAGATACTTTACCACTGAGCCACCTAGGAAGTCCATCCATTCCTGTTATCTTTCTCCAAATCAGTGCTCAGTATCTAACCCCGTGGCTCCCATTCAGTAAGTGGTCATTACATATGAGACAAGAGTGCTCCAGGAATAAGACTTTTCTGGCAATAGTTCTACTAGAGTCCATATATCTAGAACTGTCTAGCCCATAATCCATGATCATTTTAAACTGTGCGTATTTTTGTCAGTGTGAGTTGATTGAGTATATTTACCCTGAGGAAAAAGTATGAACATATCAAAGTTTCAAGAAAATTATCCAGAAGCACCTCCCTCTCCCCGCCCCAGAATATCACACATAGCACCAATAACACATGGCATGTTGCAGCCATAAAAGCTCTTACCATGGCTGCTTTTTGTATTTGTGAGTGGATTAGTTCTGAATCCATAAAAAAAGTTTTGAATGAAATTTCATAGATGCATTATATTTATCTGGACCCAATAGTTCAGAAACTGACATGGGAAATTCTTACTCCAGCACACTAAATTCCAATGATATTTAACAATTTAGATGACCAAGCAAATTGCATTGTGCTAACCAGAACTTACCTGGAAGCTGTATCCATTTTCCTTGGGCCTCAGTTTCCTCAATAGGAAATGCTGAGATTGGATCCAAAAATTTTCACTGAAGTATCTCAGGCCCGTTATTTCTCCAGAGCTGTTTCCACACCTATGTGTGTGTGCCTGTGTGCATGCTCAGTCGCATCTGACTCTTGGCAGCCCTGTGAACTGTAGCCCGCCAGGCTCCTCTGTCCAAACGATTTTCCAGGCAAGAATACTAGAGTGGGTTACCATTTCCTCCTCCAGGGAATCTTCTCTGACCCAGGGATTGAACCCACATCTCCTGCATCGCAGGCAGATTCTTTATCACTGCACCACCTGGGAAACCTCCCTCATCTATGAAATGAAGTTCATCTCTAAGGGGACCTTCCAACACTAACATTGATGAGATTATATCTAAAGCTTGGGCAGAGCCCTCAGGGGACCTCCCACTTCCTGTCCTGGTGGCAGCTGAGTAGAGATAAACCCAACATCACAACAATCCACAGAAACATGCCACATCTCAGGGCCACCCAAACAAAACACAGAACAATTTGAAGTCACTTCTTTCTTAAAGTTTTGATGACAGTCTCAGACTGACATTGTATTTTCCTTGTTAAAAGAATACATATGTAAATCACAAAAGCCAAATGGCTTATTATTGTCAAGAAAATAAAGATGGCATGATGTTGAAGCTGAAGCGCTAATAATTTGGGCCACCTGATGCAAAGAACTGACTCATTGGAAAAGACCCCAATGCAGGGAAAGATTGAGTGCAGGAGAAGGGGGTAACAGAGGATGAGATGTTTGGATGGCATCACCAACTCAATGGACATGAATCTGAGCAAACTCCAGGAGACGGTGAAGGACAGGGAAGCCTAGTGTGCTGCAATCCATGGGGTCACAAAGAGCCAGACATGACTTAGCGACTAAACAACAAGTTCTCTGAATCCACACGGGTGAAGGGGCATACACATGGTGCTACCACTCTCTCTCTCTGCCATCCCTTTCTGCTTCAATAGGCACTGAAGTGCAAGTGGTACTGCATGCACTGAGTGCCTACTGTGTGCAGACCTGGTGACTGTAGAGACAAAGATGAACCATCCCCAGTGTTGCCCCCCGAGCAGGCTGGCTGTTGAGGTGGAATTGAAATTCAGAGTAGATGGTGAGAGAGATTTACACAGCTCAGGGTCATGGGAGGTGCAGGCTCTTTGGGAGCAGAGGTTAGAGTGATTACCTATACCTGGAAATTTTTTAAAAGGATACAGGAATTTACCAGAAGGCAGGGGTAGAAGGAAAAGGTCATGTCAGGCAGAGTGTATGATATGTGTAAATGCACAGTAAACTTTCCTGTAAAGAGGCAATTATGGTTAAGCATGTCAAAAAGGATTTCCATTCTCAGAAAAGGATTGAATTATCTTTGTAATGATCAAATATCAGGGCAGTCATAGTACCTATTAAGTGATCATCATCCTTATGTGGATTTGAATTGAATCTTACACTTTATCCAAAACACTTTGCGCTATATGGCATCAGGGGAAGCAAAGAACACAGGCTAGGAATTCTTTCCACCCCTTACCAGCCCCGTGATTATGGTCAAGTTAACCTCTCTGACTCCATTTATTTACTGCTCAGTACTCCAGTACTCTTGCCTGGAAAATCCCATGGATGGAGGAGCCTGGTGGGCTGCAGTCCGTGGGGTCGCTAAGAGTCGGACACCGCTGAGCAACTTCACTTTCACTTTTCACTTTCATGCATTGGAGAAGGAAATGGCAACCCACTCCAGTATTCTTGCCTGGAGAATCCCAGGGATGGGGGAGCCTGGTGTGCTGCCGTCTATGGGGTCGCACAGAGTCGGACACGACTGAAGTGACTTGGCAGCAGCAGCAGCAGCAGCAGCAGCAGCAGCAGCAGCAGGAATGAGCCAGAGGATGCTTCCCTAGTCATTCAGCAGTAAAGAATCTGCCTGCAATGCAGGAGACACGGGTTCAATCCCTGGGTCAGGAAGATTCCCTGGAAAAGGGAACAGCAGCCCACTCCAGGATTCTTGCCTGGGAAATCCCATGGACAGAGGAGCTTAGTGGGCTACAGTTCATGGGGTCACAAAGAGTCAGATATGACTTAGCAACTAAACAACAACAAAGGAATGATCTAAAGCATCCCTTTAAGGGCTGCTGTCAAGGTCACGGGTGATGTAGAGTTAGAGGACAGTATCTGGCCCACCATGGAGGCAGTCCCACACCTTCATACAATATGCAGACACACAGCATAAGTAGGACAAAGCACCAATGCCAATTTCAGAGACATATCAGCAGGTTATGGCTAAAGGATCTCCATCCAAATGCTGCCGGAGCTCTGCTCCTTATTATAGAACAGTCAATTTCACCACCTTCTACAGCAGCACTACTTTCCCAAGGAGATTATTCTTCAATTGATTTCACAGTCCTCCCTGGTATATAACCCTCCTGGCAATGACAGCAAGCAAGCTCTTGGACACTGCCATCAAATGAAACTGTATTATTTGTATCCAAAGGTGAAATAAGCACTGTTTTGAGTAGTGAAAAAAATAGAGCCCCCAGAAGAAACCTACAGTCAGCTGGAACTATAGCCTTTAATTGTCTGGAAAGGTTAGAAGCATTCTTTAAAATGAAACACTAAATAGTTGCTATCATCCATAGGAGCATAGACCCCCAAGCAAAGTCCCCAAGACAGAGATGTGCGTGTTTATTATTTATGACAGAAAACATCAGAGCTCGTGGCTGATATCTCTTTTCTTCTCTTAGTTTACTCTTGCTGATAGATATCTTAAAAATTGTCATGGTGTTTCCTGGGTGTAGAGAACACTGGAGTGAGTGAGTGATAGTCACTTAGTCATATCCAACTCTTAGCGACCCCATGGTCTGTAGCCCACCAGGCTCCTGTCCATGGAATTCTCCAGGCAAGAATACTGGAGTGGGCCCAACCAAAAGACAAATGTTGGCCGAACGGATACAAAAACAAGACCCCTCTATACGCTGCTTACAAGAGACCCACCTCAAAACAGGGGATGCATACAGACTGAAAGTGAAGGGCTGGAAAAAGATATTCCATGCAAATAGAGACCAAAAGAAAGCAGCAGTGGCAATACTCATATCCAATAAAATAGACTTTAAAACAAAGGCTGTGAAAAGAGATAAAGAAAGCCACTACATAATGATCAAAGGATCAATCCAAGAAGAAGATATAACAATTATAAATATATATGCACCCAATATAGGAGCACTGCAATATGTAAGACAAATGCTAACAAGTATGAAAGGGGAAATTAACAATAACACTATAATAGTGGGAAACTTTAATACCCCACTCACAACTATGGACAGATCAACTAAACAGAAAATTAACAAAGAAAGGCAAACTTTAAATGATACATTAGACCAGTTAGACCTAATTGATATCTATAGGACATTTCACCCCAAAACAATGAATTTCACCTTTTTCTCAAGTGCTCATGGAACCTTCTCCAGGTTAGATCACATCCTGGGCCATAAATCTAACCTTGATAAATTTAAAAAAATCGAAATCATTCCAACCATCTTTTCTGACCGTAATGCATTAAGATTAGATCTCAATTACAGAAGAAAAACTATTAAAAATTCCAACATATGGAGGTTGAACAACACACTTCTGAATAACCAACAAATCACAGAAGAAATCAAAAAAGAAATCAAAATGTGCATAGAAATGAATGAAAATGAAAACACAACAACCCAAAACCTGTGGGACACTATAAAAGCAGTGCTAAGAGGAAAGCAATACAGGCATACCTAAAGAAACAAGAAAAAAGTCAAATAAATAACCTAACTCTACACCTAAAGCAACTAGAAAAGGAAGAATTGGAGAACCCCAGAGTTAGTAGAAGGAAAGAAATCTTAAAAATTAGGGCAGAAATAAATGCAAAAGAAACAAAAGAGACCATAGCAAAAATCAACAAAGCCAAAAGCTGGTTCTTTGAAAGGATAAATAAAATTGACAAACCATTAGCCAGACTCATCAAGAAGCAAAGAGAGAAAAATCAAATCAATAAAATTAGAAATGAAAATGGAGAGATCACAACAGACAACACAGAAATACAAAGGATCATAAGAGACTACTATCAGCAATTATATGCCAATAAAATGGACAACGTGGAAGAAATGGACAAATTCTTAGAAAAGTACAATATTCCAAAACTGAACCAGGAAGAAATAGAAAATCTTAACAGACACATCACAAGCACGGAAATTGAAACTGTAATCAGAAATCTTCCAGCAAACAAAAGCCCAGGTCCAGACGGCTTCACAGCTGAATTCTACCAAAAATTTCGAGAAGAGCTAACACCTATCCTACTCAAACTCTTCCAGAAAGTTGCAGAGGAAGGTAAACTTCCAAACTCATTCTACGAGGCCACCATCACCCTAATACCAAAACCTGACAAAGATACTACAAAAAAAGAAAACTGCAGGCCAATATCACTGATGAACATAGATGCAAAAATCCTCAATAAAATTCTAGCAATCAGAATCCAACAACACATTAAAAAGATCATACACCATGACCAAGTGGGCTTTATCCCAGGGATGCAAGGATTCTTCAACATCCACAAATCAATCAATGTAATTCACCACATTAACAAATTGAAAAATAAAAGCCATATGATTATCTCAATAGATGCAGAGAAGGCCTTTGACAAAATTCAACATCCATTTATGATAAAACTCTCCAGAAAGCAGGAATAGAAGGAACATACCTCAATATAATAAAAGCTATATATGACAAACCCACAGCAACAATTATCCTCAATGGTGAAAAATTGAAAGCATTTCCCCTAAAGTCAGGAACAAGACAAGGGTGCCCACTTTCACCGCTACTACTCAATATAGTTCTGGAAGTTTTGGCCACAGCAATCAGAGCAGAAAAAGAAATAAAAGGAATCCAAATTGGAAAAGAAAAAGTAAAACTCTCACTGTTTGCAGATGACATGATCTTCTACATAGAAAACCCTAAAGACTCCACCAGAAAATTACTAGAGCTAATCAATGAATATAGTAAAGTTGCAGGATATAAAATCAACACACAGAAATCCCTTGCATTCCTATACACTAATAATGAGATAGTAGAAAAAGAAATTAAGGAAACAATTCCATTCACCATTGCAATGAAAAGAATAAAATACTTAGGAATATATCTACCTAAAGATACTAAAGACCTATATATAGAAAACTATAAAACACTGATGAAAGAAATCAAAGAGGACACTAATAGATGGAGAAATATGCCATGTTCATGGATTGGAAGAATCAATATAGTGAAAATGAGTATACTACCCAAAGCAATTTACAAATTCAATGCAATCCTTATCAAGCTACCAGTGATATTTTTCACAGAACTAGAACAAATAATTTCAAGATTTGTATGGAAATACAAAAAACCTTGAATAGCCAAAGCAATCTTGAGAAAGAAGAATGGAACTGGAGAAATCAACTTGCCTGACTTCAGGCTCTACTACAAAGCCACAGTCATCAAGACAGTATGGTACTGGCACAAAGACAGAAATATAGACCAATGGAACAAAATAGAAAGCCCAGAGATAAATCCACACACATATGGACACCTTATCTTTGACAAAGGAGGCAAGAATATACAATGGAGTAAAGACAATCTCTTTAACAAGTGGTGCTGGGAAAACTGGTCAACCACTTGTAAAAGAATGAAACTAGATCACTTTCCAACACCGCACACGAAAATAAACTCAAAATGGATTAAAGATCTAAATGTAAGACCAGAAACTATAAAACTCCTAGAGGAGAACATAGGCAAAACACTCTCAGACATAAATCACAGCAGGATCCTCTATGATCCACCTCCCAGAATTCTGGAAATATAAGCAAGGTGAAAATACAGCCTTCTGAATGGGAGAAAATAATAGCAAATGAAGCAACTGACAAACAACTAATCTCAAAAATATACAAGCAACTTATGCAGCTCAATTCCAGAAAAATAAATGACCCAATCAAAAAATGGGCCAAAGAACTAAATAGACATTTCTCCAAAGAAGACATATGGATGGCTAACAAACACATGAAAAGATGCTCAACATCACTCATTATTAGAGAAATGCAAATCAAAACCACAATGAGGTACCACTTCACACCAGTCAGAATGTCTGCGATCCAAAAATCTGCAAGCAATAAATGCTGGAGAGGGTGTGGAGAAAGGGGAACCCTCCTACACTGTTGGTGGGAATGCAAACTAGTACAACCACTATGGAAAACAGTGTGGAGATTCCTTAAAAAATTGCAAATAGAACTGCCGTATGACCCAGCAATCCCACTGCTGGGCATACACACCAAGGAAACCAAAATTGAAAGAGACACATGTACCCCAATGTTCATCGCAGCACTGTTTATAATAGCCAGGACATGGAAACAACCTAGATGTCCATCAGCAGATGAATGGATAAGAAAGCAGTGGTACATATACACAATGGAGTATTACTCAGCCGTTAAAAAGAATACATTTGAATCAGTTCTGATGAGATGGATGAAACTGGAGCCGATTATACAGAGTGAAGTAAGCCAGAAAGATAAACACCAATACAGTATACTAACACATATATGTGGAATTTAGAAAGATGGCAATGATGACCCTGTATGCGAGACAGCAAAAGAGACACAGATGTGTATAGTGGACTTTTGGACTCAGAGGGAGAGGGAAAGGGTGGGATGATTTGGGAGAATGGCATTGAAACATGTATACTATCATGTAAGAATCGAATCACCAGTCTATGTCCGATGCAGGATACAGCATGCTTGGGGCTGGTGCACAGGGATGACCCAGAGGGATGTTGTGGGGAGGGAGGTGGGAGGGGGGTTCATGTTTGGGATTGCATGTACACCCGTGGTAGATTCATGTCAATGTATGGCAAAACCAATACAGTATTGTAAAGTAAAATAAAGTAAAAATTAAAAAAAAAAAAAAGAATATTGGAGTGGGTTGCACCAGGGGAGGGGACACTGGGGTATGCTATCAATATATATAAACACTGGCTCCAGAGGGAAGAAAGCTTTTCCAGCAGAGATTGGTTCACTCTCCTTAAGGGTTTATGATTTGGAAAATAGATTATAATAACAGTAGGTCTGTATGTTTGAAGGGACCAGCACTTTGGACTTTGATGGTGTTGATTATTGTGTGTGTGAGCTAGTCTCTCAGTCGTGTCTGACTCTGCAACCCCGTGGACTACAGTCCACCAGGCTCCTCTGTCCATGGAATTCTCCAGAATACTGGAGTGAGTTGCCATTTCTTTCTGCAGATGTTGGTTATTATTGATCATATATTTCATAAATGTTTTTTCTAAATTGAGTTGCTCACATCTCCTCATTATCTATACTGTGAGCTCCCAAAGGGTGGGGGCTATGTCTTGTTTTATTTTTCAGCATCTTTTTTTCTTTTTTCCTTTCTTTTAATTTTGTCAGCAAACCAATGGATAGGTGCTGATACTGTCCCATTTTACAGATGAAGAAATTCAAGCTCTTGAGGCAGTCAGCTAGTAAGTGGAACACACTGTACCAGATCTGCTTGACTTCCAACCTCTGAATTTTTATTGGTTCTTTTGCTGAGAATATTCTTTCTCTGTACATCTACCCAGTTGCTAATTCTTATCCTCCAGGACACAATTCCAAAGATACTTCCTCAGAAGTGGAGAATGTGGACCTGGACCAACCTGCTAAGGCAAAGCCAAGTTTCTCCTTCCAAGTTGCTCAGTCATTCAGTCATGTCTGACTCTTTGCAACCCCACGGACAGCAGCACACCACGCGTCCCCATCCTTCACCATCTCCTGGAGCTTGCTCAAACTCCTGTTCATTGAATCGGTGATGTCATGCAACCATCTTGTCCTCTGTCATCCCCTTCTCCTCCTGCTTTAATTTCCTTGTCTCATCCATATGCAGTATCACCTTATTCACTTGGGGGTTTATCTCCCATCACGGGAATCAAATCTCTATCTGGAGGAAGACTCCAGATCATTTGTTGCTAACCCGGGTGCCTTGATCAGGTGAGATACACCTCAAAGGTCTGATAAATCCTCAAAGATCGACCACCTCTGTGGTGTTTGCTGCTCCAGGAGATCTCTTTTCTTCTTGCAGCAAGATTTTGTCTCCTGGGCCTTAAGCATCCATGTGGTATAATGGGACCTGAAGAGATTGCAAAGTTAAAGCCTCAGCTTCTTTGGCACAGAAGAAACTGGCTGTGATTTTCTCATCCTCCAAAGATGAAAATTACAACTTTGCTCAGGAACGTGTCCTATTGTCTAACTGTCGTGCCAGGAAATTCTTCTGCAGATCTGACCTAAATTTGTCCAGCTGTGGCTGAAGCTGACTTTGTCCTGGGTGGTCCTCAGTGGGGGCAGCTGATGAAAGAGCTCTTTGTGTCAAGTGACACATCAGCCCCCCCAGACCCTGAGAAGGAGGATGGGCTTAATGCACGGTTGCAGCCTAATGGAGTTATCCAGCTCCAGGGAGGCAGCCAGAAGGCGGTCGAGGAGGCCCCAGAGACAATCTGGGAAGAGCTGGACTTGGCTCCAGCTCTCTGCCTACACGCTGGGTGACCTGGGCTAAGTCATTAACCTCCAGGGGATTCCTTTGGTCCTTAGTAATGTGCATCCTAACACCTGCCTGACAGGTATGACAGAGGGGGAGTGGTCGGTTGTTTCTTCATTTATTTAAAAGAGGCTACTAACTCACACCTGGAGAAGGACATAGCAACCCACTCCAGTAGTCTTACTTGGAGAATCCCATGGACAGAGGAGGCTGGTGGGCCACAGTCCATGGGGTTGCAGAGTCAGACACGACTGAAGCAACTTAGCAAGCACTAATTCTTAAGGGCTAGGAGTCCAGAAAAAAAAAACAAAAACAAAAACAAAAAAACCTGTCCAAGTTCTCTGAGTAAATTAGGGGTCCTGTTCAGAACATCTCTGTCTTCAAAGTCACAACATTGTTTTTGTGATTCTCCCTCACCCCTCATACAGGTTTCAAGCTCCCTTTGGCATTTTTAAAACAATAAGAGGAGAGAGTTTTGTTAAATAGAGGGAGGACTTTAAAGCAAGATCACTGTCAAGCCACTGGCAGCTGCGCCCAGGATTGCAGGCTCTGGGGCTACCTGGCTGACACCTGTCAGGCTCCTTCTGGGTCTCCCAACAGACCCAGAGCTTCACTAGCTGAACTTGCCTCAAGTCGTCTCGTCCCCATGGCTCCATGGAAACTGACAGCGTGGGAGCTGATGATGCAAAGGATCCAAATGGGCAAGGCTTCAGATGTGGGCTGTCTTGGCCTTTGTTGTGGGTTTACGCAGTCATTTCAGATCCTTCCAGCAAAGCACCCTCAGCTGTGACTGGCATTGTCACTGTTTCCATCAAAAATACACACATTTTTCAACATTTCTCCCTACAGGCAATAGAAACAGAATAAATCCTTAGTGCCAGAAGGCACCATAGCATGTCATACAGATGGGGAATCTGAGGCAGGGAGCGATCGGCTCCTTGATTTTATGACAGGGCAGGGCCAGATCCCAGATCCCTGATGTCCAGCTCTGAATCCTCCCTACAACACTGCATTCAGGCCTCTAGATGAATCTGACTCAGCAAATCTCAAAGGACTATAGCACATCCCTGCTTACCTTTAGTTTGGAAACACGGAATTCTTGAACTGATGGATTCTAGCCCTTGGTGTGGCATTTTCCTAAAGGCTCATTTATTACATGTTGCTAATACCCTGTGTTTTAAGAGTGTAGGCTCTAGGGACCATTGACAGGGTTTATAATCTGGCCATAACACTTAGCTGCTGTGTGTCCTTCGGTGAACTACTTCATCTTTTCTGCCCCAATATCCTCATCTACAAAATAGTGATAATAAACATAATTGCCCTCATAAAGTTGATGTATTAGATGAGTTACTAGACATTCAATGGTTAGAATGCCCAGCTTTAGTAAGCACCAAGTAAATGTTGACTACTGTTTCTATTCTACAGGTAAGGAAACTGAGATGCCCAGAGGCAATGTCAGAAGGTCAATTAATGAAAATGCAGAAATTAGCATCAGGCTTTCCAATTCCAGCTGCCATGCCCTTTCCTCTATACCAAATAAATTGAAAGAATAACAAAGTGTCAAGTGTGAAGGAGAGAAATGGCTTTACACTCTTTTGTGCCCAATTTCACTGTTGTGCAGCTGGAGAACTAACACCCAGAAACAAGCACTCTAGGCTGTTCACTCAGCTTAAGGACTTTCCAGAAGCGGCACCTGAAATTTTGTGTTCTGAATATTCATTCTCACAAAGCCAAATCAAAGCAGATTCATAGAAAGTTGTTTGAGAGTCACTGGATTAGAGTAATCCACCCTGACTTAGAATACTCGGCAGACTGGATTTGAATCTCTAGACTAGAAATATATAAATGATCTTATTTTTACCACTTTAATACATATATTTGTTTATAAATTCAGTTCAGTTCAGTTCAGTCGCTCAGTCGTGTCTGATTCTTTGCGACCCCATGAATCGCAGCACGCCAGGCCTCCCTGTCCATCACCAACTCCCGGAGTTCACTCAGACTCACGTCCATCGAGTCAGTGATGCCATGCAGCCGTCTCATCCTCGGTCATCCACTTCTCCTCCAGCCACCAATCCCTCCCAGCATCAGAGTCTTTTCGAATGAGTCAACTCTTCACATGAGGTGGCCAAAGTACTGGAGTTTCAGCTTTAGCATCATTCCTTCCAAAGAAATCCCAGGGCTGATCTCCTTCAGAATGGACTGGCTGGATCTCCTTGCAGTCCAAGGGACTCTCAAGAGTCTCCTCCAACACCACAGTTCAAAAGCATCAATTTTTCAGCGCTCAGCCTTCTTCACAGTCCAACTCTCACATCCATACATGATCACAGGAAAAACCATAGCCTTGACTAGATGGACCTTAGTCAGCAAAGTAATGTCTCTGCTTATGCATATGCTATCTAGGTTGGTCATAACTTTCCTTCCAAGGAGTAAGCGTCTTTTAATTTCATGGCTGCAGTCACCATCTGCAGTGATTTTGGAGCCCAAACAAATTAAGTTGACACTGTTTCCCCATCTATTTCCCATGAAGTGATAGGACCAGATGCCGTGATCTTCGTTTCCTGAATGTTGAGCTTTAAGACAACTTTTTCACTCTCCACTTTCACGTTCATCAAGAAGCTTTTGACTTCCTCTTCACTTTCTGCCATAAGGGTGGTGTCATCTGCATATCTGAGGTGATTGATATTTCTCCCGGCAATCTTGATTCCAGCTTGTGTTTCTTCCAGTCCAGCGTTTCTCATGATGTACTCTGCATATAAGTGAAATAAGCTAGGTGACAATATACAACCTTGACGTACTCCTTTTCCTATTTGGAACCAGTCTGTTGTTCCATGTCCAGTTCTAACTGTTGCTTCCTGACCTGCATACAGATTTCTCAAGAGGCAGGTCAGGTGGTCTGGTGTTCCCATCTCTTTCAGAATTTTCCACAGTTTTTTGTAATCCACACAGTCAAAGGCTTTGGCATAGTCAATAGAGCAGAAATAGATGTTTTTCTGGAACTCTCTTGCTTTTTCCATGATCCAGTGGATGTTGGCGATTTGATCTCTGGTTCCTCTACCTTTTCTAAAACCAGCTTGAACATCAGGAAGTTCATGGTTCATGTATTGCTGGAGCCTGGCTTGGAGAATTTTGAGCATTATTTTACTAGCGTGTGAGATGAGTGCAATTGTGTGGTAGTTTGAGCATTCTTTGGCATTGCCTTTCTTTAGGATTGGAATGAAAAGTGACTCATACAGTCCTGTGGCCACTGCTGAGTTTTCCAAATTTGCTGGCATGTTGAGTGCAGCACTTTCACAGCATCATCTTTCAGGATTTGAAATAGCTCCACTGGAATTCCATCACCTCCACTAGCTTTGTTCGTAGTGATACTTTCCAAGGCCCACTTGACTTCACTTTCCAGGATGTCTGGCTCTAGATTAATGATCACACCATGGCGATTATCTGGGTTGTGAAGATCTTTTTTGTACAGTTCTTCTGTGTATTCTTGCCACCTCTTTTTAATATCTTCTGCTTCTGTTAGGTCCAGACCATTTCTGTCCTTTATTGAGCCCATCTTTGCATGAAATGTTCCCTTGGTATCTCTAATTTTCTTGAAGAGACCTCTAGTCTTTCCCATTCTGTTGTTTTCCTCTATTTCTTTGCATTTTTCGCTGAAGAAGGCTTTCTTATCTCTTCTTGCTATTCTCTGGAACTCTGCATTCAGATGCTTCTCTTTCCTTTTCTCCTTTGCTTTTCACCTCTCTTCTTTTCACAGCTATTTGTAAGGCCTCCCCAGACAGCCATTTTGCTTTTTTGCATTTCTTTTCCATGGGGATGGTTTTGATCCCTGTCTCCTGTACAATGTCACGAACCCCATTCCATAGTTCATCAGGCACTCTATCTATCAGATCTAGGCCCTTAAATCTATTTCTCACTTCTACTGTATAATCATAAGGGATTTGATTTAGGTCATACCTGAATGGTCTAGTGGTTTTCCCTACTTTCTTCAATTTAAGTCTGAATTTGGTAATAAGGAGTTCATAATCTGAGCCATAGTCAGATCCTCGTCTTGCTTTTGTTGACAGTATAGAGCTTCTCCATTTTGGTTGAAAAGAATATAATCAATCTGATTTCAGTGTTGACCATCTGGTGATGTCCATGTGTAGAGTCTTCTCTTGTGTTGTTGGAAGAGGGTGTTTGCTATGACCAGTGCATTTTCTTGGCAAAACTCTTAGTCTTTGCCCTGCTTCATTCCGCATTCCAAGGCCAAATTTGCCTGTTACTCCAAGTGTTTCTTTACTTCCTATGTTTGCATTCCAGTCCCCTATAATAAAAAGGACATCTTTTTTGGGTATTATTTCTAAAAGGTCTTGTAGGTCTTCATAAAACCATTCAACTTCAGCTTCTTCAGCGTTACTAGTTGGGGCATAGACTTGGATAACTGTGATATTGAATGGTTTGCTTTGGAGACGACCAGAGATCATTCTGTCATTTTTGAGACTGCATCCAAGTACTGCATTTCAGACTCCTTTGTTGACCATGACGGCTACTCCATTTCTTCTGAGGGATTCCTGCCTGCAGTAGTAGATATAATGGTCATCTGATTTAAATTTCTGGCCTTTATTGAGCCCATCTTTGCATGAAATGTTCCCTTTGTATCTCTAATTTTCTTGAAGAGATCTCTAGTCTTTCCCATTCTGTTGTTTTCCTCTACTTCTTTGCATTGATCGCTGAAGAAGGCTTTCTTATCTCTTCTTGCTATTCTTTGGAACTCTGCATTCAGATGCTTATATCTTTCCTTTTCTCCTTTGCTTTTCGCTTCTCTTCTTTTCATGCAAAGAACGTTTCATGCAAAGATGGGCTCGATAAAGGACAGAAATTGTATGGGCCTAACAGAAGCAGAAGATATTAAAAAGAGGTGGCAAGAATACACGAAAGAACTGTACAAAAAAGATCTTCACAACCCAGAGAATCATGATGATATGATCACTAATCTAGAGCCAGACATCTTGGAAAGTGAAGTCAAGTTGGCCTTAGAAAGCATCACTACAAACAAAGCTAGTGGAGGTGATGGAATTCCAGTGGAGCTATTTCAAATCCTGAAAGATGATGCTGTGAAAGTACTGCACTCAATATGCCAGCAAATTTGGAAAACTGAGCAGTGGCCACAGGACTGGAAAAGGTCAGTTTTCATTCCAATCCCAAAGGAAGGCAATGCCAAAGAATGTTCAAACTACCACACAATTGCACTCATCTCACATGCTAGTAAAGTAATGCTCAAAATTCTCCAAGCCAGGCTTCAGCAATACGTGAACCATGAACTCCCTGATGTTCAAGCTGGTTTTAGAAAAGGTAGAGGAACCAGAGATCAAATTGCCAACATCCACTGGATCATGGAAAAAGCAAGAGAGTTCCAGAAAAACATCTATTTCTGCTTTATTGACTATGCCAAAGCCTTTGACTGTGTGGATCACAATAAACTGTGGAAAATTCTGAAAGAGATGGGAACACCAGACCACCTGACCTGCCTCTTGAGAAATCTGTATGCAGGTCAGGAAGCAACAGTTAGAACTGGACATGGAACAATAGATTGGTTCCAAATAGGTAAAGGAGTACGTCAAGGCTGTATATTGTCAGCCCGCTTATTTAACTTCTATGCAGAGTACATCATGAGAAACGCTGGACTGGAAGAAACACAAGCTGGAATCAAGATTGCCGGGAGAAATATCAGCGACCTCAGATATGCAGATGACACCACCCTTATGGCAGAAAGTGAAGAGGAGCTAAAAAGCGTCTTGATGAAAGTGAAAGAGGAGAGCAAAAAAGCTGGCTTAAAACTCAACATTCAGAAAACGAAGATCATGGCATCCGGTCCCATCACTTCATGGGAAATAGATGGGGAAACAGTGGAAACAGTGTCAGATTTCATTTTTGGGGGTTCCAAAATCACTGCAGATGGTGATTGCAGCCATGAAGTTAAAAGACGCTTACTCCTTGGAAGGAAAGTTATGACCAACCTAGATAGCATATTCAAAAGCAGAGACATTACTTTGCCGACTAAGGTCCATCTAGTCAAGGCTATGGTTTTTCCTGTGATCATGTATGGATGTGAGAGTTGGACTGTGAAGAAGGCTGAGCACCGAAGAATTGATGCTTTTGAACTGTGGTGTTGGAGAAGACTCTTGAGATTCCCTTGGACTGCAAGGAGATCCAACCAGTCCATTCTGAAGGAGATCAGCCCTGGGATTTCTTTGGAAGGAATGTTGCTAAAGCTGAAGCTCCAGTACTTTGGACACCTCATGCGATATGTTGACTCATTGGAAAAGACTCTGATGCTGGGAGGGATTGGGGGCAGGAGGAGAAGGGGACAACAGAGGATGAGATGGTGGGATGGCATCACAGACTCGATGGACGTGAGTCTGAGTGAACTCTGGGAGTTTGTGATGAACAGGGAGGCCTGGCGTGCTGCGATTCATGGGGTGGCAAAGAGTCGGACACGACTGAGCGACTGAACTGAACTGAACTGAACTGAACTGAGTTAAATTCACCCATTCCAGTCCATTTTAGTTCACTGATTCCTAGAATGTCGATGTTCACTGTTGCCATCTCCTGTTTGACCACTTCCAATTTGCCTTGATTCATGGACCTGATATTCCACGTTCCTATGCAATATTGTTCTTTACAGCATCGGACCTCGCTTCTATCACCAGTCACATCCACAGCTGGGTAGTTTTTTTGCTTTGGCTTCATCCCTTCATTCTTTCTGGAGTTATTTCTCCACTGATCTCCAGTAGCATTTTGGGCACCTACTGACCTGGGGAGTTCCTCTTTCAGTATTCTATCATTTTGCCTTTTCTGCACTTAAAATGTCCTGTTCATTAATGAACTGACACAAAAAAAGAGTAAAAATTTCAAAAAGGAGGGGGTACAATATTAACATAGGTGAAAGTTCCAATATTATCATTCCATTAATAATGGGTCATCTTGAGCATCACCTGGCTGAGCATGGCCTGTTCTTCCAGACTACGGCTCTACAAACCAAGATATTGCTTGTTACGAGGCCCCAAGGAGCAAGTAATCAAACCCCTGCTTCCCAGTCTCCTAACCTATTCCATCATTTCCGAATGCACGGTTGTGAAGGAGAACCTGCCATGTTACCCTCATCGTCCTGGCTTCTCCAACTGAAGGAATCACCGGACTGGTCACTGGGACCCAATGTGACTTGGCGAAGCTCTGCAAACCCCCCACTCCCTGTCACTTCCCCCAAGGAGCGGCACTAATCTAATTGGTCACGCATTGAGTCATATCTGCAAGTGGGTGGGTCACTGTGCCTGCAAAGGTCAGACACATGGGCGTGGTTCTTCCTGCTTTGTCCACATCTAGCTGGAGGGGAAACTGACCTCAGGATAGACCAGCCCTATGCCCTTGTCCCTGCTTTCTTTAACTCCAGATATTCAGACTTACCTTTTGAGATTTAAAGGTGTTTATCCTCAGCCAGAGTTAACTTGAGCTCTGACTAGAGCTGTACCCAGCAGAGCAGACACTGCAGCTTGACAGAAGCACTGGGCTCTGCCCCCTGGGTAGCTGGGTCAGGGAGACTTTGCTCGCGGTCCACCGTCAGTCCTTCCCTTTCATCATCCAGAAGGATCTCCGCTACTGCATATTCTCTACCCGCCGCAGAACAGCCCGATTCCAGTAACATTTTCCTAGTACACTTTTTGCCAGGCATCTTAAGTTCCAGACTTGGCTAGTACAAATTCTGCTGGCTTTGAGTCAGATAATGTGGGTTTCACCACTGAATGCTTGGGTGACCCTGGGTAAGTCAATTGATCTAATTGGGTCAATGAAGATGCTAATAACCGCCCTGCGTACCTCATTTGACTGGTATGTGAGATGAACGTGTAAATGTGTTTTGTAAATAATCCCTTCCAAATGAAAGGGATATGAGGCCACCAATGGGGGGCGGCGGGGGGTGGGGGTGGGGGGTGGGAATAACACCATGACTTTTGTTTTTAATGCAATGCAATCTGAAACTCTGGGCTTTTTCTCTTTAAACAAAATTCTTGTTGGAATGAACATACTAAGAAAATTTGGTAAAGACTTTGAGAGAGAGGGAAATTTGATATAAGGAGCAATCATGCACTCTTCATTTTGTGGTAAACATATTCTGAACCCCTATTTGATGTCACACGCGCTCTGCGAAGTACTGGAGGAAGATAGGGGAGTAAGACAAGCTTCTGGCCCTCAATGAGCTCACAATCTAACAGGAGAAAGAGCGAGATAACTGTGAAATCCCAGTCCAGTGTGCTAGTTTCTGTGATGGGGTGTGAGCCCAGAGCTGGTGAGATTAAACAGCAAGACCACCAATCTTTGCCTGTGATCAGGGAGGACTCACCTGAAATAGATGCTGACACACACAGGGGAGTAAGCAAAACTAAAGGTGGGAAGGGAAGATTCTGAATAGAGGGCAGGGCAGTGTGAATTTGAGATAAGAGAAGGTGTTGCACCTCTCAGGGGTCCTGCATGGCCATAGCACCCTCTGCATATGGAGCATCCAGAGGGAGGTTAAGAGGGACATGGAGCAGTGGAAGATTGAACCTGAGAAGGGACATGCTATTGATCTGTGTTCTAGAAAGACTATTCTGGAGATTTCTTAAATTAATGATGTACTGGTCTAAGATTGAGGCAGAGTTTCCCAAATTATGAGATTCATTCAGGGAGAACATGCTAAATTCAGATTCCTGGACTCCATGTCTTCTAACCTGAGTCAAAAGATGCATCTTTTGGAGATGCTTACAGGTGATTCAGGTGAAGCAGCTATCAACTGAAGTTGACTTCATGGTGGTCCTCGAAATGATATGTCTGTATCCTGAACCCTTGGCCCACAAATGTTGCCTTATTTGAAGAAAGGATCATTGCACTTCATCCTGCATTATGTGGGTGGGCCCTAAATGCAGCTACATATATCCTGAAAGACAGAAGATCAGGAGGATGTGATGTAACCTTGACGGCAGAGATTGGAGTGATATAGCACAAGGCGAGGACCGCCTGGGCCACCTGCAACAAGGACTGTGTCTCATCAAGCATTCCGACAGCCTAAGGTCCTGCCGGCTCCCTGATCTTATACTCTGGCCTCTGGAGTTCTGAGCGAATTCATTTCCAGTCTTTTAAAACACTCAGCTTGTGGTCATTTGTTACAGTAGCCCTGGGAAACTGATATTTCAACTAGTATCAATCTCATTTTCTTAGTTTCATGAAGGAAGGAAACATGTGGCCCAGACTGAGAAAAAACCTAATAAACTATTAGAGCTTGTTGAGAAAGAACATAGCAATCTATATCACTATAACAGAACTTCAGTCTGAGCTACAGTGCAAGCTTGACCTAGGCTGAGCTTTATGTTGTTTCGTTTTTGGCCCCAGAGCATGCAGAATCTTCCCCAACCAGAGATCGAACCCTTGCCCTCTGCACTGGGAATGCAGAGTGTTAACCACTGGACCACCAGGGAAGTCCAAGGCTAAGCTTTGAACAGAGCACTCCTCTCCCTTCCCCTCCATCCTGCACCTCAGTCCTATGTGTCCTGGTTTTTGTCTATGGGCCCAAAGGTGGCTAAGCGGGTGGACAACCTTAAACCCAAACCAAACTATTTTGGTCTTGCTGGAAGCCACACTCACCAATGTTCAGGGGGAAACTCCCAGTTACTGTATAAAATCAGACCTCGGGGACACAGTGGGCTGACTGGGCAGCTTCGTCAGTCAGTGCTGGGACTTGAGGCCATCGAAGGTGCGGAACAGGTCAGGAACCAGGTCACTGAGTCACTGGAGATTTTTTGGACAATCAAGAACTTTCTCCATTCATTATGTTAGGTTATTAAAGAAAAAGTTTCCTAAATAGGCTATGTGTGTGTGTCTGTTTGTATCACTGTGTTTCTGCTTCTGTGTGTAGTTCTCTGCGTGTGTACCTGGGTATGTGTGTGTGTTTGTGTCTGTGTGTGTGTGTGTGTTTGCCTCCCTATATGCACGTGTCATCTGAGCTCAGTGCCTTCCTGGGAGCCATATGTTTCAGAAGCATCTTTCATGATGCTAAAGACATTTCCTGAGCACCTAGTATAGCTCTGTTGAAGGCAGTGAAGACACAGAAGTAAATTACACTCCATATCTGTCCTGAAAAATGTTCACATTTCCCTAGTGGAAAGAGACACAATGTCATGTAAACGCGGAGGAAAGCAACTCTGGATCCAGACAAACCTCCATTCAGGCTCTGCCTTTCAACAGAAGATTATTAGCATACTTCCTAAGCCCTGGAAGCTTTAGATATGTAAAATGAAAATAATAATATCTTTGGTCAAGGTCATTGAAAGAATGTCACGAGTCAATATAATATGTAGAGCCTGTGAGGTGGTGTCTGCTACATCCTAGGCGCTAGTAAAAGAGAACCACTAGTTCTTTGTTTGTGCTGTAACAGAAGTGAGCAGACCATTCAGTAAACACAACAAAAAAGAAGGAAGGAAGTTTGGCAGAGTCAGGAAGTGCTTCCCAGAGTCATCAAGGAGAATTGGGAAGCTTCGAAAATTTCTGAGGTTTAGGGTCAAAGCCTTAGGGTCTGGGAGGTAGAGTCATGGAGAATCGTGGCTGCCATGTTAAACTTGAACATGCTGGTGATGGGAAAAACGAAATGGTCTTCTAATTGCTTTCAAGTGAGGATTAACACTATATTTCTGTAATTTCATAGTCAGGAAGCTGCTGCTGCTGCTGCTAAGTCACTTCAGTTATGTCCAACTCTGTGCGACCCCATAGACGGCAGCCCACTAGGCTCCACCGTCCCCAGGATCCTCCAGGCAAGAACACTGGAGTGGGTTGCCATTTCCTTCTCCAATGGATGAAAGTGGAAAGTGAAAAGTGAAAGTGAAGTTGCTCACTCGTGTCCGACTCCTAGCGACCCCATGGACTGTAGCCTACCAGGCTCCTCCGTCCATGGGATTTTCCAGGGAAGAGTACTGGAGTGGGTTGCCATTGCCTTCTCCGACTCAGGAAGCAGAAACTGCTTATTCAAATAGAGTAGTGTTTGGTCTCATAAAAGCACAGTGAACACCAATTAAGCAGTTGAAGAATTAAGGTATTACTCCTCATTTCAGGAAGGAACCATTACACTGAAGAAATTTCCTAAAAACTGATTTTTATCTTGGTTAGGGCTAAAGCATGAATAGAAGAATAAATGAAGCATATTTAAAAAAATTTAAACCCAGCTTTTAAATAACACTCCCCTGGTGAATTCCACATGTCTTACTTTTTGCTTAAAAAAAAAAACAACATATTATCACATTTCTGAATGACATAGATTCCTCATCACACATGAGTTATGTTGTGTTGCCATTGGTGGAGAGGGTTTCAGCCATTCGATACTTGTGAAGCATCCCTGACTACACAGCTCTTACACAGGTCACATCTGCTCTAATTTGATCATAATATTTCTCTTTAGCCCTTTTAACCAGGGCTCAAAAAGTGTTTTATTTTGTCTAATCTTAATCCACATAACAGTATCAGGAAGCAAGTTCCATCGCCCTCATTTTAAAGAATAGAAACCCACTGAAAGAGATGAAAGTAACTCAACCAAGTATCCACAGCTAAGAAATGGTAGATCAAAGCTCAGTCTACTTGACTCAAAATCCAATCTCTCCACACCAAAGCCTCTTCTGTTTATGTTCATCTGTTTATTCACTGAACAAATATTTATTGGGTCCAACTGTGGGGACCAAGCTAGACGCTGATGCTTACCTTTTGTGGTCTTGCATCCTTCGCGCTTTTCAGTCCTCATTTTACCTCCTGTGATTTAGCAGATTGTCTCCTCTTTCAGATTCTTGAACTTGAACCCTGGAGGCGCACCATCTTGCTCTTCAAAAGCATCTCCTATAACTTGGTTTCCAGTTACCACCCAATCCTGGTACTTTTTCTCTGAATAATCTACTCTTCAAGCTCCTGCAGAGCACAGCGCTCAGGCTCACATGCACTCATCCAGTCTTGGTGACCAATACGGACCCAAGCAACCTGTTGCTGCATCAATCCGGGGCAACGATCCCTAACTCAGGCCAAGAAGATGCCGGGAAGATGGATTTTTAGTCTAAAGTGGCCTTCTTCTCCTGTCTCCAGTTACCTCCCTGACATTCATGGGGCCCCACAGGGAGAATGAGGCATATCGAAACGGAAGAGGCTCATCAGATGTGAAATTCATTTCCAACTTCAGAACCCACAGACCTCTGAATGTTTTTCCATCAGCTCAGTGCACTGAGTTGCAGATTCCACATTCTACTATATTATTAGAACTTTCTCCAAACACTTCAGTAAATCTCAATGGACTGCTCTTCTGAAAAGCTCAAATGTTCACGGCAGAGGTGTTTAATCATGGCACTCCATGTTTTTAAATGAGGCAAGTGAAAGTAAGTATTCCATAATTCACGGTGTGCACCCTTTCAGAAAACCTTTTTATTAAGAATTTGATGAATAGTCTAATCATACTGCATATACAGATGACTCAGAATAGAAGGTACATGGGAGGAAAAAAGTTTGGAATATTTTCAGAGGCCTTTTCCCCATCTAGAGTGAGATGGCCTGGGACTCAGATTGAAAAGGCAGGCTGTGGACACTCATTTATTGCCCTCGGGGAGAACGGTGTTTAGACACCTGAATGGGTCTGTTCAGCTAGTTACTTTCCTAGTGTAAGAGAGGCTGGCACATTACAGGGGGTAGGCGGTCCAGTCCCGGAGGGGTTCCAGGCTCTGCCACTCTGAGCTCACCCAAAATACTGAGTTTCACTGCACCTCAGTGTCTACTCTTACAATTGTGAGGATTAAATCAGACAATACCTGCAGAATTCCACCTTCATGTCAATTGCTCCATAAATGGCAGCGGCTTGTAGGTTCAACATTAACTGAATTATCTAGGCAGAAAAACACTTTCCACTTTTAAAGAAAAACAGGCCACTCTAGATCTACTCCAGAGTAACATAAGAAAAGGCTACACAACAGGAAAATGTAGAATAATCGAACAGACGCTGAACTGGAAACCAGAAGACCTGGGAGTTGCCAGATGTGGCAAATTCCTATGTGATTCCAAGATAATCATTAACTTGCTCCTGGATGCCATTTTCTTCACCAGAAAATGTTGCAGCCGGAATCCATTATGTCTACTTGGTCTTCCAATGAGATTCCAAAGAACTACTTTAAGGGACATTTCTTACATACACCTGGAGCCCAGATTTTGCACCAAGTTGTAGTTTGTTTCTATGACTACCTCGTCCAAAGTCACTGACTCATTCAAAGTCCAAACAAAACTTTAAAAATATTATTCAACAAAAGATTTAACTAGATACAGAATCTAGGTCCATCTTGAACCTGAGCAATCAAGGAGAGATTCGTTTTCTAGATGTCAATTTGTTCTCTACTGTAAGCAAGTTCTTCCCGTACAGATCATCCCTGACATTGGCCATCACTTCACAACTAACAAAATGCTGCCGTACACGTATGGTGCCCATGGTCACACTGCTGGTAGAGACTAGACCAGGATGGAACCCAGGCCCTCCAGGAGACAAAACCTTTCTTCTTTCCATGCCATTTAGTGCCTACTGATGACACGGCCCTAGCAACATCATAATACCATCCATGTTTTGATTGCATGAATTGAGAAGAGGCACACAAGCTTGCACTCAATGTCTATTATCTAATAAGTGACAATAACTATTTGTCTTTGAAGGCAATAACTTCATTTTTCTCTCCCAGCACTTGGGTGACACTTCACAGTATTTTAATGAACAAATAAAAGATAAAAATCAATTCCTTAATTTGGGAGTGGAAGTCCAGAGAGAGAAAGCCAATTGACCAGAGTCACTCTGTCAGGAGTGCCAGGCCAGGACTCATTTCCAGATGCCTCATTGTGAGGACGATGTTTAAACAAATCTCTTTTTAAAAGTTTTCTTCAGTTACATTAAGTGGTATGAAATGTATCTCATATAAGGACCTCGTATAAGTTTTGAATTATTAAATTTTATAGTATAAATTAAATATGTGCGGCAGAAGCTCAAAATCACCGTATTTGTATTCTTGGAAGAAGGCAATGGAGTAAGACAGAAAACTGAATTTGCATAAGCTGGAAAGTTTCCTATGTTTGTGCTGTGCTGTGATGCTGGGTCCACGGTGGAACGTGTGGAATTCCCTGCTGTGCTCACTAGTTCGTCTCTCTCCTAGGCTGTAGGCTCATCTCAGTATGTTTTTGTTTCCATCAGCATAACTGCTCCACTTGTGCAATTGTCCCCTTCATGGTGAGAGCTCAGAGGTCACTCACTATAGTGTGATGTCAAGACAAGAGCATCTTGTGCAAATTGGACAGAGGCAAGAGAGGGCACAAGCCACTACCTCTGTGTGATGTTTGCTACACCCGCTTCTCATCCCGGCTCAGGAGGCTGGCCCTGAGAATTTTAACAGCATGGGGAAATAAGATGGGTCCTGGTAGCAGCTAGAAAGAAGGCTTCCCTGGTGGCTCAGGGGTAAAGAATCCACCTGCCAAAGCAGGAGATGCATGTTTGGTCCCTGGGCTAGGAAGATCCCTTGGAGAAAGAGATAGCAACCCACTCCAGTATTCCTGCCTGGAAAATCCCATGGACAAAGGAGCCTGGTGGGCTACAGCACACAGGGTCACAAAGAGTCAGATGTGACTTAGTGACTGATCAAGTGAGTGAGCATCCAGAGAAGGAATGCCGGCTGCTGCGTCTCCCAGAGGAACATCAGAATGAGAGAAGAGGGAATATTTTTGTGACACCTGGAACTCACCCCAAAGGGAGGCTGAACTATTTGGGGACTGAGGTGAAAGAGGAAATGAAATTGACCAGTTACGCCTAGCCTGACCATCTATCTGGTCCAGAAATAATGGCAGCATTCCAGAGATGAATTTGTCCCCAGAGACCTGTTTAATACCTTCATTTCCTTTACCGAGAGAAGAAAAAGGAAATACCTAAGGTCACCTGGTGAATCTGTGGCAGTTAGGTCCAGTCCCATTTTCTCAGAGTGCTCATAACTGATTCAAATCTGCCAAAATGAAGCCAATAATAGGGTATCAGGTCTTCAGAGTGAAATATTTAATGCATTATAGAGTTAAGCTTTCTGTTTCCTTTTATCTTTAACAAAATTGGCAGTCACATACATAGACTTGTGGGCTTCCTTGCTGCCTCAGTGGTAAAGAATCCGCCTACAATGCAGGAGACCAAGGCTCGATCCCTGAGTGGGAAAGGGCCTCTGGAGGAGGGCATGGCAACCCACTCCAGTATTCTTGCCTGGAGAATTCCATGGACAGAGGAGCCTGGCGGGTTACAGTCCAAAGTGCTGCAGAGTCAGACACAGCTGAAGCGACTAAGCAGCAGCAGCCGCATGTGGACTTGCATGCATGGTCTACCGTGTTGATTTAAAAATAAAAATAATAATAGTCAACTTGAACCTACTGTATAACACAGGAAACTTTGCTCAGTGTATGCGTGAGAGGCAGTTTGAGGGAGAATGAATACATGAATATGTATGGTTGAGTCCTTTTGCTGTCCATGTGAAGCTAACATAACATTGTTAATTGGCTATACTCCAATATAAAACAAAAAAATTAACAAAAAAAGAAAAGAGGATGACAGTATACACAAGCCATATGAAGTCCCATATCTGTTTGCCTACTCCATTCTATGCCATCCTCTATCTTCCTCACCTCCTTTTCCCCAACTACACTCCCTAAATGGCTTTCCTGATTTAATGATGCTACCCCATTTCTCTTATTTTGAACTTTGATGTCTATCAACAGTGATTCTGTCAGTTCAATTTTTTTTATCCAGACCCCAAAAACGCCGGGACCTACTCACTGAAGGGAATCAACAACTCTGATCTGGGCAGGACTACGTTAAATTGGAGTCATTACAAGCCATTTAACTGACTCAAAGACTTATAAAAGAGAATCACAGCTGTAACCAGGAAATTCAGACTCTGGCCCCACTGCTTTCTTTGGTAAACTTTCTATCTTGATCTATGTTTTCTTCATCTGTTGAAAGAGGCAGTGAAACTTGAATTCTGGCTTCAATATTGGATGAATTTATGAATTGGAGGAGATCAGACAGGTAAAGAAAGGCTTTTCTGAATTAACGATGTCTCTCATCAAACCCATCACAAAGAAATTAACTCCCTGAGGGAGACTTGTTCAGCTAAGCAAATGCTGTGTAAATATGAGAAATGGCATTGATTTTCTTAATGTCACAAACTGTAAGCTAATTTATAAACTTCCAGATGTTCAAGCTTGTTTTAGAAAAGGCAGAGGAACCAGAGATCAAATTGTCAACATCCGCTGGATCATGGGAAAAGCAAGAGAGTTCCAGAAAAACATCTATTTCTGCTTTATTGTCTATGCCAAAGTTTTTGACTGTGTGGATCACAATAAACTGTGGAAAATTCTGAAAGAGATGGGAATACCAGACCACCTGACCTGCCTCTTCAGAAACCTATATGCAGGTCAGGAAGAAACAGTTAGAACTGGACATGGAACAACAGACTGGTTCCAAATAGGAAAAGGAGTAAGTCAAGGCTGTATATTGTCACCCTGCTTATTTAACTTCTATGCAGAGTACATCATGAGAAACGCTGGACTGGAAGAAGCACAAGCTGGAATCAAGATTGCCAGGAGAAATATCAATCACCTCAGATGTGCAGATGACACCACCCTTATAGCAGAAAGTGAAGAGGAACTAAAAAGCCTCAGAGGAGAGTGAAAAAGTTGTCTTAAAGCTCAACATTCAGAAAACGAAGATCATGGCATCTGGTCCCATCACTTCATGGGAAATAGATGGGGAAACAGTGGAAACAGTGTCAGACTTTATTTTGGGGGGCTCCAAAATCACTGCAGATGGTAACTGGAGCCATGAAATTAAAAGACGCTTACCCCTTGGAAGAAAAGTTATGACCAACCTAGATAGCATATGCATAAGCAGAGACATTACTTTGCCAACTAAGGTCCGTCTAGTCAAGGCTATGGTTTTTCCAGTGGTCATGTATGGATGTGAGAGTTGGACTGTGAAAAAGCTGAGCACCGAAGAGTTGATGCGTTTGAACTGTGGTGTTGGAGAAGACTCTTGAGAGTCCCTTGGACTGCAAGGAGATCCAACCAGTCCATTCTAAAGGAGATCAGCCCTGGGTGTTCTTTGGAAGGAATGATGCTAAAGCTGAAGCTCCAGTACTTTGGCCACCTCATGTGAAGAACTGAGTCATTGGAAAAGAGATGCTGGGAGGGATTTGGGGCAGGAGGAGAAGGGGACGACAGAGGATGAGATGGTGGGATGGCATCACGGACTCGATGGACGTGAGTCTGAGTGAACTCTGGGAGATGGTGATGAACAGGGAGGCCTGGTGTGCTGCTATTCATGGGGTCGCAGAGTCGGACACAACTGAGCGACTGAACTGAACCGGACTGAATTTACACACACACACACAAAATAAATCATCCTCATTTCATTTCAGTTCAGTTCAGTTGACCATCCTTGTTTACTGGGAGTCATTTCTCTTGTGATTTTTTTTTTTTTTTTTTTTTTGCCTTCCTCTGAATACAGTATCCCAGGACTGGAATATTCTGGAGAAGTTTTGAAGAAGCTGATTCTGCCATTGGAAGAATGGACAAAGTAAAATATTTTCCTGGACTCTCAATCCCTTTTGATGTGTACTTTTCCAAGCCTAAAACTTTTCCATTGTCTATGCATCCTCTGTATCTCAAAAATAAGAGATGACACTCTTTTTGTCTGAAATAAACCTGGCCTCTTATCTCTGGATCCCCATCCTGTCATTAAGTCTCGACCTCTCTTACTAAATGGGCTCTCTCAGTAGCTCAGATGGTAAAGAATCTGCCTGAAATGCAGGAAATGCTGGTTTGATCGCTGGGTCAGGAAGATCCTTTGGTGAAGGGAATGGCTACCCACTCCAGTATTCTTCCCTGGAGAATCCCATGGACAGAGAAGCCTGGTGGGCTACAGACTTAGCACTCAGACTCTTTGCTACCTCATAGACTACAGCCTGCCAGGCTCTTCCGTCTATGGGATTTCTTAGGCAAGAATACTGGAGTGGGTTGCCATTCCCTTCTCCAGGGGATTTCACTACCCAGGGATTGAACCTGCATCTGCTATGGCTCCTGTATTGGCAGGCAGATTCTTTACCATCGCCACCTGGGAAGCCCCAAACTTCTTTGATACCTGTGTTTTAATGGATTCCTCTTGAATCCTCCCTCCCACTTTGTAAGAAACCCCAGACAATCTCTTCAACCTGCAATAGACCAACTCTCTCCTTTATTCATTTACAAACACCTATATAAAAAAATGGGCCCTCATTCTTTTGCAACAGGGACCTCCTCCCCCTGCCTTGTATCTGGCTCCTTTCATCTCTTCCCTGGACTCAGCACAACCCCCGGCTCATGATCCAGCCTCCAGACCTGTTGCTGACTGCCTCTTCTCCCTTCTCCACAGCACAGTGTGAAATGGAGCTGCCTTGGGTCCCTCCCTGCATAACAGCCCCAGTGTCTTCTCATTGTCTCCCAAAGCCCACACTTCTTGGCCTCCATCATCTGACTGGACATGACCTAGCAGATTCTTCCTCTGAATGCATGTGCACCTCTGTGAATTGGCACCTACCTTTCCTACTGCAGGGAGAACATGTCTGGGCAGCCTTGTTAGTGGCACTCATGTGGTTTAATTCCTGATGGGCAGCTTGAGCTCATCTTCTACCAGCATCTTTCCTCGTGGACTGAGGGTGTCCAGAGCATCCTCAGGAAAGCATAGCTGACTCCAGCGGACCTCTCTAGCCAGTCTCCCTCTACCTCCAACCACATATCAAAGAAAAGCTGAATAAATGTTTGGAAGAGTCAACTTAGTAAAAGCATCAACTTTCCAAAACTGATCTAGAAGTTTAATATAATTCCTATCAAAATTCCAGCAAAGTTTTTGTAGATATAGATAAACTTACTCTAAAATTTACATGTAAAAGAATAAGCACCAAAATAGTTAAAGCAATCTTGAATGAGACCAGGAAAGTGGAGGAATCACTTTTCCCAATTGGCAGGATTACAATATAGCTATAA
Source organism: Budorcas taxicolor (assembly GCF_023091745.1). NCBI lineage: Eukaryota > Metazoa > Chordata > Mammalia > Artiodactyla > Bovidae > Budorcas > Budorcas taxicolor. The sequence goes on along the minus strand of NC_068920.1, from coordinate 144,658,862 downwards.
TACTCAAAGCAGTACAGAATTCATGACAGAGATCAATAAAACAGAACAGAGAACCCAGAAATAGACTCATACAAAGAGAATTGACTGATTTTTGACAAAGGTGCAAAAGGAAGTCAATGAAAGAGGATAGACTTTTCAATAAATAAATGGTGCTGAAGCAACTGGACATTCATGGGCAGGAAGCAGATGAATGAATGAATAAATGAATAATACTTGATATAATCTAGCTTAAGGGATTGAGCTCCTTGAAAAATAGAAATCATTTCTGATTAATCTCTGGGACCTAGCCCAGCATCTGGAACATGCAGACACTCTGTGGATAGTGAATGAATGGATGATTTGTCAATACTTGTGTTAAGTAGCACAGAAGTGGCCCAAGTACACCTTTGAGATGCTTCTCTTGGGGAAGAACCATCTGCACTGAATTTCAGAGCTGTACAGGATTTGTCTTGAGATAAACTCTAAGACAAGGCAGTCTGTTCAGTGGAAAGAACGCTGACATCAGATAATTTTGGAGAAAGCTCAGATCTGAGTTTGAGCACCAGCTTAGTAAGGTACTCACCAAGGCTTTTTACTCTGGAACAGTTATCAACTATCACTGGACCTCAAAGTCTTCACCTATAAAGTGTGAAAGAAAGTATTTACCTCAAAGGTTATATAAAGATTCATGTTCATATTAAGCACAAACAGTGCCCAGATATGAGACTAAAAAAATTATCTCTATCCATTCAATAATCTTTAAAAGTGTTAAACCAGAATCTGTCTTTATAAAAAATGTAAATTGTTGAAAAAAATTAAATAGTAGTAAGCTAAAGTAGTCTTACTTTTGGTTTCAGCTAAACAGCTTTTTCTGGTCTTACTCAGAAATGCCCCCAGTAAGAATTCTCAATTCATAACCAAAGTCATAGCTATTATCACTTGGATTTCTCTAAATAATTCCTACTGAAGCAATCACAGCCAATAGCCAGTAACCCATGGGTGAATGACACTTTTCATTTCTCCCAAGCCAACTCTATTTGGAACTGTTTAAATGAAAATAGATTCCTTCTGTTCATGGGATTCTTGCAGCAAGACTACTGGAGTGGTTTGCCATTCTCTCCTCCAGGGGACCATGTTTTGTCAGAATTCTTCACTATGACCCATCTGTCTTGGGTGGCCCTTTAGAGCATGGCTCATAGCTTCATTGAGTTATGCAAGCCTCTTCACTATGACAAGACAAGGCTGTGATCTGTGAGGGGGGAAAAGTTAAGGAACATCCTTGGGTTAACAGCCAAATATGTTAACCAATTGCACCACAGAGACACTTTGAATTGTGGTGCTAAAGAATTGCCAACATTTATTGGATCAAATTGCCAACATCCCTTGGATCATCGGAAAACCAACAGAGTTCCAGAAAAACATCTACTTCTGCTTTATTGACTACACCAAAGCCTTTGACTGTGTGGATCACAATGAACTGTGGAAAATTCTTCAAAAGATGGGAATACCAGACCACTTGACCTGCCTCCCGAGGAATCTGTACACAAGTCAAGAAGCAACAGTTAGAACTGGACATGGAACAATGGACTGGTTCCAAATAGGGAAAGGAGCACATCAAGGCTTTATATAGTCATCCAGCTTATTTAACTTCTATGTACAGTACATCATGTGAAATGTTGGCCTGGATGAAACACAAGCTGGAATCAAGATTGCTGGGAGAAATATCAATAACCTCAGATATGCAGATGATACCACCCTTATGGCAGAAAGTGAAGAACTAAAGAGCCTCCTGATGAAAGTGAAAGAGAAGAGTGAAAAAGCTGGCTTAAAACTCAACATTCAGAAAACTAAGATCATGGCATATGGTTCCATCACTTCATGGCAAATAGATGGGGAAATAATGGAAACAGTGAGAGACTTTATTTTCTTGGGCTCCAAAATCACTACAGATGGTGACTGCAGCCATGAAATTAAAAGACGCTTACTCCTTGGAAGAAAAGCAGTCACCAACCTAGACAGCATATTAAAAAGCAGAGACATTATTTTGCCAACAAAGGTCCATCCAGTCAAAGCTATGGTTTTTCCAGCAGTTGTATACACCAGTCATGTATGGATGTGATAGCTGGACTATAAAGAAAACTGAATGCCAAAGAACTGATGCTTTTGAGCTGTGGTGTTGGAGAAGACTCTTGAGAGTCCCTTGGATTGCAAGGAGATCCAACCCATCAATCCTAAAGGCAATTAACCCTGACTATTCATTGCAAAGACTGATGCCGAAACTGAAGCTCCAATACTTTGGCCACCGGATTCGAAAAACTCATTTGAAAAGACCCTGATGCTGGGAAAGATGGAAGGCGGGGGGAGAAGGGGACACCAGAGGATGAGATGGTTGGATGGCGTCACTAACTCAATGGACATGTGTTTGAGTAAATTCCAGGAGCTGATGATGGACAGGGAGACCTGGCTTGCTGCATTCCATGGGGTTGCAAAGAGTTGGACATGACTGAATGACTGAACTGAACTGAACTGTATTCTCTGAACTTTTAGCTATTATAAAATCTTCATCTTTGTCTTCCCTTCAATCCCATGTGTTCAGGGACCAACTTTGCAGCACTTAGTGAAGTCACCTATAGTTCCCAAGAAAACCCAGTAAATCCTAATGTTCAGAGATGAAAGAAGAAAATGAACGCTGAATTCCTTTGTCATTAAAATTCCTTCCTTGTCGGCTGAGTTCCTGTGGATTTGAATGAATTATCTAAGAATCAGTGTTAGTGCTTAATTGGAAGACAGAGGAAACCACAAAGAGTCTGACAGGAAAGGGCAGACGAAATAGAAATGTCTCTAGGCATTGAAAAGTTTGACAGGCAAGAAGAGTTTGTGATTTGAAAAGCAGCTGGAGAACATGAGTCAGCAGGAGATAGCTTAAAAAAGTTAAATAATTAAGCTTACATAATAGCTATCTGATTGACTATCTAGATGTGGTTTTAATTAACACTTCTAACCTCTCTTTGTCGGTAACTATATATTATCCAATCTAAAAGTGGAGAACTTTCATTATTACCAAAAATCATTCATCTACATACAGAGTGTTGGGGAATTTATTTCCAAATTTAGCAAAGGAGCTACTGTGCTTCGAACCCCCTTCCCTCTCTCCTCCTCTCCACACAAACTCCCTTACAATTTCCTCTGAGTGGAAATTGAGGACTTGGCTCCTCCTTTCATCGTTTTCTGTAGGTAAAGTGAAAGTGTTAGTCCATCAGTCCTGTCTGACTCTTTGCGACCTCATGGACTGTAACTTGCAAGGCTCCCCTGTCCATGGGATTCTCCAGGTAAGAGATGGGTTGCCATCCCTTCTCCAGGGGCTCTTCCCCACCCAGAGATCAACCCAGGTCTCCTGCCCTGCAGACAGATTCTTTACCATCTGAGTCATCAGGGAAACCTTTCTATACGTAAGGAAACTGTGGTCCAAGAGCAAACACCTGGCAGGTAAAAATAAGGGAGTTCCCTTTCACAGCGCCCTGACTGGCCCCAGGCTAAGTTGATCCAGTCATGTCTGACTCTTTGTGACCCCATGTACTGTAGCCCTCCAGGTTCCTCTGTCCATGGGATTCTCCAGACAAGAATACTGGAGTGGGTTGCCATTTCCTTCTCCAGGGGATTTTCCCGGCCCAGGGATCGAACCCAGGTCTCCTGCATTGCAGGCAGATTCTTTACCGTCTGAGCCACCAGGGAAGCCCTTATATACATATATTTACATATATTTCTTTATGTAAATTGGGATGTAATGATATGAACAACAGAATCAAGAATGATGCTTGAGCAGGTTTACTGGATGGGGGCCCTTTCCTGGACAGAGTAGGGGGTGGAGTTGGCAAAGATTAAGAAGATTTAGTCTCCCCACCTTTGAAGAGCTCTGAGCTATGTTTAAGACAAATCAATAAATAAATGTCCCTGGTGATAAAGAAAGTAAAAGGTCTGCAAAGGAGGAAAGAAAATTTTCCCAAGTTTGGGGGAGAGTAGCTGGGGAGAAGGCAAGGAAGAGATACTGGGGTTGGTGCTGAAAGCTCAGCCTCTAGGCACCAGTGCTGAATTGAATCTTGTACAAAAAGTTTGGGGTGAAGTACAAAAGAACAAAAGAATAACTTTATTGCTTTGCCAGGCAAAGCAGATCACAGAGGGGCACAGTTCAGTTCAGTTCAGTTCAGTCACTCAGTCATGTCTGATTCTTTGTGACCCCATGAATCGCAGCACACCAGGCCTCCTTGTCCATCACCAACTCCCGGAGTTCATGCAGACTCACGTCCATTGAGTCAGTGATGCCATCCAGCCATCTCATCCTCTGTCATCCCCTTCTCCTCCTGCCCTCAATCCCTCCCAGCATTAGAGTCTTTTCTAATGCGTCAGCTCTTCAGATGAGATGGCCAAAGTATTGGAGTTTCAGCTTCAGCATCATTCCCTCCAAAAAAATCCCAGGGCTGATCTCCTTCAAAATGGACTGGTTGGATTTCCTTGCAGTCCAAGGGACTCTCAAGAGTCTTCTCCAACACCACAGTTCAAAAGCAGCAATTCTTTGGTGCTCAGCTTTCTTCATAGTCCAACTCTCACATCCATACATGACCACTGGAAAAACCATAGCCTTGATTAGATGGACCTTTGTTGGCAATATGCTATCTATGTGGGTCATAACTTTTCTTCCAAGGAGTAAGAGTCTTTTAATTTCATGGCTGCAGTCACCATCTGCAGTGATTTTGGAGCCCCCCAAAATAAAGTCTGACACCGTTTCCACTGTTTCCCCATCTATTTCCCATGAAGTGATGGGACTGGATGCCATGATCTTTGTTTTCTGAGTGTTGAGCTTTAAGACAACTTTTTCACTCTTCTTTTTCACTTTCACCAACAGGCTTTTTAGCTCCTCTTCACTTTCTGCCATAAGGGTGGTGTCATCTGCATATCTGAGGTGACTGATATTTCTCCCAGCAACCTTGATTCCAGCTTGTGCTTCTTCCAGCCCAGCGTTTCTCATGATGTACTCTGCATAGAAGTTAAATAAGCAGGGTGACAATATACAGCCTTGACATACTCCTTTTCCTATTTGGAACCAGTCTGTTGTTCCATGTCCAGTTCTAACTGTTTCTTCCTGACCTGCATATAGGTTTCTCAAGAGGCAGGTCAGGTGGTCTGATATGCCCATCTCTTTCATAATTTTCCACAGTTTATTGTGATCCACACAGTCAAAGGCTTTGGATTAGTCAATAAAGCAGAAATAGATGTTTTTCTGGAACTCTCTTGCTTTTTCCATGATCCAGCAGATGTTGGCAATTTGATCTCTTGTTCCTCTGCCTTTTCTAAATCTAGCTTGAACATCAGGAAGTTCACAGTTCATGTATTGCTGAAGCCTGGCTTGGAGAATTTTGAGCATTAATTTACTAGCGTGTGAGATGAGTGCAATTGTGCAGTAGTTTGAGCATTCTTTGGCATTGCCTTTCTTTGGGATTGGAATGAAAAGTGACCTTTTCCAGTCCTGTGGCCACTGCTGAGTTTTCCAAATTTGCTGGCATATTGAGTGTAGCACTCACAGCATCATCTTCCAAGACTGAAATAGCTCCACTGGAATTCCATCACCTCCACTAGCTTTGTTTGTATTGATGCTTTCTAAGGCCCACTTGACTTCACATTCCAAGATGTCTGGCTCTAGGCGAGTGATCACACCATCGTGATTATCTTGGTCATGAAGATCTTTTTTGTACAGTTCTTCTGTGTATTCTTGCCACCTCTTCTTAATATCTTCTGTTTCTGTTAGGTCCATACCATCTCTGTCCTTTATCAATCCCACCTTTGCATGAAATGTTCCCTTGGTATCTCTAATTTTCTTGAAAAGATCTCTAGTCTTTCCCATTCTGTTGTTTTCCTCTATTTCTTTGCATAGATCACTGAGGAAGGCTTTATCTCTTCTTGCTATTCTCTGGAACTCTGCATTCAGATGCTTATTTTTCCTTTTCTCCTTTGCTTTTCGCTTCTTTTCTTTTCGCAGCTATTTGTAAGGCCTCCCCAGACAGCCATTTTGCTTTTTTGCATTTCTTTTCCATGGGGATGGTCTTGATCCCTGTCTCCTGTACAATGTCACGAACCTCATTCTATAGTTCATCAGGCACTCTATCAGATCTAGGCCCTTAAATCTATTTCTCACTTCCACTGTATAATCATAAAGGATTTGATTTAGGTCATACCTGAATGGTCTAGCGGTTTTCCCTACTTTCTTCAATTTGAGTCTGAATTTGGCAATAATGAGTTTATGATCTGAGCCACAGTCAGCTCCTGGTCTTGTTTTTGTTGACTGTATAGAGCTTCTCTATCTTTGGCTGTAAAGAATATAATCAATCTGATTTTGGTGTTGACCATCTGGTGATGTCCATGTGTAGAGTCTTCTCTTGTGTTGTTGGAAGAGGGTGTTTGCTATGACCAGTGCATTTTCTTGGCAGAACTCTATTAGTCTTTGCCCTGCTTCATTCCACATTCCAAGGCCAAATTTGCCTGTTATTCCAGGTGTTTCTTGACTTCCTACTTTTTCGTTCCAGTCCCCTATAATGAAAAGGACATCTTTTTTGGGTGTTAGTTCTAAAGGGTCTTGTAGGTCTTCATAGAACCGTTCAATTTCAGCTTCTTCAGCATTACTGGTTGGGGCATAGACTTGGATTACTGTGATATTGAATGGTTTGCCTTGGAAATGAACAGAGATCATTCTGTCATTTTTGAGATTGCATCCAAGTACTGCATTTCAGACTCTTCTGTTGACCATGATGGCTACTCCATTTCTTCTGAGGGATTCCTGCCTGCAGTAGTAGATATAATGGTCATGTGAGTTAAATTCACCCATTCCAGTCCATTTTAGTTTGCTGATTTCTAGAATGTCGAGGTTCAGTCTCGCCATCTCTTGTTTGACCAATTCCAAATTGCCTTGATTCATGGACCTGACATTCCAGGTTCCTATGCAATATTGCTCTTTACAGCATCGGACCTCGCTTCTATCACCAGTCACATCCACAGCTGGGTATTGTTTTTGCTTTGGCTCCATCCCTTCATTCTTTCTGGAGTTATTTCTCCACTGATCTCCAGTAGCATATTGGGCACCTACTGACCTGGGGAGTTTCTCTTTCAGTATCCTATCATTTTACCTTTTCATACTGTTCATGGGGTTCTCAAGGCAAGAATACTGAAGTGGTTTGCCATTCCCTTCTCCAGTGGACCACATTCTGTCAGACCTCGCCACCATGACCCGCCCGTCTTGGGTTGCCCCGCCGGCATGGCTTAGTTTCACTGAGTTAGACAAGACTGTGGTCCTAGTGTGATTAGATTGACTAATTTTCTGTGAGTATGGTTTCAGTGTGTCTGCCCTCTGATGCTGATGCCCTCTTGCAACACCTACTGTTTACTTGGGTTTCTCTACCTCGGACGTGGGGTATCTCTTCACGGCTGCTCCAGCAAAGCACATCCACTGCTCCTTACCTTGGACGAGGGGTATTTCCTCACAGCTGCCCCTCCTGACCTTGAACGTGGAATAGCACATGTGGAATAGAGGGGCACAGTGACCCTCAAAACTGCTGCAGTCCTTTAATCTGGTTTCAGATAGTCTCTCTGAAGCCAGAGACTGAGTCTTCATTGCTGGGCACAGACTTTCTCTGACTGTGGGGAGCAGGGGTTCCCCTCTAGTTGTGGTGGGCAGGGTTTTCATTATGGTGACTTCTCTTGCTGCAGAACATGGGCTCTAGGGCACAAAGTTTCAGTAGCTGCAGCACACAGGCTCAGTAGTTGTGCCTCATGGGCCCTAGAGCTCGGGCTCAATAGTCATGGTGCTCTGAGGCTTAGTTGCATATGGACTCTTCCCTGACCAGGGATTGAACTCTTCCCTGACCAGGGATTGCATTGGCAGGCAGAATCTCAACCTCTGGACCACCAGGGAAACCTATGTCTCAGTCTTTTGATGAGTTTCTCTGGTTCTTTTAATCTGGCCTTAGATAGTCTCCTCTGAAATGATGAATGCTAACATCTTCCATTTGTAGAGGATTTTAGTTCTGTAAAGAGCGCAAAAGTATTGTATCGTGTATCCCTTGAGGTAGAACCAGGACTCTCCCCGAAGGCTGCACTTTTGTTTCTTGGCTGCTCCGGTAGTCTCTGCATCCCCTCCCTTCCCTAATTAACAACTGTTGAAAGGGCTTGCATATCCAGGAGCCCCACTGAATTCATCTTGGTTTCAAGGTTGAGTCCTGAGGACCCTGCAGAAAGGGTACCATGCAGCATGAGAGATGAACTAGAAAGTTGTGTTACTCCAAAGCTAAATTCAAATCCTGCCCCAGGATACCGTTTTAATGTACAAACTATGTTAGATAGGATATCTATGAGCAAAAAACTGTTAGAGGGGAAATAAAATATAAACCTAAATGATAGTAAAGAGAGAGAAACTTCTAAAAGCCATCTGCCTGAAGTGCGAGCAGGGGTGCAGGATATTAACCTTGACTGGGACCTTGAGGGTTGGAGAGAATTTTAAAGTGAGAAAAGTAGTTTGGAGGGCAATGATAAAAAAGTTTGGTTTTGCTTAGGCCAGAGTGTGGGAAGAGATAAACTAAGCCTGAGGGCAGAAGACCTTGAATACTAAGCCAAGAAATTTGTAATTTTACTTGTTGAATTTTTACAACGCTGCATCAAGCCTGTACCATGAGTCAGTACACCCAAATACAAAGGTATGTTTTTATTTTCCTTATCCAAGGAACCCATAGTAAGATCTTCAGATCTATTGCTCTCTGTTTAAATAGGCAGACATACTTTCTAACCTCTTCCTATGATTTTTCTCAATATAATTGCTAATAGTGACTCCTTTGCCTCTCAAAATGGGTTGAATGATAAATTACTTGGACATCATACTTACCTGCTACAAGTTGCACTTAGCCCCATGTGGAAATGTAATGGAAATGTAATTCTTTAAGTCTTTGGCAGATGGAAATTTGCAGCTCTCTCTGCTGTTTTCTCTTTGCTTCTGTCAACTTAAAAAGTATTCACAACCTAAAAGCTGAGAGTTATGTTTTATTCAGTGGGAATTTTTAGGACTTTAAGCCCCGGAGAAAGCATCTCAAGTGACCCCAAGAGAACTGCTCTGAGGAGCCGAGAGGAGGAGCCAGGTTATATAGAAGTTTTGCAAAAAAGGGCAGGTAGATTTTTGGTAAATTAAAGAAAACCAGATATCCCAAGTTAAGGAATTTTGCACTTTTTTTGTGTGTTTGAAAAAGTGAAACTGTCAGTCGCCCAGTCACGTCCAACTGTTTGCAACCCCATGGACTGTGTAGCCTGCCAGGCTCCTCTGTCCATGGAATTCTCCAGGCAAGAATACTTGAGTGGATAGCCACCCCAGGGGATTTTCCTGACCCAGGGATCAAGCCTGGGTCACCTGAATTGCAGGCAGATTCTTTACCATCTGAGCCACAAGGGAAGCCTGTGTATGGAAAGATGCAAGAGTCTGAGCTCACTGAAGTCATTCTTTTGATGCACATCTCAGCTCTCTGAGGCCAGTGTCCTGTTTTCACATCCTGAGTTCCTCAGGACTCACCACTCCCTCATCGAGGGCTGCAGTAGCTAATGTCTGTTTACTGAAGTGGCAGGAAATATTCCCACTCCTCACGTGCTCTCAGGTTAGACTGGTTTGTATTGATGCCACCCTACTGCCTTCTCTCCTTCAGGTTTAACGTCTGACCAGCTTTCTTCCTTGGGCTTTAGACCCATTTGTCCCGGAAAAGACTCCTTTGACAGCCAGAGCTTACTCAGAGGACCTCCATCCTAGCTGTGCATTTGGGATTAAATGTCCCAACAGGCAGGCTAAGCACTAACCAGGAGAATTGCACACAAGGAAATTTTTCTAAAAACAATCTGATTTTTGGTGGTTTTTATAAAATATTTATCCCATCAACCCACTCGAATTCATTAATATTTTACAGCTTCATTTTTGGTTTTTGTTTTAATTTCAGATGAGGTCATGATAGCCTTTGCCATGCATAAAACCTCTAAAAGTCTCCACTTCCCCTTGCTCTAGCCCATTCTCAGTGCTCTTGATCCCTTGTGTATAGGGTGGGACCTGGACTGGTCCTGGCATTCTGTACTAAATGGGTAAAGCTAGCAAAGATATCAGTGAGGCCAAAGGAATACTAGATACCCCCCTGGGAAGAGTTGGATCTTGGGGGGCGGGGTGGGGGGGCTGTTTGTAAGCTTGCTCAAGGCCAGGAGAGGTGAGGTTTGATAGAGTTGTAAGTAAGGGCTGGTGTTCTAAATGGGGAACAGAATGAAAGCACCACCTGCTTCGGGAATCAGGATTTCTCAGGCAAAGGATTCCATATCCTACCTTGGTCTTACCCTCTCTCCTCCTGCAGGACCCAGATAGAGTCCTGGTCCTCAGCCCACGCCTTTCCTGTCAATGAGTCTAAGACCCTTTCATCTTCTCTGCTGTGGGTTTTCTTAGAGGACGAGGCCCTTTCACCATAAATACCCAGTACTGTCACCAACGTTGGTGCCCTTTGACTTTAGTTTTATCGCTTCCAGCATCTCCTCTTTACCAAGGAAGTTGAAGGAGAGGAGATATTGTCATTGACCATATGCTGGTAGTTGTAGCCTCTATACTAGGCACTTTACATCACTGCCAATATTTAATTCTTATAACAAATAGTGTCTGGAAGGTGATGACAATGATCTCTTATTTTAGATGAGAAACTGAGGCTTCAAGTGTTTTCAGAAATTGCTCAAAGAACCGATGAGAGTGGGATTCCAAGGGTAGCTCTTTCTAATATAATGTGCTGACTCCTAGTGCTGTTCTGGAAGGTGCCGGAAGGTGCTACTGGAAACAAAAATGTTAAGTCATAATTGATTCCTGCCCTCCCAGGAAATGACAGTCCAGTGAGGCAGTCAAGCACACAGAAATCCACCCCAACTGGAGTAGGGTACCAGGAGAACAGACCACATAACCTGTCAGAATTCAACTCAAATATCCCATTTCCTGAGAGCCACTCCACAAAGATTCTAATCAAAGAACTATTATGTGTCTTATGCTAAAGTGCTCTATACTCTAATCAGACCACATATTTTAGCATTTTAATGTACTAGTAGAAAATAGTATTAGATGTAATATTAACAGGCTATGTTTTCATTCATTATGTATTTATTTAAGGAGTAATCCTTGAATGTGTACTAAATTCTAGCTTCCTCCCTAGGTGTCAAGAATATAAATGCAAATATCATATGAGTCTTGACCTCCAGTTCAGTTCAGTTCAGTTCAGTTGCTCAGTCGTGCCTGACTCTTTGCGACCAAATGAATCGCAGCACGCCAGGTCTCCCTGTCCATCACCAACTCCTGGAGTTCACTCAGACTCATGTCCATTGAGTCTGTGATGTCATCCAGCCATCTCATCCTGTGTCATCCCCTTCTCCTGCTGCTGCCAATCCCTCCCAGCATCAGAGTCTTTTCCAATGACTCAATTCTTCACATGAGGTGGCCAAAGTACTGGAGTTTCAGCTTTAGCATCATTCCCTCCAAAGAAATCCCAGGGCTGATCTCCTTCAGAATGGACTGGCTGGATCTCCTTGCAGTCCAAGGGACTCTCAAGAGTCTTCTCCAACACCACAGTTCAAAAGCATCAATTCTTTGGCACTCAGCTTTCCTCACAGTCCAACTCTCACATCCATACATGACCACTGGAAAAACCATAGCCTTCACTAGACGGAACTTTGTTGACAAAGTAATGTCTCTGCTTTTGAATATGCTATCTAGGTTGGTCATAATTTTTATTCCAAGGAGTAAGCGTCTTTTAATTTCATGGCTGCAATCACCATCTGCAGTGATTTTGGAGCCCAAACAAATAAAGTCTGACACTGTTTCCACTGTTTCTCCATCTATTTCCCATGAAGTGATGGGACTGGATGCCATGATCTTCATTTTCTGAATGTGGAGCTTTAAGCCAACTGTTTCACTCTCTTCTTTCACTTTCATCAAGAGGCTTTTTAGTTCGTCTTCACTTTCTGCCATAAGGGTGGTGTCATCTGCATATCTGAGGTTACGGATATTTCTCCCGGCAATCTTGATTTCAGCTTGTGCTCCTTCCAGCCCAGTGTTTCTCATGATGTACTCTGCATATAAGTTAAATAAGCAGGGTGATAATATACAGCCTTGATGTACTCCTTTTCCTATTTGGAACCAGTCTGTTGTTCCATGTCCAGTTCTAACTGTTGCTTCCTGACCTGCATATAGGTTTCTCAAGAGGCAGGTCAGGTGGTCTGTTATGCCCATCTCCTTCAGAATTTTCCACAGTTTATTGTGATCCACACAGTCAAAGGCTTTGGCATAGTCAATAAAGCAAAAATCGATGTTTTTCTGGAACTCTCTTGCTTTTTCCATGATCCAGTGGATGTTGGCAATTTGATCTCTGGTTCCTCTGCCTTTTCTAAATCCAGCTTGAACATCTGGGAGTTCACAGTTCACGTATTGCTGAAGCCTGGCTTGGAGAATTTTGAGCATCACTAGAGTGTTAGATGAATGCAATTGTGCGGTAGTTTGAGCACTCTTTGGCATTGCCTTTCTTTGAGATTGGAATGAAAAGTGACCTTTTCCAGTCCTGTGGCCACTGCTGAGTTTTCCAAATTTGCTGGCATATTGAGTGCAGCACTGAATTGTTTTAATGACTTTGTAAGAGCACATTGCACAATTCTAACCATCTGTAGTGGGATTGGAGGCAGGAGGAGAAGGGGACAACAGAGGATGAGATGGCTGGACGGCATCACTGACTCGATGGACATGAGTTTGAGTGAACTCTGGGAGTTGGTAATGGACAGGGAGGCCTGGCGTGCTGTGATTCATGGGGTGACAAGGAGTCAGACACGACTGAGTGACTGAACTGAACTGAACCATCTGTAATCCTTTATTGGGGCTTCCCTGGTGACTTGGGGGCAAAGAATCCACCTGCCAATGAAGGAGAGGTGTGGTTCAATCCCTGGATTGGGAAGACCCCCCCCCCCCCCCCCCCCAAGGAGGAATGGCAACCCATTCCAGTACTCTTGCCTGGAGAATTCCATGGACAGAGGAGCCTGGAGAGCTACAGTCCATGGGGTCACAAAGAGTCTGACAGGACTTAACATCTAAACAGAGGTTAGATGTTAAACAACAAATTCTGTTTCAGGGGGAGCTGGGCTGCATTTCTTAACTAGCTCAAGGAATTCTCACTTTGCCAGGCATGTGGACAGTATGCAGAGAGTTCTTACCAACTGGGAATAACACTCCATTGCTGGATTAATTCAGTGGATACATGGGAATGAAGAAGGTCGGAGGGAATCACCCTGTTGTCTGGAACATAACCACCGACAGGACTTTTCTTGGTATGCATTTGGGTAGGAAAGTGTTAGCAAAAAAATAAGATGATGAATTTCATCTGCTATAACCAGGCTGTCCCTGAACGATGCATCACCCCTCACCACTTTCTCGCTGCTTCCCTTTCTGGCTTATGTGATAGAATAGAACACAGTTTTCTGTGGAGCTTGCAGGTGGATATCTGCGTCTGAATCCCAGTTTTGCTACTAAGCAACAAGTTGCTTTATCTCTCTGAACCTCACTCACCGTCTTCATCAATGGAATGGAAGTGATCATAATCCTACAGCAATGCCCTTGCTTGGGACCATTAAAAAGTTAACTGAAGGGCTAGCCACCAATCTTGGACTTCCCTGGTGTTCCAGCGGTCAAGAATCCTCCTACCAGTCCAGAGGACATGGCTTCGATCAGTCTCTGGTCTGGGAAGATTCCATATACGGTGGAGCAACTAAGCCTGGGCGCCACAACTACTGAGCCTGCAGCTGCAATTACTGAAGCCCATGTGCCTAGAATCTGTGCTCCACAACAAGAGAAGTCACCACAATGAGAAGACCTCACACCCCAATGAAAAGTAGCCCCTGCTCTCCTAAACCCATTCCAAGCAACAAAAACCCAGCACAGCCAAAAATCCAGAAGAGCTAGCCACCAATCTGAATATCACCTTTTCTATACAGGGCATTGGGGTCTTAGGTTACTAAGCACAGTTGAGACAAGCTGCTTTTGAGGTTTTGGTTTCTAAAATTTGGTAGAAAGAGCCTTACCTTGGGGCAATACAGCAGCCTCATTTTTGGTTTTCTCTTTGGTAGGCTCTTTGAGGGCATGAGTAGCCTTTATCTTGTTTACTTTCCATTCTCAGAACACCTCTAGTGCCAACTGATACTCAGTAAATGATTGCTGATTACTAAATATATATTTGGGGAAACCTCAAAGATAGCATGATTTTTTGTACCAAAAAGCTTATTATTGAATCCACTTTATGTAAGACTCATGTTTCTTCAACCTCTTTCTTTTTTTTAATTCTAAATTTTTTTTATTGCAATGACTATTCTTGGTTGGAGAATCCCATGGACAGAGGAGCTTAGCAGGGTACAGTCCATAGCGTCCCAAAGAGTTGGACACAACTGAAGCGACTTAGCACATGTGGTTAATTTACAATGTTGTGTTAGTTTCAGATCAGTTGGTTCAGTTATACACATAAGGCTCTTTTTGTTACAGTCAATATTTTCTCCACAAAAGTCCATTTTTATTTAATTGAAGTTTCTTCCCTATCCCCTTCTTTTAAGTGAAGTTATCAAAAAAAAAAAAAAAAAAACAGATGGTTATGTGCATCCATAACCGCATACCAACAATGCAAAGCCGTGATGTGACCCTAAGTGGGCAAAGTGGTAACTAGGAAGGCAGGTCCTGTTACTTTATCTGGATTCAAGTCCTAACTGTAGTTGGGTGACTGGGCAGGTTGATTCACCTCTCTGAGTCTTGGTTTCCTCCTTCTCTATAAAATAGAAATAGCAACATACAAAAAAGGAAATAATATAAATAATTAAAATGGTACCTACCATTTGGAGGGCAGTTAAGGATGACAGTGTGAAAGTCACTATCCAGCTCACCCAGCAGCATCTGGCCTGTGGCTAGTGCTTTCCAAACTGTTACAGTGACAGCATCTCCCAAACACAGGAGACAAGACAAACCACCTCAGTCTCTGAAAGTCTTAGAACCCTGGATCAAGACCTGTCAGGTCATCTGCTTTTGATGGGCACAGGCTGTGCCCAGGAGATGCTGCTTGCTGAAATGATGTTCCTGGAGACCTTCAAAGTCAGCATGTCTGAATTTGAACCCATAACTCTTAGAGGCCCTCTCTTGATCATCATCGTCGTGTAGGTCACCCATGTCAGGAGCCTGTGAAGCTTCCTGGCCTCCTTCCTCAGGCTCTAAGCCACATCATTATCAAGGGCTGTCAAACTGCCCTTTTTACAACATCTAGGACTCAGCACCAGCTTTTAAATCCCTCTGCCTGACAGGCTTCCTAATCCTTCACATTGGTGGCTGGTCCATCTCCAGACCTCTGATTGGGTACCATTAGAAAGCCAATCCTTCCCACACAAAGCCGTGGAAAGAGTCATTCTCACAAACCAATAGGATAATGCCCCACTTTGCAAATCCTTCTTTGACCCCTGCCGGCTCCAGGAAAAATGTCACACTCCATCCCAGTGTGGGAACCTCCTTGCCTCACCAGCCTGCCTCTTCCCAACCTTTGCTCCAGCCCCTAGAGGACACCACTATGCTTTTAACTGACTGCACAGTCCTCTGCCTGAATGCCCTTCCTCTTTGGTCTTCCTAGCAGAATCCTGCTTTTTTGTATGAAAGCTCTTTTGACTCTCACCTGCTCTGTGACTCTTCCCTAGGCCTGAGACTCTGAACCTATCTCTCTTACCTCTGGTATTTAGGCATATCTCCTTTTGCCACCATAATTCCCCAAGCTGCAGCCCTTATCACTCAGTATGGTTGTTGTGGATAGTCTTTCTGTCTCCCTGGTTACACTGTGAAACACACAGTAATTGCCAGGATGGGGGCATCATTCACCGAAGTCATACCACCCAGAATAGGGTTTAGAACAAAGCAAAGCATCAAAAGCTACTTAATAAATGAATGAGAATGATTACTGAATTAATCAGTTGTGAAGGTAAGGAATTAGAGAGCACACAGGAAACAGTCTGTTTGGGATGCTGTTAACCCAGAGGACTGTGGGGGTGGCTCCTCCACTCCCTGAAAGTCCTAGAACAAATGTCACCTTCTTAGCAAGGTGGTCACTGATCACCGAATTTAAACCCTCTCACCCGCACTCCCCACCCTCTTTCCTCCTGCTTTTCTCTAAACCCTTGTCATCATGGAAAAGTGAGAGTGAAAGTTAGTTGCTCAGTCATGTTCGACTCATTGCAACTCCTAGCTCACCAGGCTCCTCTGTCCAGGGCATCTTACCCACCCAGGCATTGGGCCCAGGTCTCCTGCATTGCAGGTAGACTCTTTACTTTCTGAGCCACTAGGGATGGGACATAGCATGTGTTGTAGTCTTTCATTTCTTTCTTTCTTTATCCCCTGACTAGAATGCAAGCCTTACAGAGGCAGGGATTTTGCTTGCTTTGCCCGTTGCTGTACCCAGAACAGTGTCTGATATACTTCAGGTACTCAGGGCACATTATACTGAAAATGAATGAATGAATGTCAAGCATTCATGACTTTTATCATAGCTGACAGGTTTGTTAGAAAAGAGAGTGATCATTTTAGCCTAAGGCTAATGACTCCTTTGAAGTTCAAGGTCCATTAAACCAATTTTAATAGATTCCATTTATCAAAAAAAACAAAGAATATTCTTTTTGATGATCTTATCTACTCATTATTAGTTTCAGACTAAACCAATGGAAGGATCAAATATCATTGATAAAAAATTCAAATATTAAACTAGTAATAATATCAAAGAGAATCAATAATAAGGCTAACACTTCACCACTTTTACTATGAGCTAGGCTCTGTCTCAAGCATATGACATATTTTATTTTGCTTTGCTATTTTTTTAAATACTTATTTTTATCTATTTGGCTGTGCCAGGTCTTAGTTGCAGCACTTGAGATCTTCCACCTTCACTGAGGCATGAGGGATCTTTTAGTTGTGGCCTGTGGGGTCTAGTTCCACAATCAGGGATCAAACCCAGACCCACTTCATTGGGAGCATAGAGTCTTAGCCACTGGATTATCAGGGAAGTCCCCATATGCCATGTATTAATTCATTTAATCATAATTTTAGCCACATTAGTTAGTATTATTATTTTCCCATTTTACAAATCAGAGCACTGAGGGGCAGAGAGTTTAAGTAATTCTCTCGAGGTCACAGAGCTGCAGTGTGGGGAAATCCAGAGGTCATGGTGAAAAGTGAAAGTGAAAGTCATTCAGTTGTGACCAACTCTTTGTGACCCCATGGACTATACAGTCCATGGAATTCTCCAGGCCAGAATACTGAAGTGCATAGCCTTTCCCTTCTCCAGGGGATCTTCCCAACCCGGGGATCACACCCAGGTCTCCTGCATTGCAGGCAGATTCTTTACCAACTGAGCTATCAGTTAGTATTATTATTTCCCCATTTAACAAATCAGAGTGCTGAGGTGCAGAGAAGTTAAGCAATTCACTTGAGGTCACAGAGCTGCAGTTTGGGGAGTCCAGAGGTCATGGTAGAACAGAAGAAATGCAACACAGCAAAGAGCTTGCATTCAAGCTCTTAACCGAGCCACATGCTCAAGTAACCGCGTCTTCTAAACTTTGATAACCTCACCTGGAAAATGAGAAGGATGGTACACGTTCGCGTGGTTGTTGAGAGGCTGACAGTCATTATGTTAATATGTGAAAGTGCAGTCGAAACAAGAGCTTCTAGGGGGACTTCCCTGGTGGTCCAGTGGTTAAGACTCTGTGCTCCCAATGCAAGGGCCACAGGTTCAGTCCTTGGTCAGGGAACTAAGATTGCACATGCTGAATGCCTTGGCCAAAAACAAACAAACAAACAAACAAGACATGAGCTACTGTTACTCATTGGGTAACATTATGATGTTAATATTTTTATCCCATTCAATGTTATGACACTGTTATAATTACTACATGATTGCCTCCATCTCATTCTAGGAAACAAACGTTGCTCTCGTTGGCAATTAATTCATACATCCTGGGCATAAGTTGTTTTCACTTGTCTTTCGTGTCTCCAAGCAGCCTACAAGCTAAGCTAAGGTTCAGAGCTTCTGGGAGGTAGATATGGTCTCAGCCCACAGCCAGGCCAAACGTTACAGGATCTCTTCATTTTAACAGCAAGAGAGTCTGATTAGTTGACATCAAAGGTGTGAATTTAAAGACCTCTGCCACCTGATGAAGATCCTTCTGTGTTAAAACAAGTTCTGGGGCTTCCATGGTGGCTCAGTGGTAAAGGATCTTCCTGCCAATGCCAGAGATGTGAGTTCAATCCCTGATCCAGGAAGATCCCACATGCTGTGGAACAGCTAAGCCCATGCACCACAACTACTGAGGCTGTGCTCTAGAGACCACGAGCCACAACTTCCGAAGACCGGGCACCCTAGAGCGTGTGCTCTGCAACGAGAGAGGCCAGCGCCATGAGCAGCCCGGGTGCCGCATCTGGAGAGTAGCCCCCGTTCGCTGTAACTAGAGAAAGCAGGAAAAAAAAGCCAGCACAGGCAAAGAGAAAGAAAGAAAATTAAAAAGCCAAGTTCTGCCTCGGAGCCTTTCTCCCCATCTGCCCTCTTTGGACAATGTTTTCCCCTTCTGTCTAGGAACCAGTTAATTCTCACTGCTCACGCTGCCTCTTCAGAGAAGCACCCTCAGGCCTCGAAGGCAGATGGGACGCCCTGCTCCCTGCTCAGTCCACGCCCACACATCTCCACTGGCACTGCCACAGCCCTGATGCAGACATCAGGTGCATAAATGGTAAGCATCTGTCTCCACTAAAATATAAGTTGGATGAAGCCAGAGACTACCTCTATCTTTTTCAGCATTGGAACCCAGGGCCCTTTGTAACTACGACAGCTTGCTGGCAGAAGGTGCTCACTAAAATATTCTGAGCGAAAGAAAGCACCCATTGGCCACTTTGGGGAAGCCCCAAGCTCTCTGAGCCTTGGTTTCCACGTCTGTCAAAGAATCTGCTTGGCCATGGCATGATTGAAATGGATACTGCAGTGAGAGCTCTCATGGCACAAAAAATGAACAAGCAAGCAGGGACTGAGGTGCCACAGTTTCTATCCAAAGCGTTTTAGGAGGTGAAAAATGCCTTCCAAGACACAAACAGAGTTACACACCAGACATTGTTATTTGGAGCAAAAGCAACCAGAGGGGAGAAAAGGACATATGTTGACTTGGAGGGCAGAAGGAATTCCAAGCTCTGCAGTATCTTAATTCTTGGAGCCTTTTCAGCATGAATCGGGTTACACAGGAGATATATTTGGGTTTTGCCATCCACTCAGGGGTGCTTCACGTCGGCCATGGAGATGAATCTTAACTTACTATAAATAGAATGAAGAGAGGTCTATTGCTAAATTATTTATTGCACATTACATCTTGCCTGAAGCAATGAATTTTTTAGGTTCCACAAAGGTAGCTGTGTATAGTCTATAGTCATTACATAAAGGAAACTCTGATAGTTTTAGATTATAAACCATAAATTATCTATTCATCAACTGGTGAAGAGCACACAGCGTGACTCTATTGTGTTAGCGCAGGAGACTAGAAATAGATATCTGCATCTTCTCCCAAATACGCTGTCCACATTTGCCATAAAGATCTACTAATCAATGTTTGTTTTCCGTCCTGTAGAATGAAAAGCAGAATTTCCTCTCTTTTACCTGATGGGTCCTGCATGGCTTCTCAGGGCCTGTGGAGAGACAGCCAGGCTTAGAGGAATCTTCCCAACACCATACAGAATAAATCCCTGACAAAGCTTCACATTACAACAGATAGATTGAGAAAGCCCTTCACATTCCTTCTTTAATTGCAACAGGTTTGAGGTTGAGGGAGATTTCTCAATAGGGAAACAACTCATATACCCCTTTCTCTTTATTTTAATAGATGCAGATATCTTCCTTTCTGGAAAGGCATTTTTCATGCCCAAATTTTTATTCCTCTTTTTGCTTCTATTTCCTCCAATCTTTTCCATAATCAGTTAATAATGATTATTCATTTGGTCATTCAT
Organism: Budorcas taxicolor; assembly: GCF_023091745.1. Classification (NCBI taxonomy): domain Eukaryota; kingdom Metazoa; phylum Chordata; class Mammalia; order Artiodactyla; family Bovidae; genus Budorcas; species Budorcas taxicolor. The sequence continues at coordinate 144,638,764 of NC_068920.1, read as the reverse complement.
TTAGCAAACATGTATTAATGCCTATCATGGGTTAAACTCACTATCTGTATAGATATCGCCACTGGCCTTCCTGCAGCTCAGCCTGGGCACCTTGAGCCCCTTCTTCTGAAAGCCTTCTCTCCCTCTAGTGCTCTTATCCTTCAGATCTTAGCTCAGATTTTATCAGCCTGGGGACTCTTTTAGATCATCAAGCTGGATTCCACCTCTTTGGTGTCCCCACACTCAACGTACACACTCCATGCTCTCATTTTCCTCTGTCCAACCTCTCCTAGAACTTCCCACATTTTGAATATATCTGGTGACATGTTCCCTACCTGGAGTTACATATGCAGACGCATTTCATCATCACATCAGGGCTTCCCTGGTGGCTCAGATGGTAAAGAATCTGCCTGCAGTGCAGAAGACCTGGGTTTGATCCCTGGATTGGGAAGATCCCCTGGAGAAGGAAATGACAACCCACTCCAGTATTCTTGCCTAGAGAATCCCATGGACAGAGGAACCTGATGGGCTATAGTCTATGGAGTTGCAAAGAGTCAGACACGACTGAGCAACTAACACTTTTACTTTTTAACTTTTCATCATCAGATCAATCATGATTGATATTTATTTACTGAGCTACCAACTTGCTCGCAAACAGTCACAAAATCGAGAGTAGCTTCTGCAGTCAAAGTTTCTTACTCATCACATAGTCATATACTCCTCTCTGCAGCCCTTCTCAGAGTGGCTGTCCTCCAGGGCCCTCTCAGGGGGCCTGGGCTGTGTCCAGCTTGAGACTCTGCCATCTTCTGGACTGAGCCGGCGGGCAGATGCAGAGCAGAATGTGTCTAGTGGACACCTCCGTCTGGAAGGGATGCACGTCTTGTTCATCCACCATCCTTTGGCCAGAATTAGTCACATGACTCATCAAGTGGAAGGGCGGCTGGAGAATGAAGCGGGGAATCCTCTGTTATTAGTGGATGCAGCTAGGATCAGCCATAGGCACCTAAAAGGATGATGAAGATTCTGATTGGCAAAGACATGGGTGGGGGAGGCAAGCAAATAGCATGAGCAAGGGCTGGGGGAGGGAAACAAGAAATAATAATAACAAAATACTAATGATTTGGGGGCTTCCCTGGTGGTTCAGTAGTAAAGAATCTGCCTGCCAATGCGGGAGACACATGAGACAGGGTTTGATCCCTGGGTCGGGAAGATCCCCTGGAGTAGGAAATGGCAACCCACACCAGTATTCTTGCCTGGGAAACCCCATGGACAGAGGAGCCTGGTGGGCTACAGTCCATAGGGTCACAAAGAGTTGGACACGACTGAGTGACTGAAACACACACACACAATGATTTGGGAGGAACTGTAATAAATGAAGAGATATCTTATAGAGGCATCTAGTCCCTCAAGGATCACAGGCTGAAGAAAGGAATGGATAGGTCGTTGAGTGGGCAGATAAATGGACAGATGGATTTGCACCTGTAGCTGAGGACCTGCGACATTCTTCTGTAGAGAGGTGCAAGGTTAACTGGGATGCCGGTCCTCCCAGTATCCTATACATCTCTCCCCACCCCATCTTGAAGTGGACACGTGAGGAACTACGGAAAGGCAAGAACCCTGAATGAAGGGATGAGAGGCTGGACGCCCCTTGAGAGTCTGGCCCTCCAGAGATGGTCTTAGCAAACCTTTTCACTTTGCTTTCATTCATTTGTGAGTTAGTCTCTCACGTCATTATCTGCTGCCTCCAGCCTGACCACAGGACAGAGAAGTGAGGGGAAATACACGTGTACTCCACTCGCAGAGAATGGCTTCTAAAAGCATGTGCACAGGCTAACAGGATAGAAGTTAAATTCTGAAAGCAATGTAGAGCTTATCTGGATCCTCGTTCATGGAAATGATGAGGACTCTGAAACCCTGGGGTGGGGATGGGGTCCGCCACCCATGTGATAAGAACAGAACAAGGACCCTGGTCTCTCCCAGCTGAAGTGTGTGCCAGGGAATCAGGCCTAAAATGAGAGAGCGAGTGAGTGTGTGACCAGGTGCTGAGTGCTTATGGGGAAAAGGGAAGGCTAAACAGGTGAAGGGGGACCAGAAATGCTGGGATGCTGGCAAGGCATGGAAGGCAAGGTGCAATTTTAGATAGAGGAGGCCTCAAGAGTGGGTGACACTGAGCCAAGTCTTGAAGGAGATGAGAGGTGAACCACACAAACATCAAGGGAAGACAGTATCAGGGTCAATGAGAGGCTCGAAGACAAGGTGTGACGTGGAGAATACATTTCAAAAGGATCACCTCGGCTGCTCGGTTGAGAATAGACCTTGGGAGGTAAGATGTGGGGAGACCATTTGAAGGTTATGGCAGTGACCTAGGCAAAAATGAGGCACTAAATTCATAATCAAAACTATAATGCTCCAGGCAAAGGTTTGATAGATTGCATACATCAATCGCATGTAAACTATGCAGAGTAAATATTAAGAAACTTCTAATTCTATTTTTCAGATGAGACAAAAAAAAAAAAGAAAAAAAAAACAGAATTCAGACAAAGCAAGACCTTCCCCAATGTCACAAATGACATAACTAGGTGTAGTTAATGGCAGAGGCATGCTTCAGATTCTAACTAATCATTGATTGACACTAATCAATTTTAATAGTCGATTAATGATGTTGTGATAGTTTCAAGTGGACAGCAAAGGGACTCAGCCATACACATACATACATCCATTCTTCCCCCAGGGGTAATTTGTAAAAGCATGGAGTAAGATATGAAGAGTCAGAAGAAAATGATAAAACTAGGAAAATACATCAGACCAGAGAGTAGAAGAACAGATGGGGAGAAAGATCAGGACCATGATTCGGGCTCATTTCTCTGTTTCTCCATCTGAAACTCTCTACTCCCCTTTTTCCTTGCACCTGTCTTCACCAGAGAGGGTCCTCATCCCATCTCTCTTGCAGATTAGTAAGGTTGCTGAAAAGCTGATAAGCTGTGCAGACCCCTGGCCTTCCCTCTGCTAGAGCCTGCATTGCACTGGGGCTGACGCTGCAGCTCTAGGCTCCTTTCTCGCTGGCTTTGGGCTCTAGTCGGCTGATGCGTATCTTGGAGCAGGGACAGGAATGCTAGGGGACGCGAATGGCTGGGGTGTTTTCCCTGTCTTTGCTGCAGCCTTTCCAGCCCAGCTGGTGACCTCTCCCCTGGCCTTGAGCAAACTCACCTCACCCCACTGCCATCCAGTATCAGATGACACTGACTTTTCCTTCTTGTGTTAATCTCAGGGTTGCTTTGTTCTATTTATTACTTATTTGGCTTCTCCAATGTAGCTAACACCCTAGATTAAATTCCTCCCGTTTTAAACACCGAAAGTGACTTCTGTTTCTCTTGAATGACAGACAGACATCCTTTCAACCAACAGACAACCATGCAATCTCAAGTGTGCCATTTCAAAACCATAGAAGAGAGGACTCCAGTTTTGAAGTACCTGCCTTAAGGATGAGTTCCACTGCAGATTGATAATGCTGCCCCAAAAAATTCCCTCTGAATAGAAGTCAAACTGTTTATAGTGAGAAAAGCAATTTTGAAAGAATGATCATCAGTGCCTTTAAAAGTTTTCACGATGAATTAAGACACATTATCATCCACAAATTTTCTAAAAGATTCATCAATATTTAATTTGCTTCTCAAAACCACATTAGGATTAACATTACAAAGCAAACAGACTTTTGTTCTAAGGAAAAATGTATCAGGGCTATGCAGTGGTTTTATCTGACACCTCTGTTAGCATAATACACTGGAGGGGAGTATATTTGTGTTTGTACTAACAACAGATTCTTTTTCTGAATTTCTGCCCTTGGCTACTTTTACAAACTAAGCATCATTTAACCAGCGGGAAGACACGGTACACAAAACTTTACAGCAGCAGGATATGTTCCCTAATATTTGGCTAATCTTTGGGTGATCTGAAGAGAAGCTAGTGGAAGAATGTTAATACTTAGCAGGGGGTATGTGAACCTCTCTTTTTATTACCTGGCTCAGCTAACACTTTGCAAGATGTCATGGCCCAAGAATCTAATCATTACCTCCAGAATCTCTTCACTGCTCTCTTCAGAACCAATCTGTGTCAGGTTTCTAAGTGCTAAGCTTGAATAGATATGCTCTTAATAATTAATCCTTTCCTTAAAGTGCTTTGATTTTTCAGATTCAGCTGAGTATATATTTGGCAACTCTAAGCCTATTGTGCCAAAACAAAATTGTAATGTTGGTGGGGGGTGCTTAGCTACTCAGTCATGTCCGACTCTTTGAGACCCCATGGACTGTAGCCTGTCAGGCTCCTGTGTCCATGGAATTCTCCAAGCAAGAATACTGGAGGGGTTTGCCATTTCCTCCTCCAGGAGATCTTCCCAACCCAGGCATCAAACCCAGATCTCCTGCATTGCAGGAGGATTCTTTACCATCTGAGCCACCAGGGAAGCCCATTGGTGGGGGATCAGATGTAAGATTCCAGGCCCCATGAGATTTTAGTGGAAGAAGCTCAGATGTGCTGTCTTAACCCTTGAAGAGAAGCTTGGCAGTCGTCACCTCCCCAGAAGAGGACTATTTAGCCTGAATTAAACACCCCTGCCTCCTGGTTCCCATGCAAACTGTCTTTTCTTGTTCTGTGTGCCTCTTTGTGTGCATAAGTGTCTTTGCTTGAGCTGTTGCTTTCCTCACTTCACCCCAGTTACTCTGTCTTCTTTTCTGAAGATTCAGCCATTGCCTCCTCCAGGAAGCCTTCTTTGATTCCTCTCCCACCTCCAACACCTCCCCACCAACACACACACACACACACACACACCCTGACCCCAGCTTTCCTGCAGCTCCTCTGCTTCCATCTGCACATAATTCCAAGATGATCTCCTCGTGGGTCTGCAGCTACCTGAAGACTCCGAGTTCCTGCTGAGTATGGACTGTCTCTGGATGCAAGCGTGTATCCTCAACAGCTGCTCTGTCCCTGTTCCTTGAACACAGCTGAAGGGAGCTGACCAGAGCAGCTATCATCTACGAAGTCGAGATCACGCCTCCAGCAAAACTGCAAAAGGCAGCACCTCCTCCAGCCCGCGCTCTGTGACCATTTCAGGACACAGTGGAACAGTCATCTCTCTCCTGTAAAACTGCCTGTGTACCCGACGCTTCTTGCTTGCATTCTTCCTTTTCGTTTTGGCTTTCTTCCTGAGAAAATTACACAACCTCCTGTCCTCCTCCCCATGCTGTACCTCCAGCTCTGAAGCCCATGAATAAAGAAAGACAGCCGGGACTCCAGGATCCTGTTACAAATTCAATACGTGCATATCTTTCCCGGGAGCCCTGCAGACTTGCATTTTCTTTAGAATGGCAAAGCCTAACAGGCCTCTCTTCTTCCCAACAGAAAAAGATAGTTCTCAGAAACCTGAAAGGGCTTTATGAGGTTGGCCAGGGTCGTCTCATCCTTAATGGGAATGTTATGGATAACACAGGGCTTCCCAGATTGCTCGGTGGTGAAGAATCCGCCTGCCAATGCAGGAGACACAGGTTCAATTTCTGGGTCTAGAAGATCCCCTGGAGAAAGAAATGGCAACCTGCTTCAGTATTCTTGCCTTGGAAATCCCATGGGCAGAGGAGCCTGGGGGGCTACAGTCCATGGGGTCGCAAAGAGTCGGACAAAGCACGCGCATACACACACACACACACACACACACACACACAATGGATAACACTCAGCCAGATCTAGGCCAGGAAAGCCTTCACTATTTGCTTCCTGCGATGCCAGGCCAGTTATTATACTTCATGGCAGCTCGGCCTCTTCATTTCTAAAATAAGATCAATGCCATGTAATTGCACAGTGCTTGGGGAGGATTAATGACACAATGTTAATGCAGAATTGGGCACCTAATACCCCAAAATGGGTAGAAATAATAACAATAATAATACATTTTTATTCCAAACTGCTAAAGATCAAATTATAAATCTGCCCCGCTCCACTCATATGTTGGAGGCCTAACTCCAGAATGTGACCTTATTTGGAGGGTCTTTACAGAGTTAATCAACTTAAAATGAGGCCACTAAAGTGGGCCCTGTGTGTGTTAGTCATTCAGTCATGTCCAACTCTTTGTGTTCCCGTTGACTGTAGCCCTCCAGTCTCCCCTGTCCATGGAATTCTCCATGCAAGAATACTGGAAGTGTGTTGCCATTTCCTCCTCGAGGGAATCTTCCTGACCCAGGGGTCAAATCCAGGTTTTCCGCAATGTAGGCAGATTCTTTACCATCTGAGCCCCCAGGGAAGTTAACCCAGTATAAATAGTGTCATTATAAAGAGAGGAAATTTGGACACAGGCATGGACAAAGGAGAACTCCATGTGAAGAAGGCAGTCTGGGGTGATACTTCTATAAGCTAAAGATGCTAAAGAAGCCAGCAAAGCTAGGTGGGAGCATGTCTCCCTCACGGGCACAGAAAGAACCAACCCTGCTGACGCCGTGGTCTTGGACTTTCAGCCTCCAGAGCTGAGAGATGCTGATGAAATTCTGTTGCTCGGGCACCCAGTTTGTGGTAGTTTACCTGTGCTGGAACTAAGAACAGGGACGTTCCACTGGAACGGCGGCACAGCAAGGCAGGCAGAGCTGGACGACGCTGCAGTTAGTGTGAGTCTTTCTGGAATGCAAATCCTCATTGCTGTCTACAGGTAACATGTTGGTTGCCATGGTCTCCATCCACACGCCTCACGTCCCCCTTCTCCAGCCCCTGTCCTGAGCCTCTTCCTCTGAACAATCAGGACACCCCACCTCCTTTTCCTTTGACACATTCTCCTCTCCTGCCTTGCACTTCAGTTAGGATGACAGACTTCCCGGAGAGATCCTGATTTAACTGATCTAGGGTGGGGCTCAGAAAATCACACTTACTTGAAATGCTCTTAGAATGATCTTCATATGCAGGGGAGTGAGGATTCTGCCTTACCCCAAACCCTCAGAGCAGGTCCACAGCCTCCTTCCCTGGTATCCACTGCATGCCAACCAATGGGTGTCCCAGTGGGTGGGAGATGAGTGGACTGAGTCCTAGGTAACAGATAAATATACCTTTGCAATGCTCCGACCCCATGGTACCCACTCATCAGTTGTGTGCACTTGAACCATCAGGGAAGCAGCCTCACTGCCACTGCTCATCCACCCTCCTTGTCACCCATGCTTGATGCCACTCCAGGAGCTTCCTTGCCTTCACAGATCAGAAATCACTTAGCTTCACACTCTAGGGTAAGACCCACTGCACCTCCAGCAGTTCCCAGCCAGCAGCACTTCAAAAAAATCCCACAGGTCACTTTCATATCTCTTCAGAATGAGAACCTTCTGGTGTGGGTGGACTGTCTTCTCTGAAATAACAACAACAATAATAACAAACCAATCAAGAGTCAAGCAAACAAACTCTCTCCCTGTTGAAAATAACTGAGTGTCTCCCCATCACTTTTTTTTTTTAATATCGACTATATTTCTTGAAAAGCAGAGACATTACTTTGCTAACAAAGGTCTGACTAGTCAAGGATATGGTTTTTCCTATGGTCATGTATGGATGTGAGAGTTGGACTGTGAAGAAAGCTGAGCGCCGAAGAATTGATGCTTTTGAACTGTGGTGTTGGAGAAGACTCTTGAGAGTCCCTTGGACTGCAAGGAGATCCAACCAGTCCATTCTGAAGGAGATCAGCCCTGGGATTTCTTTGGAAGGAATGATGCTAAAGCTGAAACTCCAGTACTTTGGCCACCTCATGTGAAGAGTTGACTCATTGGAAAAGATTCTGATGTTGGGAGGGACTGGCGGCAGGAGGAGAAGGGGACGACAGAGGATGAGATGGCTGGATGGCATCACTGACTCAATGGATGTGAGTCTGAGTGAACTCCAGGTTTTGGTGATGGACAGGGAGGCCTGGCGTGCTGCGATTCATGGGGTCGCAAAGAGTCGGACACAACTGAGTGACTGAACTGAACTGAACTGAACTGATATTTCTTGTGCCGTACAATATGCCTTTGTAGCTTATTTTATTTTATTTATTTGTTTATTGGCTGCATCCCTTGGCATGTGAGATCTTAGCTCCCCAAGCTTGCTAAGTTGTTTCCGTTGTGTCCTAGTCTTTGCAATCCTATAGACTGTAGCACGATAGGCTGCTCTGTCCATGGGGTTCTCTAGGCAAGAATACTGGAGTGATTTGCCATGCCCTCCTCCAGAGGAATCTTCCCAACCCAGGGATCAAATTGGAGTGGCTTGCCATGTGGGGATCTTCCTGACCCAGGCATCGAACCTATGGCTCCTGCGTTGGCAGGCAGATTCTTTACCACTGAGCCACAGGGAAGCCCCTTAGTTCCCTGACCAGAAATCAAACTTGCACCCTTTGCTTTGGAAGTGCAGAGTCTGAACCAGTGAACGGCCAAGGGAGTCCCAACATCACCTGTTTTTAAAAGTTCAAGTGCGTTATGCGATCTGTCATGGCCTTTGCCATCCTCACCAGCAGAGAAGCTAGTCCGTTTCCTTCTCCTGTTGCGCACATGCTGACCTGTGGGGACAGCTCTCTCTCCTGCAGGAGGCTTTGTCCTGCCTCAGGGCTTCTGCTCCTATCTGTTCCTTCTGCCTGGACTGTGTCTTTCCCCGCGGACCGACTTGGACTACTTCATCAACACTTAGCTCAGGAATCTCCTTTCCTGAACCCTCCCCACTTAAAACTCTCCATCCCCACCCCACTCCCAGGCGGCCTGGGTCCTTGGGGCTCCTGTTGGCACTCTGGGTTTGCTTTGACAGCCCTTGTTCATGACGATGTATTTATAGTCTCACCCACCACAATGGTCTGTGGTCCTGAGCACACAGACTGCCTCATTCAAGTCTTTGTCGCCAGCATTTAGACCAGCATCTGGTACACATTAGATACCCAGCAAATATTTGTTGAACGAATGAGTAAATCACATTCATTGATATTTACGAGTGCTTCACAGTTTACAACATGCTTCAAACGGCACATGGTATGAATAAAAGGGTAAGAAAGTTCACACGGCTCTAGTGGTCTTTCCCGGGACAGCTCCTGCCAACCCTGACTCAATTTTAAATGAGCTACTCTTCTCCAAGGTCTGCAATGGAAGGACAGCTGTTGCGGGGCTGGGGGTGGGCGGAGAGGGGCGGGGGTTGGGGGGGGTGGGGTGTGGGGGTTGGGGGGGTGCAGGGAGGGTGTTGGTTTTTAAACTTGTGCAAAGGAGAATGAGTTCAGATGTGCTGGGGCAGAGAGGGTGACCAACTTCCTTCCACTGCAGTGTGATTGACCCCATGACCCCAGCCACCCGCTCCTCCAAGCCAAATCCCGGAATTCTGCCATTTACAAGGAAAAGAAAGAAAGAAAGAGAAGTCACTCAGTCGTGCCCAACTCTTTGCGACCCTATGGACTGTAGCTGACCAGGGCCCTCCGTCCATAGGATTTTCCAGACAAGAATACTGGAGTGGGTTGCCAGTTCCTTCTCCAGTGAATCTTCCTGATCCAGGGATCGAACCTGGATCTCCTGCACTGCAGGCAGACTCTTAATCATCTGAGCCACCAGGGAAGCCCGGTGGCTTTACCAGGAAATTCAGTTCAGTTCAGTCGCTCAGTCGTGTCTGACTCTTTGCGACCCCATGAATCGCAGCACGCCAGGCCTCCCTGTCCATCACCAACTCCCAGAGTTCACTCAGACTCACGTCCATCGAGTCAGTGATGCCATCCAGCCATCTCATCCTCTGTCGTCCCCTTCTTCTCCTGCCCCCAATCCCTCTCCCAGCATCAAAGTCTTTTCCAATGAGTCAACTCTTCGCATGAGGTGGCCAAAGTACTGGAGTTTCAGCTTTAGCATCATTTCTTCCAAAGAAATCCCAGGGCTGATCTCCTTCAGAATGGACTGGTTGGATGTCCTTGCAGTCCAAGGGACTCTCAAGAGTCTTCTCCAACACCACAGTTCAAAAGCATCAATTCTTCGGCTCTCAGCCTTCTTCACAGTCCAACTCTCACATCCATACATGACCACAGGAAAAACCATAGCCTTGACTAGACGGACATTAGTTGGCAAAGTAATGTCTCTGCTTTTGAATATGCTATCCAGGTTGGTCATAACTTTTCTTCCAAGGAGTAAGCGTCTTTTAATTTCATGGCTGCAATCACCATCTGCAGTGATTTTGGAGCCCCCAAAAATAAAGTCTGACACTGTTTCCAGTGTTTCCCCATCTATTTCCCATGAAGTGATGGGACCGGATGCCATGATCTTCGTTTTCTGAATGTTGAGCTTTAAGCCAACTGTTTCACTCTCTTCTTTCACTTTCATCAAGAGGCTTTTTAGTTCCTCTTCACTTTCTGCCATAAGGGTGGTGTCATCTGCATATCTGAGGTGATTGATATTTCTCCTGGCAATCTTGATTCCAGCTTCTGTTTCTTCCAGCCCAGCGTTTCTCATGATGTACTCTGCATATAAGTTAAATAAGCAGGGTGACAATATACAGCCTTGATGTACTCCTTTTCCTATTTGGAACCAATAGGAAAATAGTGGTTAACACAGGACAAATTTACTAAAAATAAATAAATAAAGCTGGGACACACAACTTGGCTCTGTACTAGAGAATCAATGATTCCATTACAGAGAAAATCACACATCAGATTGCCCCAGTAGGAACCCCCTGGTGCCAGCACAATGGATCAATATAGTTGGATAAAATGTCCAATTTACTGCAGTGATAGCTACATATATTTCAGACAGAGTCACCAAACTATTAAAATGTTGTGCAGACAGCCTAGAGTTTGATTTTATTTTTCTGATTATCTTCAGATAACCTCCTATGCTAACTTAACCTACCAAAGACAAAAATGGTTCAAGTGTAAGGAAAAGAGAATGTTTTCAGTCCTTGTCGTCGTGAACCTTTGGTTCTACCAGACCATCTTCCTCACCTAGCTTTGGGTATTTCACCAGCTCTGGGCCAGAGAAGCTCTGAAACTCTATTTCTTTCCTACCATGCCTGTTTGGGCAAGGCTTTGAATCTCCATGTTCTCATATTTAAAACAAGAAAAACAATACCCATCTTACTACGTTGTTTGAGAGTTGGACAAAACAGTTTCCGATACATGGTACAAGCTCGTGTGTGCTGTATGGGCTCAGTTGTGTCTGACTCTTTGTGACCCTATGAACTTCTTTGTCCATGGACTTTTCCAGGCAAGAATACTGCTGTTTCCTCCTCCAGGGGATCTTCTCAACCCAGGAATCAAGCCTGCATCTCTAGTACCACCTGCATTGCAGGCAGATTCTTTACTGCTGAGCCACAGGGGAAACCCCGTAGTGGAAGCATAATAATAGTGGCTTATTCACCCTAGCCTCTTTCTCTTTGCCTGTAGAATTAGCTCTTCTAGAATGTGTTCATGTCTCTTCTCTATCTAAATCCCATCTATTTTTCAAGATCAGATTAAGGCAATGCATCCTCCTGGATATGTCCCCACACTTCCCAGTCCATACAGACCTGGCACTTCGAATTTCTAGCACGTAATGTTAGAATCACCTACTTATAAGATTAGAGAAAGGTACTGGTGTGTGACATTCAAGATGGCAGCAGGCTTGCCATCCATGTTTTGTCTGTTCTCCCCACCCCTCCCCCATTATTCTAGTCATGCTAGCCCAGCCCACAGCCATACTACCTACAAATACTGTAATTAGTACCAACTGTATTTTTTGAGAGGCAGATCCATGTCTTATCCTCTGAAGTCCTAGAGTCTAGCACTGCTTCCGAATCATAGGTGAATCCCAGGTGCATACATTCCCTAAGGCTGCATAACAAAGTACCACAACTTGGGGGCCTGAAGACAGCAGAAGTCTATTCTTTCACAGTTCGGCTCAAGAAGCTAGAAGTGCAAGTAAGGTGAGCCACGCTCTTTCCAAAGATCCTTCCAGGAAGGACCTTTCCTTACTTCTTCCAGCTAGTAGCCCCAGGAATCCCTTGGCTTACAACAGCATCACAGTCTTCTTTGTCCCTATTGCCATGTGGCATTCGCTCTGTGTGCAAGTCTGAGTCCTCACAGGAATCATCTTTAACAACCTTATTTCTACAAATAGTCTCTAAGGCAACCCAGGCTTTTTCTAGCATGAATCTCAAAAGTCTTCAAGCTTCTACGCATTGTTCATTCCAAAGCCATGTCCACAGTTTTAGGTATCTGTTACAGGGCACCCTACTCTTGACTCCAAACTCTCAATCAGTCAGGATTCTTGAGAGAAAGAGAACCAACAGCATATGTGTATCTGTCTGTCTCTCTGTATGTGTGTGTCTGTAGATAGACAGATATATAAATAGATTTATTTTAAGGAATTGGTTCATGCAACTGTGGGGCTGGCAAGTCTAAAATTTTCAGCACAGCCCAGCTGCCTGGACACTCAAGCAGGACTTCTATGCTGTAGCTTTGAGGCAGAATTTCTATTCTTCCAAGAAACTACAGGTTTCACTCCTAAGGTCTTCAACTGATTAGATGAGGCCCACCACACGATCAAGGGTGATCTTCTTCAAGTCCACTGATTAGAGATGCTAATCACATTTTCAAAATATCTTCACAGCAACATCTAGACTAGTATTTGATCAAACAACTAGCACCAAAACCTAATCAAGTAGCCACACAGACTTAACCATTGCATAGGGCTCGGAGTCTTGGTTAAGTTTTTACCTTTGTCATTAACTAACTTGGAATTACTGCTAATTCATGCTGCCTTTCATTTACTCCACTGTAAAAGAGAAAAGTTTGGAGTAACTCCAGAAAATCCCATCAAGCTCTAAAATCCATACTTTATACAGTGTAGACTCCAGCTTGTCCTGAATTGCTCCCCTTCCTTCTGGACCTCCTCTGTCCATCAGTCATTGATTTTACTATCATTCCTGTCCATATTTCCTTTCCTAAACCCCCTCCCTCCTCTAAGCCTGCTTCTTAGCTAACACTACTGATCTCAGAGGCATGAGGTGGGGAGACTTGACATGGATCATAATAAACATGCCACTCTCAATGAGCATCTCAGTGGGTAAAAGAATACACCTGCAATGCAGGAGATGCAGGTTTGATCCTTGGGTCAGGAAGATCCCCTGGAGAAGAGCATGGCAACTCACTCCAGTATTCTTGCCTGGAGAATCTCATGGACAGAGGAGCCTGGTCAGATACAGTCCCTAGGGTTGCTAAGAGTGGGACGTGACTGAAGCGACTTAGCACACATGCACTTTTGATGGAAAGAAAATTTATCTTGGTTAGTTATTTATTCAGTTGGATGAGAGGACAAATGCTGTCTTCTTGAATGATACAAAATAAGAGAACAACCCACTTTATTAGGCCTAAGCTGGAAGCAAACAGAAGACTGTAGACACAACACAGTTCCAACCCCATGAGTCATTTAAATTACCTGCTGAACAAATTGAGCAGATACAGGGCAACGGGCTATAATGAGCACACACAGATGCCACTTGAGTCCTGTACATATGGCACCTTTTTTTACAGACATCTTATTTTCTTTAGCCCCAAAGTCTTCCTAATACTTCAGATTCACACTGTGATTATTTTTAGCAGAATGAAATGACAGCAGCTCAAAGTTATATCAGTGAATATGTTCTGTTCAGATGAGAATGATTATGAGATCCAAGATGCTAGGGAGACCTATAACAACCATCAGGAAAACAATTTCTTTGTGCCAAATAATTAGGTAGAGCATTTTTAGTGAAGAAGTTAAGAAAGAAGGCTGTGAGTTCTCCTGGATCTGAGGAATTTTGTCCCTGCCATTCATGAGCTAAAGGGTTAAGTCCCTAAGGCCTCAGGTGCAGTTCAGTTCAGCTCAGTCACTCAGTTGTGTCCGACTCTTTGTAACCCCATGAACTGCAGCACGCCAGGCCTCCCTGTCCATCACCAACTCCCAGAGTTTTCCCAAACTCATGTCCATTGAGTCGGTGATGCCATCCAACCATCATATCCTCTGCTATCCCTTTCTCCTCCTGCTCTCAATCTTTCCCAGCATCAGGGTCTTTTCAAATGAGTCAGCTCTTTGCATCAGGTGGCCAAAGGATTGGAGTTTCAGCTTCAACATCAGTTCTTCCAATGAACATCCAGGACTGTCTCCTTTAGGATGGACTGGTTGAATCTCTTTGTAGTCCAAGGGACTCTGAAGAGTCTTCTCCAACACCACAGTTCAAAAGCATCAATTCTTTGGCGCTCAGCTTTCCTTATAGTCCAACTCTCACAACCATACATGACTAATGGAAAAACCATAGCCTTGATTAGACGGAACTTTGTTGACAAGTAATGTCTCTGCTTTTTAAAATGCTGGCTAGGTTGGTCATAACTATCCTTCCAAGGAGTAAGCGTCTTTTAATTTCATGGTTGCAATCACCATCAGCAGTGATTTTGGAATCCAGAAAACAAGAGTCAGCCACTGGTTCCACTGTTTTCCCATCTTTTTGCCATGAAATAAGTTGGAGAAGACTCTTGAGAGTCCCTTGGACTGCAAGGAGATCCAACCAGTCCATTCTGAAGGAGATCAGCCCTGGGATTTCTTTAGAGGGAATGATGCTGAAGCTGAAACTCCAGTACTTTGGCCACTTCATGCGAAGAATTGACTCATTGGAAAAGACTCTGATGCTGGAAGGGATTGGGGGCAGGAGGAGAAGGGGACGACAGAGGATGAGAAGGCTGGATGGCATCACTGATTCGATGGGCGTGAGTCTATGTGATCTCTGGGAGTTGGTGATGGATAGAAGGCCTGGCGTGCTGAGATTCATGGGGTCTCAAAGAGTCGGACACGACTGAGCGACTCAACTGAACTGAACAGGACCGGATGCCATGATCTTAGTTTTCTGAATGTTGAGCTTTAAACCAACTTTTTCACTCTCCTCTTTCACTTTCATCAAGAGGCTCTTAGTTCTTCTTCACTTTGTGCCACAAGGGTGTCATCTGAAGATCTGAGGTCACTGATATTTCTCCCAGCAATCTTGATTCCAGCTTGTGCTTCATCCAACCCAGTGTTTTTGATGATGTACTCTGCATATAAGTTAAATAAACAGGGTGACAATATACAGCCTTGACGTACTCCTTTTCCTATTTGGAACCAGTCTGTTGTTCCATGTCCAGTTCTAACTGCTGCTTCCTGACCTGCATACAGATTTCTCAAAAGAGGCAGGTCAGGTGGTCTGGTATTCCCATCTCTTTCAGAATTTTCCACAGTTTATTGTGATTCACACAGTCAAAGGCTTTGGCATAGTCAATAAAGCAGAAATAGATGTTTTTCTGGAACTCTCTTGCTTTTTCTATGATCCAGTGGATGTTGGCAATTTGGTCTCTGGTTCCTCTGCCTTTTCTAAAACCACCTAGAAAGTCTGGAAGTTCATGGTTCACGTACTGCTGAAGACTGGCTAGGAGAATTTTGAGCATTACTTTACTAGCATATGAGATGAGTGCAATTGTGCCGTAGTTTGAGCTTTTTTTTGGCATTGCCTTTCTTTGAGATTGGAATGAAAACTGATCTTTTCCAGTCCTGTGGCCACGGCTGGGTTTTCCAAATTTGCTCGCATATTGAGTGCAGCTCTCACAGCTTCATCTTCCAGGATTTGAAATAGCTCAACTGGAATTCCATCACCTCCGCTAGCTTTGTTCATAGCGATGCTTCCTAAGGCCCACTTGACTTCACATTCCAGGATGTCTGGCTCTAGATGAGTGATCACATCCATCGTGATTATCTGGGTTATGAAGCTCTTTTTTGTACAGTTCTGTGTATTCTTGCCACCTCTTCTTAATATCTTCTGCTTCTGTTAGGTCCATACCATTTCTGTCCTTTAATGAGCCCATCTTTGCATGAAATGTTCCCTTGATATCTCTAATTTTCTTGTAGAGGTCTCTAGTCTTTCCCATTTTATTTTCCTCTATTTCTTTGCACTGATCACTGAGGAAGGCTTTTTTTATCTACTCCTTTCTATTCTTTGGAACTCTGCATTCAAATGGGTATATCTTTCCTTTTCTCCTTTGCTTTTTGCTTCTTTTCCTTTGAGAGCTATTTGTAAGGCCTCCTCAGACAGCCTTTTTGCTCTTTTGGCATTCCTTTTTCATGGGGATGGTCTTGATCCCTGTCTCCTGTACAATGTCACGAACCTCCGTTCATAGTTCATCAGACACTCTTGTCTATCAAATCTAGTCCCTTAAATCTATTTCTCACTTTCACTGTATAATCGTAAGGGATTTGATTTAGGTCATACCTGAATGGTCTAGTGGTTTTCCCCTCTTTCTTCAATTTAAGTCTGAATTTGGCAATAAAAATTTCATGATCTCATCCACAGTCAGCACCTGGTCTTGTTTTTGCTGATTGTATAGAGCTTCTCCATCTTTGACTGCAAAGAATATAATCAATCTGATTTTGGTGTTGACCATCTGGTGATGTCCATGTGTAGAGTCTTCTCTTGTGTTGTTGGAAGAGGGTGTTTGCTATGACCAGTGCGTTCTCTTGGAAAAACTCTATTAGCCTTTGCCTTGCTTCATTCCGTATTCCAAGGCCAAATTTGCCTGTTACTCCAGGTGTTTCTTGACTTCCTACTTTTGCATTCCAGTCCCCTATAATGAAAAGGACATCTGTTTTTGGTGTTAGTTCTATAAGGTCTTGTAGGTCTTCATAGAACTGTTCAACTGCAGCTTCTTCAGTGTTACTGGTTGGGGCCTAGACTTGGATTACTGTGATATTGAATGGTTTGCCTTGAAGACGAACAGAGATCATTCTGTCGTTTTCGAGATTGCATCCAAGTACTGCATTTCGGACTCTTGTTGACTGTGATGGCTACTCCATTTCTTCTAAGGGGTTTCTGCCCATAGCAGTAGATATAATGGTCATCTGAGTTAAATTCACCCATTCCAGTACATCTTAGTTTGCTTATTTCTAGAATGCCTATGTTCACTCTTACCATCTCCTGTTTTATCACTTCCAATTTGCCTTGATTCATGGACCTAACATTCCAGGTTCTTATGCAATATTGCTCTTTACAACATCAAACCCTGCTTCTATCTCCAGTCACATTTACAGCTGGGTGTTGTTTTGCCTTGCTCCATCCCTTTTCTGGAGTTATTTTCCCCCTCATCTCCAATAGCAAATTGGGCACCTACCGACCTGGGCAGTTTATCTTTCAGTGTCCTATCTTTTTGCCTTTTCATAGCGTTCATGAAGTTCTCAAGGCAAGAATTCTGAAGTGGTTTGCCATTCCCTTCTCCAGTGGACCACATTCTGTCAGATGTCTCCACTGTGACTCGTCTGTCTTGGGTGGCCCCACATGGCATGGCTTAGTTTTATTGAGTTAGACAAGGCTGTGGTCCGTGTGATCAGATTGGCTAGTTGTCTGTGATTGTGGTTTCAGTCTGTCTGCCCTCTGATGCCCTCTCTCAGTGCCTACCATTTTACTTGGGTTTCTCTTACCTTGGATGTGGGGTATCTCTTCACAGCTGCTCCAGCAAAGCACAGCTGCTGCTCCCTACCTTGGACATGGGGTATCTCCTCATGGCCGCTGCTCCTGACCTTGGACACGGGGTATCTCCTCATGGCCGCTGCTCCTGACCTTGGACGTGAGGTAGCTTCTCACGGCCGCTGCTCCTGACCTTGGATGTCAGCCTCAGGTTTCTTACTTTTAAGTTAGAAATAATAATATATCCACCTTATATAATCGTGATGATTGAATACGAAATACATCATCACATATATTTACAGTGTTTCTTGAAAAGATGGTGTGCAAGAAATATCCACAAAGTGAAAAGTGAAAACTCTTCATTGAGGATCCCTGAAGAGTCCCTAGGTGAGAGACTAGGTTGTTATTAAAACATGCTAACTTTCTCCTTTCTCCTTTCAAGAGCAGACCATCTGTCCATCCCTCCACCTAACACTGGTCGTGTGCCTTGCTTTGGCCAATGAGATGTTAACTGACTTGGCCTGTCCCAGGGCAAGACAGGAGAAACATGGATCACAGAAGCCACGGTGAGCTGATCCTAGATAACTCTTATAAGCGTGTGGATGCCCATCAGATCCTCAGCTGACCACAGACAATGAGAACAAAGAGTTGTTGCTGTAGGCTACTGAGCTTGAGAGTAGTTTGTTAGGCAGTAATTATGTGACATTAACTAACTTATCTTCTCTTCATAGGGTGATCTTATGTTTCAGTTTACCTGGAAGTGGTATGGTTTACACCTGCTTCTCAGTGTATAATCTTTTTAACACTTTCTTAGATTTTTCCTTTTCTTTCTTTTTCTTCCTTTCTTCCCCTCTCCCTTCTTCTCTTTATCCCTCCCTTCTCCCTGTGGGTGTCCAGCATCCTGGGCCCAGTAACCCCAAATGACCAATGCCCCAAGAGAAGGAAGCAGAAATATGTCCCTGACAGCTTCTAATTTCTTTCTCTCTCTCTATTCCTCTTTTTTTTTTTTTTTTTTTTTTTTTTGGACTTTTTGCCTTATCCCTTGAAACTTGCCTTTAACTGCAACTCCTAAGACTCCAAGGTTTGGGTCAAGAAGGTTCTCGTTAAATAGTTTGAGTGGCAATCTGTGATGGTGCAGTATTTTGATGTTCTCATGAGGTTACAACTCGCATTCTTTTAAATGTCCTTAAACATCATGGCTCACGTCGACTTAGAAGAACCTCTATTCAGTAGTGAGAAATGCCAATGATATGCATTAAAAAAAAGATGCTCTTTTGTGTTACAAGACAAGAAAAGTTTTTATAAAACTTACTTCAAGGCCATATCATTACCTATGTGCCAGCTACCAACTAAGTGGAAAGTGTTGAAGTCATATCTCAAGTGACAATGGTGTGTTGTGCCTGTTCTTGATTATATTGCATTGTAGGGCCAAAATGACAAGTTTCAGGGACTTTCTACGGAAAGTCAGAGTGAAATGGTCATAAAGAGTTTTTGAGAAAGTTCTGATTAGCTTCTGGCGCAAAGGGCACCATTTTCTCATTGTTCAAGGTGAATCTGATGCATCATAGCCAACAAACATGTTACAAAGCGTTTTCTATAAACTGTGAATCACATGTGGTACAAGAGTGTGCTTCTCTGCCGCATCCTTCTATTAGTCATGACTATCATTATTGGAGGTGTAACCGTTAATGCTTCAGGGTTAATACCTTTTAAAAATCACTCAAAGGGGAATGCCCTGGTCAATTTAATGTGACAATACATGAGTTGTCATGCAGGGGTCTTTGAAAACTTGTATCTATTTTTTAGTTTATATATATATATATATATGCCAAAGGTTATAGATACTCCCAGGAATTGCGCAGCTAAAATGGGGGCCATTTGAAGATCACATATCTGGTAGCAATCATTCATGCAATTCTCAGGACATGACCTTCCAGATTCAACTTTGATACGTGTAAGCAGTGCAATCACCATTCATACCTGACTGTGACCCTTTTCATTTTAGATGACACTGCTCCATGTGTCATTTCCTTGAATTTACAAAGTCACCTGTGAGGAGGATAGAGCAATGTCACAATTCTCCTGAGATTTATGTAGAAAAAATAGAAAAAGAGCCATATTTCCCTTTACTACGTTTTCTGCGGCTGCATTTTATCCTAAGTACGATTTAATAGGAATAACAGTATAAACATTAGATTCCTTCTCTGCCCAAGGCTGTTGAAGTTCAAAGGAAAATGAAATTGTGCAAACTTGATCAATTGAAAGGAAATTTTATTGTAAGGATCATCTTTTCAGCCTAGATATACAGGTAACATCATCCTGCCAGACTTCATAGGACCAGAGATGGAAACTAAGGCTGTCCTCTCTTCCCTCCAAGGGCTACCCTGAATTTCTTATTTCTGCTTTTCTTCATCTCCTGTTTGGTTCAATTGATTTCCTCCAGGACCTGCCATGGTAGGCAACCCCTAGCTCTCCACACACAACTGCATAGCTACAGCTCTACCACCATTGGGTAAGTAGTTACAGGGCTTCATAAAAACACAGAAAACATAGATGACTCAACCCTTCCTATGAATGGGTTCCCTCGGGACAAAGTGTCATCGTCCATCCTCGGCTACGGATGGGGCAATGAGAAGTTTTAGAACAACGTTGGAAAATTAAACATCTAATTAACCTCTGTTAATATTTTCCATGTGCCAGACACCGGGCTAAATATTTAATACATATATTTTTAAATTTTGTCTAATTGACAAACTTGTAGATAGCATTATTATTCTTATTTTACCAATGAAGCAACTGATTCACTGACTTGTCAAAGACTGCAGGTTAGAAAGTTGTGAAGTTATTCTTTTTGTTCTGGGCAACTGGTTCCAAAACCATGCTTTTATTCCCTCTGCCATATTGCATTTCATAATGTCTAAATGCAATACTATCTAAACCTTAAGGAACCATTTTGAGACATTTATGGAGCTTTTACATTTGAGGCCAAAGTTTATTTGGATCCCTAAATGTCTGCTGCTGCTGCTACTAAGTCGCGTCAGTCGTGTCCAACTCTGTGCGACCCCATAGATGGCAGCCCACCAGGCTCCCCCGTCCCTGGGATTCTCCAGGCAAGAACAGTGGAGTGGGTTGCCATTTCCTTCTCCAATGCATGAAAGTGAAAGTGAAGTCGATCAGTCATGCGACCCCAGGGACTATAGCCTACAGGCTCCTCTGTCCATGGGATTTCCCAGGCAAGAGTACTGGAGTGGGGTGCCATTGCCTTCTCCGCCATAAATGTCTAAGAAGTATTAAAAAAAAAAACATTGAGAATAAAAGGAAGACAACAGTGAGACACTCATATCACACATTCATACCCAGTGATTAAAACAGTGAGGCAGTATTGTAAGGTGCAAGGTAATAAAATAAAGATTACAGAAAACAACCCATCTTATCTATGAGTACTTAGCATATGATGAAGCTAATAATTCAAATCATCAGAGAAAGAATAAATTATTTCCAAAATGAGGCAAAAACATTACCCAAGAAAATAGAGTCATATTTCACAACATACAGAATTTTAAATTTTAAATTCTGGACACATTAAATATATATGTCATTTATTTAATACATATTTATGAAATATCCCTATTACCTAATGCTACACGTGGCAAGCACTGACTCATATCCAAAATGAGTCTTATGTCAGTTTTGTCATTTCGATAAAACTGATTCTCTTTGAGTCTAATTTTTTTCACTCACCAAACATTTACTGAGCACTTTCTCTCCGTCATGCACTAGGATTGCAGTCAATCAGCACAGTCTCTGCCTTTATTTACCAACTCTGTTATTCTTCCATGTTCCCCATAGTACCCAGTTTCATTTTCAGAGTTTTGAATAGTCACTATGGCCGAGAACTTTACTGTATTGTAAAGCACACAGAAGAAAAAAAAAAAGAGGAAAAGGAGAAAGAGGAGATGGAGAAGGAAGAGAAAGGGAAAGAAGAAAGAAAAGAAGGCAGAAAGGGAGGGAGGAGGGAGAAAGGAAGAGAGGAAGAAAGACAATTGATTAGCTCTTGCATTTAGGAGAAGTATATTCTAATTGCACAGGTGCACAAACAAGTTACTTCACTACAATGTGATAGATGCTAAAAGTGATATAATGACTGGCTGCTAAGGATGCACAGAGAAAGAGCGTTTAGCTGGGATGTAGGAATCCCAGGAAGATTTTCTGAAAATCATGATGCTGGAGCAGCGTTCTGGAGGCCAACAGAAGTCAACCATTGGAAGAAAAGAATAGGTACAGATTGGCTAAGCACATACTGAATTGATTGAATAAGTAATGAATGATTGATTGAATGGATCAATAAGTAAGAGGATGGAGGAATCAAAAATGTCTGTGAGTTCTGACCTCTCGACTTTTAATTAGCCATTGGAGAAAAGAGATAGAAACAGAGGGATCCAATTATTCTCCCAGAACAAATCTAAAGAGAACTTCTCTGTTAGAACGCTTTTGGGTGCATGTAACAGAATATAGGACAAAACAAGGCATACATAGTAAATGAATCTCTACAGATGCAAATTCTTAAGACAAGAATTTGGGTTGTTTCACAGGTCAGTTACACATCAGGCCTCTGGGCAATGTCTCTCTAGTTGTCTTGTATAAAAACAACATTCCCGGTGTGTGATTCCTCCATTCTCACACTACTCCACCACACTACTCACTTCTGACACTACATGCATGGAAAAGTCCACACATCAAACAATTCTGCGTCACTAGTATTAAAACTTGACATTTTTTACCTGGAACTTCTGAAGACAGCATCAAGGGATCCATCTCACGAGATTGCACTCCTCCCACTAGACACACACACACGCATACTTCAGACACTAATTACAAGGCCATGCTGTTATCTGTGCTTCTGATCAATACTCTACAAATTAGAGGTTCCCACAAGCCCCTCTCAAGGATTGATTAACTTATTAGTGTGGCTCACAGAATTCAGGAAACCAGTCTACTCCCTAGAATTGTTGTCGTTCAGTCTCTAAGTCATGTCTGACTCTCTGCAGCCCCACAGACTGCAGCACACCAAGCCTCTTTGTCCCTCACTATCTCCTGGAGTTTGCCCAAGTTCATGTCCATTCAGTCAGTGATGCTCTCCAACCATCTTATCCTCTGCCACCTTCTTCTCCTTTTGCTTTCAGTTTTTCCGAACATCAGGATCTTTTCCACTGAGTTAGCTGTTTGCATCAGATGGCCAAAGTATTGGAGCTTCAGCTTACTAGATTACCATTTTATAGCAAATGATATTAAAAGCAACTAATAAACAGCTGGGAGAAGAGATACGTAGGGTGGGGACCAGAAGAGTCCTGAGCACAGGAGTTTCTGTCCTCATGAAGACTGGGGTACATCACTCTCCAAATACAAGATTGCCTTCTGGTTTAACCTGGAAGCTCTCTGAAATGTCCTTTTGGGGTTTTATTTGGCAGCTTCATTACATAGACATAATCGATGAAGTCACTGGCCAGTGATGACTGAACTCAATTTCCAGCCCCTCTTCTTTCCCTGGGGGTTAGAGGATGCAGCTGAAATTCCTAATCCTCTAGTCAAGGTTGGTTCCCCTGGCACCAGTCCCCATCCTTAGAGGCTTTCCAAGAGTCACTTCATTATCATAAACTCAGGTATATGAGAGTGGCTTGGTATATGCAACAAAAGACATCCACTTCACAGCTATTATGCAGTTTCAGCAACTGAGAACCAAAAGAAACATTCTAACAAAAAATATCCTTCATTCCATTAGGTATGACTGTATCACATGACCCTGCTTAGCTACAATTAAGGCTTGAGAAAAAAAAAGCATCTGGCATTTCAGTCTCTTTAGAGGGAATTGGATGTGACCATCACAGAAGAAGTGTGTTGCTGCTGCTGCTGCTGAGTCGCTTCAGTCGTGTCCGACTCTGTGCAACCCCATAGACGGCAGCCCAAGGTGAATACTAAAGAGAAGAATTGCCAGCACATACCTGTGATACCCTCTGTATCCCAATAAGACACATATGTACATCAGTTCCTAAATATGAATAGTAAGGGATAATCATTTAGATGTGTTCTGTAACTTATACTATGTCTTACACTTCTCTTAGGCACAGGATTGGTCTCATAATAAAAGAAGTGCCTTTCTGTTAAAGGGAATATAGATAGCAATACAGAAAACATCTTTTCTTGTCATTGGTCTTCCACCTATGTCAACTTTGAGGAAATCAATGCCTCCACTATAAAGATGGCGCTGAGAGCAAGGGAACATTGATTACATGCTTGGCTCTTTACCAGGAACGTGACACGCATCATCTCATTCATTTCTCACACTGACCCTATGAAGCAGCATTAGACCGGAACTGAGGCTCACTGGATCAACTTTTGTCTCAAGTGAGAGAGCCGAGTGCCGGTAGAGCTGGGTGTCCATCCATGGCTCATTAAAGAGCATCCTTCTGTAAGAACATCCACCTGTCAGGAGGTGATTCCACACGTATTTAAATATGCTAGGCATTCTTCTTTTGCAAGCACTCCTGCTGGGAATCTCAGCACTGAGGAAAGCAGGAGATGTCTCCTTAAAGCCCCCTCTTCCCAGATGGCTCAGTGGTAAAGAATTTGCCTGCCAATGCAGGAGCCTCGGGAGATTCAGGTTCCATAATTCCATAGACAGAGGAGCCTGGTCAGCTACAATTCATGGGGTCACAGAGCTGGACACAACTGAGCAACTGAGTGCACACATGCACTTACTTATTCACTTTTTATATCATGGGGTCTCACACAGTAGGGCCCATCTTCCTAGTTCAGGATATTTACACAGCTTGTTCAATGATAACCATCAGTCATACTCAAAACAACTATGAGAACAAAAAATACCAAGGGTTTGCCTGAGCTCTGCACAACCTTTCATCCGAAAGAT
Organism: Budorcas taxicolor; assembly: GCF_023091745.1. Taxonomy (NCBI): domain Eukaryota; kingdom Metazoa; phylum Chordata; class Mammalia; order Artiodactyla; family Bovidae; genus Budorcas; species Budorcas taxicolor. The sequence goes on along the minus strand of NC_068920.1, from coordinate 144,614,430 downwards.
TATGTAATTTGTTTTGAACCTACACATTCATTACTCATTCAGCAGATATTAACAGAGCATGCCCTGGACATTTATAGATGTTTATAAATGTGGATCTGTGATCAGCCTTTAATTTACCAAATATTTCCTGATTTTCTACTATGTGCCAGATGTGGTGATAGATTCTGATAGGTTAAAAAAAAAAAAATCAACAAAACCTGGTCCCTGCCCTCAGGAATTCTGTGACTTGAGAATCATTCTTCAATCACTCCAGAAAAATAAATTAAAAATGTGTGCTCTGCCCTTTTCCCTAATGCAAGAGCATAATCACATGTATAAAGTCATAGAGTATGTGCTGATATTTCTGTTTTCACCCACTCCAGCTGCATTCTTCAGGCTTCTTTGTGCTGTTCCAGCCCCTGTGGCCTGTTGGATCTGAATTCCTTTGCCTGGTGGCACCCAGTTGGGTTTGGCCAATGAGACTCACCAGTGGGAAACTGCAGCAGGGAGGGGATAAGACACAGCAGAAGTCATTTCTTTTCTGTTCCCTCTTGAGTCACCACTGTGTGTGTGGGAGGGACTGTGTCTGCTGGGGACTATGGCTCCCACTGGGTGGCCTCCTCCAGACCCCTGGGTGGGTTCCTCCAGGGTTCCAACTCTTCAGTAGGCGCCAGTAATACTGCTTTTCCTTTGCAACCTTTTTGCCGTGGGAGTGACAATGGCTTCCGGACTTTATGGGTCTCTGGGTGCCTTATTCTTTCTTATTTATTCTCTTAACCTGGCACAGACAACTGTAAAGAGTCTCTGTGTTAACATTTCCTCATTTGAAACATCTGGGGTAAATGCTGTTTCTTACTGGGACCCTAGCTAATCAGAATATCAAAGCTGACCACATTTTAGGAATCATCTAATCTCCTTTCCATTTTACAGGGACAGAAATCAGGTCCAGACAGCATGGCACTTGAATGAGCTTGCCCACGGGAAGAATAAAACCAGCTCACCTGCCTATCCTGGCTCCTGTGACAATGCACCCCAGACCACCTCCTGGCCTTGTTTCCTCTGTAGGGTCTGATCTTCCAAGTTTTGGACAGTGTTCCCTTCTGCCAGTGTTGACTGCTGCAAGCTAAGGACATGAATGAACTGAGTCATCTCCACAGAGCTTCATTAATTTCAAGGCAATTTAAGATTTCTGAGTCATAGGTTTCAGCCACTTAGACTTTCCCAGCCGGTACTGCACTTGCCCACACGCATTTTTCTTTCAAGATCACATCTGGCTCTAGCTGTGTGGCTTGCCCACTCTTCATCAGTTTCAGAGAGAATCTAGCCTCATAGAGTGATCTGTGCTGGGCTTGCCTTTTCCAATTGCCATGTGCAGTGGAGTTTGCACGAGGACTTAATGGAATTAGCGGTCTGCAGCTTGATCCAGACTCTAACCACCAGAGACACGCACATTTCCACATTCTAAAGCCAACACCATATTTCACCCAGCCTCCCAAGGAAACTCAGTTCTACCATATGGTGACTCCACTCTCTGAATAATACTTAGCAACTTGATGAACAAAGAATGAATCATATCTTAGCCATCTTGGCCAAATATTGTTTCATATAGCCACGGCATTAGTAATATATATGTTTTCTTTTCTTTTCTTTTTTTTTACAAGAGGGCTTCCTGCAACGCCCACTGGAAGTGAAGACCTCACTGGAGGGAGACTGTACCATCAAAGCGTTCTCTCTCATTAGCGTTCTTCAATTCCATATTGCGTTGTGCGTATGATACATTCAGCTTGTCTGCTTTTTCATTTCCTTCAGAGCAGCTGCTGGGATTGAGCAACAGTCTCCCGGGGTAACACAGCAGGGAATCCTGGGGCATTTCCCAGACACAGAAAACAAAGGATGTGTATCCATGGGGAGGTTTAGGCTGGAGCCTTTCCCTACCATCAGGGAAAAGTCAGTCTCAGGATCTAGGGGGGAATCTTAGCAAACCTCTGTGTGTGTGGTGGAGGGGGGAGGGGGCGGTGGGGGAAGGGTGGTAGTGTGGTTAGGTGATCTTAAGAAAGTCACTTTCTTTTTTTAAATTTCTTATTTTGTATTGGGGTGTTATTATTATTATTATTTTTGCTTTTGTTTAGTTGCTCAGTCATGTCTGACTCCACGACCCTTATGGACTATATAGCCTGTCAGGCTTCTCTGTCTATGGGATTTTTCAGGCAAGAATACTGGAGTGGGTTGCCATTTTCTCCTCCACGGGGTCTTCCTGACCCAGAGATCAAACCCACATCTCCTGTTTGTGTCCTGTATTGCTGGCAGATTCTTTACAGGCTGAGACATCCAGGTAGAACCGATTAACAATGTTATGACAGTTTCCAGTGAACAGAGAAGGGACTCAGCCGTACATATACATGTATCCATTCTCCCCCAGAGGCCCCTGCCATCCAGGCTGCCACATAACATCCAGCCAAGTTCCATATGCTACACAGTAGGTCTTTGTTGGTTATCCATTTTAAATATAGCAGTGTGTACATATCCATGCCAAATTCTCTAACCATCCCTTCCCCCCAGCATTCCCCCCAGGAATTCTCTAAGTCTGTGAGTCTGAAAATCACTTTTCTTTCGGAGACATAGTTACACAGGGATAATAAAGAACCTTTGACAAACGTTTGATAAACTGGAAGACAGTAGGCAAAGGCTATCTCAGCCATTTATAATGTGCAAGCACTGTTGGAGCCTTCTAGGTGCTAAAATAGATAACCAACAGGGACTCATTGTATAGCACAAAGAACAATATTCAACATTTTGTAATAACCTATAAGGAGAAAGAATCAGAAAAGAATATAGATAAAAAACTGAATCACTTTGCTGTATGTCTGAAACTAACACAATATTGTCAATCAACTATACTTCAATTAAAAATGTAATCAGAAACAGCAGTATAAGAGTAGATACAATCCATTATTTCAATGAACTAACCAGTTGAAAATAGGAATATGCAGGGATTATTTTAATGAAATATGGCTCAGCTAAGATAGAGCTTTGCACAGTGGAGAGTCAGCTCAATCTGAGAATTCCTGAAAAAGCTGGTGCCTAAGATGAATCTTGCCAAGATTTATGGAGATGAGAAAGGGATTCCAGACAGTCAAGAGCCCGAGTTGTAATTACTGGAGAATAGAGTGCATCACACAGAGTGGCCGGAAATAAGGCTACATTAATAACTATGAAGAGATATTTGTTATAATTTTACTACAAGCACTGGTGTGCGGGTGCTCACTCTCTTAGTCCTGTCCAGCTCTTTGAGATCCCCATGGATGCCTCTTCTATGGGATTGTCCAGGCGAGAATACTGGAGTGGGTTGCCATTTCCTCTTCCAGGGAATCTTCCCAACCCAGGGATTGAACTGGCGTTTCCCAAGTCTCCTCCACTGGCAGGTGGACTCTTTACCACTGTGCCACTGGGAAGCCCACAAGCACTGGTGGTTTTTGAAAATCAAGAGAGGAATTTCTGGGAGAGCCCTCCAGGTGTGGTAGTGCCTTTCCTCACATCTACGGCAACACTTGGGCTCATCTTCATGGGAAGTAGTTTGCTGTAAAGTACTGATCTTAGAATTAAAGGAAAGGAACCATCCTAATCCACTATTGTCTGAATGGAATTGCATTTTCTCATCAGGCATCCAATGCTGGGACAAGAACAGAACAGAGGAGAAAGGAGAAGGTGTGGCCCTTCCCCTTGGGGAGCTCCGGATCCATTGAGAAAAGTCATGCTCACCTCATATAATTATGGCAGAGTAATCTGAACTGCGGTGTTGGAGAAGACTCTTGAGAGTCCCTTGGACTGCAAGGAGATCCAACCAGTCCATTCTAAAGGAGTTCAGTCCTGGGTGTTCTTTGGATGGAATGATGCTAAAGCTGAAACTCCAGTACTTTGGCCACCTCATACGAAGAGTTGACTCATGGAAAAGAGTCTGATGCTGGGAGGGATTGGGGGCAGGAGGAGAAGGGGATGACAGAGGATGAGATGGCTGGATGGCATCACTGACTTGATGGATGTGAGTCTGAGTGAACTCCGGGAGTTGGTGATGGACAAGGAGGCCTGGCATGCTGCAATTCATGGGGTTGCGAAGAGTTGGACACGACTTAGTGACTGAAATGAACTGAACTGAACTGAACTGAATCAGAATTCACTGTACAACCATCATTCCATGTTTCCATGCCCATCAGGAAAGAGGATATTCCCTTAGCCAGATGCATCAGAAGGAGGGCTTGAATGCAGTCTGTGTTTATTATGTATCATCTGACAATAGGAATTATTTTACTCCTCTGGGAAAGATTTCCTAGAGGAGCTGCCTAGCTGACCCAGAAAGATGACTATACTACCTCATTCCAATTTTCTATTATATTACTGAGCAAAAAACTGACCTGACACTTAATGGTGGAAAACAACCACCACATTAATACATTATGATTTTGTGTGGCAGTAATTTGGGCAGCTGGCATAACTGTGTTCATTCAGTGGTATTCTGTTGGCTGCTGGTCTGGTCTGGAGGGATCAAGATGGCTTTCATTCTCCTGCCTGGAGCTTTGTTAAGGTTTGGCTACACTGAGCCCCACTCCCTTTCCATGTCATCATACAAGCCTTTCTGTGGGTTTTCTCGAGGAGGGTAGTTGATTGGATTTATTGTATGGCAGCTCAGACCTCCAAGAGACTAAGAAAGAAGCTTTCAGGCTTCTCAAAGGCAAGACCTAAAACTGAGTCTGCATCACCTCCACAATTCTTTATTAATCCAAACAATCTCACACAAGTTTATATTCAACGGCAGGGCACTGGAACCCACCTCCTATTGGGAGGAGTGTCAAGACTCTGTAGCAGTAGTAGTGTTAGTAACTCAGTCGTGTCCAACTCTTTGTGACCCCATGGACTGTAGACCACCAGGCTCTTCTGTCCATGGAATTCTCCAGGCAGGAATACTGATGTGGGTTGCCATACCCTTCTCCAGGGGAATCTTCCTAACCCAGGGATCGAACCTAGGTCTCCTGCATTGAAGGCAGATTCTTTACCATCTGAGCTACCAGGGAAGCCCCCTCTACAAGACTCTGTGTCCATCTTTAGTTTGGTACATTTACCCCTCACTGAGGTCACTTCATGTGTGTAATGCAATCTTGGTGATTTATGGCCCAACTAAACACGAGACAGGAAAAGAAAAGCAACCTCAGATGAGGAAATAAGGCTGTCTATGAGAGACATCTGTCATTATACTATGAGTTCCTATATGATCAACTATGCTCTGCTCCAGACCTAGTATGGTGCTAGAAACATGGAGAGTGATCCATCAATAGAACTCAGCTAACTGACAGGCTATTTTTTTTTACTACATTTCTAGTTATGTGAGTGACTTTCTCACAATGAACCTTCCAGGAAAGGTGCCAGGGGAATCTTATTGCAAAACTAGCAGTTTATTGGGTTGACAAAGAGAATGTTCAGTTAAGGAGATTTTGCAGAACACAATGGGATAATTCTAGTTGTGAAATGTGGACTTAAAAAGGAATCATTTAGAAACGTCCAAGAAGCATTTGAAGATTGGATGACAAGATGTAGCCTCTTCCATTAAAACACAGACTGAGGGTCAAGGGTGGGCACAGAAGTCCAGGCAGATGTGGGACAGTTTCAGGTCTCCCTGCCCAACTCCAAAGGTCCATTACACCAGGCTTCCAAGAGACTGATCCAGAAAACAGTGGTAAGACCCACCGTGCATCCATCACTGTCCTAGCACTGTGGTCATAGTTCAGTTCAGTTCAGTCGCTCAGTCATGTCCGACTCTTTGCAACTCCATGGACTGCAGCACGCCAGGCCTCCCTGTCCATCACCAACTCACGGAGCTTACTGAAACTCATGTCCATCGAGCTGGTAAAGTCATCCAATCATATTATCCTCTGTCATCCCCTTCTCCTCCTGCCCTCAATCTTTCGCAGCATTAGGGTCTTTTCCAATGAGTCAGCTCTTCACATAAGGTGGCCAAAGTATTGGAGTTTCAGCTTCAGCATCAGTCCTTCCAATGAATATTCAGGACTGACTTCCTTTAGGATGGATTGGTTGGATCTCCTTGCAGTCCAAGGGACTCTCAAGAGTCTTCTCCACACCACAGTTCAAAAGCCTCAGTTCTTCAGTGCTCACCTTTCTTTATAGTCCAACTCTCACATCCGTAAATGGCCACTGGAAAAACCACAGCCTTGACTAGACGGACCTTTGTTGGCAAAGCAATGTCTCTGCATTTTAATATACTGTCTAGGTTGATCATAGCTTTTCTTCCAAGGAGGAAGTGTCTTTTAATTTCATGGCTGCAGTTATCATCTGCAGTGATTTTGGAGCCCAAGAAAATAAAGTCTGTCACTGTTTCCATTGTTTCCCCATTTACTGTGAAGTGATGGGACCGGATGCCATGATCTTCGTTTTCTGAATGTTGAGCTTTAAGGCAACTTTTTCACTGTCCTTTTTCACTTTCATCAAGACGCTCTTTAGTTCTTCTTCACTTTCTGCCATAAGGGTGGTGTCATCTGCATGTCTGTTATTGATATTTCTCCCAGCAATTTTGATTCCAGCTTGTGCTTCATCCAGCCTGGCATTTCTCATGATGTACTCTGCATATAAGTTAAATAGGCAGGGTGACAATATACAGCCTTGAAGTACTCCTTTCCAGATTTGGAACCAGTCTGTTGTTCCATGTCCAGTTCTAACTGTTGCTTCTTGACCTGCATGCAGATTTCTCAGGAGGCAGGTCAGGTGGTCTGGTATTCCCATCTCTTTAAGAATTTTCCACCATTTGTTTTATTCCACACAGTCGAAGGCTTTAGCATAGTAACTGTGGTTATAGAGGGAAATTAAAACATGGTGCTATATCTCCAGGGCCTCCGAGTCTCCAGACGGAAGCATTCTCTGCCCATCCCTAGATTCCAGGGGAATGTTTGGGCATCTCGAGGTAGATCAAGATGACAGGGGGCAGAGAGGCTGAGATTGCCATTGCCCAGCCCTGGAGCCACCATGCCAGAGGGAAGAATTCTTGAAGAATAGCAGAAGTTGTACATATTCTCTCAATGTAGGCCAGCAGCTGCTGGCTTCCACCCCTTCCTGCTAAACAGAATCATATTTACCCCAAGAATCTGGCATCCTGCCCTAGAGAACAGAAAGGCAGACAGCTTCTAAAAAGGCTCCTAATAATTCCTGGTCTTCACACCTGGTGGAATCCTCTCTTGTTCTGTGGGATGGCCTTGGTGACTTGCTCTTAACAAGCAGACTGTGGCAAAATGATGTCACTTCCAGGATTAGGCTACAAAGGACTTGGACATCTGTCTGGCTTGTCCTCTGTCTGGGTCTTCTCCGGTGTTTGCTCTAATCAAGCAAGATGCCATGCTGTCAGCTGCCCTTTGGAGAAGCTCCTGTGATTCAGACTGGAGGGTGGTTTCCAGTCAATATCCAGGGAGGAAATGAGACCCTCAGTCCAACAGCATTTAAGGACTTGAATCCTATCAATACCTAAAGGAGTGACCTTGGAAGCTGAAGCTTTGGGGGGCAATTTGTTGTGCAGCAATGGCTGAATAACACAAGTATATAAAAAAAAGAAGAAAACATAACTAACTCAGCTCAAGATCTAGTGCTCTTCCTATTACATACACCACGTGCTTTCTGGCTACTGAGGATCTTTTATCTTGAGGCTAGGGCAACATCTGGTCAGTGGCATGAAGTCCTAGCATTTAGCTCAGCAGTCACATACCCCCACTGTCTGACCTTGTCTCCCAGTTGTCCTGTATACCCATAGGGGGTTGGTCCCAAGACACCTCCCCAACTGCCCTTCAGATACCAAAATCCACAGATGCTCTCTCTATATATAGTTTTTTTTTTTAATTTGCATATAACCTATGAACATCTTCCTGTATACTTTAAATCATCTTTAGATTACTTTACCTAATACAATGCAAATGCTATGGAAATAGTTGCTGATGCAGGCAAATTCAGATTTTGCATATTGGAACTTTCTGCATTTTTTTTTTCAATTATTTTTGATCCACAGGTGATTGAATCCATGCATGTGGAACCTGTGGATATGAAGGGCTAACTGTACTGTGGCAGCGCTAGTCCTCACTACCTCCAGGCCCTACACAGAGCTTCATTCTCCTGTTCACAGTTCTCACCACACCCTACAAGGTCTGTACTATGATGGCGCCATTTTAAGGAAGCAGAAACTGAGGTTTAGGGATATTCTGGAATTGACTGAAGGTCACAGAACTACTGAACTTCAGAAAAAGTGCACCATATACACTTTCCTGACCTCTTGAGTGATGATTGGTTGACTTTTGTATCTCACTCTTTTCTAGACGCAGTTCCAGAGTCCGTCATGGGTCAAGGGCTGTGGTCACTGAACAACTGTGCGGTTTAGAACGCGGCTTACTTCCCTGTAGCAAAATACCCTAAAATCATACTTGCTAGCAGACTCTTTTGTTATGCAAATGAAGATAATGAAGCCTGAGGCTTGATGCCTACCTCATATTTAGAACAAGGGACTCTATTTCTTCAACCCTCCTCCAGTTTACACCCCACCCAGGATCATACACCATCCCTCAGGTCCACACGTACAGATGGACCCATTTTCTAAAGTGTTGGGTTTACGGCTAGGAGTTACCTATCCAGTGAAAAACAAGTCTCAACCTTTCTCAAAATGTAAAAGATATAAAATTTCATGTTTTCCCAAGGGATACAAATTAGATATATGAGAAAAATACTAATCAGTTAGTTGTTCACAGTTTTAACACTCAAAGCACTCTTGTATATTTGAATGTGAATTACACAGATATGAATGGGACATATCATTCATTCCATCTATAGCTCACTGAACAGATTGCCCACATAACAGTGAGTTTCCATACTGCACACGCTCTGCTCTAAGCCCACCTGAGGATCCAAGGCTCACAAGGTGGAAACCACCATCATATAGATACTGCTTTTTTTATTAAAATGCACTTTCCTGGTTTGCAACCATCCAGTGAAACCATCTAGGTAAGTTCTAGGTAAGGACCTTCAAATTGTTTTAAAATTAAAACAATATTTGGACACAGAAGGAAACAGAGGAGAGAGGAAAGGAAAGGATGTAAGGACAAGGCAGAGGAGAAGGTGGTGGCAGGAAAGAGAGCTGTGCTGTAAAATATCAGAAGTACTGGGTTTGTGGAATTGTACTGAGGGACCAGTGGTTAAGAACAACTGCCTTGCAATGTAGAGGACACAGGTTCGATCCCTTGTCTGGGAACTAAGATCCCACATGCTGTGGAGCAACTAAGCCTGCCTGCCTCAACTACTGAGCGCATGTGCCACAACTAGAGAGTCTGTGCGCCACAGTGAACAATCCCGCAACGAAGATCTTGTGTGCCACAACTAAAAGACCCGACGGACACAGACAAATAAACAGTACTGGCTTTGTGCTCATGAGCTAATTGCCTTGAGACTCAGTTTCTTCTGCTGAGGTTTGTAATGAAATCTCCTTTATGGAGCTATCGTGAGGATTAAATGGCACAAAATACATAACAATCCTTTGCAAATTGGTGAGGCTATGGCACATATTAATTCTTAATAGACCTTAATCTGAGCAATCAGGGCTGTCCAAGGTCATGTGACTAATTGACCAAGTTGGGGCTCAAATGGGATAAAAGCTCAATGTGTCCTTGTTCAGACCCTGGTCTACTGGTGACCAGCTTGTTTTTCCCAAACTGAAGGTGGGCTTTTAAAAGCTGAAGAGGGATGTAAATGATCATTCAGTTCAGCCTATTCCCTTTGAAAGGAGGGTATCAGTTACCTCCACTCCACGAATGGTAGGGGATTGAAGTGTCATTCAAACTCAGAAACAGAGTGGGGTGCAGGGGGGCAGAGGGTGGGAAATCATCTCCCTTGACATTTGTCTGTGTGCCAGGTATGGAAACACACACTAGACTTACCAGAACAGCCTTCAAACTGAATCTGTTTTTACAGTAACCTAGCACTGTAGATAAATGTAAATTTGTAGCACTTGCTGGACGAGCTGGATTATTTTTACCAGTTTTCACTTTGTTTTATTAGCTGCTCCACAATATATAACAGGATGGCAGACAATTTGCAATATTCAGAAAATTCCCGTATAGTAGGTATCCCATCCTCCTCTAATTTAATTTAAAAGCAACAACAGCAACAAAATTCTCCTATATTCATTTCACTTGTAAGCAATCAACAACTATTCCCTTGCATGGGAAGAAAAACAACAAAACCAGGGCATGGGGGAAAAAAATTGTTTCAACATGCCAATTTCTTTTGTATTTATACACTGGACTTCTGCTAGTAGACCATTTATCCAAAGAGAAAAACAGATCCCGTACCTTGCCATGGTAAAACAAACAAATACAAAGTCACTTTTTAATAGGTCCTGCTAGGAATCACCTTGGACATAAACAATCATTTTTCAAAGATAAATTGTTTAGAACAAATTGAGAAAATAATCACTATTACGGAAGGATTACAAGTGAGCCATTCAAGCCAAAAGTTTAGACGTCTAAAATAGCTTGATGACAGGCAACGTGATGTATGTAAACCTTACTCATTTCCCTGCCCCATTCTTCCCTCATACACACAGACACAGACACACACACACACACACATACACGTGAGCAGCACAGCCATTGAGTAATGGGCCACCATGGAGAAAGTTAATGAGTTTTGCTGGGTCCTGGTCCCGGTTCCTTCATCTGAAAAGTGGGGGTAATAATATCTATTTTGATGGATTTTGTATAAGAAGCAGAGAGAAAGAAAGTGGCTGGTGTAGTGCTCAGAAGGCATAATTGAAGTATAATTATTATTAAAGTTAGTAAAAGAGAAGACTCTCAAAGTAATGGGGCAATTTATGACATGAAGCTTGGAAGCAAGCCACAGGCTTCATACCACTGGAAATGCATCTCTCCATCATGCTGCTGCTGCTGCTAAGTCGCTTCAGTTATGTCTGACTCTGTGTGACCCCATAGATGGCAGCCCACCAGGCTCCCCCATCCCTGGGATTCTCCAGGCAGGGACACTGGAGTGGGTTGCCATTTCCTTCTCCAACGCATGAAAGTGAAAAGTGAAAGTGAAGTCACTCAGTTGTGTCCGACCCTCAGCGACCCCATGGACTGCAGCCTTCCAGGCTCCTCTGTCCATGGGATTTTCCAGGGAAGAGTACTGGAGTGGGGTGCCATTGCCCTCTCCATCATGACTGTATCCAAAGCCCAGGGTCACAGTGAACTTGGCCAAATGCATCTCTGAGGAGTGCAGCAGTGAAGCTGTGTACCCTCTCCCCTGGATCTCTCCTTTCCTCCTTACACAAAGGAATGATGGAATCTCTTTCTAGAGTTAACTTGGAGGAGTAATTAGGGGCACTTACCTTCCTGGTGACTGGTACTGACTCTGATGCTAGGTGATCTGGAGATACTGTCATCAGGAATATCTAGATTGCAACTCATGTCTTTACACCACAAACCTCCTCATTCTTGATGAACCACATCCACACCACCTTGATTCTGAACAAATCATTTGTAAAACCTGAGGCAGCCATAAAACCAGATAAGAGAAGTAGGGAACATGATATGAACATGAAGCTAGAAGGAATACCTTGGAAAGGAGTAACTTCAGGCAAATACAGAGGTCCTAGTCATCAAGCAGGTGTCATAGACACCCATGTCAAGTCATAGACATAGAGGTAGCGTCCACAGAGTGGTGTGAGTGGCCGGTGGGCACGTAACCAAGAGAAGTGGGAGACGAAGTTGCTGGGAATTTCTTACATTCCAACTCCCTTTATCTATGCCCAGATTTCCAGGTATGGCCAAGAAGATCGTGTTTTGCACAATTCCAAGGGTGACACTCACAAAGACCTCAGAGGGGAATGGAACGTTCTGCATTTGTGCACATCAGCATATGGTAGCCACATCTACAATTTGTCCTGGAAGCTTGTCACAGATTTTTGAGCCTAGGTATGAAGTGAGAGTTAAGAAAGAAGACTATCATCACCCATGGTATATATCAGCCTTCAGGTGACATAGTAGTCTCAAGAGTTGTTATCTGATCAACCAACACATCACTTAGTTTAGGGCTTCACACTTAGCAGCTACCTACTGAGCATTTACTAGATGAATGAACTAATGAGTGATGAAGTGAATTAAGGAGCAGTTACATGCATTTCAAGATAGAGGACTTTCCGGAAAACATGCACAGCAGATTAGCAACCTATGGCAGCTGGATCTGACTGTTCTACAGAGTGGACTGGTTAATGTGTGCTGTGCTCAGTTGCTAAGTCATGTCCAGCTCTTTCCAACCCCATAGACTGTAGCCCGCCAGGCAAGAAGAATACTGGAGTGGGTTGCCATTTACTCCTCTAGGGGATCTTCCTGACCCAGGGATTGAACCTATATTTCCTGCATTGGCAGGCAGATTCTTTACCACTGAGCCACATGGGAAGCCCAGGGACTGGTTACTATTCCTCTGTAATTATATAATCCCTAGTTTAATTGCTGTATCATCTTTTATCATAGCTACATAATTTGTATTTAACCATACCTACAACTGTTATTTTAACAACTCCTATACATTTTATTGATATTTTAGGCATTTTCTCTATTATTATTATTATTATCATTGCATGTTGAATTGCTTTCTGTGGACACATTCAAATAATGACAATAGTAATATTTCTATTATACGCAAGACATTATGCTAGTTCCCTTATGTGCTGCTGTTCAGTCGCTAAGTTGTGACTCTTTGCAACCCCAGGGACTGCAGCCTGCCAGGTTTCTCTGTCCATGGGAAATCCCATGGACAAGAATACTGGAGTGGGTTGCCATTTCCTTCTCCAAGAGATCTTCCCCACCCAGGGATCAAACTTCCATCTCCTGCAATGCAGGTGGATTCTTTTTCACTGAGCCACCAGGGAAGCCCATTTTATAATTAAAGTATTTCAAATTCATCTAAGGTCATATACCTAAAAAGTGAATGAATGAAGATTCCCACAAAGATCTTCCTATTACATTTTTTTTTTAATCTAAGAAGAATGACTGTGAATTCAGATAAAAAGATTTAAGGCACTAGGTATAAATTATGTAATTTATTCTGCACTACAGTAGTTTCCAAAGATCATGAATTTGGCCTTTAAGAATGAGCAGGACTGTGGCCACCATATAATTTCATCAGAAGTCATGGATGTACCATCAGTCATGCATAGCATCCATTGCTGTGCTATGCTTAAGTCTCTCAGTCATGTCTGACTTTCTGTGACCCCATGGACTCTAGCTTGCTAGGCTCCTCTGTCCATGGGATTCTCCAGACAAGACCACTGGAGTGGGTGGCCTCTCCCTTCTCTAGTTCATCTTCCTGACCCAGGAATCCAACAAGGGTCTGCTGAATTGCAAATTATCAGCTGAGCTACCAGGGAAGCTCACAGCATCTGTTATGTACCACTATGTTGACCATTTTCTCAGTCTCTCCAGGAGACAGGGCTTTCTTTTTCCTTGGAAGCCCACTGATATTTACTTCATATGACCTTCAGTATGATCTTTCTAGAACCCCAATCAACCATGTCAATTCCCCATTTAATGGCAGCTTTCACTCTGCATCTCATCTACTTTGGCTGGTCTGTCTGTCCCTTCTCATTCTAATCCCAGTTCACTCTCTCTGCCACATGCCTGGCCGCTGCTCCTAAGCTGCCAGTACCAGAGCCATGAGAGTTACTAGAAATTTCAGAACATCCCACTTCTTTGCTTCTGTACATTCTTTCTCTCCACCAGAAATGCCAATGACAATCTCTTATTTATCTTATTGTATGACTCATAGAACTGTTTCAAAATCCATGAGGATAGGAAAAAAATTCTTTAAAATAATTGTATCTCTAAACTCAGTATCTGGTGCATAGTAGGTTTCAATTAAATATTCGCTTTGGATAAATTCAGGGTGAAAAAAATCACTTTTTCTGGAAAACTTCCTGAAGCCCAGGAAAAGGGGATGCCTTGATATCTAATAGCCACACTGTTATACAATGAAATGATGTATTTCCAAGTATTTCTCTGAAGCTGGACTCCGAGCTCCTGGGTGGCAGAGACCAAATCTTACTCATATTTGGATCCTTAACACCCATCCTAGGCCGGGCTTATAGTAAACCACCATAGATTTCCTGGAATTGAAAAATATAATTCTAAAGCAGTCACGTGAGCTGAGCTGGACGGTTGTTAGGCTTCTCATTTTACAGCTGAAAAAAGGGGTAGCCAGGGAGGAGAAAAAAAAATGTCTTGACTCAATTTTCATTGGATATCAGAGGCCCAGACAGGGCTGGAACAGGGTCTCCTAAACTCCTAGTTATAAAGCACTGTTGGTGGCCACTGGCAAGGGAGGCTGGTACCTTTCTTTCTGACTCCTCAGTGGAGGAACAGAGGCCTGTTCCTGAGATGAGCACCAGCAGAGGAGCCTCGATGGGCCAAGATTCATGAATGGATCCTGCTCGCCACTCGTGGTGACGGCCTGGGGGAACACACAAGTCGCCCTAGTGTGGGGGACTGAGTGCCAGGAAGGTCTTCCAGAAGTCACTTGGTGAGAGGGAGTCAGAAGACATGGGAGCACTTTCTTGACCCTTTTTTCAAACCCAGTGGCCCTGTGGTGGCCTGTCATACAGTCTAAGTTCTCTTCTGCCAACCTCCCAGGAATGGCTTATCTCTGGAGTTTGTGTATAATCATAAATTGCAAATATGCTCCAGTGGTCATAATCCTACAGAGCTCTCTTTTTTTGACTCAAAAGTGTCCTACCAAGGACTTCCCTGGTGGTTCAGTGGTTAAGAATCCACCTTCCAATGCAGGGGATGGGTGGAGGGAATTGATCCCTGGTTGGGTGGGTGGGGAGGACTAAGATCCCACATGGTGCCACAACTAAGACCAGACACAGCCAAGTAAATCTTTTTTTTAAGTGTCCTGCCACGGGCAATACATGATATAGTCCGCTTTTCCTCCCAGACTAGAAAATATGCATGTGCCTGCTCAGCTGTGTCCACTCTGTGCGACCCTATGGACTGCAGCCCACCAGACTTCTCTGTCCATGGGATTCTCCAGACAAGAATACTGGAGTGGGTTGCCATGTCCTCCTCCAGGGGATCTTCCCAGCCCAGGGATGGAACCCAAGCCTCTTAAGTCTAACCTGGCATTGGCAGGCAGGTTCTTTACCACTAGTGGCCACTGGGAAGCCTGAAAATATGCATGCTGCTGCTGCTGCTGCTAAGTCACTTCAGTCCTGTCTGACTCTGTGAGACCCCATAGACAGCAGCCCACCAGGCTCCCGCATCCCTGGGATTTTCCAGGTAAGAACACTAGAGTGGGTTGCCATTTCCTTCTCCAATGCATGAAAGTGGAAAGTGAAAAGTGAAAGTGAAGTCGCTCAGTTGTGTCTGACCCTCTTGGGGTCCTATAGACTGCGGCCTTCCAGGCTCCTCCGTCCATGGGATTTTCCAGGTAAGAGTACTGGAGTGGGGTGCCATTGCCTTCTCCAGAAAATATGCATACATGGGTATAAAAGTTCAGAGTATTCTAAACTCCCCTTTCTCAGCCCCTTGGGTTTGTTTGTTTGTTTGTTTTGGTCCCCAATCAGATTGCTTGGTTTACCAGGATACATTAGATTAAGGCCTGGCAGTCCAGGCCTCTGTTCAAGTTCTAGCCTAAATCAGAGGATTGGCACCTCTTATGGAAATTGGGAATAACTGAAGTGAACCTGCAGCCCTCATCTGATTCCCAGTGCCAAGTGCCTCTGTGGTCCACGTGTGTTGAGGGAGGAAACTTAAAGAGAACAAGAGAAAGGGACTCGGACTGAAGGGGCCCCAAGCTTCGCAGAAGGTATGCGCCAGCATTGTTTGCCTGGGCCAAAGCCCTCTGGGCATGTCTTGGGAGCGGAAGAATTAGTGATTACCTGCGGTCTGAGTTAAAAGATGTCTTTGAGCTGGTATTTGGCAGGCAGAAAAATACTAAAAGCCTGATGGTAGGTGGGGGGTGGAGGGGGACACCAACTAAAAGCAAGCAATCTGTTTTTTCTTATACGGGGAGGAGAGTGTTGGAAAAAGATAATGAAACTGATTTTTGAAACTCGGTGCGGCAAGCACATCTTCCAAGGAAAAGAGCTATGTGAGCAGCGGTGTCCGAACGCTCAGAGGATGCCCGGCTTGCTGGGGAGGAGCACCCAGGAAGATGAACGAGTTAGGAAGTCCACTCACTAGTCCGTCACTGATGGAGCTTCTTAGGGACTTGGCGGCGGGGCAGAAGTCGCCCCGCCGCCTGCAGCAGGGCGCGCAGTTTGCCGGTGGCGGCGCCGGGACAGTCCCTCCCTGGTCGGGTGCGCTACCTCACCGGCTCCGGGCCCCGGTTGGATAAAGCACTTTGTTTACCTCAACCGGGCTGAGCCATCCTCGGGGGGCAGGGAGAAGGCGAGCGCCCGCGCCCGGAGCCGGGAGCTGCAATGGCAGTGGCAGCCGCCTGCGGGCGCGGGGAGCTGCCAGAGGACTGGCAGCGGAGAGGCTGATTGATGGGCCTCCGGCTCAATGAGGGGGGGCCCCGGGCGGGGGCGGGGCGGGGCCGAGGCTGCGCTCAGCCAGTCGCCGGTGCCGCCGGGTGGTGGTGGAGTTGGGGGGGGAGAAGGGGGCGGAGGCTCAGTGGAAATGTGTCGGTGACATTGAATGGGGAGACCGAGCGCGAGCGAGGCGCGCGCGCGCACACACACGGCCCCGCTCGCTCAGAGATCCCCGGCCACGTAAGTAACTATTAATACCGCCTCGCCGAGAGATGCGGGCGTGCTGAGCTCGGGGATTGGCCTCGGGCACCGTCGGCCGTCCCCTTCCATTCCCAATACACGTTTCTCTTAACCTCCGGGTGGGGGGAAGAACAAAAATCAAAGAAGAAGAGAAGCCGTCAATTTTCTCCAAAACAACCCCGCCAGGCAGTTTGGGTTGAGGGTAAGGGGTGACGGAGCGGTGGCAAATTATTCCAAGGCGCGATCCAGTGAAAAGAGCGAGAGAGGAGACGGCGTGGGTTGACTGGGCTGGAAGTGCATCCCTTTCCTGCGCCGGGAGGACCCCCGGAAGCTCGTGTCGGGGACACCGGAGACCATTGATCTACCCTCGTCCTTCCTGCGCGCACTTCTCGCTTTCTCCGGAGGCCGATCCAGAGCGCGAGGGAGCGGCGACGGCATGAGCCGGTGCTGACCTCCGCCCGGCGGGCCAAGCCCTGGGCTTTGTCGCATACCTGAGCCCGGCCCGCAACTCCGTGCCCGGCTTTTGCAATCTTTTGTTGGCAGCGCTGACCGCTCTAAGTTAAATGCTCCCTTGCTATTTTTTTTTTTTTTTTTCTTTTTGTCTGTTTGTTTAAATTTTGGAGAGCTCTAGCGATCTTGGAAAAGCCTCAGACGCCATCTACAGTTAAAACGTAGGTAATTACCCTCTCCGGACCCTCTCCGGCAACCTCCCCCCGCCGCCCGCCTTCCACGCCCCCCACCCTTTCCACCAAAAAAGGGGGTGCAGCGCGGATTCAGTCTGCGGTGCGGCGCGAGCCGGTACCCGGGCTTGTTTCCTTTTTCTTTTTGTTTGGTTTCTAACGCGCCGAGACCAAGCGGCGGCCGTGTGCGCTCCCCGAAGACTGCACAAACTACAGCGAGGCTCCTCCGCCCCGTCTGCTTCGGGAGCCTGCGTGGGGACTGCTTCGGGAACCCCAGAGCTGCAGCTCCTCACCTTAGCAATCCGGTTACAAGTCCCGATCCACGTTGCAAAAGGAGCGAGCGAGAGAGAGAAACTAAAAGTGCGAAGATTCTGCAAGTCGCTGGTGGCTTTGGGGGTAACAAAAGGACCCGAGTTGCCGCCGACCGAGGACCCCCCCCCCCCCGGGAGTCGGGCTCGGAGCAGACGAGGTGCCCGGCGGCTGCCGTTTGGTGGGTGCTTCTAACTCTTTCTCCACGTAGCCCCCTTCCCGTCCCTCCCCTCTCGATCCCTTTTAACATCCGTGGCACGGAGGCGCCTGCAGCCGCACTCGCCCGCGACTCATCTCTCCAGCGGTTTTTTTTTGTTTGTCGAGTGCGATCCCCACACTCATGAACATACACAGGTCTACCCCCATCACAATAGCAAGATATGGGAGATCGCGGAACAAAACCCAGGATTTCGAGGAGTTGTCGTCTATAAGGTCTGCCGAACCCAGCCAGAGTTTCAGCCCGAACCTCGGCTCCCCGAGCCCGCCTGAGACTCCGAACTTGTCGCATTGCGTTTCTTGCATTGGGAAATACTTATTGTTGGAACCCCTGGAGGGAGACCACGTTTTTCGGGCCGTGCATCTGCACAGTGGAGAGGAGCTGGTGTGCAAGGTAAAGAGCCCGGGGTTTGCTTTTGGCTGTTTTGTCTTTTGAAAAGATGCCCCGGCCTTTGGGAGGGGGCGGGAGGTTGCCGAGCCCTGCGGTCCGGGGGAGGGAGATTCGCCTGATTAATTATCCGTGGGCTTGTTAAATGGGGTTCTGAATTTATTTGTTCGCGTTCGACTAGTCGCGAAGTTTTTAGAGCGTTGCAGACAATGGGGCGGGCTGCGGCGGGGGCGTTCTGGGGAGAGCCCGCCGCGGAGAAGGCGGCGGGACTGAGCGGGGGCCACGGCCACGCGTGGTCCCTTCGGCTCGTGGAGCCCTTCTGCGTTACGCCGGGTCCCGCGGCCCGGGGATTTCTCCCTGGGTCCAGCCCCCTCCCCTGCCAACACCGTGTAGGGAATCCCCCGGCTAATTTCTAGGCGCTGATGCCTCGGTTCCTTTCGCAGCCATTGTTCTCGGCAGCGTGCAGGTGTGGAACCTTTGTTCCGTAGGTGCCCTTTAAAAGAGACGCACAAAGGTGTCCCCTCTGGCTGAGCCCAGGGGCCCAGCGCGAGGAAGGAGTTTACAAAGAGCCTCCTTCTGCCTGGAGCCTTGAAAGGAAGGTTGGGGGCGGAAATCAAAGCCACCAGCGCACCTCTGGGTATTGGAAATTGTGAATCCTTAGGGTCTTTTTCTCTTGTCTCTGTTTCTTCTCATCTCCAGCTTTCCTTGCCTGAACTCCCCCCCGCACCCCTACCCATTTGCCCCCACTACCTACCCCCCAGCCCGCCCAACATACACCTTTGCCTGTAGGGTTTAGAGGCCAGCATTTGGAGCCTTGGGGATTCACAGTGCTAATACAGAGATGGGTACTTCAGTTTCCTTTTCGTCTTTGACCCTGAACTGGTTTGTGTCTCTGTGTCTTTGTGTGCGTTCACAGGGCTCCAAGACAAGGGGATGAGCAGGGGAATAGTTGCAAAAAAAAAAAAAAAAATGAAGACGATAGAGCGGGCTACCCAGGAATGGGACATAGATGAAGAATTCATTGTCACTTAATTTTAGCTTAGCTTAGTGTCGGTTTTGTTTGGGGAGGGGTTAAGGAGATAGTTTGAAGTGGGGATACCCCTCCCTTTTGAAATGGGCACTCTGCATAACTGTGCTACAAATAATGCACCACACTTTTGCCATCAACCATAGGCTGCTTTGTGAACTTGCTTTCTTTCACATGGGACTGGAGTATTTCATTGTGAAAAATGGGTTTTGTGGAGGGTCTCCAGTCTGTTGTGCAGTTGTTCAGTTGAGACCTCAGGGGGAAATCAGAGACTCTTTAAACACTACTCTCTGCTTGGACTGAGCATTTGGTATTTTGCACCTTCTCCAAGTTATTGAGACTCAGAGCAGCTATTCCCAGTTAACCAAAATTCAGTAAGCTATTCAGAGCTGGGTTGAATTCTCAGAAGACCTACAACGTTGTACAATAGGGTAGTCATCGTCTGAAATGAATGAATTCCACAGAGCTGCCACTCTCATATGAAATATGCACAATCACCCAGCAGTGTGTTTTCACTCCTTTTGCTCAACTTCAGTAGAGCATTTTAATATTTTTCAAAGGCTGGAGATGCTTTTAAGTAAAAGGAGTCTGCCGCCAAATTCTGCAAGAACATCTTGCCCTGTTATTTCTTTGTTTAAAGACAGAGGTGACTCTGGCCCCTGCTGTTTCTTTCTCTCTTCAGATTTTTTTCAAGACATATTTCACTTTAGACTGACCTTACAGTGTCATTCGTAGACTTGCTCTCTGGCCTGAAACTGTACTTAATCTGCTGGTTTAGTTATGGCAAAGATTGAATCAGCCCCTCACCAATTACTGTGCTGCTGCAAGTGGATTTAAGTGCAGTATCATTGTTCTGCTTGACAGAGGTCATCCCTTTAAGACACAGCAGCTCTGTTTGCCTGCCTTTTCACCAGAGGTGATGTGGGTGACTTCTTATGCAAGCATAGCTGCATGGTTGTATACATCCTGCGAAGCTCCAAGTGGTTTTTATAAGGCTGCTTCTATGAACTACCCTCATAGACACACTGTGGACTCTTGGCTTACTGCAGGCTCAGTGAAGTCTACACATTGAATCCAGTTCCTTTTGACATCTTAGAATGTAGAGTTCCTGTCTCCCAGCTCTGTGTTGACCCAGGAAAAAAGTCTTTGTAACAATAGATCCAGTGCAAAGATGCTACTCACAGGAACTCTGTGGAATTCTATAGGACATTATTTTGGGAGAGAGAGAGACTGGAGCGTCATTTAACCAAAATAATCATGCCTGTTTATTGTCTTCCTGTGTCTGTGTTAAGCTAGGCAGATGAAAGAAGGGGACTTTAGGGTGTCCTTAGCTTATCGTTTTCATGGAAATGCTTGTAGTCACTGTGCAGATTGACGTAATTACTATCTTGGCAAAATGGGCACTTTTTTTTTTTTGCAAATACTATGAATGATGGCCTAATCTCACTGCCTTATCTGATCTGTCACATTATATAACTAAGGATCTAAATTAAACATTTAAAAGAGGCTGGCACTGAGGCTTATGGCTTGATTTTACACTTGAAGGTGATGGTTTAAATACCAGTCCAAGCTCATAAATGCCTGTTACAGCTAGTAATAAAAGTTAGGTTCCTACCCATTTGGGAAAACATAAGTACTTGCTTTATTTTGCATATTATGTCCACCATCTTGGAATTTGGTCTCTCCTACAAAGGGTATGGCTACATTTTGAAGGTGCTATGAATATGTTTGACTTTTAATTTTAATGTTCATTCAGTTTTTCAGTGGGACAGGATAATAGACTAAGGGTACTGAGCCAAAAAAAAAAAAATCACCTTTTATTTTTTTAAAAATCCAACTCAAAGCAGGAAATATGTTATAAATAATCATTACCCCATGAGCACTGGCTACAGAGCCTGCAGCCTGGTGCTTCAGATCCCAGCGTCCTCCTTATATAACACAATGTTTACATTAGTCACTGCAAAGCCTTTATTACTCTGGGAAATTTCTGAGGCTTTCCTGGGTTTCTGCAGTCTGGGTGTTAAAGTTGACTCAAGCATTTCAGATGCCTAATTGAACGGACCTCTGAGGTCACTGCTGGCGGGTCATCATTTGACAGTATCAGGGTGTGATTTGTGGTCTCTGGGGACACGGAAGTATTCATTCTTAAATTCTAGGTTATAGTGGCAGCAGCTGCGCTGCTTTCCTGAGATGCCTCATTATGGTTCATTCACAACGTTACTTTGCTTCCTCACCCGCGTTTGCACCAGCCCTCCCGAGGTTCTTACAGGGCCGTTTGACTCACAGATTTGGGGGTTTTGTTTTTTGAAACGAAGAGAGGCTTCACTCAGGGATTCTTAAATAGCAGCCTATGTCCCTGACTGGGTTATGGAAAGCTTGTAAGTCCCCTTAAGACAAATCTATTATTATTGTACGAGCTTTTGAGAATGGGCATCGTCAGCTAAGAGGGGCCAGAGCTTTCATCAGATTCTCAGGTAGGGTCTGGACCTATAAAGGTCAACTGTTTCCAATCAGTGTCTTCAGTTTATGAAAAGGAGGGCAGCCGAGTGATCCTGAACGTTTTATCCACCTCCTCCAGATTATCGGTGGCCAAGCCAGGATTATATACTCAAATTAGATGGTTTCTGGGCCAGTGTTTTTCATTCCCCTCCACACACCACAAAATGATGATCAAGAAGAGTGTGTTCTAACTAATGAAAGAGAGACCGAAGAAGCTAAATGATGGTGAACTGTCAACATTCAGTGTATTGTTAGAGCAGTGTTGGCTCTCCATGCTTCCCAGCAAGGAACACCCACACCCGCCCCTCACTCTTGCAGACGCGGAGTAGACTCATCATACCCACATTCCCCGGGCAGATAGGAAAGCCACATTCCAAACCCAGAGACTTGTATCCCTGATTTAGTGGAGGTCTTGAATGAAAATGTTGTTTTTTTTTTTTAACCTGAGAAAATCTCTGTAGTGTTAATTCTTATTAGATCTGTTCCCAAAAGGTATTGAGGGTGGATTTGCTTTCGAAATAACCCCACATTGAGGTGGCATTTCACAGGCTCATTTTGATTCATAGAAAATCATTGCATAACTGATTCATTGAGCTAGATATGTGTGGAGGGAAGAGAGAAAGGAGCGTGGCTGCTTTCTTAATCAGGACTGTGTCCTTTCTTAGCTCTGCCGCTGGGGGCTTGATTTGACTTGTTATCCAAGCCTCGATTTCCACATCTGTGAGATGAAGGTACTGAATTACGTAACCTTCAGTCTACACATTTAATCTATTAATTGCTATTATGTTGTATACAGCTATGCAATCCAATTCTGTAGCAAAATTATTTTATATATGGTTGCTAGAGCTGTGTAGTGTTGGTGTATGGATGTTTTTTTTTCCTTTGAAGGTAAATAAGGTGTTGTCTGTGCAGCTTGGGATGTCTCAAATTTTGCCTTAAATTTTTTATAAACAGAGGCGATTAGGATAGAGAGAAAAACATAGCAAAACTTACCATTTGTGTATTGCATTACATCTTGCTAAGCATTCTGACCTTCATTTTCTCATATAATCCTCCCAACACTGTGAGTCAATCACTTGCCCTTTTGCACATGAGGATTTGGAGGCTCAGAGAAGTCAAGCGACTTATTCAATGCTGTACAGCTGGAAGGCAGGGCCAGTGTGATCAGGGGTTCAAGCTCAACCCCTGTCTACGGGAGGCATCTGCATTCTGTGATCGGGTTGTATAGGAGGTATCTCTGACTCTTGATATTGTTCATCCTGCCCTAGGTGTTTGATATCAGCTGCTACCAGGAGTCCCTGGCCCCCTGCTTTTGCCTGTCTGCCCACAGCAACATCAACCAAATCACCGAAATTATCCTGGGGGAGACCAAAGCCTATGTGTTCTTTGAGCGGAGCTATGGGGACATGCATTCCTTCGTCCGTACCTGCAAGAAGCTGAGGGAGGAGGAGGCGGCCAGGCTCTTCTACCAGATTGCCTCGGCCGTGGCCCACTGCCACGACGGGGGGCTGGTGCTCCGGGACCTCAAGCTGCGGAAATTCATCTTTAAGGACGAAGAAAGGTGAGTCTCCTTCCTGTCCAGGCCCATTTGTTATGCCAGGCTGCTCAGAGCAGCTTGCCAGAGAGGCTGGAATGGACATTCTTGGACTGCCTGTCGTCCAGGTGAGGAGGAGGGACTGTGGAAGGACAAAGGGAGAAATACTGCAATGTTTTAAGTGCCCCTGAGAAGCGGTTTGTTGCTCCTCTAAGAGATGGTTATCAGAGGCTCACAAGTGCCAGGATATTCTGTGATCCTGTAATTAATTTTGTTTTGGTGTCATGAACTCTGAAGGTGGCTGCCGGCCTCTGTGGCACTTTCAGCGTGAATAAGGCAAACTTTTGAAAATTCTGCCTTCGGTAGTGTCCATGCCTGGCATCAGTTGTTTATCATTCATTCATTCAAGAGATACTCCCTAAATCTGTTCCTAAGTTTGAATCACAAGTCTCAGGACTATGAATATCAAGATGCATTAGCTAGTCTGTGACCTAATACGGGAAGTGTTACTGGCCCACATACAAGTATGTGCTGGGTCAGATGGGAACTGGGGGCTGCGGTGTCAGTTCTAACGAGGACTTGAAGAGTCAGGAAAGTTTTTAAAGGAGAGGTGAATTTGGAGCCAAGCTGAATGTGTTGTAGGTGATATGGGAAGGACTGGCGTTCCAGGTGAGGAACCTGCCTGGACACGTGCCTGGCTATATGAAAGTCTTGGTTGTTTTAAGAGACAGCTGGACAGGAGGCTGGGCATCTGGGCTTCATTCATGGTCCTTCCATTAACTCATTACATCATGTTTAGCAGACCCCCACTGGGACCCTGCTTTCTGCTCCAGCTGACTTTGATTGTAAAAACTCTTTCAAGTTCCTTTTTTTTTTTTTTTCTTTTTAATAACGTGCTTTTTTAGAGGAGTGGAAGCAACTGATGCATATTCATTGCTGACTATTCCAAGAATTACTGCAGGGGCTCTACATACGTGATGTCCTGGAATTCTTGTGACTGCCTTGGGCTTTCCTGTCTCCTATTAGCAAAGTGTTTGGTGAAGTGAAGGTTCCATTGTCACAGTCCTATTCAGGATCATCTGACTACAAAGCTAGGGGGCATCATTCATTCACTTGCTCAGCACACATTCTGCAAGTACCTTTTATGCATCTGATACAGATTTGCTGTCAAACCTTTCCACCTTCCAGTTAGATTAGCCCATCTATCCCAGTGGCCTGTGATGTTTTTAGGTGACTGCTTATGGAAGCCTGATGGCATCCAAATGAGAGAGATCTAGTGATGTGTGCTCTGGTTTTTCTATCTTTGTGGTCCAAGCTAATCTGGCAGTAAATGTCTGGGAAGCATTTGGGGATTAGCACAGGTCAAAGGGCCTGTGGTTACTTAGTCCAAATGGAGTAATTGCATGAGCATTTATAATCCAGCAGAGTAGACAAAGTGCAGAGGGCCACTGGATTTCCCAGACCCACGGAAGTTGGTTATTGTTCCATATTTTTACCCATAAGGGAATACCATGGGCCTCTGTGGTGCTTAATATCCTGGTCTCCGACAGTGGCTGGCTTTTACCTTCATTAACAAGCTAAGGAAGGTAGGGGCACTATTTGAAGATCTAGAGTGTGGGAGTGATGGTTAGCTTTCTCTTTCTTCTTACCTCCATCTGCCCTTGGATCCTGGAGACCCAGGTCCTCGTCCTATTTTTGCACTTACTCCTCTCTGTGACCTTAGATTGGTCCCTTCCCCTTGGCCTCAAGTTCCTCATCCTTTTCTTGTCCTGACTCTGTTGCCCTGGCTCTAAGGTATTCCTGAGTTCAGACACTCAAGTATGTGCCACTTTGAATATTCTCATATACACCTGACTGAAAGAGATACACCTGACTCCAACAAGATACTGACAGAGATATCCTTTTCGCCCTTCAGTGTTCTATCTTCCTTGAAGATCTAATAACTAACTAAAAAAATAAGAGGTATTATTTAGTGACCTATTTAAGAACCTTCCGTGGTGGCTCAGTGGTAAAGAATCCACCTGCAATGCAGGAGACAAGGGAGACACAGGTTTGATCCTTGGGTTGGGAAGATCCCCTGGAGGAGGAAATGGCAACCCACTCCAGTATTCGTGCCTGGGAAATCCCATGGACAAAGGAATCTGGTGGGCTACAGTCCGTGGGGTCACAAAGAGTTGGACACCACTGAGCGACTGAACACGTACACACAGAATAATGTTATCTCTCAATACTTAATTCTCTCTGCAGGTTGGAGAGGTGAGTATTAGCATGTCATTGGGTAGATGAGGGGTCCGAAGTGTAGCTGGAGAAGTCTCAAAGTTACAGACACAAAAGAGCAGAAGACCCATTCTCTGTTAAGTCAACTCTCAAGAAATTCATTTGGCCACCACAGGGATTCAGGACAATCAATGCCCTCTCTCATGGGGATCCTCAATTTTAAGCATCATCTTTGATGCTTTGTCTCTGTAGAGAGGAATTGCAGGCATATTGGCTAGGATGTGGGGTGGTAGCCCGTCAGGTCCTAGCGCAGCGGTGGTAGATACAGATGCACCAAGTGGGTCCGAGTAGACTGGATGTTCCCGGGTCACAGGCTATGGGGGCAGAAGTCTGCGTTAGAGATACTGTACTTCAACCTGTTTGTTTTGTCATCAGCAAGCAGAGCCCCAGAGGTGAGTGAGGGTGCTTGTCCAAGAGTCCACGCTGTTCTGGAAGCAAATATGGGCTGAATCTGTTGGGAAGATCCCCTGGAGAAGGGAAAGGCTACCCATTCCAGTCTTCTGGCCTGGAGAATTCCATGGACTGTATAGCCATGGGGTTGCAAAGAGTCGGACACGACTCAGCGACTTTCACTTTCACTGACCTCCTGTTGGATGGTGCGAACTTCTCCCCCAGGACTGCTTGTCTTTTATGGGGATATGTGTAAGATAATTCGTGTGTGATGGCAAAGCCAGAGTCCTTGATGTCACAGGGGCCGAGGAAGAAATGGTCACACATAGGAAACTATGATGCTTGGTCTGGAGTTACGTTTGGCTTATGCAGAAGAGTGTGACCCTTTCTAGAAAGAACTAGAAAGAAGTATCTGGTGTGAATGTGAAGCCAGGACACCACAGAAGCAGGTGGTGTCACGCTCAAAGGTGATGTCAACGTTCAGTCCTGGGGGGTGGGGGGGTGGGGGGATGAATTGAGCCATTGGGATTGATATGTATATACACTGTTGATACTATGTATAAAATAGATAACTGATGTGAGCCATTGTATAGCACATGGAACTCTGAATGGAAAGGAAATCCAAAGAGGGGATATGTGTATGTGTATAGCTGACTCACTGTGCTGCACAGCAGAAACTAATACAACCAGGCAAATCTACTCCAACAAAAATTAATTTTAGAAAAAGCTCAATCCTTTTTAACTTTGAAGAGCATTTTCCTTCTGAAAAAGACAGTGTAAGTGGCAGGTAAGAAGCTGGCCATCGTCTGTTGCCACCGTATCTGAGAACCTGAGTCAGAGCAGCCCTGCCCCGCAAGGGGCCGTAGAGAAAGGAGAGCCCCTTGCCCCAGGCCATAGGCGAGGCAATGGGCCACACAGCAATAGGTGACCTTGCTCAAGGTCCCACAGTCAGTCTGATGATGGAGGCGGCCTAGAAATCCTGTCATTTCCTTCCAGAGCTCTTTCTCTGCCCTGATCCCCAGGGAGGCCGCAGTGGATTTGCTTTGAGAAGGTTGCTTTCCTTTTCAAGGACATCTTATACGTTTTCATCAGTAGGCGATAGGACCTTTCTCATTACCACCCAACCATCAACTTTTGGTAAAAGATGAATAATGCTTAGCAGCCTTCTTTCATCTTGTTTGGGCTTTAACCTCTCCATTTTGGACTGTAAGGCTGGTTCTGTCACTCAGGATATTCTAGTTCCCAGGGGCCACTGAGTTTCATGGCAGTCTCTTCGTTGGCCTGCTGTATGGAGACCACTTCTGTTTTTTTCGGGAGGGACAGGAGCCAGGGGCTCTGGGATCTCTTCTGAGCCTTGCTGCTTGCAGCCTTCACTTTTGGTGCCAATCAATTGGACCTAATGAATAGGTATTTCAATAGGACGAAAACTTCCTCCTCTCATGACAACATGGAGGTATGAGAAACAACGAGTTGGATGTGAAAGGCTTTGAAAAGTTAAAACAGTGGAATCTGGGTCTGTTCTCTGATTATTAAGGCATTGGGTCTGTGATGCCCGGGGTGGGGGTTGCATAGAAGAGACCTTAGGAAGCACTGCTTTATTAAACTTCAAGCCACCAGACATCTCTTTTGCACTCATCTGCATCAGTCTCTCTCTCTCTGTCTCTCAAGGATGTGCTTCTTGTTCTTTGATGATCTTGAAAGTGACCAAAGGGGAAAGCATTACATAGTGAAATTGGCTGATGCAAAGAGCCGACTCATTGGAAAAGACCCTGATGCTGGGAAAGATTGAGGGAAGGAGGAGAAGGGGATGCCAGGATGAGAGGTTGAATGGCATCACTGACTCAATGAACACGAGTCTGAGCAAACTCCAGGAGATAGTGAAGGACAGGGAAGGAGCATGCTGCAGTCCATGGGGTCGCAAAGAGTGACCAACAGGTGGTTCAGAGAGAGACCTGACTCTGGGTTGACTTCTTATGCACAGATTTTCCATTCTAAACCATCTGTAACTCTCAAGCCCATGGCCATCCATGGAAACATGCTTAATAGAACTGTCATCACCCTTAAGTCCAGCTTCCTACAAGTGGTTTTGCACACATTATACATGGATGACACCTGATATTCTATGAAGACTTAATGCTAGGGTGCCTTCTGCCTCTGTGTTGAATCCACAGCACCTCAGATTCTTCTGCTCCTGTTTTATTTGTTTACTGTTACTTTATTTACTTATTGGCTGCGCTGGGTCTTTGTTGCTGCTGGGCTGCTCTTTTGTTTGTTTGTTTTTGCAATGCAGGGGCTTCTCTTTGCGGTGGCTTCTCTTGTTGCAGAGCATGGCCTCTAGGCTCATGGCTACAGTAATTGCAGCATGCAGGTTCGATAGTTATGGTGCTGAGCTTGGTTGCTTCTCGGCAAGTGGAATATTCCCAGACCAGGGATCGAACCCATGTCCTCTGCATTGGCAGGCAGATTTTTATACACTGTACCACCAGGGAAGTCCTATTTATTCTGTTTATTTGAACTAGATTCAAATTCTGTCTCTACCACTTGTTAACTACCTGATTAAGTCATTTCATACTTCTGTGCTGCACTTTCTTCAAAGCAGAAATAATAGTTGCATCCCTAGAGGGTGGTTATGAGAGTTAGATGATCCTGTGACTCACAGGCAGGGCAGGCGCTCACAGTCAGTAGCTGGTCCGAGAGTCATCCATGGGGCTTCCCAGGTGGCGCTAGTTGTAAAGAACCGCCTACTAATGCAGGAGATGTAAGAGATGTGGGTTTAGTCCCTGGGTTGGAAAGATCCCCTGGGGAAGGGAATGGCAGCCTGCTCCAGTATTCTTGCCTGGAAGAGTCCATGGACAGAGGAGCCTGGAGGGCTACAGTCCATGGGGTCACAAAGAGTCAGACACGATTGAGCACACCAACTACTTAGAGTCATTGATAAAATGATACCCTTATGGGAGAGCTTCCCTGGCAGCTCAATTGATAAAGAATCCACCTGCAATGCAGGAGACCCCAGTTTGATTCCTGGCTTGGGAAGATCTGATAGAGAAGGGATAGGCTACCCACTCCAGTGTTCTTGGGTTTCCTTGGTGGCTCAGCTGATAAAGAATCTGTCTGCAACTCTTTGGGGCTCTGCCTGCAATCCCCTGGGTTGGGAAGATCCCCCGGAGAAGGGAATGGCTACCCACTCCAGTATTCTGACCTGGAGAATTCCATGGACTGTATAGTCCATGGGGTCGCAAAGAGTTGGACATGACTGAGTGACTTTTACTCACTTAATGGGAGAGCAGTTCCCAGAGAATGGAAAATGTAGCAACCATGTCCTTGAAGGTTAAAGGTTAGATTTTAGCCATATCCTCCCCTCTCCTTTGTTTAATTATAATCGCTGGATGCGTATTAGGAGGGCAACTGACAGGTCAAGTACATATGGTGTGGAACCTGCTGCTCAGAAGGGCTAGGCGATTCACAAGCAGTCGGAAAGGGAAGGTGGACGAGGGCACTGGCAGGGTGGGAGAGAAGGGCTGATTCCACCCCTCCAGGCCTGAACCGGCCACGGCGCTCCCACCCCTGTTTTGCTGCCTCTCCTCTGGGCCGGGATGTTTCTTTAGGGCTGAGCCTCAGCCACACTGTTTGTGTTTTGAGGAAGTTAAAGACCTACCCTAACTGAACTCGCCCTGGACACACCCTTTGCATCCCCAGTTCCTATGGTAAAATCTGAGATGGTCTGTGTGTAGCAAAATGTAGTAAATGTGATGTAGTAAAATCTGAGTAGGATTGAGGCCTCTAATCTGAGAAAGAGCAGTGCCTGAACCCCCAAAGGCTGCACCCGTGTTCTCCAGGCCCTCTCATCCTTCTCTGGGATTAAAGGGGTCTCCTGGTCAGGTCTTCTCCTTGAGGCCCCAGATTTCAATCCCAGCCTCTAAGGGACAAGGCTGATTGCTCCGCTGGAGTCCAGCCCTCTCTGGATTCCAGTCTGTTTCTCTTGCACTTCATCAGTTTAACATTGACAAGTTACCTAACCTCTTCTGCCCCATTGGCTCATCATAACGGGAAGACTTTGCTCACGAAATTAAATGAATTAACGAAAGTGAACCTGTTGCTTGGTGCACAGTTGGCCATCAGCTGCTCTTAACCTCTCCTGGACTTGATTCATGTCTGGGCCTCTGGGTGACAGCTGGCCAGCCTGGTCAGCTGGATAGCTGACCTAGAACTTGAAGAGCACTTTAAGCTGCTGCAAGCTGCGGCTGCAGGGGGGCCCCTGAAGCATGTAGGGGTGGGGGAACATGGAGCCTGCAACAGTCCCCATTTGCCAGCCAAATCTTGTCTGTCCCTTGGAACAGGGCTCCTTGCCACCCTCCCTCCCCAGCCCCAGCTCCCTGCCGCCAACCACAATTCGGTGTTGACATTTTTTTGCCCAGAAATACCCCCATGTGAACGAGACGGCTTCTGAACATGTTTCTTCTTCGGTTTGAAGATCTTTATCTCTTGACGTCACAGGTCTCATTTCCTCTGCTTTGTGGAAGCTGATCAGCGCCTGCTTTTGCCGGAGGGGAACTAGGACCCTGTGTAAGAACCTGGGGGATGGGGGGCGGTGTTTCCCTGGAACAAAAGCCCTCTTCAGGCGGGCACCGGGGGGGCTTGCACCTCCCTGCAGGGGGAAGGCCTCTTCCCTGCCACACCAGACGAGGTCAGTTCTCCCTTCCCCAGGCAGGTGTTGGTATGTGTATTAGTTCTCCCTTTAGATCTTTAAGGTTTTTCTTGCCTCCAGAGATGCTCCCATATCTAATAAAGTACAGAGGGCATTGGAGTCCTGGAGACCAGACTCTGCTTTCTTTCATTAATAGCAATATATATTAAGTTGTGGGCTTCCCTGATGACTCACGTGGTAAAGAGTCTGCATGCAACGCAGGAGACTCAGCTTTGATCCCTGGGTGGGGAAGATCCCCTGGAGGAGGAAATGGCAGCCCACTCCAGTATTCTTGCCTGGAGAATTTCATGGACAGCGGAGCCTGGAGAGATACAGTCCATGGGGTTGCAAAAGAGTCAGACACGACTGAGCTTGTACTCCCACACATCCACTGAGTTGTAGGTTTGTTGAATTTTAGGAAAATTGCCATTCTGCTTTAAAGGCGATGGAGCTCCTGGAATTCTCTTGTTCGTGTTGACCCCTTAGATGTAATCAGGCACTGTCCATCCTTTGGGAAAGCTCCTCCCCCTTCACTCTTCTCGGGTCGTGTCAGGAGCGCTCACACTTGGATCTGTTACAGCGTATTTCCTGTTCTCCTCTTACTATCCGTGAGCATCTCCAGACTGTCCTCATCTCCTCCTAGCCTGGGAGCTCATTGAGGTTGGAGGCTGTCTCTTGTGCACTGCTCCTGGAGCCTGGTGGGCATTGAGTGAATGAGAATTCCTTTTATGGACCAGGAGCAAGCTCAGATTGGGTTCTCATGTCAGAGCGAGAGAGGCAGGGAGTGTATTCATTTAATGATCATCTCAGTCATTGCCCAGATGGGAGCCCAGAAAGACTGAGACTTATGAATCTCCCTTGTAGACACCTTTTTTAAAAACTGTATTTTTTACTGAAATACAGTTGAATTATAATGTTGTATCATTGTAGACGGGCTTCCCTGGTAGCTCAGACAGTAAAGAATATGCCTGCATTGTGGGAGACCCGGGTTCCATTCCTGGGTTGGAAGCTCCCCTGGAGAAGGGAATGGCTACCCATTCCACTATTCTTGCCTGGAGAATCCCATGGATAGAGGAGCCTGGCGAGCTACCCCGGACTGGACCATGCCTGCAGCCTATGGTCACAAAGAGTCGGACACGACTGGGCGACTAACACTTTTTATTTCATCATCGTAGACACCTTTTAAAGAGAACTGTTTCAAAGGTCCCCGTCAAGTAACAGATAAACCCATCATTCCCATTCTGATTTAATGACTTATGCAAAAGTGACATTTACTTAAGACCCATTATTTATGTCATGGTGGGTGTCTTTTCATTTATGAAGGGCTTCAGGTCATGATTAGAGGGGAGGGCTTAGAGAGAGACTAAATAGTAGTCTATAGTAGATATTCTTCAGCAGGGCTTCTGGCTAGGGTATTGGGGCTTAATAAATTAGCTGACAGGCTAGACTGGGAACCCCAGGCAAGTGGAGCAGAGAGCACAGTGGTGAGATTTTTTCAATTCCTCCATTTGGCCTTTTGCCCTTGGCCTGCCTTCGCTGACATGGGTTGGGGATAATGAACTTCAGGGACTTGGGATACCTGTCATTGCTGCTCTGCATAATCCTCTGCAGCTTGGAGCCTCATATTCCAACAACCTGGAGATTTGTTTATTTGTTCAACAAATATTTATGGAGTACAAAGGATTATATGTGCCTGGCACTAGTCTAGGTGCTGGAGATACTGAAATACTGGATGAAACAGAAGCCCTGCTGTCACGGGACTTACATTTTAGTGAAATAATATCTAGGATCCACCATGTACCAGGCCCGGTTCTAACCAAAACACATAAATGAACAAATTTTATCCAAATTAATTGCTATAATTATTTATTTACTTTTTTTTATTGGAAGATAACTGCTTTACAATGCCATGGTGGTGTCTGCCATACATCAACTCAAATGAGTCATAATGTTATATATATATATATATACCCCCTCCCTGCAGAGCCTCCCTCCCTCTAGAGGAAGGAGAGGGTAGAACAAATTGAGAGAGTAACATTGACATAATATACACTATCCTTGTAAAACAGATAACTAGCAGGAAGCTGCTGTATAACACAGGAAGCCCATTCTGGTCCTCCGTGATGGCCTAGAAGGGTAGAATTACTGTATTTAAATCAAGTTATTTGATTTAAATCAAGCTATTTGATTTGAGGTCCTGCTATGTTTATCACCATTATACAGATGAGGAAATTGTGGCCTCGGGTTGTACAGCCAATCAGTGCAAATCTGGGGGTGGTACCCAAAGAGAGAGACCTGGCTCCCAAGCTTAAGTTCTCAAATGCCACGTTAGCTACAGAAGCTAAATGCCAGGTATAGTGCCACCCTTGTACTGGACCCATAGAAGGAATTTTCTTATGCAATTAGGCAACTAGTGAACCCACAGGGACTTGGCTGACTGGAGTCTAAGTGAAGCTCAGTCCTCGGTTTTCTCGGAGCGGTCTTGGCAGAGATAGACTCAGCCACCAGTTAAGCAAACCTCACAGGCAGTCCTTGTACATCCTGCTCTTCCACTTTATGGAGTGGGTTTAGGTTCCTCTGCAGGGCTCTAAGCTGGGGTCCATTTATCTTTTCATCCCTCATACCTAGCCCAGGACTTAGCATTATACATACTTAGTGAATGTGTGACAGTTGACCCAGTGGGGATATGACTAGCCCCATATATCCTGGAGTCATAAATATTGTAAGAAAACCCCCCTAAATATACTGATGGTAGAAGAGAGTGGATGGAAACACATTTCAAGCATCCCTTAGCCAGTGCTCTTGGGAATTTCTCTAAACCATGGACAAATCCAGTCTCTCTGAAATTTCTCTGGATTCTAGATATTGCAGCTGTTAAGCAGAGTCATGCCTAGATGCCCTGAGTGCGAGACAACATGTTGGAGCTGAGGGCGTTGGACACATGGAGATCACACTGTCTTGCAAACGTGAATTAAGCACCTGTCATGGCACTGCTTGCAGTGCTCAGTATTGGGGATGCAAGACTTAACAGCAGAGAGTCCTCACCTAATGGACGACAGTGCAGTGGTTATTTTTAACACCACATCTGAGAGGAAGGGTGTGTATTAGAGAGCTATCTGGGAGCAGGAAGAGGATATTCCAACAATGGAGTGGGCTGTAGAGAAGGACTGTGTCAGGGAGGAGCTGGGCTTCTCAGGGTAGCTCTGAGAGATGCAGGAGGGAAGGGGAAGGGTCCAGAAAGTGTCAGCAGTGGGTAAGGAGGGACTGCTCGGGAGGGTATTGTGATGTGGGGCTGGAGATGAAGGTGAAGAGAGGTCTAGGGCTTGGCCTCATGTCTGGGACCTTGAGGACTTCCCAGGTGGCACAGTGGTAGAGAATCCTCCAGCCAATGCAGGAGACTTGGGTCAGGAAGATCCCCTGGAGAAGGAAAAGGCAACCCACTTTTGCTGGAGAGTTCCATGGACAGAGGAGCCTGGTGGGCTACAGTTCATGGGTTCGAAGAGAGTTGGATATGAGCAAACACAGACAGGCTGGGACCTTGAACTTGATCTGAAACTCAGCAGGAGCCATTTAAAGTTTTGTCTAGACAGGGCAGGGACCGGTCAGGTTGTGATTCTGGACGTGCATGTGAAAGACAGACTGGGGACGGACATGGACTTCAGGATGCTGAAGCTGAATCACGACCCAGGCCATGGGATTGAGAGGGAGGGCTAAGAGGGGATTTAAATCCAGCCCTCTTACCTTTACAGACAAAGAAATCAGGAAGGGAAGGCCCTTCCCCAAAGTTCTATAAGGTGTAAGTGACACAACCAAGAACAGAACTCAGACTTCTGACTCCCTGAATTTGTTCAGTCTCTGCCTAGACCATGTGGGGAAGCCACACGTCAAACCCCCGACCTGGGTGGCCCAGTGTGTGAACCAGCTGGGCCAGGTTAACAGCGCTGCTGAGGGTGGGGATGGAGGGGTTAGAGGGACTTGCCTGAACCTTGCCCCGCCCCACCAATGAGGTATGGAGAGGAATGTTCTGGGCCCTGAATCATCCTGGGCAAAAAAGGCAGGAGCAGCACCTTAGAGGTGCCTGGCTCTCCCTGGAAGGATCTGGGCTGGGTGAGCAAACAGGGCAATGTGGTCCAGCATGGAGTGAGATGGCTGCCTGGGAAGCTTTCCTGAGAGGTACAGTTGATTGACTTGGGTTCGAGGGAACCTCGGGGATCCAGGTCTCGGCGCAGAGCAGTGAGAGGTGGACAGAGTTTTGATGAGGAGTCCCAGCTGCACCACCTCCCTTGGAGTTCCTGGCTGTTCTTATGACAATGGAAGGCAGGCTGCCTGAGTGTGGGGTCCTCCTGCAGGGCGGGGGTAGGGTTGCAGGAAAGTCTTGGAGGTGGAATGGCTTCCCTGTTCCCACCATGGCCCTGACGAGTCGGGCACAGACGTGCACCTGCATGTAGGTTTCAAGGGCTTTTGCATCCTGGCTGGGTAGCCGGCGCCGTGGAAACACCTGTCTGCTAGAGTTGGCTTGGGTTCCTCCTCCCAACTGTGCTGTTTCTCAGCAGGTGGCTTTATCTTTCCAACTGCACATTTCTCTGTATAACCAGTGCAGAGTGTGGGATGGTGTTGTAAGGCAATCGGAGGATATACTGCCTTCTGGAACTTACCAGACCTCCCCTGGGTCCCCTTGCCCTTTGACTTCTCTTACCCCACCCTGAGTGGCTCCCTTACTGTTTGCCTGCTGTTCTCTGGCTAATTTGTGAGCAGCTCGACCTAAAGTGCTGGGTCTGTTCCCTGAGTCAACGGGACCTGGGGCATCAGTGGCACTCAGAGGTGACTGCTGGAAAGATCCATACACACAGGAAGCAGAGGCTCTGAGCAGTGATGATTTACTGGGCAGTTTAGTGGCCTGTGGAGTCCCCGTGGTGCCTGCCAGGCTAGCACAATGCAGCTCATGCTGCTGGGGTGGGTGGGGGGGGTGGAGCCTTCCTTCGGCCTCCCAGCAGTAATTCCAGCTGGGACCCTGGCCTGACACCTGGATTGGCAGTCAAGGGTAGCTTTGCAGCAGTGGCCAGAGCAAGGTCAGGCCTGGCTGCAGCTAACCTTTCACCCTTGGTCCTTCTCCTGTTTGGACCCACCCCTCGGAATGGCCTTTGGTGACTTCTGGATTCCACTGGCCTCAGGCCCCCGGACTTCCCATCCAGGCCAAGCCCACTTGGTCTGGCTGAACTCCCAGCCTGACCCCAGCCTGGCCCACCCTGTCCTGATCTCTTCCTGTTGGGAGCCCAGGGTGGGGTTCAGGGTTTAAAAGCCAAGCCTGATTGGCTTGTGTACGCCTTTTTTTCATATTTTGGGTGAAGCACATGGAGGTTGAAACCTTGGGTTTAAATCCCAGCTCAACCACTCACTAGCCAGGTGGTCTTGGACAAGTCACATCTGCTTTCTGTACCTCAGCTTTTCATCTAGTAAATGGGCAGGTCCCACCACCACCATCCACTTCATGAGCTATAGCACTTAGACTGTGAATTGTAATGGTTTTGTATGTGACCCAGTGCTCAATAAACCTGGGGCCATATCTGTCTCCATAAACCCAGGGTCTTCCTTTAAGAATTGTTTTGTCTTTTGTTGTTCAGCCTGACTCTCTGTGACCCCACAGACTGCAGCATGCCGTTTCCCTGTCCTTTACCATCTCCTGGAGCTTGCTCAAACTCATGTCCATCGAGTCGGTGATGCCATCCAACCATCTCGTCCTGGGTTGTCCCCTTCTCCTCCCGCCTTCAGTCTTTCTCAGCATCAGGGTCTTTTCCAATGAGTCAGTTCTTCCCATCAGGTGCCCAGAGTATTGGAGCTTCAGCTTTAGCATCAGTCCTGCCAGTGAATATTCAGGATTGATTTCCTTTAGGATAGACTGGTTGGACCTCCTCGTTGTCCAAGGGACTCAAGAGTCATCTCCAGTGCCACAGTGTGAAAGCATCAATTCTACTGTGCTTAGCCTTCTTTACACTGAGTAAATCTGTGATATTGGCACCAGGGTGTCTTTTGGAGGGGCACTGGCATTAGAATCCTCGTGATGTGGATCAGAGCTCAGTTGTTTCAGTTATTCCGTGTGTGACCTAAAACGTTTCATTCTCTGTGCCTCAGTTTCCTTAATCCTTAAGAAGTTGGCACATATCATAATATTTGCCTTTCAGTTTTGTTATGAAAAATAGACATGTAGACCGAAAATAATCTCAGTGTTTTGTAGCTGTTTAATTCATGGTTGCTATTGTTGTTACTAGTATATAAATACTACATTAGTGTCAGGATGTTAGATAGGAAGGGTTGCAGTCCCTATAGCTTAAGAGTTAAAGGAAAGTTATAAAATCAGGAAATTTGAAGCCGGAAGAGCCCTTTGCGGGCCATGTACGATTGGTTCTCAGGCTTCTCAGGTGTCACAGTGGTAAGGAACTCACCTGCCACTTCAGGAGACACAGGTTTGATCCCTGGGTTGGGAAGATCCCCTGGAAGAGGAAGTGGCAACCCACTTCCACGGACAGAGGAGCCTGGCAGGCTGCAGTCCATGGGGTCACAAGAGAGTGAGACATGACTGAGCGCGCACACACACACACGCACGCACACACATGACTGGTTCTCATTTTATAGAAGAGAAACTGAAGCTGAGGTCGATTTAGTGACCCAGAGAGAGCCACTCAAGCCTCCGGGAAGCGTGGGTAGGACATGGGGTCAGAGCTTTCAAGGCTGGTTCGGCTGCTCCGTGGGGGTGGGGCGTGGAATCTCATGCACCCTGCTGGTTCTGGCTTCCTCACCTGGCTCAGCATCTGAGGACGTAGCCCTGGTGCTGGGCTGAGCCTGCTCCTTCAACACAGACTGCCCCGTGTAAGCGTTGTTCATTCAGAGGTTGCAAGCAAAGCAGGCTGTTCCCGCCTACGCCATGGACAGGTTGCCGAATGCACACAGAGATGGCAGCTTGTCGGCCAGATCAACCCTCCCTGGGGCTCGTGACTCAGGGCTCCCTCCTCCAAGAAGCTGCAGGAGATAACCACTCTCATTTGCAGCTCTTTGGTCACACAGATCTCTACCATTCTCCATATTCTCCGTGAGCCGTCTCTAGTCTTAACCACCTCCATGAAGCCCATTCTGATCAACTTGGTACTGAATAATGTGAGCAGGAGTGAGCTGGGCACATATTTGTGGGAAGAACATTCTAGACAAGAGGGAAAAAAAAGTGCAAAGGCCCAGGAAGGAATGGGGCACAGAATTCACATCCATTTCATTCTGCCTGTGGCTTATTCATCTATCTTCCCTCTAGGCTTTGGGGCTGAAGGGGGCGGGGGAGAGCTTATAAGAAGGTCAGTTAGAGTTTCCACCATTTTTTTGCAGATTTACTGTTCTAGGTTCTTTGACAGATACTGTACTTGCACTGTTTCATTTACAACCTTCACAAAAACTGAGACTATGGGTGTGACTTGTCTGAATCTACAGTGCGTAGTTTCATTTGAATAACTTGGACCGTCACCGATGTTCCTGCTGTTTCATGAAAATTGATTTCTCTGCCTGGAAATTCCTAAAGCCCAGATTGATCAAGGGGCCTCAGAAGCTGAAAGATTGTTTTCATTCACTTCCTCCCACTCTGACAGGTGCCGGGGCTCTGCCAAGCCTTCCCGCAACATTCCTGAGAGGAGAGGGTGAGGCCCGCCCCCTGTGCCCAGGGGTGGGGAAGCTGAGCCCCAGAGACCTTCTGAAGGGCCCTGTAGTTGTGTCGTGCATCGGTGGGGACCAGAGGTGGAATTCTAGCCCAGCTCGGGCCCGCGACCCGGGGGCACCCCGGAAGGTCCTTGTTTACAGATGTAATCCAGACTTCTTGCCTCGACCTTTGCCTGGGAGTGATGTAAACAAGTTCAGGATGTTCCCAGAGGCAGGCAAGGTCAGAAGAATGCCTGCACTGCTGCATTTCCTCCCCATCCTTTCCTAGGCTTCTTCCTACCCCTGGGGGATTCCTGCACGCCTGCGCAGAAGCAGCCGGCTGCCTGGCCCTGGGGCGCATGCGTGCTGCCCGCCTTGAAGGCCGCTCGCTGACCCAGCCAACCTCGGTTGGTTTCCTCCGCCAGGTGCTCAGGTGATAGCGGCTGACTTGAGCTCGCAGCCCAGCGAGAGGCGAGCACTCGGCCTTTAGCTAGCCTTCCCGCCAGAGGAGCTGACCTACCCTCTCTGAGCATTAGGTTCAGTGTCCACGCAAAGGAAGAATAATTCATGCCATGGAAATTGACTTTATATGTTTTGAAGAGAAAATATATGTAGATACCCATTCAACCCTTCAATGCATAGACGGTGTTTGGTATTTTGTACTTAGTATTTTTGCCTAAGCCAGAATTCGAACCCAGGTCTCTGGCTTTAAGACCCTGAACTGGCCTGGCTTCCTTGTGGCTGTGTCACCACAGGCCACACTGAACCCGATGTGACCACAGCTCCAGACCCTCCCGCCGGAGGCTCAGCCTCTGAAGGCAGGGGGATGAAGCAGCCCGTGGATCAGCTTAGGGGCAACGGAAATGCAGCCGCACGTGGGTGTTTTTTATTTCTATATTAATAGCACTCGAATTCATGAGGTGTTTACATGGCTTTCAAGCCCTCTTTTTGAGTCGGGGGAGCAGAGACGTGAACTCCGGGAAAGGGGTTAATGACAAGATGGAGACCTTAGGCATGGGTCTTGTCTGTGATGTGGAGGAGGGTTCTAGAAGAGGGATGAGGATGAAAGTGGGGTCACTGCTGCTCGTAGGAGGGGGTGTGGGGATGATTGGGTGAAGGAGAAAGTCAGAATCTAGGGTTGTGACCCGGGAAGGAATGAGAATGAAAAATGGCTTTAGGGTTGGGTTAGCATGAACTGCTCGAGGTAGTTAAGTCTATCTTCGGAAAGAAGCCACAGCTCCCTCCCAGCCTTACTCCAAAGGCACCTGAGATATTGTACCAATAATTTATAAAGCTGGCCCTCCATATAGTCTTCACTTTTCCTCCACTTACTCCTAGGAAAGTTTTCCTCCTTTACCCAGAGCAGGGGCCATTGTTCCTTTAAAGGTAGCACACAGATACTCCTGGGGTCTACAGCTTGATGGTCCCTTTCATTCTTGGATTGAGGGACTGAGTGTCTGTTGGGTGCCAGGTACAAAAACAAAAAAAGTCTAGGGGCTGGAGTTACCTCAGGAAGCACAGGTGGTGTTTTTTATACTCAGAGTGACCAGCCACCTGCCCAAGGCCCCTGGAGGTGAAGGATGAGGTGATGACCCTGAAATGACCACGGGAATCTTAACGCATAGAGTATACACACAGAACTGTAGACATGTAAATACCTACAGTTCCAGGTGGTAATGAAGGGGATATGGCATTGTGGTGTGGGAGTGCTCCTTTGGAACAGGAGGGTCAGGCAAGGTCTCTTTAATAAAGTACATTTGAAGGAAAGGCAACCCATTCCAGTACTCTTGCCTGGAAAATCCCATGGATGGAGAGCCTGGTGGGCTACAGTCCATGGGGTTGCGAAGAGCTGGACACGACTGAGAGACTTCACCACCAAGCAAAGACCTGCAAAAACTGAGTTTTGCAGAAGACCATTCTGGACAAGGGGCTGGAGGTGAGGGGTGTGTGCAGAGGCCCCAGGAAGGACTGTTGTTGGTTGGTATATGTGAAGAATGGTGCAGGGGCTGGAAGGGAGAGGGGCCGCTCGGCCGAAGCCTTGGCGAAGATGGGCACCCACTTGAATGAGCTGAGATGGCATTGGAGGGTTTTGACAGAGAAACCCAGCTCTGAAACCAAATCTGATTCCGAGTCTCATTCCACTGGACCATCACCCCTTGTCATACAGATGCGAGGGCTTATTATTATTATTTCCACTGGGATAATTATCCCCACAGCTACTCTGCTGCCCAGGCTGTGAACTTGGAGGTGGAGAGCCCGGTGGGTCCCGAAGCTGGGCAGGAGCAGCTGCTGGTGAGGGTGGGGCAGGGGAACCTGTGGTGAGAACCCACCTGGGCCTGTGGTTTGTGCCCCGTCTTCTCCACCCCATGGGTTTTACCAGCTCACCTCCAGTCTTCAACCATCTAGTGGGGCTGGTGTGAGTCAGCGCCACCTGCCACCTTAGATTAGAAGAAGCAAAAGGAAGAAGAGATTTGCTTTTAATCCACTCAATTCCGGATCAACACATCCAGACCCTTCCTATTTTTACAGATCGACTAAAGGGGGAAGAGAAGGGCACAGACACTACAGATTATAAATAGAATATGGGCGAGCAGATAAAGAAGATGTGTTGCAATGTACTACATAGAAGCCCAGAATGTTAAAATTGGCAGAGACTTCAAGACTGTCTTGTCCAGATGGACACACAACTGTGTGCATATATCAATACTTAATGCTACTGAACTGTAAACTTAAAATGGTTAAAATAGTAAATTGTATCTTATATATATTCAGTCAGTTCAGTTCAGTCACTCAGTCTTTGCAACCCCATGGACTGCATGCAGCACGCCAGGCCTCCCTGCCCCATCACCAACTCTCAGAGCTTGCTCAAACTCATGTCCGTTGAGTCAGTGATGCCATCCAATCATCTCATCCTCTGTCATCCCCTTCTCCTCCGCCTTCAATTTTTCCCAGCGTGAGTCTTTTCTAGTGAGTCAGTTCCTCAAATCAGGTGGCCAAAGTATTGGTTTCAGCTTCAACATCAGTCCTTCCAGTGAATATTCAGGATTGATTTCCTCCAGGATGGACTGGTTGGATCTGCTTGCAGTCCAAGGGACTCCCAAGAGTCTTCTCTAACACCACAGTTCAAAAGCATCAGTTCTTTGGTGCTCAGTTTTCTTTATTACATACATTATACCACAGTTTAAAAAATTAAAATAATAATAATTAAAAAAGACTGTCCTGTTCAACACTCTGCTTTAAGGTTGAGAAAAGAGAAGTTTAGTGACTCACTCACAGCCACACAGCAGGTAAGAGATGTAGTCTGGCCTGGACTCTTCTCCCCTAGCTCCTAGTCTAGTACCTTTTCCAGTGATCGCAG
Organism: Budorcas taxicolor; assembly: GCF_023091745.1. Classification (NCBI taxonomy): domain Eukaryota; kingdom Metazoa; phylum Chordata; class Mammalia; order Artiodactyla; family Bovidae; genus Budorcas; species Budorcas taxicolor. The sequence continues at coordinate 144,572,623 of NC_068920.1, read as the reverse complement.
GTATGTTTCCTTGTTGATGGAAATGAGAACAAGGAAGAAGTCAGTCACCCTTTGGCCTTGGAAACTCCTGGACTTCAGATATGGCATCTGAGAATCCGTGCAGGGTTTTAGCCGACCTTATGCTCTACGCAGCTCCCAGCAGTGCTCCTTGGGTTAATTTGAGCCTCACTTCCCTTGTATGGCTTTCTGAGGAGCTGCGGTGACAGTCCTGCAAGGCTAAGACCTACAGTTGGAGAAAGAAAGAGAAACAGTAGTGGATGGATCTGGTCATAAACTCTGATTTAGGACTGAAGCCTTATTGTGGCTTCTCCAATTCTCCTATTCTCTCCTCATTTGTGCCTCATGACACTTTAGGGCAACAGGGGCAATGCTTTGGTGGGCACTTCAGAGATGAAAGAAACAACGGATAGCAATGCCACTGACCCCCTAAGTGCTCATCGGTACCACCTGTGTGGTCCCAACCCCTAACTCCAGCCCCTCCTCCCTGCCTCAGGTTCCATGCATGGCATCATCTGTGTGATGGAATGGGATTAACTGAGTTGTTGGGGCCTGAGAACTGCAGGAAATTTGCAGTGGTGGAATTCTGGCCAAGAGAATGGAGGAGGGTGTTGGTTTTAGGCACTGAAAGGTAATAACACCTAACTTTGCACTCAGAGAGCAATGAGGCAGGGGCACAGGGATTCTTCAGAGGTCTCTGGGATAAGGAAGGAATGCAAAGCTAGGAGCTTGGGGGTACTGAGCATATATTTATTTGGTACTTAATGGTGATATCAAGCCCTTCTGTGTAACCCTGAGTGCTAGGCTCTGGGGACTGAGTTCAATGAGGGATTTCTATACCTCTCTTCTTCCCCATCATACCTAGGAGGGTCCTGCATTCATCAGTGACCTCAGTGGTCCTTAACCGATGGGGAGAAGATTCACACACACACACTCATGTACCCATGTGAGGCAGAATCACATATGTGTGGCCCAAGTGAAGAATCTAGGTAACCCAAGTAGCTTGCACACTAGGTCCAGGACCAGACCCTAGGAGTGTGATGGGCGGGACAGGACACAGATTCAACAGGAAATCTTGGGAAGAGGGTGGGCTTGGAAAGAAGATGAGAATGTTGGCTTTGGAAGGACAAAGTGATGGAATGCATTTCTAGGGAACATTTTCTGGCTCTGCTTGTGTCCTAAGAGAGGCATTTTGGTGTGGAGAGAGCACCAGGTTGACTTAGGAAGACGTGAGGTCAACTTTTTTCTGTTTCCCAACCAGATGGCTTTGGGTTAGTTACTTAAATTCTCTGAGCTTCCGTGTTCTTCTCTGTAAAATGGGTTAGGAAAATCCTCTACGTCTAAGTAAAGGAGTGTTGAAAGGAAGCAAAACTGTTGAATGAAAGATCCTGGCTCCTGTGTTGTATTATGTTAGTCACAAGTTTGCTGGAAGCTATGGACAGAGACTGTGTGAGTTTCCCAGCTGGTTGGATCTGAGTTCAAATCTTGTGACTCCCCATCATTACCATTAAGTTGAGGTGTTAATAATCTATTTGTGATTTGTCTACCTGCTGAAGGTTTCAGTCCCCCAGTGGATCAAAAGTTTCAGGCAAATTCTTTGCCTCCTGGCTCCCCAGCTCTGGAACAGGGTCTCGCCACCTAGAAGGTGCCCAGTAAACAGTGTTTGGCTGGTCCAATGAATGAATACGAGGCTTTGGAAACGTTCAAACGGAAGCTGCGACATAATGGTGGGATTCCTGGGGCTCAGAGCATCCTTACGAGCTCATGTTTTGCTCCCTTTCTTGCAGGACTCGGGTCAAGCTGGAAAGCCTGGAAGACGCCTATATTCTGCGGGGAGATGACGACTCACTCTCCGACAAGCACGGCTGCCCAGCGTATGTCAGCCCGGAGATCTTGAACACCAATGGCAGCTACTCGGGCAAAGCAGCTGACGTGTGGAGCCTGGGAGTGATGCTCTACACCATGCTGGTTGGGCGGTACCCTTTCCATGACATTGAGCCCAGTTCCCTCTTCAGCAAGATCCGGCGTGGCCAGTTCAACATTCCAGAGACTCTGTCGCCCAAGGCCAAGTGCCTCATCCGGAGCATCCTGCGGCGGGAGCCCTCGGAGCGGCTGACCTCCCAGGAGATTCTGGACCATCCTTGGTTTTCTACAGATTTTAGCGTCTCGAATTCAGGATATGGTGCTAAGGAAGTGTCTGATCAGCTGGTGCCGGATGTCAACATGGAGGAGACCTTGGACCCTTTCTTTAACTGAGCTCATGCCCCACGGGGACTTAGCAGGTACCAGAAGCGAGAGAGAGGGCAGCGGAGAGGAGTTCTTCCAGGGAACACGTATCGCCTGGCTTGGTAGCAGGAGGGACACGGACACTCAGGCTTCTTGGTTCAAAGAAGGAAAACCATCAAGGAGCTGACTGAACATGTAGCATGGGGGCCAGAGATGCGGGATGGAGGCGGGCTCCAGGGTCCTGTCGGGCGGGCAGGAGTCCCCTGGAGCTTCTCTCGCCCGACGGAACCCCCCCCCCCCCACCTCGGGAGACCACCCCTGTCAGCTGGGCTGCTTCCGCCTATCCCCCTTTCCATTTTGTTCCAAATAGTTGCAAATCTTGATAGAATCAAAACTCTGCCTCAAACACACATCTTGGCATCGCACTGTTAGCATTTAACTTCTTGTCATGATTCAGGGAAGGTACCATTGGCCAAGGGTTTTTTGTTTTTTATTTTCTTTTTAAACAAGCCAGCCACCTATCTGATAATTCACGGGGTTCATTAAAAAAAAATTCGGTGCACACAGACTGATGTGAAACCTGGGTGCTAAAACTAAAAGAAAATAAAAGTCCAGTTTGTGTCTCCTAATTGCGCTCTTCAACTCATTTCTTCTAAATAAACTATTGAATATCCTGGTCAGGAAATGACACATTTAGTGCTTTGCTCCCTGAAGTGGGGGGAAAAAATCAAATCAAATACTGTCCTTTAACCCAGTATTCTGTTTTCTGTCAATTGGTTTGTGGCAGGAAGCTCTTAGAAGTCAAACTTCCAGATGCATCATTGCTATCATAGTTTAAAGAAACAAAAATGAAAGGAAAAGAAAAATTCAACTCTTTAATTTTATTATTTTATTTTATTTTTTTTCTGGTGAATGACGAGGGCTGCATCACAGGCATGCCTGTTTGCTGAGATGTTAGTGATGGAGTGAGATTCCAGATGCTGTTGGAGTCTGAAGCTCTTGTAACACTCTGATCTCAACTAAACATTTTGTCTTTGCTTTATTGGCAACTCATGAAATGAAGCAGGTTGTCCCACATGTATGAAATACAGGGCAGCTATTGCATTTTCTTTATGGAATATGATCCTTGTAGCTTGGGAGGCCCTCTGGTTTGGACAAAAACCCTCAGTTGAGACAAACAGGAAGGAAAATAAGCTGAAAGCTAGGATGATAATAAAAAAAAACAAAAAACAAAAAATACAGCTCTCTATCCCCATATGCACCTTTGTATTTTTCAAGAACTCTTCTATTTATTAAGGAAAATGTCACATTGTGATGTATTAAGCCAGTACTTCAATTACGGGTTAACTTGGGTAACATGTTACATGCTGTAGTTAACATTTATATATATATTTTTTTCTTTGTTTGAGTATTTCTGTCCCTGAAATAACCTTTTATTTGGCTTTTCTAGATAGCTTTACTTGATTTCGAGTGGCAAATGTTTTTCTTTTCTTTTCTTTTCTGTTATGGCTCTTCTATATTGCTGTATGATACAGAACTCTTTTGGCATCAATATTTGTGTTTCCAGTACCTCAGTTGTTCGGATTTTACTGCCTGTATATGTTTTGTGAAATGGTCATGTTTTTGGGTAGGTGACACGTGGACTCTAGTATGTAAATGTTACTTGAATCTGTGCTTCATTATAGTATGTGGCATGTATGTGCAGACCTTGGATGCTCTATTCCTACTTAGCAGGAACCCGGCCTCATTCCCAGGAGGGCGGCTTAACCATTCATCGTCAGGAGACAAGGAGGCCATGGATTTGCTCTGGATTCTATTTTGATAATAGGAGATAAAAAAGGAGAGAGGGTTTTTTACATTCTGAAGATGGGGCTGAGTCAAGAAGGACCTGTTTTTCTTCCCTCTCCCTTATTTTTTAAGTACCTTGTTGGAGGAAAGATTGGTGACATGCATGGTGGGAATCTATGGCCTCTGGTGCTTTGTCCTGTATTCGGTTTAATGTTTTTGTCCTAATCTCTTCAATCAATAAAATTGTGCGTATTTAACTAAACTCGTGGGGTCTGGCAAATGATGATTTTTCTGCTGTCCGGGATTTGAGGCCCACCAGCCTCAAACTCTAACCTCCCACCAGCCAGGAACTCACCCATTCTCTTAGGTCAACACTCCTTTGTGAGTGAATCACTATCACTGTGTATACAAAGCAATATACATGGTGTGGGCATGTGCTGGCTGATTTAGGTGGAATATCTCACTGTATTCACACTTCCGGAGGCATGCATTATGTTCCTATTACAGGTGAGGAAATCAGCCCAGACAGTTTATAACCCGACGTGAAACCACCTTTAGGTGAGTGAGGAGTGAACCCCAAGTCCAGTGAATCCCAAGCTGGCTATGCTTTCTAAGATTTTAAAGCCCAGAGGTTCTTAGGGCAACTGTAAAAGTAACTGGAGGAGTAAGACTTACCTCGGTCTCAAATAATGCAGGATTCCACATGGTTCCCAAGAAAAACAGTTTCCCCTGCAAACCTGATTGGAAATCATCAAGGAGGGGACCACCTGGCTCCCAGAAGTGAATGTCCTGCCAGCAGCCTTTCTCTAGGTCAAAGATCCACGTGTTAGGGTTATCAGAGATAGGTGGGCTCTCAGCAATCCTATGCAGTGTAGACCTGATTTAAGAGACATACCTCCAGCCCAGAGAGGGTCAATTCAATCCTGAAGCGTTTATTCGGTGCCTCTGTCATTTCCGTGCAGGTTGGGAAAACAGACATGGAAACAGACAGTAGGCAGCATCGCGTGGTGAGTAAACAGGTTCATGGCAGCCCTTAGGTTGGGTGCCCCACCTGACTACGGCTGTCAGTTTGTGTCCTGGAAGGGGCGGCCACTGAATCAATCCAGAAGGACTTTGGGTATTGAAGGAAGAGAAACAGCACTACTCTAAGCAGAGGGAACTGTGTGATAGAAGAACCTAGTCCTCAGTGCCAAGCTATGGATGGAGTTCATCACAGTCCTTGCAGAGGTGTGGTTTTGTGGCATTTGGAAGGACATATGGCAGAAGAGGAGACTTCCTAGTCGACTGGTCCCATCTTCTAAATTCACAAAGAGCTTATCATCCAGTGACATCACCTCTGTATCCCCAGCAGCACCTGTCCCTGTGCCTGGCACATGGTGAGTGTTCAGTAAACAATGATTCATTGATGTTTAATTTGATCTTCCCGAGCCAGGGATCAAACTGGTGTCTCTTGTATCTCCTGCATTGGCAGGGGGATTCTTTACCACTAGTACCACCTGGGAAGTCCATGCTGAGGGCCTCTACATGCTGCTAAATTTCTTTCCAGCCCTTCTAAAGGGTGCATCATTAGGAAACAGCCTTTGCAAGGACTGGAGCCCACCAGAAGTGGCTTTTGCTAGAACCCAGAAAGGCTGATCCAAATTCTTTGCTCTTTCACTGCCTGTGATTAAGCAGAAGTGGGCCTGCTGCCTAATGAGTGCCTGTTTGAATTGCGTTCTGTCAAACCTTCCCATGCGTGGTTGCTGGGGGGAGAGAGTTGTTGGCACACACACTTCCAGCCTCTAGATGAAAGCTTCCACCGTGGTAGGGACCCAGAATCAGCAAGCTTCCTTTTTCTTAACATTTCAAGCCTTAGCCAGCAGAAATCTTTATTCGAGCTTGCCTTTGGGGATAGATACTTCATGCCTTTGCTACTTAACCCAGTCCTGGGGTAGGGCCAGGGCCCAGGCCACTGGGAGTGGAGGCGGAGGCTGGGGCGGGGGCGGGTAGTGAACCAGGCTCTGTGTCCTCACCCTTCCATTAGCCATGACCGGGTAAATCACTTTTATAAGGACCAAGGGTGTTGTGAGGATTAACTGAGATGAGGTGCGGCAGGTCAGAGGCTTAGTCCTGAGCCAGGCTGACCCGGAGACTGTGGTAATAGCAGCCAAGGGCATAATGAGGTGGAGTTTTTACAACTGGGGATGGCCCTGGAGTCAAGAATTTATCAAGTGCCATCAAAAAGAGGTGACAGGGACCCACTGAGCCCCCTCCCCTGCCACAACCAAAGCAGCTCCAGCTTTCACAGTCTTAGACGTGTCTAGTTCTCATGTAGACGTACAGGGAGGAGGATGAAGTTTTGGCTTCCAGATGTGCTTGAGAATTATTGTCAAGTCTAGCTCTTGATTAAGAGTTGCCAATGCAGCTTTGGTAAAGCAACCAAGGTCCAGTGAAGTCCAAGGCATTCCCAGAGCCCACACTGAGAGTGGGTAATGGACTCTGAACTGGAGGACCAAGGTATGAATGAGCTGGGTCTGTGGGTCATCCCTTACAAACTTCAGGGGATTTATTATTCACCCAGCTCTGTTCACTTTGACCTTAGGTCCTTCACAGTGGCCTTTTCCCCTAACTCAGTCCATTCTCCTCTGTGATTAATCTAGTGGCCATTATTTAATGGGTATCAGATGATCCTCTGAAATAATTATAAATTATGTGTATATCAAGACATCAAATGTCTAAGCCAAAGTTTTGTTACTCATCTGCCTTTAGATACTTCCATATTTACAAGTCAGGTAATTGTCCAGTGTTGTTACAGCAGATAAAGGCCAGGTAACTCCCAGGTAAATGATTCTCAGACAGTAAAGAATCTGCCTGCAATGCAGGGCACCCAGGTTTAATCCCTGGGTCAGGAAGATCCTCTGGAGAAGGGAATGGCTACCCACTCCAGTATTCTTGCCTGGAGAATTCCACAGACAGAGAAGCTTGTCGGGCTACAGTCTATTGGATCGCAAAGAGTCTGGCACAATTGAAGCAACTGAGCACACACACACATACAGCTCAACTTTGGAGAGGGAGTCCCTTGCTGAGCCCAAGGATGATTCCTGTTGGGTCTTTTGTTTCTGTGACCTTGAGTCCTTGGGTGTGTATGTCTATATCTGTTCATCTATATCTATACCTATACCAACACTATCAGAAACCAAACTTTGAAACAAATTAGAGACAAAGGAAGGAGGAAATAGGAACCCACACCACCTGTTCAATCTATTGATAAGCCTTTCAAGATAGGCAGCAAGTTTTACAAATGAGTAAAGGGAGCCTCTAAGAGATTAACTGAATGATGCCATCCAGTTAACGTCAAGTCTTCTGTTTGAACCCGGGTTTCACAGTCTCCAAAGCCACTCCATGCTGTCAGATGAAACCTTGCAGGCTTTCAGCTCAGAGACCTGAATATTAAAGCCTGGAAGTTGTGGCCAGCACCCCCCTCTCCTCTCCCACCGATTGGAGAACGTTTTCTGGCAGCTTTCAGAGGTAAGGGGCTAGAGAAGGGTTGAGAGTATCACTGAGACTAAATGAAGTTTAGTTTCCCTGAACTTAATCACAATTCAACCAGATATGGACAGAAAACCTTTGAGGGACTATCTTTCATTTCTAAAAAAGAAACTTCTAGGGGGAGGGAGGAGGGATAAATTAGGAGTTTGGGATTAACAGATACACACTACTATGCATAGTACTATGTGTAAAATAGATAGGAACATGAAACAACAAGGATCTATAGCACAGGGAACTATATTAATTATTTTGTCATAACCTATAATGAGGGGCTTCCCAGGTGGTGCTAGTCATAAAGAACCCTCCTGCCAATGCAGGAGACATAAGAGACACAGGTTCAATTCCTGGGTTGGAAAGACCCCCTAGAGGAGATGATGGCAACCCACTCCAGTATTCTTGCCTGGAGAATCTCATGGACAGAGGACCCTGGATTGCTACAGTCCATAGAATTGCACAGAGTCAGACAGGACTGAAGTGACTTAGCATGCAGGCTGCTGCTGCTGCTGCTGCATTGCTTCAGTCGCGTCCGACTCAGTGCGACTCCATAGATGGCAGCCTACAAGGCTCCTCCGTCCCTGGGATTCTCCAGGCAAGAATACTGGAGTGAGTTGCCATTTCCTTCTCCAATGAATGAAAGTGAAAGGGGAAAGTGAAGTCACTCAGTCGTTCCCGACTCTCAGCAACCCCATGGACTGCTGCCCGCCAGGCTCCTCCGTCCATGGGATTTTCCAGGCAAGAGTACTGGAGTAGGGTGCCATTGCAGGCAACCTCTAATAGGAATATGAAAAAGAGTGTGTGTGTGTGTATAATTGAATGGCTTTGTTGAAACCAGCACAACATTGTTAATCAACTATACTTCAGTTTAAAGAAAGGGAAAGAAACTTCTACTCACCAAGACTGTGGAAGTTTTTGAATTATGGACATCTAGATGAAATGGAAGGACTGATGCCGAAGCTGAAGCTCCGATACTTTGGTCATCTGATGTGAAGAGCTGACTCATTGGAAAAGACCTTGATGCTGGGAAAGATTGAAGGCAGGAGGAGAAGGGTATGACAGAGGACGAGATGGTTGGAGGGCATCATTGACTCCATGGACACGAGTTTGAGCAAGCTCTGGGAGTTGGTGAAGGACAGGGAGGCCTGACATACTGCAGTCCATGCAGTCCCAAAGAATCAGACATGACTGAGCAACAAACAACAGATGAGAAGTTGGTTCTGGGTTGGGAAGATCTCTTGGAGGAGGAAATGGCAACGCACTCCAGTATGCTTGCCTGGAGAATCCCATGGACAGAGAAGCATCATGAGCTACGACAGTCCATAGGACCACACAGAGTCAGACACAACTGAAATGATTTAGCATGCACAGATGTAATAAAACAAAACAACAGAGTTTGGAGTTAGAAGGTTTTGGTTCACAAAATCTGTCCCTTGTCTCCTGTGTGATCTATGACAAGTCACTTGTTGAATCTCAGTCTTTTCATACGTGAAGTAGGAACAGAGGATTATTGTGAGGATAACTAATCTCTCATTAGTTTCCATGCTGTGTCAGCTGTGAAGTAGTCTACACGTGCTTGTATAAGGACAGGCGGCCTGAGCAATACTACATCTTGTAGGTACTAAAATTAACATTCTAAGGTGGCTTTAAGTGTGAAGGCAAAATAGGACTCAACTAAGTGAGTCAGCATCAGTGGAGGGTGGCCCCTGGGGTTCCCAACCCAAGGCACAGCTGCTCTATCAATGAGGCGACTCCTCCGAGGTCCTCCCATAGCTCTTGATCCAGGAACCTATGTTCTGAGACCTCAGCTGAAGCTGAGAAGCAGGTAGAGATTGAGGGAGAAAGAAGAAAGGAAACTGAACCATCAGGCTGAGCCTCCTCAGTTATATTCCTAAGGCCTTAATCTCATACACCCTTAGCCCAGACCATGCCTTCAAGATCCTCCAAGACATCATCATAACTCTTCTTAATTCATCCCGTGATGAGTTGTCAACACCTTACCTCTACACGAAGACCTAGAAGACACTATGCTTTCTTCTCCTATGTACAGGATGAATGATGGAGCCATTGGTAATTTTTCTCTGAAGATGATGTTCCTAACCATTGGATCTTTGAAAACTTTGGTGATGTGGCAGGGCCCTGAATCTTCATAAGGTTTATCTCCTACCCATTAAAATTACAAGCACCTTAATAAGGCTAGCCAACTCTTGCTCATCCTTTCTGATCATAATGCTATCTAGGTAATGGATGAACAAGATGCCCTGTGGGAGGTCCAGATGGCTCTGCTCTCCTCAGACTATGTTCTGAAAGAAGGCAGCGGCATTGATATGACTCTGGGTCAACTGTGATTATATATTGTTGTCCATTTCACCTCAGGGCCAACTGTTTTCTCTGTCTTTCACGATTTGGATCAAAAAGATCGCGTTTATCAAATCGATGGCCATGTAGCATATCTCCAAGGCCATTTGAATCTGTTCTTGCAGAGACGTGACAACCGGTAACGCATCTCTGATTTAGGCTCATGATTGGTTGAGCTTGTGGTGGTCTGTAGGCATTCCCCAGGGTCCCTCTGGTTCTGTAGGAAGCAGACTGCCATACTAAATGGAAATATGAGTGGGACCATCGGACTCTGTTTGGTGGCACTAATTACCCCCTCTGCCTGAGGACTGTGATACTGTTTGTTATTTTATTCTCCAGACAGGAGTGGGATAGGTGGGAAACCAGTTTCAGAAGACCCCTTTGCTTCCTCCCTGCTGGTTCTTATCCCAAACATCGAGACCCAGTGTGGGAGTTATTATATGTGCTTAGTCAAACTCAGTTATACCTTTGGGGGATAGGGATATGATGGCCAGGTATGCCTGCAGACCCAATGGACCCAACGTGAAGTGGGCAAGGACTCCATTCATTACTTGACCCCCACGTCTCCAGTCTAATGTGGAGCCATCATGACCTTCTGGGTTTCTGGGTCTCAGTGTCAGTCCTACCTTGTGTTCAAAGGTCTTCGAAATGGCTAGGTATTCCTGTCTCCTCAGCAACAGCCACCTAAGTAAGTGACTGCAGGCCCCTCTAGGAAAGTCCTGGGGAATCATTACAGACATTTCTTGGAGATAGTATGTGGTCTGTTCCAGACCACCACAATTAAGTAAATGTCACAATAAATTGAGTCACTCACATATTTTGGTTTTCCAGTGCATGTAACAGTTATGTTTACACTATGTGATATGCAGAGTGTCATGTCCGACTCTTTGTGACCTCATGGGCTGTAGCCCGCCAGGCCCCTCTCTCCATGGGATTCTGCAGGCAAGGATACTGGAGTGGGGTGCCATTCCCAGCCCAGGGATGGAACCCAGGTCTCCTGCATTGGCAGGTGGGTTCTTTACCATCTGAGCCACCAGGGAAGTATATTTACATCCTACTGCAGTCTATTATGTATGCAATAGTGTTATGTCAAAAAAATATATAGTACCTTAATTTAAAAAGGCTTTATTGCTAAACTATGCTAAGTATCATCTGAGCCTTCAGCAAGCTGAAGTAGCAACACCAAAGATCACTGATCACAGATCACTGCAACAAATACGTGCTGTGCTTGGTCTCTCTCAGTTGTGTCCAACTCTTTGCGACCGCATGGACTATAGCCCGCCAGGCTCCTCTGTCTATGAGATTCTCCAGCAAGAATACTGGAGTGGGTTGCTGTGTGCTCCTCCAGGGGATCCTCCCAACTCAGGGATCAAACCCAGGTCTCCTGCATTGCAGGCAGATTCTTTACTGTCTGAGCCACCTGGGAAGTCCAACAAGAAATACAACAATAATGTTAAAAAGTTTGAAATATTACGAGAATTACCAAAATGAGACAGAGATATGAAGGGGGCAAATGCTCTGATAGATTTGCTTGACTCAGGGCCACTGCAAAGCTTCAGTTGATTAAAAAAAGTGCAATATTTGTGAAGCATGTTAACACAAAGCACAAAAAAACGAAGTTTGCCTCTATAATATACACTTGTTTTGCTGCCGCAAGGTCCTTTCTCCTGAGAAATCAGCTCCCTTAATTGCCAAAAAGCCTGAGTCTGAAAACTTCCTTCCAGTTTCCTTACCTTATCTGAAACTGGACAAAGCATATGACACTTTATTTCAGTCATTTTATTACCGTTAGTCTGCTGATCATTCTTAGCTTCCTTTCTAATGCACTGAAGACTCCATGGTAATTCTGGCCTTTTGATTTTGGCAATTAGTTGTTAACACTTTACCTTTACTGCTTCAGGGCCTCATCATCCCATTGCTACCTGTAAGCCGTCTCCATAGCAACCCCTCTTCCTTAGCTGTTACCTCTGCCAAGAGCCAGCACTGAACTTCTTGGTGCTGTCTCTCACCGGTACATTCCTGATGGCCTTGGTGACCTTTAAGCTACCATGAAACATAATCCTTGGGTGGGTCTCCTGGCCTCACATAATACATCTGTTCCAGCATGTTGTCGTCCCTGCGATTTTAATCTCTTTCTCTGCTGTTTCTTCACTAATTCAGGCATTTAGCCTGGCTTAGGGTTGGCCGTTGCTTTCTTCAGTTTTCTGAGAAATCTCCTAAAGGCATATGGATATCATCCCCAGGATCCTTCTTGTAGTGGTGTCAGAGTTCTCCATCTGCTGTAAGAAATTATCATAAGCTTAGAGGTTTAAAACAATACAAATGTATCATCTATCTCATACTTCCGTGGGTTAGCTGTCAAACACAGGCCTCACTAGGTTAACACCAAGGTGATGGAGCGCTCCTTTCTTTTCTGGAGGCTTTGGGAGAATCCACTTCATTGCCTTTTCCAGCTTTTAGAGCCTCAGCTGGTAGCTCCCCTCCCCCAGGATCACAAGGTCTCTCTGCCCCCATCATCACATCTCTTTCTCTGACCTTTCTCTGCCTCCCTCAACTTCTACTTTTAAGGACCTCCATAATTACACTGAACCCACTTGGATAATCCAGGATAATCACCATATTTCAAGGTCAGCTGATTAGCAATTCTAATTCCATCTGCAACCTTAATTCCCTTTTGCCTTGTGAACTGACAAGTTCACCAAATTCTAAGGATTAGGACTTGGACATCTTGGGGGGTGAAGACCACTAGTCTGCCCACTGCTGCTGCTGCTGCTAAGTCGCTTCAGTCGTGTCCGACTCTGTGCAACCCCATAGACGGCAGCCCACCAGGCTCCCCCGTCCCTGGGATTCTCCAGGCAAGAACACTGGAGTGGGTTGCCATTTCCTTCTCCAATGCATGAAAGTGATAAGTGAAGTCGCTCAGTCGTGTCCGACTTAGTGATCCCTTGGACTGCAGCCCACCAGGCTCTTCCGTCCATGGGATTTTCCAGGCAAGAGCACTGGAGTGGAGTGCCATCGGCTTCTCCATACAACAGATAGTAAGTCATTTAATCAAGGAGTGTGTCCCCAAGTCAATTAAGTCTTCCTTATATAATTTTGTGCTCTAACCCCCCGATCAAGAATCTTTAAAATTTAGGACCGCAAATACCTATTCCCACCAAGACTTTCTGGCTGATTATTGGGGCTGTTTTGGAAGGCAGGTCCACTTCTTTCTTATCAGATGCTGTATGGAGCCATGATGGCACCTTGAGTTTCTGGATTCTGTGTGAATTTTATCACATGACCAAAGATCTTTGAAATGTTTAGGAAACCGTTGTAGTAGGATTATGGGTCATGCAAATACTTAACTCAAATTATTGACTTGGGATCCAAAAGTGGACTCTGTTGTCTTGCAGTGTCTTCCCACACCGGAGAGGTGTTAGCTCTTAATAGGAGCGAGTGCTTTCAGATTCTGAGGCATCAGATTTCTGGGGAGCCAAAATCTCTTGGGGGGATTCACCAAGGTGTGTAAGGGGATCCAGATTTTCCCAACCAAGCCCTTGACTTTGGTATAACAGAGCTGTCTTGGCCGTATATTCAGTTGTCTAAAGCTCTACACTAAGTATTATATCCTGAGTTTTGAGCCTTTCCTGTTTTCCTACTGAAAGCATGACCTTTGTAAGCTACCAAAGAGGCCCTCTGGTCTTCACACTCAGTTTTAAATTGTTTGTTAACTACCCTCAACTTTCCATTGTCCCTCTGAATTGCAGCGCAATCCCACTGTCCTTCCTATGCAAGGATGCTAATCAGTGTCCCAGAACTGACCTCCTCCCCCATCTCAGCTTCCTAGGGCACCCTGGGGACAGTAATGCTGGGGAAGAAGCTGAGTATCAACAATGCACTTCTCTCGGGTCCCCCAACCCCAGAAGTCCTCCCAGACTGCTTTTCCAGATTCCTCTAGAGCCCCAAGCCTCTGCCTCCACAGCCAGGGTGGAAGGGAATCCAGAGCTTCAGAGCCTGTCTAGCCCCATAGATTGCTGCTTCCTTCCCAGAAGAGGAGAAGCTGGCCTAAGGGTCTAGTCCTCTGTTTCTCCATACTCTAGGTGGAATGTTCTAAGGGAGGATGTGCCCTTCACTTGGAAGTCAGAATTTATTTCTTCTTAGTGAGGAATGATCAGAGAACTGGGAAGCCTCTTGGCTCTGAGAATGTAATACCTTAAAGGCATACTTAAAATATAAGTTCCTTATTCATTATTAACATGAACACATTTCTTTTATATGCCTTCCACTGTACAGGTTCTATCTTTACATACTGCTACTTGGTAGGCAAAGAAACTTAAGAATCATCCAGTTTGGTTCCCCATTTGTATGGGGGAGGAAGGCCACTGAAGGTCAAGGAGGGAATGAAACATTCTAGCTGTTTTCATGACATCATCCTTCAAGACACAGCCCTAGGGTCCCCTCTTTCAGAGAGCAGTGCTTGAGCAACCACCCTGCCCAGGAGCCCTGCTCTACTCTGGACTGTGGTCTCTGGGAGGGCAGGGTTCCTTCTAATGTGTCTCTTTACTCCCAGTGGCCCACATGGGTCCAAGAACAGCCAGTAGTCATCAAATGTGTGTTGAATGAAAGAAGGCAGGTTAGAGATGCCCTCGGGGCCAAACCAGAGAGATGTGTCTCAGGTTCAGAGCACAGGAGTCTAATGTGAATCTCACAGGTGAGATGACTATGCCCAGGAGGGGAGGATAATAAGGGGAGAGGACAGTAAGAAATAACCAGCGAGCTCGAGAAAGCATCCTTTCTAAAAATTACCATTTTCTCTATTACATAGGAGGCTTTGTAATATACTGAATCCAGCTGGCAGCTGGGCTAGAAGGCAAAGTCCTACATCCCTGATCTGACTGAATATTTAAATTCTTTGCACCAGTGAATGGAGAAGGAAATGGCAACCCACTCCAGTATTCTTGCCTGAAGAACCCCATGGACAGAGGAGCCTGCCAGGGTATAGTCCATGGGGTCGCAAGGGTCGGACACGGCTTAGCGTCTAAACCACCGCCACCACCGTACTGCTGAAGGGACAGAAATCTAGAATACAAGGCTTCCTGAGCAGTATTGCTTCTTTATCACATACTGTGCTGGTGTGTTCAGTCACTCAGTCGTGTCCCACTCTGTGACCCCAGGGACTGTCACCTGCCAGGCTCCTCTATCCATGGGATTTTCCAGGCAAGAATACTGGAGTGGATGGCCATTTCCAAGGATCTTGCTAACCCAAGAATCGAATCTGAGTTTCCTGTGTCATTGGCAGGTAGATTCTTTACCACTGAGCCGCCTGGGAAGCTCATTGCATATTAATATGGGACCTCTTAAAGGCATCAGCATTCCCACTGGCTTACAAATGCCTTTCTCAGGAAGAACGGCTTGGAAGTTACATCTCTCACATAAGAAAGGGCTTATTGTTTCTCCAAGAAGGTTATTGACTCAGTTTCCTTGCTGCCCACTTGCCTCCTACCATACAGATGGGCAAACAACTCACATCTATGTGAGTCCCGTGCTGTGGGAAGTCCCAGGGTTTGCAAAGTTGTCAGTTGTATTGGTATTATTGCAGCTCAGTCATTCCACAGAGATCTTATACTTGCAAATTTATATTTATATGCTTATAATATTATATTTATAAATTTACTTATGCTACTCTATTTCTTCCTTGAGGAAATAATTATATACAGCTTTAAGGATAGAAACCAAAGAACAAAAGGATAAAGGAGTAAAAAGTGAATAACTTTAACTTTTCTAAGTAAAAATCTAAGATGATCATCTTTAGGATCAAACATGAATTTAATCTGTCCTTTTATCTTCACTTTTCCCATCTCTCTTTTCCCTTCTCTCTCCATTCCTTCCTCTGTGTATTTATTCAGTCAGGTGTTAAGTCAGCAAATATTCCTGATAACTTTGCATTCTGCTTTGTCCAGGAAACACAGACTTGAAGGACAGATTATTCTCTCCCGTAAGGAACTCAACGCATGACGGGGAAGCTGATAAGACTGGGCCATTGCAATGTCCACTGAGTGCTGTTGCGATGGAGGTAAACTTGAGGAGTTATAAGGCCAGCTAATCCAGCCTCAGGGGAGGTGAAGAAGGATTCACCGAGAAAGAATATGGCCCAAGAGAGTCCTGAAGAATGAGAAAGAATATGTGAGGCAAAAAAGGTAGATGAGAACTTCTAGGCAGAGTCATCAGAAGGCCCATCAATATACACCATATATATGCAGCCACTCTGCTACTGTGCATGCTTGCTCAGTCGTGTCTGACTCTTTGCGACCCCATGGACTGTAGCCCGTCAGGCTCCTCTGTCCATGAGATTTCCCAGGCAAGAATACTAGAGTAGGGTGTCATTTCCCTCTCCAGGGGCTCTTCCTGACCCAGTGATCTAACCCGTGTCTCCTGCATTGGTAGGTGTGTTCTTTACTGCTGAGCCACCTAGAAGTCCCTATTTACATGTGTATATACTAAATATACTGGCCTCCCTGGTAGCTCAGTGGTAAAGAACCCGTCTGCCAGTGCAGGAGACTCAGGTTCGATCCCTGGGTCAGGAAGATCCCCTGGAGGAGGAAATGGCAACTCACTCCAGTATTCTTGCCTGGGAAATCCCAAGGACAGAGGAGCCTGGCAGGCTACAGTCCATTGGGTGGCAAAAGAGTCAGACATGACTTAGCAACTAAACAACACCAACAATTATATCTATGCATGTAGAAATATCCTGTGGTATATTTCTGACTGCTACTGTCCAAAGCTAAACGCAATTGATTATAAAATGCATCATGTCTGAGTAATAATGTGTATTCATGCGTGTGAGCTTAGTAGCTCAGTTGTGTCCGACTCTTTGTGTGCCCATGGATCATAGCCCACCAGGCTCCTCAGTCCATGGGATTCTCCAGACAAGAATACTGGAGTGGGTTGCCATTTCCTTCTCCAGGGGATCTTCCCGACCCAGGGACTGAACCTGCATCTCTTACCTCTCCTGCATTGGCAGGCAGGTTCTTTATCACTAGCGCCAGCCTGGGAAGCCCTATTCATTAGTCAGCAAAAACACACTTTTCCTGCTATCAAACTCTGAAGATAACTTTTTCCCTCACATGTTATAAAGTGATGTAAGCAATATTTTTTCGGATCAATTTTGCCACAGACATAAATACAGATTTTGCCCAGTTCCATCTCAAGCCACTAAAAGTTCCACGAAGCGTGTACTGGGCACTGACATGGTGGCATAACTTACAATGAAGGGATTTTCATGGGCCTGAGGCCATCTGAGAAGACTCAACAAAAGAAAAAAAAAAAGAAAGAAACCTTTAGATGTAAGCTTTGATTGATTTCCTAGGATTAAAGCTTCTGCCAGATGGGGTTATGAATGACTCTTGCTATTGGATTTGCAGAGAGCTGGGCCTCCACCTCTAGTTTTGTAAGGCTCCTGCTGCAGAAGAACCCAGAGGGACAGCCCTGATTGGGTTGAATCATCTCAGGAGTGTCTACAGCAGGTCCCATCCCAGACCATCTGCTCAGAGAGTGAAACAGAACTTCATGCACTGGGGCCCTTTTTCCTTCTGGCTCCCAGGTCTCACCCCATGAATGACCTGTTTTCACCAAGACTCACAGTTTACATACTCAGTACTATACCAGTTGGAGAAAACAGTTTCATCTTGGTTTTCAAAAAGCTTACTTGCTCACATTTACTAAAGGAAAACCATTTCACGTGCCTATAGACATAATAGGAGTTGAAAACACGGAAGTGTAGTAAGAAGCTCTGTGCTCGAATCTGGTTTCACCCTTCTGAAGCAGTGATAGCAGATGAGTTACTTAATCTGTGTTTCAGTTTCTTCATCTGTAACTGGAGGCTGATATTACCTACTTCATACCTCTACAGTGACCGCCACAGGGGCAGTACATGCAAAAGATGCAATGTGGCTTCTTCTTATCATCAGATGGCCAGTTTGGGACTCCCTATCTTAATTCTCTTCCTATGAACCCTAGGAACCTCGGGGATCAACATTTGCTTAGAGAGAAAGAAAGGAAGTGTGATGACCAACTGGCAGCTAATGAGTCCACCATGGACTCCCTGGGAGGCCTTGGAAGGGAGTCTGTGTGTTCCTTTTTGCGGCTCAGTGCAAAGGGTGTGCTGGGCTGGGTGGAGTGGGGCCAGGCTGGAGGTGACCTCAGGTGTCCCCAGGCACGGCCGCTAAATCACTCAGGAGAGACCCTATGGAAACAGGGATGGGAGCGCCAGGAGGTGTTGCAATATTATTTTGAGGATTCATCTGCTTAGTATTATAGTTCCCCTCATTTAACCCTCAGAGGTTTTGGACTCTGTCTGGTGTGAAAATTTTTTTCGGTTTAGAAAGAGTTCCGCACATTGCTCATTACTTTAGCAGACTGCACATTGCGAGAGCTTGTTTATCCAGCTAAGTGAGTCATCAATATCCTGCTCCACACTCGGCTGTGGAATGGGAGACTTGAAAGGCAGCTGAGGGCTCAGTTAACTCAGCCCCCTCATTTGACAGAAGGCTCCAAGAGGAGAGGGGCTTGCATACAACTGTACCGTAATAGACCTAAAATACAGGGCTCCTGATTCCCAGTCTGGCATGTATTCCATTAAATGCAACAGACATTCAGAGAGTTTTGGAGGAAATGGGTGGAAGAAGGAATCTTGTTAGCTACTCTGCATATTGTATTCCAATTGAACCTCTCAGCAGCTCTGGAAGAAATTTGTATGGAAGAAGGGTATTATAGCAGTTAATTGAGGAGACATAAAGAGAAAATAACTACATCATTTATTCTACACTGATTCCACAGTCACTGTATTAGACACTGAGATATGAAGGAGAATAAGACAAATACCATCCCTGTGGTCCCTGAGTTTATAATCTCGTTAGCTCTGGGGTCTAAGCTACACAGGTAGTTTTACAATTGGTTACTTGGTGTATTCAGATGTCACAGAGATGGCTGAAGGTTTCCTTGAGGCTGCAGGTAGGATCCTGCTGAAGTCACATCTCTGCTCTTCCACATCCCCTCATCAGCTACAGACATGTCTCTACAAGCCACGTCCTCTCTACACTGGGGCTTCTGGTAAGATTTCACTTGAAGACAGGATTCTTTTGATTCTTCCACTAAGCTGATTCATGCTGCCTCCTCTTATTCAAAATTCTTCAGCTGTAAGTGAAAAAGCTCAACTGAAATTATCTTGAGAACAGAAACAATAGAATGTATTGGGAATCTTTGGACATCAAGCTTGAGGTTCAGCTGGTTGGGTAACTCAAACATTGGCAGGGCGAGCCCTTCTCTGTTTGGCTTCAGATCAGTTCAGATCCAAGAACTTGAATAAGAACATCAGAGTTTGCTCTCTCTTCCTCTCTTTCCTTATCTCTCCACACAGCTTATCTCTGCTTGGCCTTTTAAAAAGTTTCTCTTAAACTCTGTTGAATTTGCTATTGCTTCTGTTGTTTATGTTCTGTTTTTTTGGCCTTGAGGCATGTGAGATCTTAGCTCCCCAACCAGTCACTGAACCTACTCCCTCTTCCTTGAAAAGCAAAGTCTTAACACTGGACCACTAGGGAGGTCCCTCTGTTTGGCTTCATTAGTCATAAGCTACCTCCATAAATAGCAGATAGTATGGCCTTCAGAAGCTCGCGATCTATAGGGAGGAAACATATCCTCTCTAAATATCCACATAGCCATCCCTGAGAAGCATACTTTTGGATCAGTCTAGGTTCCACAAATGAGTGGAGCCGGGGCATAAGGTTACTCTTGATTGTTCATGATACTCAGGTCCTGACCCTGAGGAGAGGGTTGGAACTATGATTGACAGTTCCACCAGCATCAAAGAGAACAGCGGAATAGTTCACATAAAGAAAGAAGGAGGATGTGCAGGTGGAGAGACCAAAGCAAAGGCAGCAGAGTCTGTTAGACCCTTCCTTTCTCTTTAAGTTGATACAGATAAATTCTTTGTTAACCTATCACTTTCTCCTACTAATTATATTTTCTTTTTAATATTGCTGCTGAGGCTAAGTCACTTCAGTTGTGCCCGACTCTGTGCAACCCCATAGACGGCAGCCCACCAGGGTCCCCTGTCCCTGGGATTCTCCAGGCAAGAACGCTGGAGTGGGTTGTCATTTCCTTCTCCAATGCATGAAAGTGAAAAGTGAAAGTGAAGTGGCTCAGTCCTGTCCGACTCTCAGCGACCCCAGGGACTGCAGCCCACCAGGCTCCTCCGTCCACGGGATTTTCCAGGCAAGAGTACTGGAGTGGGTTGCCATTGCCTTCTCTGTTTTTAATATTGACTAATTACAAAAAGATGATTCTAGGCAACTCAAAGTATATGTAAGAAAGATGAAACTCAAACCCTTGAACTCAAGATAAAAGGCAAAAAGGGGTGATCGTAACACTATTTCTAGATGCCTTAGCTGGGAGAAGACATCCACAATTAAGAATAAACTGTTAGCTTTAAGTTTCTAGAGCTCTAGGCAAAGAAAAAAAAAAGAAAGAATGGGTGCATGATTCTCATTGTCTAATATGAGAATCTAGTTGCCAAGGGATAACAAACTTTCTTCTATTACTGAAATCTGAGTTTAGTTTGTTATAGACACTTTTGTCTGTAAGGCATTCGTGTAGTTTAAACAATTAAAAAAAAAATTTTTTTTGAGCCAGCAAATAATCCTCTTACCAAATCTCTACAGTCCTGATGGTTCTTTTTTAAGTCTTTTGTGGAAAATACATACAGTCAGCATCTTTTGAAGATGTCATTCAAATGATGGCATCATGCTGCTAAGAGAGCTAGAGAGGGCTGAGGAAGGAAGGACGTGCTCAGGACCAAATGATGCTTCTGAGCTAATAGAAAGGACCAGCTGTAATCATCTTCTCTTCAGAGGGAACTATTTCCTTCTAATCTCAGTAAGAAGATGGGAACCATAAGAGCCAATGTAAATTAGATCAGTTTCATTGGGAAAGAAGTCAGTTTTGGAAATTTTGATGTCAACAGTGGTGATGCTGGGTGCATTGTTACTGCCATTATTGTCTTATGAACAAGTGATGCAAATAAGCAGTCTATTTTCCAGGTAGGAGATTGCATGTAAATTCCACAAAAAGGCAAAACGAGTTTGGTGCACCTGAAGATTAATGATCCTGAGAGGCAGGCAATGTAAGTTCAATTTCTGGCTCTGTCTTTATTTGCTCCATGGCCCCATCAAAATCCCTTATTAGACTTCATTCTCAAAATCTGCAAAGTACAAGAATGGATTTATGTGAATACCAAGATTTCTTCTGGCTCTAAGTGTCCTTATCTAGATCATATTTTTAAAAATACAGATTCTAGAAAACTATGCCAGTTTGAAGATTGAGTGACAATATTGTTTTCCACATGTAGCTTTTGGAAATTGGTCCTATTAATTGGCAGTAAACTCTCATATTGCCAGAATATCCTTGCTTTTCTGAACAAAACTTACATTTTCCTGAGAAAGATTTTGAATAATGCTCTTAGCAGTTTTCCTTTTATGAATAATCCTCCTCCACAATACACACAAAGCAATGAAAGATCCTAAGTTTCCCTGAAGTTCTTTTTTTTGTCGTTGCTTCCCTGTATGACATACACCAGCTTCTGTCAGTTACCAAAGAGACTTATTTCCCCAACCCCACCTTGTAAGAGGATATCCCAAAGTCAAGGTTGGCTTTTCCCGCCCCTGGGAAAGGGCTGGAGATTTCTATCATGAGAGTGAGACTTAACATTGGAAAACTGGTTCTTCTTCCCTAAATAAGGGTACATTATTTAGAAAACTGGAGAAGGCAATGGCACCCCACTCCAGTACTCTTGCCTGGAAAATCCCGTGGACAGAGGAGCCTGGTAGGCTGAAGTCCATGGGGTCGCTAAGAGTCGGACACGACTGAGTGACTTCACTTTCACTTTTCACTTTCATGCATTGGAGAAGGAAATGGCAACCCACTCCAGTGTTCTTGCCTGGAGAATCCCAGGGATGGGGGAGTCTGGTGGGCTGCCATCTATGGGGTCACACAGAGTCGGGCACGACTGAAGTGACTTAGCAGCAGCAGCACTTAGAAAACAGGAATAAAGATTCCATCTAAGATGACTAAAATTCTTCTGGTTCTGCCAATAAGCTAAATATGTAAGAACTGCTAATACTTACATACTGTTTGGCAGTTTACAACACCCTTTCATACATATTATTTCATATGATCCTCACGAATAATCTTGCATAAAGTGTGTATTTATCGTGTTTCCTCAATGAGGCAATGGAGGCCCATATGGTTTTTAACTAAAGTGACAAGACAGCTGGTGGGGAAGGAGGAGACCACGCCTGCTTTCAGCTCTCATCCACCCAGGGCAAGGGCGTGGGCTGCTGCGTCACAGGCCTGGGACTCAGTCTCCCCACTGGTAAACCAGGAACTATAACCCCAGTCCACCTCATTCACCAGTCTGAGTGTGTTCTGAGAAAACATGAATGCCATTCAGTTCTTACTGACGAAAACCCAAGTCTATTCCAATAGCTCAGAAACACGGTCAAATATCAAAGACCCGAATTTAGCAGCTTCTAAAGTCCAAACAAACCAAGAAGCACACAAGTGCTGCCTTCTCCTTGGAACAAGGGAGTAGTATTAAGCCCAGAGCTGACCTGGGATTCTATCCAGCGGGGACCTGAGAGGAGAGAAACAAACTTTACATTTGCAATTTTGGTGTGGTTTGAGACTGCATTTGCAAAAAGAAGTTACTTACGAAGGAGGAGAAATATTTTTGTGGATACAAAAACTGGAGACAAAACAGGAAAAAAAAAATCACAGATTTGAAAATCTTACAAAAATAACAAATGAATAATTTGCAGCTTTTCTTCCATTTATTGAAAAACATTGGAACATGTTCTTAACTCGGTGCAACTTGGGTTCTCTTCCTGCAGCTATTACTCATTTAGTCATCTTCACTTCTTTGCTTCTTTTTTTTAAAAGAAAGACATGTATTTGGTGACTTGCTCTTGGCTTTTCATAAGACACCATCTGAGCACCGTCTGTATGTTCTTGCCACCCCAACCTTCAGCCTTCAGTGTCTATTTGTCTCTGCTGTCTCCCAGATGCCCCTCACCCATCACGCATATATTACCTCCCAGACCCAACCGCCACCCCCATGGGAAACTTGTGAGAATCTCTATTTTCAGATCACCATTCATTCACCTTTAATGTGACCTTCTGAAAATTCCGAGGTCTTATTCCTCTGACTCAGAGAATGTCTTCCATCTGACATCTGTTGATCCCTATTGTCTTCCTTAGGGTCACCAGATTTAGCAAATAAAAATATACGATACCCAGTTACGTCTGAATTTCAGATAAATTAAAAAAAAATGGAGCATAAACATGCCCTGTATATACTTAGGATGTTACATTTGTAGGAGAATCAGAACCGGAATCACTGTGCCCATTCTACAGAGAAGAAAACTGAGACTCCCGGGGTAAGAGAAGTTGTCCGAGGTTAAACAGCCAGGACATGGTATCACTGGAATTTGAGCCAGTGGGCTGACCTCTGGGCTGAATAGCGTGTCTATGGTACTTGACAGTTTCCAAAACACAGTTGCATGATCTTAATTAATCTTCACAGAAACTCTTCTGAGATAGGTGCTGTATTTTGTTTGTTCTAGGACACTTCCCCCCACCCCCAACACGTTAACATCTCTGAATCCAGGATGTATTTCATTGTCAATAGTGTGTCAGTCTAACAGGCAGCATTTTTTTTTTTTTTCTTTCTTAGAAGGGCTTACATAATGGCATCTTGGATTCAATTAAATGCAACATTATTATGTATTTCCTCGGGGAAGTCTGGTCTTTAGCCTAAGGTGGCAGACATGGTAATTAGAACTGTCTTCCTGACCTTCTACTACCCTCCTGTCAAAAAGAAATTGCACAGACTTTCTCCCCAAGACACACAAGGAAGCCAGGATGAGTTCAGTGAACTCTAGCTGATACCAGACTTCTAGCAGGGAGATGGAGGTATGTGCTCAGAACTTAAAAACTAGGCATGCGAGATGAAGAATCTGGCAAGAATAGGGCTTCCCCTCTTTGGTATAAGTCTTCCAGGGGGGCCATGCCGAGAAAAACAGAGCTCCCTACGATGCCACATAAATGAAAAATTTGAAGAAACTAAAGACAGAAGCCGGCCTCGGTCAAGTCATCCGGCTCAGGGTTCCGCCAGCTGGAGATCACTGCCGACAACATGCTTGCTGCCTGCTCCAAGCCTGGGTCCCGGCCCAAGAGCTTAATGAGTCAGGCAGCATCTCTACCACTGCTTCCCCTTGGAGCCTCGCTCTATAGTCTAGACTGATCTGGAGGCACTCATTCTTGACACGGGGCCCACATTTCCCAGCATGGATTCACAGAATCTCATTCCAAGTGTTGTATTCTTGGGCTCTGAACAGCTAATATCAGGAGGGAAACTTCATTAGAAAAGAGATACAAATTGTACAGGAAAAAGGAGGAGAAGGAAAAAAGTGATGGCTTGATTGTAAGCAGACAGGTCCGAGACTGAATTGATTTACACTTTCAGAGTTTAAGGGACAACAAGCATCTGCCTGAAAGATGATCATTTCCAAAGAGATGATTTGAAGGCTGCAGAATTGAAGTCATTTGACATGATTCTTTCTTTAAAGAAAAAGCGCCTGTAACTGGAGGTTTGCAAGGATCTAAGCTACAGCATGAAGGCTATAGTTAACAATACTGTATTGCATACTTCAAAGTTTCAAAAAAGAGTAAAATGTAACATTTTTCACCACACACACATAAATGATAACTATGTGAGCAATGGATGTTAACTAAATTTATTTATTTGTAATACATACACATATCAAAATCATTTTGTTGGACCCTTTAAACTCATACAGTGTTATATGTCAATTATGTCTCAATAAAGCTGGGTATATCAATATAACAAAGAAGCTAATTCTGCATCAGAAGCCTATTTGCAGATTGCCCTTTATACTGATAACAATCAAATGCATTTCACTTGCCTAGGCTTTCAGTAATAAATCACATCACTTAAGCTTCCATCAAGCTTGTAGGGTCAATGTCAGCGTTCTCATTTTAGACACAAAGAAACAGAGGCTCAAAGACCTCTATGACCATGCTCAAGTTCACAGACTATTCATGGCAGAGTTGGGAGCTGAGCCCGGATCTTGTGACTCCAAAGGCTGTGTCCTTTTTACTCCCTGCCCCCATCGCTACTGGCATCTCAGAGAATAAGAACAGAGATCAAATTTGCTTGGGTGAACTTTGGACAAAGCAGAGGAAAGTTAGATAGAATGAAATGAAAGTGATAGATTCTACAAGGGGCTTAAGAATTTGCCGTGTGTCCTGGAGATACTGACCTGATGGAGTTGTTCTTAATTAGTCGCTAAGTCGTGTTTGACTCTTTTGCAACCCCATAGACTGTAGTCCACCAGCCTCTTCTATCCACAGTATTTCCCAGGCAAGAATACTGGAGTGGGCAGCCATTTCCTTCTCCAGGGGATCTTCCCCACTCAGGGATCGAACCTGCATCTCCTGCCTTGCAGGCAGAATCTTTACTACTGAGCCACCTGGTAAATCCAGGAGCTGATAGAGTTGGGGTTAACTATAACACCATAAAGACCTTTCATGGTGAATTAGATTGTCATTCCTTACTCCAAGAATCTTCATATAAGAAAAAAATATTTTTTCATGGCATCATACTTCCGCCAGTGCTGCCAAAGTTGCTCAGAATGGTATAACGAAAACAGAATGATCTTTGGAGCCATACACAATTGAGTTGAACCCAGGCTACACCACTTACTAAATTTTTTAAACTTAAAAAAATATTGTGGGGGCCACTCTGCAGGCATGCGGGACCCTAGTTCCTTGACTGGGGATTGAACCCACACCCTCTGCATTGGGAGTGAGTAGTCTTAACCGCTGGACTGCCAAGGAAGTTTCCACTTATTGATTTTTGACCTGAGGCAGGATATCCTAGCTTCCTGAGTATCAGCTTTCCCATCTGTAGAATAAAGGTTATATTATCTCCAAGTTCTTTTTTTGGTTCTGTCTCCTCTTATACTTTCTTGACTCTCTGATGATTTCATCTCGTTGTATCTCTGGAATTTGTGTCTGGGAAAGGATCCACTCTCAGAGTCTCCTCAAAGAAAAATGCTGCAAGAGTAGGAAACCAAAAAAGAGGGAAAAGAAAGGATTTAGTTTAGCAAACTCCAAACATTTTGAAGTTGATTGGATGGTATCGCTGACTCAGTGGACATGAGTTTGAGCAAACTCCAGTAGATGGTGCAGGACAGGGAAGCCTGGTGTGCTGCAGTCCATGGAGGTGCAGAGAGTCAGCCGCGACTGAGAAAATGAACAACAGCAAACATTTGGAGTGAGACCCCCAATTACTTTGAGATAAATCAACCCTCTCTTGTCTCCCAACTTCCCAAGCCCTTGTCCCTGTCCCTGCCTCCAATCCATAAGCAGGTGACATCTAAAAGGAACAGCTGTAGGATAAAAAAGATAGTATCTTTCACTAGGGGGTTAGTAAGTTTATGATAATTAAACATTGGTTTATAATTGACAATGCTCTTTCGCCTCTGTTATCACCTCTTTTGGAGAAGGAAATGGCAACCCACTCCAAGGATTCCCATGGACAGAGGAGCCTGGCAGGCTACAGTCCATGGAGTCGCAAGAGTCGGACACGACTTGGCAACTAAACCACCACCACCACCATCACCTCTTTTGAGCCTTCCACGTTGAGATGAATACTTCCACAGTATTACAGAGATAGTCCCTGACTGACGATGGTTCAATTTAGTATTTTTAAATTTTACATGGTGCAAAAGTGATGCATTCAGTCGAAACTGTACTTTGAATTTTGATCTTTCTTGGGTTAGCAGTATGTAGTATGACACTGTCTGGTGATGCTGGCAGTGGCAGTGAACGTTGGCTCCCAGTCACCACACAGTCATGAGCCTGGGCTTTGAGGTCAGCCCGCCCCAACTGGTGATCACTTCCAACCATCTGGACCCAGAGAATCATTCTGTTTTTCACTTTTAGTACAGTAGTCATCAGGTGCAGGAACTATTCAAACACTTCATTATAAATAGGCTTGTATTAGGAGAGTTGGCCCAACTGTTGGCAAATGGAAATCCACCTGCAACGCAGGAGACTGAGGTTTGATCCTTGGGTTGGGAAGATCCCCTGGAAATGAGAACAGCAATCCACTGCAGTATTCTTGCCTAGATAATTCCATGGACAGAGGAGCCTGGTGGGCTAAAGTCCATGGGGTTGCAAAGAGTTGGGCATGTCTGAGCGACTTACACTTTCATAGTTATGATATTTGCTAGGTCAGGTAGAGGAAATGCATTTATAATATTTTCTTATAATTTTACTTATAATATTTTCAATTTATGATACACTTCTCAGAACAGGATGGAACACCATCATAAACTGAGAAAGATGTATATTTTGTTGTACCCGATGAGGAAACCAAGTCCTAGAAAGGTAAAAGTGAATCCAGGTCACACAGTTCCTGGGCGACAAGATCAGAATCAAGAGCCAAGCTGACTCCCTCTTTCTGTGTTTCTCTGTGCTTTGCCTCTCCAAGATAACGCAGAGCTAATAAGGCTAAAAATAATGATAGGAGAGAATTTTCCCTGACATCTCGGATGTGAGTAGGCTCCTCTGGAGCCTCAGACGGAGGTGCTACCCAGCCCACACTTCCTGCTCACTCATCAGACAGGCCATCCAGCCCTCAGAGCAGAGTGGATCCTGCAGAACTGAAGCAGAAGCTGAATCACCCAGAGCCCGACTGTTGGATGGGAAGAGATGGCGTGGGTGGTCGCGTCCCAGACAGAAGACGCTCCGCCAGATGGAGCCGCGCCTGGAGGCTTGGAAGGGGCTCCGGTTGTTGCCAGATCCTTGGTGCTGCTCTCTTTTGATTGAATAGATGGTAGAGGGGGCAGATGCCAAGAATCTACCCACTGCTCACGGGGTCCCTGGACCCACAGATGGGGACCTGTCCAGTGGTAATCAGGGGCCACGCCAGCCAGGGGGAGAGGTTTGGGCACAGAGATGTGCAGACACAACCTAGTTCTTGGTAAGGGAATTTGGGCAGTAACAACAGCATGGCAAAGATGCTATTTATACAACACCCATCTGGTGAGCATTCTGGGTGCTTCCTTCCAGACACACAACTCAGATCCAGTAAGTTCTGAGGCTGAAGCTAAGGGATCACTCTGCCATTGCTGAGCTGCCTGTAAGAGTGTTTGACACAGGAATCCCACTTCAGCGGAGGAATATTTGAAGTGCTCCCCCTTTCTTTTTGATAGTGATCAGAATAATAATCAGGACCTCTACAATGACTCTGTGCTAATCATTTCTAATCTTGATCACAGTTCTGCCAAGTAGGTGTCATCATACTCATTACACATGTCAGGAGACTTGCCGAGCTAAATAGCTTGCCCAAGGTCACTCAGTTGTGAGTAGTGGACCTGGGGCACTAAAGCCAGTTGACTGCCTAGGCTAGAGTTATTCAGCTGGAGGGCGACAGAATTGAATGGGATTGAGGATCTCAGACCTCAAGGCTCTGTGTTTCTCACCCTGAACCTGCCACTTAACATCTCCTTTCTCCTCCCCTCGTCGAGTCCCCAGAGGAAAAGAGCCCCCTGAAAGTCATCTCTGGAGGGAGAGGAGAAGATGATTGCTCTCTGGTCCAGCCCTGAGGTTTTATACAGCTTCGAGGCACTGGAATTTGTAACAAATGTTACTTTTTTGTCTTTGGCAAATCCAATTGCACATTTCATATTCAGGAAGCTAGACTGAGCCATGGGGATGGGGGACTGCTCTTCCTGCCACCTCCTACTTTCCCGGCTCTTATCTGCCTGTCCTGTGCTTTCCCAGGACCACATCCAGGCAAAGCCAGCAGCATGGGAGTTGCAGCTGGACCAGGAGGGCGCCTGCCTCCACCATTCTCCTTGCAGCTTGCAGGGAGCCCTGGGAAACTCACCAGGATTTGAAGAAACTTTAGGAAGTCATTTGTTTAGGTTCTCCCCGACCTTGTCTGGGGAGGGCGGAAAAGAGGGACAAAGAAAGGATTCCAGAACCCCTTTGAGTGCACTTATAGACATAAATGAAAACAGAAAATTATAGATCTATAAATCCAACCAAATTTGGAAAAAATCCCAGGAAAAGAAGCACTAAGTGCTTATAAATTATTTTAATCTGATGATAAAGAAGGAGATGAAGGAACAAGGGATGGAGAAGGGAGAAAAAGATGGAAAGAAACCAGCATTTACTGAGTACTCTTCTATGCCTCACGCAACGGTGGGCATTCTGAGACAAGAATGAGACGAGGGTTTTGATTTTAGTTCAGATTTATAGGCAAATGATGTGTGACTTTTGGCAAGCCTTTTCCCTCTCTGGGCTTTGGTTTTCCTTTCAAAGAAGGGTTAGGGTGAAGGATCTCTAACTTGCATCCAGGCCTATCCATCTGGGGATGTAGCATCTTTATAGACTGATGCTGCCTCCTACGATCACTGTGAGTTACCAAGAGCAGCATCCTATGTCTCATCACTTCCCAGAAGAGCAGCTGGAGTTCTGGTGCCAGTGTTTGTTCTGGAATTCCATGCTGGTGCTGACCGGGAATGCCTCTTGTCTCTTTGTTCTAGCGTATTCTTTCTTCTTCTCCAGGACAAGGATCTGGCCACAAGACCAGGAAGGCCACCATATGTCACTGGTATTTCTGAGTCATTAGCTAGGATAAGCATGGGGACTAAGTAGATGATGGAGGTCAGGGAGAGACAAGGTGAGGATGGAGGAGGAGACAGGATGGATGAGATAGCAGAGGAGGAGAATTACCAAGATGTATCCTTGTGGTTGTTCTGCACCCAAATCTCCCAGCAAGACCAGCTTGCTTTTTGTAGAGAGAGAGAGCTGAGTGCAATGGGCTAAGATAGCAATTATCATCAAAAGATTTGGGTTCTAGTCCTAGTTCTGGACTAACTGATGCATACGTTTATTGTTCTGTTTCTCTAGAAGATGAGGGCTGTGCAAAGGCCTCCTCAGGGACTCTTCCATAGGAATGTCTTGCTCAGGTATCATGACAACCTACAGAAAACCAGCACCACTCAGTATGTACAGCCCACTTGGCCATAATGATGTTCATATCTCAGTTTCCCTAAGGATTCAAGTCGTTTCCAACAAAGGCTTCCCTTAGAGCTCGCTGCTTTCAGTTGAGCCTCCACTCTTCCAAGATGACATGGGTGCTGTGCTGAGCTGCCCAGACCATTCATTTTCTCCACTCTTCTCCACAAGATAGGAGGTCCCGACAACTATTTGGAGAATACCTGTTGACTGTGTCACCCATGTGACTCCTGCATCCACTGGGTATTGAACTAGATGTTCTCTGAGAGTTCCCCTAACTCTGAGACTGAGAGCCCTCAATCTTTTCCAGAATCAGAAGAGACAGCAGGACACAGCTTCTAGGAAACCAAGATCTTCAGGGTATCATATATATATATATATACACACACATATATATATACACATATATATGTATATACATATATATATATGATTAGGTTTTATTTTATTTTTGTATAACTATATAACATATTGTGCAGAATATTCTAGTTGTGGAGCATCAGAAGGCAAGAAGGCAAACAAAAAGGTAGAAGAAAAGAAGGAAGGAAGGAAGTAGGGAGAAAGAACTTGTAGAGAAGGATCTAAGGAAGCTGTAAATAAAAGATGCAAAGAAGAGACAGGGGGAAGAGAAAATGAACAGAAAAAAAAAGAAGAGAGAAGAGAGAGGAAAGGAGACCAGAGAGACGGACGAGCTTCTTGCGGACAGATGCATTTCCAGGCTGGAGTCCTGCCGCCCCCCCCCGCCCCACCCACGCACAATCATCCGCTCACCGCCCCCAGCACTGCGCCCCCTACGACTTCCTCTGAGCAGGAGCTTCTGTAGCTGTCGAGCTGCTCAGGCCGCCCTGGCTGGTTTTCAGCCCAGTCCCTGCTGTTTCTGAAGGAGGCTGGAGGTGGAGTAATTAGCACTTGTCCCCGTGCCAGCGCTGTACCTGGAGAAATGGGCTGTTGGAACACACGGTTTGGCTGATGGATTGCTGACCTCTTGTACTGCCCGAGGCTCGTCTGTGCACTTGAACTTCTCAGCGAACGTGGAGGTAACGTGGGAGGAGGATGCTGGAACAGAGCCCTCCAGGCAGACTTCCCACCGCTGTAAGGAGTTCAGAGAGACTAGGCAAAATAAGGAAATGGGGGGGTTGAGATAATTTCGAGAGGGAAGATAGCAGAGCCCCGAGCAAAGTTCCTTCTGAATCATCTTTATCAATTTTGTGAAAATGATTAAACTGTCTTTTTAAATAAACGAATACTGAGCTTTGGCATCATATAACCCTGGAGGATATAAACTCTATTTCATCCCCTCATCTTGAGCAACCAACTGAACCTTTTGGAACCTCAGTCTTCCCACCTGGACAATGCAGGTGATGCTGTAGAACTTGTAAGAATTAGAGGGTTTGAGACGTTCTGGAGGCCCCCTGGCATGTTGCTTGGCATCTGGCAGGTGCTGGGCAAATGTTCACTCTCACACCCTTTAAACTTTTTTCTTCATATTCACTTTTTATTTCCCATATATGAGGGACACCAAAGCGTAGGCATTGCTAGAAAAATTGATTTTGAAAAACAAAACCAGATTTGATGTGGCAGATATACTCAGGAGAAACAGTGATAATCAGGAACCAAGGAATCCCCATCATGTTCATTCACCTGTGAAGAGGTTGACTGTGTCTCTCTGTCATGTACTAGCCGTACTGCCAGATTTCTGTGCATTTCCTTTGCCTGCAGTTTTGCTTATCACTCATTCTGGTACCTCAAGCATCGTCAATACAGCCTGTTCTGAATGCTCGTCCCCATCAAGTTGAATTCCAACAATTTGTTTTTTAGTGCATAGTTGTTACTCTCTTCTGCACAATTTTTGTTTCCTCTCCTGAAAGTTAGACACTTATTTTTGTATTCTTCTATTTCTCTGCCTTTTCTTAACAATTTTTCTAAGGAGGTTCAGCTGTTCATACCATCTGGCCATAGTCTCAAGAATTAGAAAAGAGTGTTTTGTACTAAGCAAGTTCACTTGACGTGCTTTAGATACGCAGGCAGGAATGGAGATTCGGAGACTGTAGCATCACGTCATCAAGTTGTGTGAAGCTGTCATGTCATACAGGAGAGTTGTCTGAAGGTGATATCACACAACGGCACACACAGATGTAGACACACATACACATACATACAGAGAATATACAACAGACCAAGAATGATGAGATCGTTCTTCTAATTCCACCTCTGCCACCGGCTTACAACGCAACCTTAGACTCATCACCTAATCTTACAAAGCAGATCATATCATTCCCATGTTATAGATGAGAACACTGAGGCACACAGTTTTTAGTTTTTGCTGGATATCACATTTTGACCATAAAGCCTAGCGAGTATTCACATTTAGCCTTCTTGGACCCCAAACCAAGAGCTCAGAGCTTGTATTTGAAAGAAGTACTGTTTGTACCTCTGTGTCTTGAATTCCATGTTTACGCTGGTTTGAGTCCTTTAGGCCATATTGCCCATTCTCTCGTGTGTTCAAAGCCACCAGCTTAGACAAGTCTGGAGTATGCATTGCATCCACGACTCCCTTCCTGGACGCTCATCTCACCCTTCCCACACTAGAGAGTATTACCTTCTGACTAGAGACATCTACCTTCTGAGATTTCTCAGTGTCCATCTCAGGAATCTTTCCTTCTCTTTCTGAGCTTGGTGCCTTTTCCTCTTCCTTTCCTTCCTCCCTCCTCGAATTCCTTCTTCATTAAACTCTATGGTTTCAACTGATTGCTCAGAGCCATGTGTGAGATGGAAGCACATTGATTAAATAAAATTGCCCTTCAAGTGTTGGTGAATGATAGCTTCCCTGGTGGCTCAGATGGTAAAGCAACCGCCTGCAATGCAGGAGCTGCAGGATACATGGGTTTGATCCCTGGGTCAGGAAGATCCCTGGAGGAGGAAATGGCAACCCACTGCAGTATTCTTGCCCGGAGAATCCCACGGACGGAGGAGCCTGGCGGGCTACAGTCCATGGGGTCACAAAGAGTTGAACACGACTGAGGACATGGGTGTGTGCTGGTGAATGAAAGCCTCCTGTATGTTTGCTAGTTAGAATCTCAAAAAGGGGGCATAAGTAAACCCAACTGACATTCTAGTCAGTTACGGTTCATTCAGATGCTGTGAAAGGTGCCACGAACCATCCTGGAATGGTGAAGTGATTTACAACCACAGAACGGACAGAAACGGAGCTTGAAGTCACCCCCAGGGGCAACTCCTCTGCTCCATCCCTCCTGCGCCTGCCCATTTAAACCCTGTTTCTAGAGGGTCCTTCATTATAAAATGTGAGTGTCCTTAACACTGGAAGAAGCTCCCTCAATATGTATCTTATCAAGGGCTCCAGATATTCTTTTTTTTTTTTTTTTTTTTTTTGCATTCTTGAGGTGCACGTAGAGGGTCCAAAAGCAACGCTGGGAGGCTGAACATGACAAACAGGAGGATTCAATTAGGAAGAAAGACCGCGCGCATCACCCGCTGGGACCACACTGCCTCATTCCTGCGCCGGATTCCATCTTTGAAATGTCTTCTGCGCGGCGCTCCCGCCCCCGCTGCCTCCTTGAAACTTCACAGCTGGGACACAGAGGGACTTTGAAGGGCGGAAGACAAGAGGGATTTTTCCTTCCTCCGTGGTCGTATTTAACAGCCAGTTCCCGAATGGTATTAATAAACATTTCAACTTCAAAAACTGAACTTGACATTTCTACATCCTTTCCATTGTTGCTATGTTTTTGTCTTTGCCATTACACAAGTGATGTCTATGGTACATGCAGGATTAAAAGGGGTTCACAAGTCTCCGGGTTCAGAAATGTGTGTATTTGTTGACGTGTCTATAGATCCCTGGGAAGCACTGGGGTGGTCACTGTTATCCTGGGGATAGAATAATATATAGAGAGATGAGTCCAAATATTGAAAACTTTGACATCAGTACTCAGGGCACAGAAAGGCAAAGTACAAATATTCTTTTGGCAAAAAGGCTGAGTGGAAGGTACAGGGTTACAGTGGGGGCCAGCTTTCAACCTTGCATTTGAATCCCAGCTATACTCCAGGCTACCCAAGTGGTTATGAGCAAGCAATTGAATCATTCTGCTTCAGTTTTAACTTCTGTAAAATGAGGATAATAATGCTTTCTTGCAGACTGCCTTGAGATTTAAATTAAATGATAATGTTGTTAAATGACCCGAGCATAGGGAAGAAATAAGAAATATTTGCATTGTTCTCTGCCCCCCATTTCTGGCACAGCTTCTAAAACCCTTATAAATAAGGGTGCTAGAAGAGCCTTTTATTCTCACATTTTAGGGAACTTGGCCACAGTTCCCGACACAGAGCTCCTAAGACCTATGTGATTTCCTGAGTGAGACCAGAGTCTTAACTGAGAGCTCCCAAGTACTCTGGGCTTTCCTGGGTTAGTGGGAGTGTTTTTCACTCTCAAAAGGTGATTTTTAATGGGCTCCTCGGGCTGATCACTAGCAGGACACAGCCATGCTTGGAAGCTTGGAAGTTTTAACCTCACTCCCCATTTTCTGGAGAGGGGAATGAGGTTAAAGTCACTCAGTCATGTCCGATTCTTTGTGACCCCATGGACTATACAGTCCATGGAATTCTCCAGACCAGAATTTTGGTCTGGGAGTGGGTAACCATTCCCTTCTCCAGGGGACCTTCCTAACCCAGGGATCGAACCCAGGCGAGGGGCTGGAATTGGAGTAAATAATGGGTCATACCTTGGTGATGAAGCCTTTACAAAATCCCCCTGGTGTAGAGTTTGAAGTTTGCAGTGTGTGCAGGTTGGTGACTATACCCACAAGCTGGGAGGGTGATGGATCCCAGATCTGTGAGAACAGATGCCCCTGTGATCAGAATTCTTCCAGACCTCTTTATCTAGCTGTTCATCTTGATCCTTTATTGTTCCTTTATTACATAATAAACTAGCAAATGTAAGTCAGTTTCCCCCTGAGTCTTGTGGGCTGTTCTAACAAAGGATCAAATCTAAGGAGGTGGGAATAAGAACCTCCAATTTGTAGCCACATCAGACAGAAGTTGGGAGCAACCTGAGGATTTACTACTTGGGGATGGTGTCTGAAGTGGGAAGTAGTCTCGTGGGCCTGACCCCGTCTCCTCTGGCATCCACACTAGCTCCCAGTAGAGTCAGAATTGAGTTGACTGTAAGAGCTCTTTTCAGAGAAGTGCTTGCTGTAGAGAAAAAAAAACCCACTCACCTGGTATCTGTTGTATCGTGTTTGTGAGGAACTGAGAAATACCCCAAGCGCCCTTTCTCTTGTGTCAAAGACGTTGCCCCAATAAATAAAGATGATCATTAATGCAGTATACTCAGCTTCATGGCTGCAGGAGGAGAAGGAGGGGGCGCAAGTTATTGGAAGGGAAGTGGGCTGATGACAAACAGACGTAGAGGCAAGCAGGCTGTGAGGGTCCAGGCTGGGAAGCTTTCTAAGTTTTCCAGGAAGGCTTGGACTTAGCATCAGAGAACTCAGGCTCGGGGGGATAGGGAGGGGAGAAGAAAGCAGCAGTGGAGACACTGGGAGCTGCTTGACTTTGGAGGCCCCCGGTCTGGAAGCAAACATGCTGAAAGGCCATGGGGTGGCTGAAGCCCTGGCTGAGAAGCTTCCGGCAGGTGGCTGGGTGAGTGCTGGTCATGGGACCCTGTCTGCTGCTTGTTGGCATTTGGTGCCAGACTCTCCTGGGAAGTGTTCTGTGAGTCATTTTACCCAAATGGAAGTGTGGGGTTATGGTGACCTTGACAGCACGTGACGATGGTAGCTGGGGCTTGGGAAGACATTCCAAGGACTAAGGTGGGTCCAGGTCCTACATTTCCTGGGGAAAATGAGAGCATAGGCAGGACTTTGGAGACACACCTAGCATATTTATACATGCACACACTCATGTACACACACACATACACTTGTACACACACGCTGCTGCTGCTAAGTCGCTTCAGTCGTGTCTGACTCTGTGCGACCCCATAGACAGCAGCCCTGGCATATGTTTAAGATGATGACTGGAAAATTGTTATAGAAAAAGCCTCTATATTGTGAGCATTGACGTCATTATGACTGATGACCAGATATCCAAGCTTATGGGCCTGACCACACTTCACGCATGCATGCTAAGTCGCTTCAGTCGTGTCCGACTCTTTGTGACCCCATGGATCGTAGCCTGCCAGGCTCTTCTGTCCATGGGATTCTCCAGGCAAGAATACTGGAGTGGGTTGCCATTTCCTCCTCCAGGGGATCTTCCCAACTTGGAGATTGAACCTGTGCCTCTGGCATCCCCTACATTGGCAGGTGGGTTCATTATCACTAGCATCAGCTGGGAAGCCTGATCACACTTGGGTCAAAAATGCTCTAAGAGGTTCTGAGCTAGTAAGGAACTCAGAACTCAGGGGCACAGAGCCAGATGAAGGAGCTGCAGACACTTGGTTTTTCTAAAACTGAGCTTTAACGGTGCCATAGGATTGAGGAAAGCCTTTCCCTTGCTCCCGGTCCCCTTCAGGGTACACTCCCACCTTCCTCTCAGAGCCCACACTGGTAGGACTAGTTCTCGTTCAGTTCCAGCCTGGTCTCATCTCACAGGATCTCAGTATCCCGCCACTTGCACATCCTTCCGGTTTTCGGGCTCCCTTTGTACCCTTGGCTTTGCAAGTTCCCTTCCCTCTGCCTAGAGTAACCTTCCTGCTTCAGGAACAGGAACCCACTTTTTCAAATGTGGGCTGTGTGGTTTGTGCCATAGCAAAGCCACGCTTGATGGGTCGAGAGCCCTTTCATTTGCAAACTTCTTATGTCTCTTCGCCCAGCCTTGATGATTGCTTGTAAGGATTGTCAGCTCACTAGACTGTAAACCCTCCAGGGTAGAGAGGTCAGTGTGTCTCACCTCCATGTCTCAAAATTCATGCCTCGTCTGGGAAACATGTGCTAAATAGATTAATGATTGAGTAACTTGGTTTTCAGCCCACAGCCTAATATATTTTCAGTGTGATTCTCAGACCACCTGCATCAGCATATCCTTGGGGAGCCTGTTAAAACTGGGAGGTTCTAAGCCTCACCCCAGACCTACAGCATCTCTCAGGTGGGGTCCTGATATCAGCGTGGCTAGCAAACTCCCCAGATAATTACTGTCTCACTGATGCTGAGAATCATTGATAAAGCAGATGGAAGCAGGGGAAGGCTGCAAGAGACAAACACTGGTGAGAGCTGGGAGCCTGATGGGTGAATGGGGAGAGAGTGGGCGGCCAGAGCCATTTTATAATAGAGCTTTCTAGGTGATAGTCATAATAGTCTGATAGGTTGTTATAATAATGACACTGTATCATCACAAAAAGTTTAAACTTGTACTCAGTAATTGTTCTCAGGAAGGAACAGTAGTCTATCAATCAGTTTAGAAATATTTCCATCTAAAATGGAAAAGCTACATTTTAGAAAACTAAAAAATAAGTAAACAAATGATTTGGAAAATAAACTCACATAGAACAGCTTATGAATGAACTTTTTAAGTGTGGATGCATGTGTGTGTGCTAAGTCACTTCAGTCGTGTCTGACTCTTTGCGACGCTATGGACAGTAGCCCACCAGGCTCCTCTGTCCATGGGGATTTTCCAGGCAAGAATACTGGAGTGGGTTGCCATGCCCTCCTCCAGGGGATCTTCCTGACCCAGGGGTCGAATCCCCATCTCTTGTGTCTCCTGTGTTGGCAGGAGGGTTCTTCATCACTAGCAGCACCTGGGAAGCCCGCAAGTGTAGATAAGTGTGTTTAATTCACAGTAGACAATGTAACAGGATGACAATAGGGTATTTGGAGCGTGGAAGACCTGGGCTCAAACCTCATGTCTACCCTCTACTCACCTTGGGTCTTTGAGTGTCTGTCTCTTCCCCTCTAAATGGCAGGTGATTATCTCGATCATGCAGCTAGTAAGAGAATGATGTTTCATAGTATTTAAATGCCAGGCATTTTTACATATATTATTATTAAGAAATCGTTTAATTCCTCAGATGGGAAAACTGGGATCTGAAAAGTCCCCTAGTGGCTCAGATGGTAAAGCATCTGCCTGCAAATGCAGGTGACCCGGTTTCAATCCCTGGGTCTGGAAGATCTCCTGGAGAAGGAAATGGCAACCCACTCCAGTATTCTTGCCTGGAGAGTTCCATGGACAGAGGAGCCTGGTGGACTGCAGTCTATAGGATCACAAAGAGTCAGACACAACTGAATAGGCAGGCATACACATGAAAATGTTTTGGAGTATTTCAATGCCAGGCATGTTACATATATTATTATTAAGAAATTATTGTTATCCCTTAGATGGGAAAACTTGGATCTGCAAAGTGTAGGGACTTCCTCACAGTTGCTTAGATAGCAAGTGTTTGGGTTCAGCTTGGACTCCAAGTTGATTACGATAATGGGGGTAACAATGCCCAGTGACTGGTAGTACATAAGAGCCTTTGCACCCTTCCTTTCCTATGGCTGAGAGGAATCCAAAGAAAAAGACGGAGTGTGGAGAGCATCTTGAGTCTCTTTCAAATTGCATTCTTGGCTTCATCACAAAAGCATCCAGTATCTCTCTCAGTCTCTCTCCATCTGGAAATATTAAATGCCTGTCTCAGGGCACAGGTGACTGACATGGTGGGAAGGGCCAGCTGCTGACAGATTGACCCCGAAGGTGACCAGGATCAAAGTGGACATGGGCTTTGTAGATCAAAGGCGTTGCCTCCCCCATGGAGTGACCCTGAGAGCCAGAGGCAGGGCAGCAGCCAGCACAGGCTGCAGGAACATCGCCTTCTCATCAGAGCATGTTGTAATTAGGCAGCCAAGTGCATCAGCTGAGGCTCCTGGGTGGTCTGAGAGGGACTCCCCAGTTGTCCACCATCGCTGAGCTCTGGGAGAGCTCTGAGCTCTGGGCAGGCCTGGCCCGGGAGGGCAGGATCTCACTAAGTAGAGGGAGCCACGGGCTCCCAGCCCCAGGGTCACGATGGTTGTGGGGATGTCTGTTGTCCACAGGAGCCTGTTTTAAATTAGCTGGTGGTTTCACAAGTTGGCCTTAAAGAAGAGGTGCCCAGAGCCCCCGAACCGCTTTCACCTCATCATGCTGGTTTGCCAGCCTCAACAGAGAATGTGCCTTTTAAAAGTCTGTGCTGTCAGAATCATTGGATGAGGACTGTTGTGGAAGCAGGGGGAATACTAATTAAAGTTCCAGGTACCAAGTGCTTATTATATACCAATGATTTACATGTTTCTCAGATCATCACACAATTCTGCTCTTGGGTGTGGCTCTTCCCATTTAACAGAGAGTACCGTGGGGGCTTAGAAAGATGCAATGCTTTTTTTACAAGAACATATACCTCACAAGTGGAGGTACCAGGTCTTAGATCATGTTTTTGGACTCCAAAGCCACATTCATTTTCTAGTGCCTCAAAGGCAACGCATGATAATCAACCACAAAACCTCAGTGACAAATACCCAGCAGTATTCATTTTTGCTTCCTAGTCAATGGGTAAGCTGGGAGATTCTACTGATTTGGACCAGGCTCTGTTGGTTGGGGCTGACTTTATTTCTGGGTCATCGGTCAGCGGCTGGGTTGGCAGGGGCAGGCCTATTTGGGATGGTCACAACTGGGAAGATCACCCCCATTACTGTGTGGCCTGTGAGCCTTCAAGGAGCCAACCTGGGCTTGTTTTCAGGTGTGGCAGGGGTCATCCAGGAATGTGAGCATATTGGCCTGGGTACTCAGTTGCCCTGTAGACACACCTACCTCATCCTATTGGCCTACACACAGTAGACTATTATGTTGGTATTTTTATTGAATATTATATTGAATCTGTTTGGTAGAATATTTAGGCATAGAAAATAGATTCTCTCTGTAAACAGGAGGAGCTCTAGAATCATACACGGGAATGTTTTGACTATTGAGAAACCTTTCTTTGGGCCTTTCATGCAATCATTTTACCAAAAGATGCAATCGTATCACTACACTTGCATGCCACTCATGTAGAATTTGAGGGATTTGTGTAGATATCTTCTATTTTTAGTAAATAAACTGGAGCTGTAATACTGCCTTTGCTTTGGTTTAAGTAAGACATACATGTCAGTTGAAAGACACGTAGTAACATTTGCATCTAATCTGCTCCTACTCTAATTGATACCTAATGAGGAGTGGAAGACATTCATGTGTGCACTTTTGGAAGAAAGTTTTTGGAGTGTAGTTAACTGACAGAGTTGTGTAAGGTGTACAGCAAAGTGAATCATATATATATACATATGATATATATATACATATATACATATCATATCATATATACATATCATATATATATACATATGTATATACACATCTCTTCCTTTTTAGATTCTTTTCCCATATAGGCCAGTACAGAGTACTGAGTAGAGTTCCCTGCACTAAATAGTAGGCCCTTAGCTATCTATATATAGTATTGTGTATATGTCAATTGTAGTCTCCCAATGTATCCCTCCCCCTTGGTAGCCATCTGTTTGTTTTCTACATCTGTAGCTTGATTCTTGCTTTGTAAAAGTTCATTTGTACCCCTTTTTTTAGATTCCACATACAGGCGATATCATACGATATAAGGTAGCGCCTCACACTGGTCAGGATGGCCATCATAAAACAAATCTACAAACAATAAACACTGGAGAGGGTGTGGAGGAAAGGGAACCCTCCTACACTGTTGGTGGGAATGTAAATTGGAATAACCCTATCGAGAACAGTATGGAGGTTCCTTAAAAAGCTAAAGATAGAGACACAATATGATCCAGCAATCCCTCTTCTGGGCATGCGAAAAATCATAATTGGAAAGATGCACGCACCTCTTGCAGCACAACTCACAATAGCCAGGACATGGAAGCAACCTAAAATGCCCATCAACAGAGGAACAGAGAAAGAAGATGGGGTACATATTTACAAGGGAATATCACTCAGTTATAAGAAAGAAGGAAAAAATGTCATTTGCATCAGCATGGATGGACCTAGAGATTGTCAAACTGAGTGCAGACTTTTTTAGTGGTCACTGTGTCTTAGGATTACAGACTGAGGCCTAGAAGCTCACAGAAACATTGCAGTGGCATCTAGTGGAGTTTCAGATCCGTACAAAGTCCGCTGTTCGGTCTTCTGGGATGCTCCCCATCTTGCCCTGTTTTCTTTCTGACCCCGTCTTCTGACAAGTCCACTGTCCTCTCCAACTTCCTTCCTTCAGTCCTGAGGGATTTGTCTCCCCACAGTATTGCCTGACTCTTCTGGTCTCTGTGTTTCCGTGCATGCTGTTCCATAGGTCTGAGGTGTCCTTCCTGTTTTCTTTCTTGGCTCACTCCTACTCATCCTTCACCTCTCAAGGGGCCCCCTTCCTGAGTATGGCACTCAGGTTAGCACAGACACCGTGAGTTCCTTGGAAGTGGCTTTCATCTCTCTACTTGCAGTGTCTAGCACAGTCCCAGCAGGTGGACAGGATTTGTCAGGTAAATAGATTTGTACATAAACCATCCACATGCTTTGAATGTTATTTATCCTTGGAAGAAATGACTTCTATAATGAAATTGTTTTTAATTTCATAACTCCTCATGCCATGCTTGCAATTCAGATTTTCCTTAACTTTTCCTTCATGCCATGGGTCAAAGGGGCCTTTTTTTTTTTTTTAAAGTCACACATGTTGGGTTGGCTGAAAAGCCCTGTAGGCTGGATGGAGATACCTCATTTGAAGAAACAGAGCCTCGGGCCGTGTGAGCTCCAAGTGTATAAGCTCTGCCAGAGCTCAGTGGGACATTTTTATGAGCTGTTTCTAGAATTCTTTCCAGCCCAGACTTTATCCTGTTTGTCCC
The DNA here is from genome assembly GCF_023091745.1 of Budorcas taxicolor. Classification (NCBI taxonomy): domain Eukaryota; kingdom Metazoa; phylum Chordata; class Mammalia; order Artiodactyla; family Bovidae; genus Budorcas; species Budorcas taxicolor. Next base: position 144,530,741 of record NC_068920.1, on the reverse strand, counting down.
AGTTCTTGGGTCTATCTGAGTACTTCGTTATTGGCCTTCCGCTCTGGAACATAGCCAGCACCCAAACAGGGCCTGCGGTTTGAAGAATGAGGGTGTGTGCAGGAATTTTAATAAATAGCCTCCTCATCTTGGAGGGTTTGCTGATGAAGTTGGGTGGAGTGAAGGGTGTTAAGGATATAAGGAAGACAACCAAATGAACAAGTACTGATTTTTCAAATATTTCATGTCGACTTATATGTAGATTTATGCACACATATTATTGTCTAAGTGTAGCATAAATGCATGCATGTACATATTTTATGTATTTAACATGTAAGTATATATTTAAATTGTGCATTTGTCTTTCTGCTTTGTGTGTGTGTGTATGTGTGTGTGTGCGCTTTGTCGCTCAGTTCAACTCCAACTCTTTGTGATACTATGGACTGCAGCCTGCCAGGTTCCTCTGTCCATGGGATTTCCCAGGCAAGAATACTGGAGTTGGTTGTCATGCCCTCCCCCAGGGGATGACCCCAAATCAGCAATTGAACCCGTGTCTCTTATATCTCCTGCATTGGCAGGCGATTCTTTTACCCCTGAGCCACCTGGGAAGCCCTTGTATATGTACAGGCATGCATATTTGCACATCTCTGTATATGCACATGAATCTGAACATGTGCATTAATGCATACTGATGTGTATATTTGATATTCATATCACATAATATCACCTACTCTGCATACATGTTTCTGATTTTCTATATAGAGTATAGTAGGGCTCACTCATATGCAAACATGTAAATGTCTGGATGTGTAAATGTGTAATGCTATACATTTTAGTTATTGTGTGTATAAAATTGTGTATGTACTATCTCTGTTCACGTAAGTATGCTCAAATGTTTTCCTACATATGCAAATATACAGACATACACTTGTGCATAGCCTTATCAAGTCCTAGATTTAACATGTATAATAGAGATATTTTTATACAAGAAACATACTATGGAGGAAATTTAAGATTGTGTTTAATAATTTTTTTATTTGCAAGACTGTCTGTAAAAATACTTTGCACAGAGTAGGCACTCATGACTATCCTTGTTGATTATATCATTCCAAATGAATTACATTTGGGAAAGTAATGCTAGTTACTGGAACAAATAAACTTCCAATCTCAGTGGGACCCCTATGACCTAGGTCCTCTCCTGCTTCTTGACAATGTTCATTTCCTTCTCTTGGATTCTGTTTCTTCCTCTTTAACCTGAGGATATTGTACGAAATGGCTCCAGATTCTTTGTTAGTGATTACATGCTTTGGCTTTTCCTTCTGACAATTCTTAACGGAACAGCCAGCCTTGCAACAGGTTTAGAACTAGAGAATGATCTCTTCAACTGCTGGAGAAGACTTCAAAGAATCAGCCACTGACATGCACTAGCCTCCTGTGATGGCCAAACTCTGAGATGTTGGAGGGGAGGCAGATGTGAAGACAGACAGGAGAAAGAGGATTCCATTTTGATATGGTTGCTGGGTTTTCCTCTTATGTTGTTGTTCAGTTGCTAAGTCATGTCCAACTCTTTGCTACTCCATGGATTGCAGCATGCCAGGCTTCCCTGCCCTTCACTATCTCCCAGAGTTCCCACATATGTAAGATAAAGATTATATCTGGGTTGTACCTACCCGCAGAGATCTATCACAAAAAACAAATGAGATCTCCTCTAAGCTTTATAAAATGCAAAGTAATTTTGTTGAGTTGATAATGGTAATTGACATCCACAATTTAAGCTGATAATATATAGTAGCAAGGCAAGGCAAACACTTTGGGGCAGTGACTAGAACAAGAGTTAACAGATGACTCTAGCCTTCTGTAATAACAAAAACTCTGGGCAGATGAATTAGAGCCATGGTTTGAGAAAACACATTCATGGGATTCCATGGTTAGGCAAGTCTTTCTCAAGGAAGCCTGGGTTAATCTGTGCCTTGAAACATGGAGACTTTCATTTATAGTGAAGAGATGCTACAGTGATCTCCAAAGAGAGGGTCCCAAAGCACTCAGGACATCTGGTTTCCATGCAGACATCCAGAGGAAGCTTATGAGAGATGCTGGCTTCAGGAATCTCTGGAAAATGCTAGGCTAGAGCAAGGCTCTTAATTTTTGGTCCATGAGCCCTCCAAGAGGTATGTGGATAAAATTTTGAAGATTTTAACCATGGATAAAATATTACATCTTCATTTTTACTACTTTTCAACTGAAATTTAGCATGTACTTTATTTATACATTTTCTTGGCAAAACTCTATTATTCTTTGCCCTGCTTCATTCCGTATTCCAAAGCCAAATTTGCCTGTCCAGGTGTTTCTTGACTTCCTACTTTTGCATTCCAGTCCCCTATAATGAAAAGGACATCTTTTTTGGGTGTTATTTCTAAAAGGTCTTGTAGGTCTTCACAGAACCGTTCAATTTCAGCTTTTTCAGCATTACTGGTTGGGGCACAGACTTGGATTACTGTGATATTGAATGGTTTGCCTTGGAAACAAACAGAGTTCATTCTGTCATTTTTGAGATTGCATCCAAGTACTGCATTTCAGACTCTTCTGTTGACCATGATGGCTACTCCATTTCTTCTGAGGGATTCCTGCCCGCAGTAGTAGATAAAATGGTCATGTGAGTTAAATTCACCCATCCAGTCCATTTTAGTTCGCTGATTCCTAGAATGTCGATGTTCACTCTCGCCATCTCTTGTTTGACCAATTCCAATTTGCCTTGATTCGTGGACCTGACATTCCAGGTTCCTATGTAATATTGCTCTTTACAGCATCGGACCTTGCTTCTATCACCAGTCACGTCCACAGCTGGGTATTGTTTTTGCTTTGGCTCCATCCCTTCATTCTTTCTGGAGTTATTCTCCACTGATCTCCAGTAGCATACTGGTCACCTACTGACCTGGAGAGTTCCTCTTTCAGTATCCTATCATTTTGCCTTTTCATACTGTTCATGGGGTTCTCAAGGCAAGAATACTGAAGTGGTTTGCCGTTCCCTTCTCCAGTGGACAACATTCTGTCAGATTTGGCCTTGGAATATGGAATGAAGCAGGGCAAAGACTAATAGAGTTTTGCCAAGAAAATGCACTGGTCATAGCAAACATCCTCTTCCAACAACACAAGAGAAGATTCTACACGTGGACATCACCAGATGGTCAACACCAAAATCAGATTGATTATCTTCTTTGCAACCAAAGATGGAGAAGCTCGATACAGTCAACAAAAACAAGACCAAGAGCTGACTGTGGCTCAGATCATGAATGCCTTATTGTCAAATTCAGACTTAAATTGAAGAAAGTAGGGAAAACCGCTAGACCATTCAGGTATGACCTAAATCAAATCTCTTATGATTATACAGTGGAAGTGAGAAATACATTTAAGGGCCTAGATCTGATAGATAGAGTGCCTGATGAACTATGGACTGAGGTTCGTGACATTGTACAGGAGACAGGGATCAAGACCATCCCCATGGAAAAAAAATGCAAAAAAGCAAAATGGCTGTCTGGGGAGGCCTTACAAATAGCTGTGAAAAGAAAAGAAGCAAAAAGCAAAGGAGAAAAGGAAAGATATAAGCATCTGAACGCAGAGTTCCAAAGAATAGCAAGAAGAGATAAGAAAGCCTTCCTCAGCTACCAATACAAAGAAATAGAGGAAAAGAACAGAATAGGAAAGATTAGAAATCTCTTCAAGTAAATTAGAAATATCAAGGGAACATTTCATGCAAAGATGGGCTCAATAAAGGACAGAAATGGTATGGACCTAAGAAAAGTTATGACCAACCTAGATAGCATATTCAAAAGCAGAGACATTACTTTGCTGACTAAGGTCCATCTAGTCAAGGCTATGGTTTTTCCAGTAGTCATGTATGGATGTGAGAGTTGGACTGTGAAGAAAGCTGAGCACCGAAGAACTGATGCTTTTGAACTGTGGTGTTGGAGAAGACTCTTGAGAGTCCCTTGGACTGCAAGGAAATCCAACCAGTCCATTCTGAAGGAGATCAACCCTGGGATTTCTTTGGAACAAATGATGCTAAAGCTGAAACTCCAGTACTTTGGCCACATCATGCGAAGAGTTGACTGATTGGAAAAGACTCTGATGCTGGGAGGGATTGGGGGCAGGAGCAGAAGGGGACGACAGAGGATGAGATGGCTGGATGGCATCACTGACTCGATGGACATGAGTCTGAGTGAACTCCAGGAGTTGGTGATGGACAGGGAGGCCTCGCGTACTGTGATTCATGGGGTGCAAAGAGTTGGACATGACTGAGCAACTGAACTGACTGAACTGAACTGAAGAGAAGCAGAAGATATTAAGGAGAGGTGATAAGAATACACAGAAGAACTGTACAAAAAAGATCTTCACGACCCAGATATTCACGATGGTGTGATCACTCACCTAGAGCCAGACATCCTGGAAAGTGAAGTCAAGTGGGCCTTAGAAAGCATCACTATGAACAAAGCTAGTGGAGGTGATGGAATTCCAGTTGAGCTATTTCAAATCCTGAAAGATGATGCTGTGAAAGTGCTGCACTCAATATGCCAGCAAATTTGGAAAACTCAGCAGTGGCCACAGGACTGGAAAAGGTCAGTTTTCATTCTAATTCCAAAGAAAGGCAATGCCAAAGAATGCTCAAACTACCGCACAATTGCACTCATCTCACACGCTAGTAAAGTAATGTTCAAAATTCTCCAAGCCAGGCTTCAGCAATATTTGAACCATGAACTTCCTGATGTTTAAGCTGGTTTTAGAATAGGTAGAGGAACCAGAAATCAAATTGCCAACATCTGCTGGATCATGGAATAAGCAAGAGAGCCCCAGAAAAAACATCTATTTTTGCTTTATTGACTATGCCAAAGCCTTTGACTGTGTGGATCACAATAAACTGTGGAAAATTCTGAAAGAGATGGGAATACCAGACCACCTGACCTGCCTCTTGAGAAACCTATATGCAGGTCAGGAAGCAACAGTTAGAACTGGACATGGAACAACAGACTGGTTCCAAATAGGAAAAGGAGTATGTCAAGGCTGTATATTGTCTCCCTGCTTATTTAAGTTATATGCAGAGTACATCATGAGAAACGCTGGGGTGGAAAAAGCACAAGCTGGAATCAAGATTGCTGGGAGAAATATCAATCACCTCAGATATCCAGATGATACCACCCTTATGGCAGAAAGTGAAGAGGAACTAAAAAGCCTCTTGATGAAAGTGAAAGAGGAGAGTGAAAAAGTTGTCTTAAAACTCAACATTCAGAAAATGAAGATCATGGCATCTGGTCCCATCACTTCATGGGAAATAGATGGGGAAACAGTGGAAACAGTTTCAGACTTTATTTTTGGGGGCTCCAAAATCACCGCAGATGATGATTGCAGCCATGAAATTAAGAGACGCTTACTCCTTGGAAGAAAAGTTATGACCAACCTAGATAGTATATTCAAAAGCAGAGACATTACTTTGCCGACTAAGGTCCGTCTAGTCAAGGCTATGGTTTTTCCTGTGGTCATGTATGGATGTGAGAGTTGGACTGTGAAGAAAGCTGAGTGTCGAAGAACTGATGCTTTTAAACTGTGGTGGTAGAGAAGGGTCTTGAGAGTCCCTTGGACTGCAAGAAGATCCAGCCAGTCCGTTCTGAAGGAGATCAGTCCTGGGTGTTCTTAGAAGGAATGATGCTAAAGCTGAAACTCCAGTACTTTGGCCACCTCATGTGAAGAGTTGACTTTTTGGAAAAGACTCTGATGCTGGGAGGGATTGGGGGCAGGAAGAGAAGGGGACGACAGGGGATGAGATGGCTGGATGGCATCACTGACTCAATGGATGTGAGTCTGAGTGAACTCTGGGAGTAGGTGATGGACAGGGAGACCTGGCATGCTGCAATTCATGGGGTCGCAAAAAGTCAGACACAACGGAGGGACTGGACTGAACTGAAATTATTTTTGCTTATAGGCAAACTACAAACTACAATCCTAGTTGCAATATCTATAAAGTCAATGGATATTGGATATTTTCACATCCCATTAAAGCTGTTGCAGACATTTCAAGATGTTTACACTCATCACTTCTTCAAAATTATTTCATTCTGCTAGATTTTAAAATCTAATGTTTAATCACAAATAGTACCATATCATGCATTTATTTTAATATGAATGATTGTATTCCTACACAATCGATTCTCTTTCAAATCTTAGCCTTTTTACACATGTAACTGTTCTGAGAAAGAGTTCATAGACTTCACCACACTGTCAAGAGTTCACAGCACAGGAACAGCCGTAAAACGCTGGCTAGGACACAGGAGCAATATTGTCCAGCATGCCTGAGGGCCAACTGCACTGTGTTCGTATTTGGACATTGGACCAATGATCCTGGACAATAAACATAAGGAGGAAGACAGAAATGTGATGGAAGGTCAAACACAGCAACCAAAGCTAGACATTAGAATTGATAAAGGGAGGAAACGATGCTTAGAGACAATGGTTTAGATTGGCACCTGGGCTGGATGAGGATGTTAACAGTAATGATGGAGGGAGGAGGGAGAAGGGGCAAGATAGGTAAGGGGATTAAGGGGTACAAACCAGTAAGTATAAAATAAATAAGATAGAAAGATGCAATGTACAGCACAGGGAATATAGCCAATGTTTTATAATAATTTTATATAGAGTATAATCTATAAAAATATCAAATTACTATGTAGTACATCTGAAACATATAATGTTATGTCAAGTATACTTCAATAAAAATAAATTAAAATAAATAAGTATAAACAGAGGGAAAACAAAACAAAAAACTGAGTCATGCAAAAGAGCATGCATGCTAAGTCACTTCATTTGTGTCCAACTCTTTGCAACTCCATGGACTGTAGCCCACCAGGCTCCTCTGTCCATGGGATTCTCCAGGCAAGAATACTGGAGTGGGTTGCCATGCCATCCTCCAGGGGATCTTCCTGACCCAGGGATCGAACCCGAGTGTCTTATGTCTCCTGCATTGGCAGGCAAGTTCTTTACCACTAGCACCCGCTGGGAAGCCCGCAAAAGACTATATATACTCAAATTAATGTGAAAGTTAGGCTTCAGATGTAAGTCAATTTGTCTCAAAGATTGTAATCTCTACAGTAATATACACTATCTCTTACATAATTTACCACAATACTTCGTAATGCTTATTTCCTTCCCCTACAAGCTGCTAGGGTCCATATACGCAGAGAATACAACATTCAGCTTTGAAGTCTTTATGTCAAATAGAATGCCTTGTGCAGAGTGAACACTCAGTAAATAAATAAACGAACGATTAAATGAATAAAGGTAAGCACAACCACTTTATTTAAACTTCTGCTGGATGCTCTATTAAAGGAAAAAACTTGGAACTCCACTACTTTTTTAGGTGTGCTTGTGCCAACAAGATATGCAAGGCTGGATATATGGATAGCTGGAGAGCTTTATTCCGGATGATGATGAGTTGGTTAGAGGCTATTGTTCTGTGTCTCGAGGCAAACCAGGTGATTCATCACATGGGGAGGGAGAGGATTCTTGGAAAAGGAATCTGAGAGGATGTTAGGGTCAGAGAGAGGATGTAGAAGTTGAACCACGGTTCACACAAGAACTGGGAACGACTCCAAAGGACAAGGAATTCCAAAAGAAAAGAATTTATTTCTATCTTTTTTTGAAATTCCATTCCATTGTATGAGCCATGTTGAAAGGGCAGGGAAAGAAAAGGAAACATAAAGCTTGCATTTTCCTCAGTTGTCCTTTATGAGGCAGCTGGAACGCAATGGGACGAGAACTAGACGTGGAGTGAGAAAGACTGGGGTTCTAATCCTGTACTCTGACACGTATTAGCTATGGACAAACTACTCAATACGTTCCTTTCTCATCTGCAAAATACGGTTGATAATATCCAACTTATAAGTTGTAAAGGAGGTTAAATGAGATAATTGCCATGAAAATGTCTAGCATGGTGTCAGCTACATATTAAATGTTCCAAATATGTTTATGGAGATCACTAAGAAAAGCCCCTTCCTAAATATTTTCCAGAAAGACCATCCCATGCTGGGAACTGTTGGACAGACTAGTTCATGAAAGCAAGGAAGACTTGACCTTCTGCATCCTCACTGATTAGACAGCTGAACAGCCTTGCTGAGAGACTAATTTGAAACAAATGTCGACCAGAAATACACTTTCTGAGCAAACTCTCCTGTTGAGTGTTTGTGATTGTGGAAAGGATTCTCTAAATCTCTTTCTACTTGTATTCAACACAGATCTGGGTGGTGGTTATGAGTTAGGCACAATTCTAGGCTTAAACATACAAAAATAAAGGAGACAGCGCCCCACTTCTCAAGGAAATGCAGTCTGGTGAGTCATGAAATGCTTAGTAGGTGCTTTTGCATGTCTGGGAGGGATCCTATATTGATTCTGTTTAAGCGAGCAGATTCACCAGCCGGTTTATCCAACTCCTTCATCACTAGCACTTTCACATACTGTCTCATTTAATTCTTAATGAAATCTCACATCTCGTAATGTGTATCTATGTAAAATTTAGGTAACAAAGTGGAAATTGAAAGATTGGATACTAATTTCAAGTTATTCAATTAAAAAGAAATAAGCCACTTTAAAAATATTTGTTATATGTAAAGGCAATAGTGAAGAATATCCACATGCAATTTAGGAAAACATTATTTCAATTACTCATTGTATTTGGGGAACTAAGTAAATGTTTCTTAACTTCTCTTTGGAAATCTTGAAAAGAAGGAACAAAGAAAGAAAGGGATGGAGGAAGGGGGTAGGGAGGAAGAGAAGAAGAAAGGAAGGGGAAAGAAAGGAAGAAAGAGAAAAATAGAATTTTATGCAAATTAAGCTGAAACTAAGGAATAAATGAGAACAGTAACAGTAGTAGTTCAATAACTATAATTTTATATTAAGTAGTTTTTTCTTTTGAAAATATCTATTCTGACATGATACCATGTTTAAATTGATTCCATATTCACCATCTCTCTTCATAAACCATAAATTCCTCACTTATGACATCTTTATTTTGATTCTTATTTCAAGTACATTTTTCAAGATCACAGATGTTCTGGTTTTTAAGATCTTTTATCATGAGAATCATTTCATTGTTTTTCTCTTCATGCACAGTGACTTTGCTGGTTATAGCAAAATTTTGGGTTATACCACCTCCCTTTCCAATCTCTGTAGAATTTACAAAAATTTTTCCACTGGTTTCTAATATTGCTGAGGCAATGTCTGAACCACAAAAATTTAGTTTCCTTTTTTTAGTAAGCCTAGAAATTGAATTCTGAATTCTGGTATTTTGCTAACTTCATCAGATATTCCTTGATCTGTTTTCTTTTTTTCCTGCACTACTGTTTATGTTAGTTTTTACTATGATGATACAGTAAAATCTAGCAATATCTCACAAAAATAAAAACATTCATTTCTCACTCTCTGATCAGCAACTAGGTTTGCAGCTTCTCTAGGTACTCCATACATAGAACTGTGCTCTGATGGCTTAGGTTCATCTCCTGGCCCTCTGCTGGGACATGTGTTATAGGTGTCTTCATTCTGGAGCCCAGGCTAAAGGAGTCTAGATACCAGAAGCATCTTCTTATGAAGGAGATCCGAATCATCAAACTAGTGATATGTCCTTAGACCTTGCCCTAGAATAGCATCTGTATTCCACTGGCCAAAGCAAGTCCTGTGGTCAACCTCAAAGTTAATGGGATGGAGAAGTATTCTCAGCCTGGGTAGGGGAAGTGGATGTGGGTGGGATTCAGATCTTTTATTTCAGGAAACATTATTTAATACCTTAAGAATATGTGTTTTCATTTTGTTCTATTATTTATTTCCGATTTTGGGTAACAGGATGTTGGATCTCTAGTGGCTAATCTTCACACCTGCCTTTTACCCTTGATTATGTTTTATTTATTTATATTTTCTTTACCTGCCATTTTCAAGACTGAAATAAGTTAAAAATAAGTGATTAAATATACAAAATTAAGAATTATAAATACTGGCAAACAGGAGACAAAGTAATCATTATTTTCAGATAGAAGACTGTCAATTTAGAAATCTAAGAAATTCAACTGAAACTATTTTATGATGTTTTCATAATTATAATTTTCTGGTATCAAAATATTTACAGACTAATAGCTTTCAGGTATAGTAATAATAATTACATAGTAAATATGATGAAAATTACCCATTCAAAACATTAAAAATATGATATAGATAGATACTGGCTTAACTCCAAATATTTATAACTTATATGAACAAAATTATAAAACTCTTCAGGCAGATGTAAGTAAGATTTGAATACACTGTACTTGAAAAGAAAATCACGACATCATAAAGGCACTAGTTGTCTCTAAAGAAATCTATGTATTCGACTTAATAGAAATAAGAATTTTAATGAAATAAAGAAATATCTTTTTAATTCCTTAGATAGAATAAGCTTATTGAAACATTAGCACAGTTTTGGAAAAGTGTGAATGGAAGACCAGCCTTATCAAATATTTAAACTTAATATAATGCTTTTGTAATGAACAGTCCTTCATGGTGGCCCAGAAGTTCATGAACAACTCAATGAAATAAAAAATGAAATCAGGAAATGTATGCGTGTAGATGATGGAGTAGAGTATGCCTTAAAGGCAATACTACCAACAGCTAACCAGTAAATATCCCAGAGACAGCTAACTGGCCATGGAAAGGGGTGGAGGAGGGATAGACATTTGTCCCTGACTCACTTTTAATCAATATAATAATACATTTAGCCTTTAGTTAAGATCATTACAATAATCATACTATAAATGTGCTAGAAGAAAATATTGGTGAACATTTTATATTTAGGGTTTGGAAGACATTTCTAACTCTATTTCAATCCCAAAAAGTATAAAAAGAAATATGGTATATTGAAACATTAACATTTCAAACCACTGAATAGCAAAAACACTATAATTGAGGTTAAAGTAAAAGAAGTTTGAAAAATGAGTTGCAACATAAATGACATTGTGTGCAAAAGCTTTTATAACGTGATGAGAAAAAAGGAAATTAGCATTACAATGAAAATGAAAGATTTGAATAGACAATCTATAGAAGAAGAAAATACAAATGGCTACTAAAGATACAAATGACAAAAAATCTTATTAATATTTCAGAAAATCTACCCAAAGGTATAACTTTTAAAAAATGCGTGTCATTTGCCAATACCTCAATTGTTAATAATACAATATAAACTCTCTTTACTCTCACTTAACTGATTTGTAGGACTGATGCTTGCTCTAGGCTACCCAGCTCAGTATTCTTGGGCTTCCCTTGTGGCTCAGCTGGTAAAGAATCTGCCTGCAATGTGGGAGACCTGGGTTTGATCCCTGGGTTGGGAAGATACTCTGGAGAAGGGAAATATCCTCCGGTATTCTGGCCTGGAGAATTCCATGGACTGTATAGTCCACAGGGTCATAAAGAGTCAGACACAACTGAGTGACTTTCACTTTCACTTGGCACATTCTACCAAGACAACATCCTCTTAACAAGTTAAATCAGTGCTTACCAATTGAGCTACGTTTGTTCCCATACTTCTTTATACCAATTTATTTGCCATATCAATTATTTAATTTAATAACCCCCCTTTTAAATTAGAGAATGCAAAATAGAGGTCCTGTTGCTGTGAGTTTGAAGCTTTTAGAAGGTCTCTGAAAGTGTGAATGAATTAGGCAAAATGTTGAATGAGCCATGCAGCAGACAACAGCAAAAGCTTAGAGCAGAGTATAAACCCTTAGAAATCCTGAAGTTTTCCGAATGAAGGTTACTTCACAAGCGGTTTCAGTTTTCTATACTCTGTAACGAAATTGAACTTGATAGAGAAGGAATCTCGAACCTTCAAGGCAGAAAGAAAAATAGGGACCCCCAACTATAGTAACTGCACAAAAATAAACAAAGGCATTTGAGCTATATCCAATGATTAGGCTTGTGCAAATTTAACAGCAAATCTGTGAAACCATCAACGTTGGAAGAAGCATCACAGTGTCTATGTACTTCATACTAAGAACATATTTTAGTCCAATTAACCAATTTAAACATTTATAATACAAGTCATTTTTCAATAATGAAATCTTGGAGGAAAATAAACAACTATGATTAGATGAAGCAGGTCTAAATTACAAATGATCATCTACCAAAAAAGAAATGGCATACAAAGTAGACCAAGAGACATCAAGGAACAAAAATTTCAAAGAAAAAATTTGCATATATTTTCTGCAGCAATGCAATGAACCTCACAAATTGCCATTTTTTGTTTTTAGCAAATTGAAGGATCCTACTACTTAAAAAAAAAATAGATAATTTATCTTCACCAGTTTGCTACTGCTCACAAAAATCAGCATGCTGAGATTCTAAACTACTTAGTGAAGCCTTTCACTTTTTTTTCCCCCATGGATTTATACACTAAACTTACTTGAAAAATATCCTATCTCAGCTCACAAAGAGGAATTGATGGCCTTGTTTTTCTCAGTCTCTGTAGTTCTAGAATGCTTAGTGAAATAATTCTAGGAAAAGATTTTGGTTATATTTTGGGAAAAAAGTAGCCCTGGCACACTTGATTCTTTGTTAAAGAATCATTTAAAGTTAGCAAATTCATGGATAATGTTTATAATATAGCATTAGCATGGAATAAATTTCCTAGCACATTTATTCTACTATAATTTCAAAAAACTAATCTGAAAATCTGTGCAGAAAACCTTGAACTATGAAACAAAATGAAAAAACATAATTTGTTAATTGACCTCAAACCAAGTAAATTATTCACAGTCTGTCTCTACCTTAAGAATATAAGTTCCAAAAGACAGTAATTTTTATGTCTTGCTCGCTCCGTTGCCCAGATTAGTATTTGGTCCATTGTAGGCAGACAATAAATATGTGTGGACTAAATGAATAAGCAGATATGAGATTCCTGATTTCTGAGCTCCTTGCTGCAATATTATCCTATGGGATGATTATTGTTTACTAGTAAGAGTGTGGACTTTAGAATTGGAATATAAACTCCTATTCTGCAACTTTCTTGCTGTGTTCTTGATTTTACCTACGATTCTTGGCCGTCTCATATATAAAATACAAATTAGACCATTTAGACTTGATCAAATTAGCTGAGATAATTTATGTAGTAGATTTGGCCTACAGAAAGTCCTCAAGATGGTATCCACGTGAATGATGTTGAGGATGTCAGTGATGAAGAGTATGATGGTGGGAGCGGAGTAAAGAGGTAAGGCTCTAAATGGTCACTGGATGCCTTTGGTGAACAGGGTGTTTTCCAGTTTCCAGACAGCCTCCCTTGCACACAAAAGGCCACACTCTCAGAGAGGAAATTGTTCAGCCCAGAAACAGTTCTTCAGTGGGTCACATTGCAGAAGCACTGCCTTGGTGAGCCTAACAAAGGGGCCATTATTCTCATCCACAGACAACGCCAAGAAGGTGCTGGGTGGTCTAGAATACAGGAGACAGATAATGTAATGACTCCATTCATCAAAAAGTCCAGCGTGCACACCAGCTGCCTGCCAGCTGGAAAATGAAGTTCTTCTTCATTCTGAGGATAATTTACTTCTGCTGGAGAGACTCTGTGATACCCTTCACCTTAAGGGACCAACAGAATTCCAACAGTATCACGTAACGTGGTGCTGACCCAGCCATGAGATTCAAAAGGAGAACAAAATAAAACAAACAAATGGAGACAAAAAGTCAGTTACCTTTCATGTCAGGAAGAAAAGTGAGCTAACAAACAACTATTTTTGTTCTGTATATGTCCTCTATTTTTGCCTTATGGACATTTCAGATTCTGTACTTGATTATGCCTTTTTTGTGTGTTTGGCCATTGGGAAATCTGATGTCAAATTTTGATCATCATCTAATCATAGTACAGGAAAGTACCATGTGCATTTCTGTATAGAGTACTTCCACAACTTTACTATTTTCTGCTCCAAATACAGCACAAGGACCACAATTATTAACCTCATGTTTGTATTTTGGATATATTTTTGAGATTATCTTCTATTCTCTGCTTTGTGACTCGAGTAGATGCCACAAAACATAATGAAATCATGATTTAAAAACCTAATATGTGGTGCTTCTCTCAAGCTTAAAAAACATGACAGAGTTCCTGTTATAGACAGCCCTCCATATGTATGGGTTCTGTATCTGCAGATTCAATAAACCAAGGGTCTAAAATATTTTTTTAGAAAGTTCTAGGCTTTCCCTGGTGGTGCAGTGGATAAGAATCTGTCTGCCAGTGCAGAGAGCATGGATTTGATCCCTGGTCTGGGAAGCTTCACGTGCATCAGAGCAACTAAACCAGTAGGCCACCACTGCTGAGGCTGAGCACCCTAGAACTCATGCTCCACCAACAAGGGAAGCCATTGCAATGAGAAACGCAGGCACCACAACGAACAGCAGGCCCTGCTTGCCACAACTATAAAACACCTGTGAAAAGTAACAAACATCTAGGGCAGCCAAAAATAAATATATATTTTTTAAATTCCAGAAAGCTTCAAAAAAGCAAAATTTGAATGTGCTACACACTCTTCTCAGAACATTTGCATAGTATTAGGTATCATAAGTAGTCTAGAGATGATTTAAAGTATACAAGGATGTGTGAAGGTCATATGACCACTCCATTTTATGTAAAGAACTTGAACATTCATGGATTTTGTTATCCACGCAGGTTCTGGAGTCTATCCTCTGTAGATACCAAGGGATTACTGTGTATATTTTCTCTAAGTTACTGGGGTTCTAATCTACTTACAAAGGCCATAAAGATGAGAGTAAAATCTACCTGGTTTAAAAACTAGTGCCTAGGATCTTATTCTATACCATCTGTCACCCAGCAATCTTCCTCTGACGTCAGCACTCACATTTATTGAAAATTTTCTAAGTTTCAATCAATGATAATCATTTTGTAGGAAAAATCATCTCGTTTAATCTTTGTCACAACCTTTTAAGTAGATTCTATTCTTATTTACATATTCAGATGGTGGTCCTGAGATTTAAAGCTGTTAAATAGTTTACTGAATCCCTACAGTTAGAAACTGAATCCAGGATTTGAACCAGGTTCTGTGAAGAATCAAAGTTCAAATTCTGAACCATGTCATCAAAATTTCCCTATTATTTGCTAACAAGTTTTCATTGTTTACCAATGAGAAAAGTCCGGGATCCCTGTGCATACTCAGATCCCAGGTAAAATGCCTCTGGTGTTGGTGATGCTTTATGAGCTAGGCAATGAGAATTTGTTGATTTAAGAGGAAAGCTTTCAGTTCTTGTAAAAGAGCATGTGCTAACTCACACACTGAAAAACACAAAGCAGTTCAGGAATTGGGCGTTGCAGTCCCCAGGGTGAAATGAAAACTACAATAGAACATGAAGAAGCAATGTCATGGAAATAATGAAGGCTTTTTGGCATGGTTTTCTTGCGAGGAGGAAATTATTCATGAGACAGAAAGGAGGCAATGGAAGAGGCAAGGCTCCACTCTTGGAAAGAACGAGAGGGTGGAAATGACTGCAGGGGTGGGCAAGTTAAGTGTAAAAGATCCTGGGGTGAAATTTTGGAAGGAAATTCTGGATATAACTTTCAGGTTAAATTAACTGTGCTCACATCCAGCTATGTTTTCCCAGGGGGTGCTTCTTCCTGTGCATATTTTACATTACTCATTAATCATGAAAGAAAGACTCCCCACACCCCAACATGGAAATAACCACCTTAATTGGGAAAAATTCAATCTCCAGGAAAGGAATCATCTGTTTTAGTTACATTTTCCATAAAAAATTGATTTATCTGAAAGCTATTTTTACCACAGCACAGTCAGGTTTATATATAAACTCATAAGTCATTAAAGTATTATTATCCCCAATCGCTTCCTGTGGGATGTCTTTTCTAACCACCAGCCCACAGGAATGACACTGTCCTGGGTGCCATCTGGACTTTCTTTGTCTGCCTGCCGCAGCAATTTTGGAGGCCTTGTCAGTGCCTCGCGAACGTGTCCAGGCTTTATATCACTTCTATTCTTCTATTTGATCCATGATACCTCCAAAAAGCCCTGGTGGTGACCACAGGAAAAAGAATTACCTAATTCCATTGTGTCTCCTTTCAACAGCAAGCATTTCATGAAACAAAATCACTGGTGCTTGCCCCCTCCCTAAACCAAGGAGTCACACTGAGACTAACCAAACTCTCACCAAAGTTTCTCACCAAACCAGAAAGAACCTTGAAGAAAACAGACTGTTATTTACTTGAAACACATTTTAAATTGGAGACTCTGAGACTGAGGTCATGGAGTGAAAGAAAGATTGCTTGCTTGCACAGTGGTAGACTTCCTGAACTACCCAGAAAGAGAAATGGGGCCATTTTGTGAGGCTGAAGTGCCAGGGTCAGGTCCACCCATGTGCCATATGCTTTAAGGTAATGATCAGGTTACAGGTGGGGAGGGAAGCAGGTAAGCAGAGGGAGGGAGGGAGAGAAAGAGAACAGAAGAACAGTCCAGAAGAACTCAAAGGAGCTCAGTTTCCTGAGCAGTTTAGAAAAGGAAGCCTATTATTCGTTTTTAGTGCCAGCTAGAACGTTATCTGGAGAAGGCAATGGCACCCCACTCCAGTACTCTTGCCTGGAAAATCCCATGGATGGAGGAGCCTGGTAGGCTGTAGTCCATGGGGTCGCTAAGAGTTGGACACGACTGAGCGACTTCACTTTCACTTTTCACTTTCATGCATTGGAGAAGGAAATGGCAACCCACTCCAGTGTTCTTGCTTGAAGAATCCCAGGGACAGCGGAAGCTGGTGGGCTGCCGTCTATGGGGTCACACAGAGTCGGACACGACTGAAGCAACTTAGCAGAATGTTATCTGCCAACTGTTCTGTTATAATAACATCTGTGTATCCATCCAACAGACTAAATGTACCAGCACTCTTGAAGAATGGGTTGCCACCATTGTCTTTACCTTACTACCCTTTTCCAAGCTAATTGGTGTGAAAACAAGTTGCTTCTGCATGCGTGCTAAGTCAGTTCAGTCATGTCCGACTCTTTACGGCCCTATGGACTGTAGCCCACCAGGCTCCTCTATCCATGGAATATTTCAGGTAAGAATACTGGAGTGGGTTGCCATGCCCTCCTCCAGGGGATCTTTCGACCCAGGGATAAAACCCATGTCTCAAGCCTCCTGCATTAGCAGGCAAGTTCTTGACCACTAGAGCCACCTGGGAAGTCTTAAGTTGTTAATATGGCTCACCTATCTACCTGTTACAGATCAGTCATGAGTCAGTGGAGGGACCAAGAAAGCCATAGAAACATTCAGCATCAGTAGTCAGAATAAACTGTGAGTTAGGTATGGAGAAAGCAAGAGAAGTGTTTATCACTAGTATTGACAAGGCACAAAGCAGGTCCAAAAAGAATAGCCCTGAGCCACCATAGACTGCTCTGGCTCCCTAGACAGCTGTTCATGAATTTGATGACTAAATACATCCTTTTCCCTTCATTTTGGGTAAGAATCTTCTGAGGGTCCTGTTAAAATGTAGATTCTGGTACAGTAGGTCTGGGGCGAGGCCTGGGAATCTGCATTTCTACCAAGCAATGTCAGTAGTGCTGGCCCAGGGACCACACTTTGAAGCAATAAGGTACCACAATATGGCAGCGTCTCACTCACCTCTGTGTCATCTGCACTAAGTAAACATTGGTTTATTTAACTGAACTGCAATGGGGTGGTAACCTTTGTTCTTGATGGTTTGTCACTTCAGGCAGGTAGCTGCAAATGTGGAAATAGGTCTTGGAGAAAAGGTTGGGCACAGGTTGGACAGATAAATGAGGATCAATGGACAGCTCCACTGGGACAGCGAGTACCGTCAACAACTGTCTAACTCTGATTAGGCAGCAGAGAAGTTCTGAGGTCATGCCGCCATTTTTAGTGATCCCGTGATCAGCTAGGTATGCTTGCTACTGGCTCTTATGTTTCTGCGGTGTAGCTTTTACTATTCACTTGATACAACTGAGGAAGAAAGCATAAAACTCTGGCCTTTCAGAAAAAGTACTTTCTGGTAGCAAGACAGTGGTGTATTCTAGTCCTGCCCAGTACATTTAAACTGAAAAGACCAGTTCTTACATTATGCTTCCCAGGTGGCCCTGATGGCAAAGGATTTGCCTGCAATGCTGGAGACTCAGGTTTGATCCCTGGGCCAGGAACATCCCCTGGAGAAGGGAATGGTTACTAACTCCAGTATTTGTGCCTGGAGAATTTCATGGTCAGAGGAACCTGGCAGGCTACAGTACATGGAATCACAAAGAGTTAAACACGACTGAGCAGCTAACACTACACCATGTTAGCTGCTCAGTCAATAAAAACTGGACCTAGGAATCCCTTTTGACTTTTTTCACCCCTGTTTATTTCTTGCCATAGAAGCAAAGAGGAGGGTCATAGAACTCTGTTTAAGGGTTAGGAAGAACTATTAACAAGAGGCAATACCTATGCCAAGCTCTGAAGGATAGTCAGTCAGTCAACCAGTTCAGTCACTCAGTCATGTCCAACTCTTTGCAGCCCCATGAACTCAGCATGCCAGGCCTCCCTGTCCATCATCAACTCCTGGAGCTTGCCCAAACTCATGCCCACTGAGTTGGTGATACCATCCAACCATCTCATCCTGTGTCATCTCCTCCTCCTGCTTTCAATCTTGCCCAGCACCAGGGACTTTTCCAATGAGTCAATTCTTCACATCAGGTGGCCAAAGTTTTGGAGATTCAGCTTCAGCATCAGTCCTTCGAATGAATTTTCAGGACTGATTTCTCTTAGGATTGACTGGTTTGATCTCTTTGTAGTTCAAAGTCAAAGCCTTTGACTGTGTGAATCACAACAAACTGTGAGTAATTCTTCAAGAGATGGGAATACCAGACCACCTTACCTGCCTCCTGAGAAATTTGTATGCAGGTTAAGAAGCAACAGTTAG
This sequence comes from Budorcas taxicolor, assembly GCF_023091745.1. Lineage (NCBI taxonomy): Eukaryota > Metazoa > Chordata > Mammalia > Artiodactyla > Bovidae > Budorcas > Budorcas taxicolor. The sequence goes on along the minus strand of NC_068920.1, from coordinate 144,511,784 downwards.
AACCGGACATGAAACAATGGACTGGTTCTAAATTGGGAAAGGAGTACATCAAGGCTGTATATTGTCACCCTGCTTATTTTACTTGTATGCAGAGAACATCATGAGAAACGCTGGGCTGGAAGAAGCACAAGCTGGAATCAGGATTGCTAGGAGAAATATCAATAACCTCAGATATGCAGATGGCACCATCCTTACCGCAGAAAGCAAAGAGGAACTGAAGAGCCTCTTGATGAAAGTGAAAGAGGAGAGTGAAAAAGTTGTCTTAAAACTCAACATTCAGAAAACAAAGAATTGAAAAACGAAAAACAAGCATTCAGAAAACATGGCATCCAGTCCCATCACTTCATGGCAAATAGATAGGGAAACAATGGGAACAGTGACAGACTTTATTTTCTTGGACTCCAAAATCACTGCAGATGGTGACTGTAGCCATGAAATTAAAAGATGCTTTCTCCTTGGAAGAAAAGCTACGACCAACCTAGACAGTATATTAAAAAGCAGAGCGGTTACTTTGTCGACAAAGGTCTGTCTAGTCAAAGCTTTGGTTTTTCCAGCAGTCACATATGGATGTGAGAGCTGGACCATAAAGAAAGCTGAGGATAAGTAGAAATGAACTCAGAGGTGGAGGGTGGGAGGGAGCAACCACAACAGACAGAACAACATACATGAGGGAATTTGGAATCCCCAAGTAACTCAGTGTGTCTAGAGTGTGGATTAGGGGAGGAGGAGGACAGGAGATAAGACTGAGAAGCAGACAGAGGGCAGGCTGTGAAGGGATGTAAGTTTTCCTGAGAAAGTGTAAGACATCCTTGGGAACGTCCTCTCCTCCAGGTAAGTTGGGTACTCGTGGTGTTTCTCCTCTGGGAAATCACCTGTGGCCCTGTTTCCCACCCTTTGTTCTCCTGGGAGACCTTGATGAGAACCCAGGCTCTCGCTTCCTATTTACCCCACCTGGTGGTTTTCATAGCTTCCTTTCACAAGGAGCAAAGGAAAAGGAGACAATTGCAAACTGACATTTCTGTCCCAGGAAAATAGAATTTGGAGATTGGAGGTTTTAAGGCTATAGAATAGCTCACACTTTCTGAACTCTGACATTAAGTGCTGAGCAGATGTTGAAGCTGGGTTCGACACATGCATGTGTGTGTATACATGTGCTCAGTCGTTCAGTCATGTCCAACTCTGCAGTCCCACAGACTGTAGCCCACCAGGCTCCTCTGTCCATGGGAGTCTCCAGCAAGAATACTGGAGTGGGTTGCTGTTTCCTTCTTTAGGCGATCTTCTTGATCCAGGGATCAACCCATGTCTCCTGTGACTTCTGCACTGGCAGACAGATTCTTTACAATTGAGCCTTGGGATATATATATATATATATATATATATATATATAATCCAGGGATTTTTATTTAGTCATACTGATTTTATGTCATTGTTGCTTTTTCCTCTTAATGTACTCTGAGCATAATTTAAAATAGTCACAACATGCACGGTAACCTGAAAACAATGAATGTGACCTGAATAATCTCTGTGCAGAAAATGATGTGGTTTACTTTATTTGTATTTGTCTAACCAAAACAAGAGAATCTCTAGTTATTTCCATCAACCCTCCAGCATCGGCAGTGGAAAAAGTTCAGTGAGGCCAGTGTGGGAGATGTTGCTTGTGCATTTGAACAAACACTGTATATAACATGTGTTTTCATTCATGGGCTTGCTGCATTATTTCATCATGATGTATTCTTTGTGGTATTATTTTCAAAATTGATTACCCACAGATCACCAGAAGATCTCTTGTCCTGTCACTTTGGGGATAATGAACACTTTTCATAAGTGTAAATCTGTCAGGCCATGTCTTCCTTAAATGACGGTTACTAATTTATAGATCAAAGGCATCATTCTTGCCTTTTTAAATCAGTGACTATTTTACTGCAGAAATGCAGAAGGGTTGTTAGCTTTAACTATAAAACATCTCATCAAAATGCCTATAAGCAAAGGAGAATTTAATCTTTCCTATTTTTTTTAAAAGAGATTTTTTTTTTTTAATCAAGAAATTCCAAGGAATATTCCATTTTTGGAAAACAGTGGATAATACAGCCTTGCATAAAATTCACATTGAAATTCACATTGTAAATAAAAGTGTCAAAATTAATCTAGCAAGAAGCTATTTTGCATTGTGATTCTTGGAACTTCCATAACTGAGGTCCCATCTAACATTTAACCAGAGCTCTTGTTGCTCTATATAAGAACATTCTTCAGTAAGATATGGAAATAGACTTAGTTTTATTCCCTGGATGGGTTCACAAGAAACAGAAGTGATAGATGTGAGAGGTCCTCTTGAAAAGAGCAAGGGTGATACCTGACGGATGCTCAATTCTCTGGGACAATGTCACAGCCTTTCACCGTCTATTGCATGAATCTGTTAAATGACCATGATTATATATTCTGTGACAGGCACTGTGGGAAGCTTTGAAGGATATTTGTCTTAGCCATACTCCCCAAGAACTCTAGGTAATGAAAAAATGCCTGGGGAGAGGTTATCAGTCATGGAGAATATCTGTGATTTCAGCACCCTCTTTTGAGATGCTTTTGGCAAGAATGCTTACTCCTGAAATTGGCAGATTAGGAATAAGCAGAGGGCAACTGAGTACCCAATTCAAGAGGGCAACTGGAACTGTGGTGTTTGAGAAGACTCTTGAGAGTCCCTTGGACTGCAAGGAGATCAAGCCAGTCAATCCTAAAGGATATCAACTCTGAATAATTATTAGAAGAACTGATGCTGAAGCTGAAGCTCCAATACTTTGGCTTCCTGATGAGAAGAACCGACTCATTGGAAAAGACCCTGATGATGGGAAAGACTGAAGGCAAAAAGAAAAGTGGGAGACTGAGGATGGGATGGTTGGATGGCGTCACTGACTCAATGGACATGAACCTGAGCAAACTCTGGGAGACAGTGGAGGACAGAGGAGCTTGCATGCTGCAGTCCATGGAGTTGCCAAGAGTTGGACATGACTTAGCAACTAAACAACAACAAGCCTCAGTACCTCAGAGAATTTAGAAAGGACTGAGGCAAAGCACAAAGCAAAGCAAGAAAATGGAAATATGCACTTTGCATTAAATCTAAAAAGAATACAATTGTCATTGTTCCAAGAATATGATTTTTGAATGGTTAGTTCATTCAGTATTACTCAGAGGAAATTAAAGATGCATAAGAATAGAACAAACAATTAAATAAAGTTGTTTTTCTCTAATAAGATAATGTGCTTTCAATTTTAAGGTAGTTTTATTCAAGCATCTTTTGTTTTATTAAAATTTTTATTAGCTGCAAATTGAATAATTTACAGTATTAAGGGCTATTATATTCACTTAAAATTGGGAAAAATCACGGCTTTGGAAACATAGAAACTTTGTAGACTTAAGAAAATCTGGTTCTTTGTCTTTAGCATTTTTTTTTCTGGTTTAAACATCTTTTGACGGGGAGGTATAGATAAGAGTGGAATCATGTGCTAGTAGGTCCAATTTCGCTCAGGAGGAAATCCGCCTTCATGTCTTCATTAAGTTGCATCTGAAAGAAAATGCTTAATCATTGCTTGTCTCCCTCTCTGGAATATGCAGAGTTAAAGAGATCCTTGTGATGCTGGTTGCAAGAATTTTTTATTAGCGTGGTGATACCTGGACTGTGGAGTGAAGTGGTGGGTGGTTGGAATCCTGCTTATAACTGTTTACAGTTTTAATCCTCTTTTTCTTTTATCTCAAATACTATTGTGCAATTTTCCTTGGAATTGGTTAACTTATAATATTTGGTAACTTCAAAGTTGATAGATTGGAATGAAGGATGAGATACTTTTTTGTGAATAGTTGAATGATACATAATCATTTTACATAAGACTATTTACTCTTTTAAGTGATGGAAAAATAAGAACTAAGGGTACTTAATAGACTATTTGCATATGACACCAGCCACACACAGCCCTCTGCTTACAAGTAGTACCATGGGAAGACAGTCTTCTGGAAAAAAGGATTAGATGTCCTATATGATTCAAGAGAGAGGATTAGTATCAATGAGTGAAAGTTCAGTGAAGACAAGTTTAGTCTAGATTACAACAGCCACTTTGGATGATAACATCTGAGCAGCAATGGCACCAGGCATAGTGATCTTACTATCTCTGAAACATCTACCTGCTAATGACTTATTAGCAGGGCCATTTCTAAAGAGAATGAAACCATGAAGGGGTTACTAGCTTAGAAGGCCTTTCAGATTTCTTTGAATCAGCTCGAAATCATGACTTGGTATCTGTCTTCTCAGGATCATTCCTTTCCCAAATTTCTGCTTCACTTTCCAGAGTAGCAGACAAATTAAAGCTCCCAGGTCTCCCAAGATTCTTGTTCTTCAGATTCCCTCGACTCCTAGAACCTGAGGATCCAAGTATCTCACTGAGGCTTACGCATGAAGGATACAGATAGTGAATGACCCTGGAAGGACTTCCTGACATGGGGTCATCATGACTGTTGAGAGTGTGTGGAGCTGAGACAGATGGTGTGCTGTGCAGTCTCCAGGAGCCTCATGTGAGCACCGTCCCTGTCCTGTGTCTATGCCTTATTGATCCAGGTATGGACTGACTCCGGTTAATCCTTTCCTGTTCCTTCTCCTGGGGATGCTGATTGGAGGGTGACAGTCACAGTCCTTTCTCTGCATTCTCTGAAGTCAAACTCTTTCATGAGATATAATTTTTTAAGGCTATTTATTGATTTATTTGGCTACCTCAGGTCTTAGCTGGGACATGCAGGATTCTAGCTGTGACATTCTGGATCTTCTGTTGAGGTGCACAGACCCTACTTGTAGTGCTTGGGCTCCAGAGTGCGCAGGCTCAGCAGTTGTGCCACGGAGATACAATTTTTAACCTCTTTCTTCGGATCACTGTTCACCTCCATAATCATCCCAGAATGCCCTTTATTTTTTCTTTATCTCTAGAGTCCTCTTCTGGTGCTTCTACCCAAAACAACCATCACTTACATGTTGGGTGAGCGCTGTGTATAAAAAAGAAAATATTAGGCATGCTGCTGCTGCTGCTGCTAAGTTGCGTCAGTCGTGTCTGACTCTGTGCGACCCCATAGACAGAAGCCCAACAGGCTCCTCTGTCCCTGGGATTCTCTAGGCAAGAGCACTGGAGTGGGTTGCCATTTCCTTTTCCAATGCATGAAAGTGAAAAGTGGAAGTGAAGTCGCTCAGTCGTGTCCCACTCTTAGCGACCCCATGGACTGCAGCCCACCAGGCTCCTCCATCCATAGGGTTCTCCAGGCAAGAGTACTGGAATGGGTTGCCATTGTCTTCTCCGAATACTAGGCATACCAGGCTTTTAATTTCAAGAAGGTGCAAAAATAGATTTCAAATCATTATGGCTCAGGTTGCCATTAGGAAAGATTGAATCAGTTTTCCTCTGTTGACCCAGAATTAATGGAAAAAGAAGAAAGTGTTAGTGGCTCAGCCGTGTCCGACCCTTTTGTGAACTTATCAACTGCAGCCCACCAGGCTATCTGTTCATGGAATTCTCCAGGCATGAATACTGGAGTGGATAGCCTTTTCCTTCTTCAGGGGATCTTCCTGGCCCAGGGATCAAACCTGGGTCTCCTGCATTGCAGGCAGTTTCTTTACCATCTGAGTCACTAGGAACATCAGTAGCTTGGTGCCAGCAGTAGTGGGTAGTAGGAAAGGGGGGAGGTGAGAGGCAGAAGTCTAGCCTCTGGAACAACTCTCACACTGGCCAGGCAGCCGGGGGAACTTTAAGAAGCTCTCTTCTCTCTAAGCTTCAGTTTCCTCTCATCAAAATTAAGAAACTTGGATCAGATGCATCTGAAAGCCCACTCTAGTTGCATTTGTTTAATCCAGACAGTAGAGGTGCAGAGAGATCACCCACCCAGCCCAAGCACACAGTGCAAGGGAATAGCCTGAAGACTGGGACCCAGGTCCAAGGTGATCCTAATACTGAAGCCCTTTCAGATGATTTTCAACAGCAAAGAGTATTTATGCCCTCACAATCGCTACCAGTGCTGGGAGAGGCTGATGGGCCCCAAACATACAGAGATCGGATCAGATCAGATCACACCTTTAAGGGTGTGGTTAACATCTTCTGCATTTGGGCGGATGGGGTGACTATATCTCCCAAGTCACTAGTACAGCAAATTTGTTATTCACAGATTCTTTCTGGTTCCTATACCAGCCCACATGATTTTTAGTTACTCAGTGTCCACTACAGGAATATAATAGCGAACACCGGTGTGATGTGAAACATACAGAAAGAGGGGGCAAAAGCAAATGAGGAAACAGCAACAAATCCTGACATCATACTTTTTAACAGATCAATTTCCTTTTATTTCTTTATTTTGAGGCTGAAAATGACTTCCTGGGAACATTCACCAGGATGGTCTACATCTATTGTCTCCCTTAGTGCCTTGTTTTAGAGGAAGAAACACAACACTCCCACAGGGATCCCTGACTGGTGTTTCCAGTCAGCTAGCTCAGCTCTCATTCCATGAAGGCATCGGAAATGAAGTCAGAATACAGAGGCGGAACTAGCTGTATTCCAGGGCTAGAACAATACCTGGGTGCCCTGGGAAAGGTAAAGGCAAAACCTACTTCACAGTCTCAGCTCCTCCCTCACTTTGTGACACCACATGGGGAAATGCTTACCCTCTAAGGCAGTAAACTGGCTATGAAAAGGGAAGGTGAACATTCACCCAAGAATGTTCTAGGAATCAGCAACCATGTATAACTGGCCCAGTAGATGAAATAAAACATGCTTACAGGACAGAAGAGTCAGGACTTTGAAGTGTTTTGTAAACTAATTTGACATTTAATATCTATCTAATGAGTTCAAGAAGGAAATGGCAACCCACTCCAGTATTCTTGCCTGGAGAATCCCATGGACAGAGGAGCCTGGTGGGTTACAGTCCACCAGGTCACAAAGAGTCGGACATGACTGAGTGACTTTACTTCACTTTCACTTCACTTAATGAGTTTGGAAACATGACCAAGCTATTGAGTTGAAGAAACCAAAGAATAATCTTCCCAGGTGGTTCAGTGGTAAAGAATCCACCTGCAAAGCCGCAGACTTCGGTTTGATCCCTGGGTTGGGAAGATCCCCTGGAGGAGGGAATGGCAACCCACTCCAGTGTTCTTGCCTGGAGAATCCCATGGACGGAGGAGCCTGGTGGGCTACAGTCCGTGGGGTCACAAAGAGTCGGACATGACTGAGCGACTTCACTTTCACTTTTCATTTTCATACATTGGCAAAGGAAATGGCAACCCACTCCAGTGTTCTTGCCCGGGAAATCCCATGGACAGAGAAACCTGGGGGGCAACAGTCCATGGGGTCGCAAAGCGTTGAACATGACTGTGACGAAACAACAGCAACCATGGAGAATGTCTGACTCTAGTCTTCTATTGCCAGGGTGGGGCGAAAGAAAGAAAGTAAAATAAAACTGTACAGTTTGTTTATTAGGAAAGTCTGGCCCTTCAGATCTTGCCAAATACCCGTCCATCCCACAACCACTGAGAAAGAATCGTGTGGTCACTTACCCGCTCAGTGGACTTGGGCAAGTGACACCTCTGAGCTCTCTTATTTGTCGAAAACAAAATACAAATGCTACATGAGACCTTCTCTTAGCATGCTTCTAGCTTCTCTGTGGCTTCATCTGTTACCCTGTGCTCAATTTCTCTCCTGGACTGAACGTATGACCCTGAAGATTCAAAGCACAGAACTACATTTAGTGATTTTTAGTCACTCTTGTTACTTTAAAGCCAAGGAAAGCTCATCAAGTGGAAAGTATGACTGTTTGGATGACGTGTTATGAAACCAAGTCCCCCCACTGTCTTTCCATTGATCTTCCCGAGGGGCATTTGACTTTAATTTGGGGACACTGCGACTGGATCTGGGCTGAAGGGGAGATGAGCACAGTGTTGTGACATCCTTGGGAAAATGTCACCGAAATGGGTCAGCCTTTCTATTTCAGAGCTGCGCTCATCTGAAAACATTAAAGAAGGCTAAAAATAAGTGTACGGTGTGCTCTCAGCTACTCAAGCCAAGCCAGTCCATCTTTTTTTTTTTTTTTTAATTTTATTTTATTTTATTTTTCTAATTTTAAAATCTTTAATTCTTACATGTGTTCCCAAACATGAACCCCCCTCCCACCTCCCTCCCCATAACATCTCTGTGGGTCATCCCCATGCACCAGCCCCAAGCATGCTGTATCCTGCGTCAGACATAGACTAGCGATTCAATTCTTACATGATAGTATACATGATAGAATGCCATTCTCCCATATCATCCCACCCTCTCCCTCTCCCTCTGAGTCCAAAAGTCTGTTATAGACAGCTGCGTCTTTTTTCCTGTCTTGCATACAGGGTCGTCATTGCCATCTTTCTAAATTCCATATATATGTGTTAGTATACTGTATTGGTGTTTTTCTTTCTGGCTTACTTCACTCTGTATAATCGGCTCCAGTTTCGTCCATCTCATCAGAACTGATTCAAATGAATTCTTTTTAACGGCTGAGTAAAAAGCCAGTCCATCTTTGAGAAGGCCCTTGGATATTAATGATTGACGGGTGGACACAGGGCCCTGCTATGACTTTCCCAGGGAGTCCTGTGGGCATTTGGAGAAAATTCTGCGTCCCTCACTGCCCCACATCCCTCTTTCAACAAGGCAGAAATGATTTGGACAATATTAGCCTCTTGGAGAAGAGGGGCTTCCCAGATGTCCCTAGTGGTAAAGAACCTGCCTGCCAATGCAGGAGACATGAGACTTGGGTTTGATCCCTGGGTTGGAAAGATCCTCTGGAAGACAGCATGACAACCCACTCCAGTACTCTTGCCTGGAGAATCCCATGGACAGAAGAACCTGGCGGGTTACAGTGCATGGGGTTGCAAAGGGTCAGACATGACTGAAATGACTGAGCACACACGGAAAACCTCTTGGGGGTGGGGCGGGGTGAGCAGGAGTGGTGGGGGTGCGGACTTCATGAATTCAGCTCTTTTACAACGCAGACAGAGTCAGCCTGGCGGGGATATCTGCTAGTCTTGTGCTCCAGGTTTAAACACTGAATTTCCACATTTAACCTGGAAAAATAAACACATTTCAACATCAAACTCATTTCCGTGCCTCACTTTTTCCTTTGTTTCTATATTAAGATATCTTACACCATTCCCTGGTCTCTATAGATTTAGGAAAAGAAATACTTCAGAGCTGCCTGGGAGAGAGAACAGTGGCTCTGAAACCAGCCAGGCAAGCTTGGTGATGATTTTCAGTTTCACTACCAAGGAGTTTGGTAAACTCTGCTACATTTCACTTTTCCTCTTTCAGATTTTGTTTTTCCATCCATGCAGAGTAGAAAACATGGATAACTCGTATGGATAACTGGTAAGTTTGCTCTGAGGATTAGGAGTGCTGAGCCTAATTCACTGAGAAGAGTGCTTGCTGCAAGACAGACCCTATTTGTTTTTTGGGTTTTTTTGTTTTTTATTTGTTTTTTTTTTAAAAACACTTTTATATTGAAGTATGGCCAGTTAACAATGTTGTGATACTTTCAGGTGGACAGCAAAGGGACTCAGCCATACATATACATGCATCCATTCTTCCCCAAACTCCCCTCTCATCCAGGCTGCCACGTAACATTGAGCAGAGTCCCGTCTGCTATACAGTAGGTCCAATTTGAATGCTAGCCACGAGAATTACTACTGTGCTACTACCATTACGATTTCTCTCACCTGGTTAAATATTCTTTCATTAAATGTGCCAGGTGTGGGGCCGTGTCTGGATTCTTGAGCACCACTCGGTCCTAACTCACAGTCCCCACACCTGTAGGCTGATTTGTTGTCCCAGATTTTTCTGGTTTACCTGCCCAGCCCAAACGCCCAGCTCTGGGCTAATGCTCTTCACCTTGTGTGTTAGAATCATTCATGTGTCTGTCTTCTGTAAATAGTGGGCTCTCTGAGGACAGGGAGCAGGTCTGATTTCTGTCTTGTTGGTTCTACAGGTGAGGCATGTTGGATGTTCTCAGCTCTGTTTGCTGCATTCTTTGGGACACCGTGTTTATCCTGGGTGCTGTCTCTTCCTCCATGGCTTTGTAGCTGGATTTGCCTCTGGTCCTCCCAGTACCTCATCTCAGCCAAGGGTGCAGTTTTGGGAGGCAGCCCCACCTCTCAGCTCTGTATGTTTCCCTGCTGGCCAGGGTCCCACTAGGAGATTTTCTTCCCAGTGGTCAGTTAACAATTCAAGCATGTGTCGCTTATGGGAACACAATGGAACTTGACCTGAAAAAAGCTTGTAGTTATTACTACAATCATAATAATTTATATAGTAAAGAACTTGGGATAGAAGGAAAGGGGCTGAACAAGAAGGCTAGGAGGCAGAGGAAGGAAGAAAGTAAGAGGAAATCCTTTTAAGAATCTACTTTGTGAAACTTCTAGTGGGTCAATAGCTGAGACTCCGGGCTCTCAAAGCAGGGGGACTGGGTTCAATCCCTGGTCAAGGAACTAGATCCTGCATGCCACAACTAAAACCTGGCAAAGCCAAATTTTTTTTTAAAAAGAGAATCTGCTTTGTGATGAGCCCTGGGCCAGGTACTTGGAGAAAACCCCTGAGGGACATTTTCTCATTTCTGTTTTAAAACTGGAAAGACTACAACTCAAATAGAATAAATAACTCCCCCTCCCCCCAAAATCATACATGTAATAAAGAGCAGCTTAGCCATTGGAAAATGTTAAACCAGATCTCAGAGTTCTAAATATAAGAGAAAACTAATAACATCACAATGGCTCAGTGATAAAGAGCACACCTGCCAATGCAAGAGATGCCAGAGAGTTCGACCCCTGGATCTGGAACATCCCCTGGAGAAGGAAATGACAACCCACTCCAGTATTCTCGCCTGGAGAACCCCAAGGACAGAGGAGCCTGGTAGGCTATAGTCCATGAGGTTGCAAAGAGTTGGACATGACTGAGCATGCACGCACACACCAACCAAACCAAAAGAGCTCCAAACCCTGTGTTGCTAAGCCCACTCCCAGTTTGGCATGTAGACTTCAACTCCAGTTTAAGTTGAAAAGCTTCAACTTAAAAAGCTTCTGTTATATTTTATAAGGGCAGATGCTAAAGGTTACTTACAGAACTGATTGCAAGTCCAGAGATCAGCAGAGGTACTTTCCTAAGTAGGCTCTGATTGTAGACAAACCCTAGGCTGTCTGTAGTTTCTCCCTTTCTTTGGATGTTTTAATGAGTCTCTGCCTCCAACAGCAGGATGGCCTGTTTGCTTCCTGAAGCCACTGAGAGCTCTCCTCTTCACTCTTCATATATGGGCATGGGGCTTACATTTTTCAGTGGCAGTTGAAATCCATAGAAACACATGTCTTTTCACATTTGGAAATAGGAAAAAAAAAAAAAAAAAAAGACCCTGCTGCCTCAGTAGCAAGTAAAATGTCACGACATGAACATAAATCAAGAATCACCACTATCCTTTAATTATGCAATATTTCACCACTGTTAGTCACTGATTCTGAAGCAACAACTATTCTCTGATTGTAAACAAAATGCAAAGACCCCGAACTTTCCTCCACTTATGCTCAGGGCACAGTGATAATTGCAGGGTCAATAATTACCTTGTGCTTGAATGAACTCTGTGATTCAGAGTTACTTGGAATTATCCTGGCCTGGTCAGTGTCACTAATTATTCTCAGATAATAGCTCAGTGTAACTGCATTAGTTCTGCATTAATATTATCAATATTATTCTGCATTAATACTAGCCAGAAAACCACAGTAACTTCAACTCTTTTTATTTAAACTGCAACTCACTTTGTCTTGCAATATTCTGTTCTCTGAAAGATCAGAGTTTCTCCAAATCACCAGAAAATATGGAAAAGACAAGGTTTATCTGCATTGATTGGCCCATAAAAATTAGGACAATGTAATGCTTAACAACTGTTTTTTAAAACAATATATCTAATTTTGTTGATATAGAGTATACAATTTATGAATACTCATGAAATATATACTTATTTCCTATAAATTCTGTATAAGCAGTTGCTTCTTACAAAATACCTTTGCTGACTTTTGCCAAACTCTTGTATCCATAGACAACAGGGTTTGTCCAACCAATTAAAATATGGTTTTAACTGACAGCCACGTATAGTTCCAATATGGATGTTGGTTCATATTTTAATTTATCTTAACAAGGAAATCAAAGTGAAACAACAAAGAAGTATGTCTGAACTTTATTCATTTGTCAATGATGTGAGGAACTTCTTTGCTGCATTGGATAATTGTTTTCAAATGCTGGAAGAATATTTACTCATGATACAATATTTATTCACAGTGTTTTCACTGTAAGACTCATACTCATTTAAATTTAATCTGTACTGTTTTCTCTAAAATTTTTCTGTCTCAATAAACAGCAGAACAATAAATCAAAACTTGTATTATAGTAGTTGTCAGGTTCCATGATGTACTTATACATTCCAAAACTGATTTCAATCTACCAATGTGACATCACAAAATGTTAAATTATAAGAAAACTTTCAGTAGCATACATTATATGATACTCTCAACATACAGTTACAATAGACATAAGTAACTACAGAAGCTATGGTTAAAATGTAGTAAAAAAAATTAGAAAGTGATCAGCTCTGTGTATTCATTACCTCTGTTTTTAATATAATTTTATTGTTCAGTTCAGTTCAGTCACTGAGTTGTGTCCGACTCTTTGCAACCCCATGGACCAAAGCACACCAGGGCTCCCTGTCCATCACCAACTCCTGGAGTCCACCCAAACCCATGTCCATTGAGTCGGTGATGCCATCCAACCATCCCATCCTCTGTCATCCCTTTCTCCTCCTGCCTTCAATCTTTCTCAGCATCAGGGTCTTTTCAAACGAGTCATCTCTTTGCATCAGGTGGCGAAAGTATTGGAGTTTCAGCTTCAACATCAGTCCTTTCAATGAACACCCAGGACTGATCTCCTTTAGGATGGACTGGTTGGATCTCCATGCAGTGCAAGGGACTCTCAAGAGTTTTCTCCAACTCCATCATTTAAAAGCATCAGTTCTTCAGCATTCTCACATCCATACATGACTACTGGAAAAACCATAGCCTTGATGAGAGGGACATTTGTTGGTAAAGTAATGTCTCTGCTTTTTAATATGCTATCTAGGTTGGTCATAACTTTCCTTCCAAGGAGTAAGCGTCTTTTAATTTCATGGCTGCAGTCACCATCTGCAGTGATTTTGAAGCCCCCCCACCCCCCCAACAGGCACTGTTTCCTCATCTATTTGCCATGAAGTGATGGGACCAGATGCTATGATGTTAGTTTTCTGAATGTTGAGCTTTAAGCGAACTTTTTCACTCTTCTCTTTCACTTTCATCAAGAGGCTTTTTAGTTTTTCTTCACTTTCTGCCATAAGGGTGGTGTCGTCTGCATATCTGAAGTTATTGATATTTCTTCTGGAAATCTTGATTCCAGCTTGTGCTTCATCCAGCCTGGCATATCTCATGATGTACTCTGCATATAAGTTAAATAAGCAGGGGGACAATATAGAGCCTTGACGTACTCCTTTTCCTATTTGGAACCAGTCTGATGTTCCATGTCCAGTTCTAACTGTTGCTTCCTGACCTGCATACAGATTTCTCAAGAGGCAGGTCAGGTGGTCTGGTATTCCCATCTCTTGAAGAATTTTCCACAGTTTATTGTGATCCACACAGTCAAAGGCTTTGGCATAGTCAATAAAGCAGAAATAGATGTTTTTCTGGCACTCTCTTGCTTTTTTGATGATCTAGTGGATGTTGGCAGTTTGATCTCTGATTCCTCTGCCTTTTCTAAAACAAGCTTGAACATCTGGAATTTTATGGCTTATGTATTGTTGAAGCTTGGCTTGGAGAATTTTGAGCAATTCTTTGCTATTGTGTGAGATGAGTGCAATTGTGTGGTAGTTTGAGCATTCTTTGGCATTGCCTTCTTGGGGATTGGAATGAAAACTGACCTTTTCCAGTCCTGTGGCCACTGCTGAGTTTTCCAGATTTACTGGCATATTGAGTGTGGCACTTTCACAGCATCATCTTTTAGTATTTGAAATAGCTCATCTGGAATTCCATCACCTCCATTAGCTTTGTTCGTAGTGATGCTTTCTAAGGCCCACTTGACTTCACATTCCAGGATGTCTGGCTCTAGGTGAGTGATCACACCATTGTGATTATCTGGATCATGAAAATCTTTTTTGTACAGTTCTTCTGTGTATTCTTGCCACCTCTTCTTAATATCTTCTGCTTCTGTTAGGTCCAAACCATTTCTGTCCTTTATTGAGCTCATCTTTGCATGAAATGTTCCCTTGGTATCTCTAATTTTCTTGAAGAGATATCTAATCTTTCCCATTCTATTGTTTTCCACTATTTCTTTGCACTGATTGCTGAGGAAGGCTTTCTTATCTCTCTTTGCTATTCTTTGGAACTCTGCATTCAAATGGGTATATATTTCCTTTTCTCCTTTGCTTTTCGCTTCTCTTCTTTTCACAGCTATTTGTAGGGCCTCCTCAGACAGTCATTTTGCTTTTTTGCATTTCTTTTTCTTGGAGATGGTTTTGATCCCTGTCTCCTGTAGATTCAAATAATTTAACATTTAAAAATTACTATGGTTAACAACCATCTTTCAAAATTTCTGAATATTTAACAATTGTGTAGCATTTTAAACAGCTCAGCAATGAATTTGTGGTTGAGGAGAAAATATAATTGATAATCTAATGTATTTCAAAGCACTGATTTCAAGCTTGCTCCTGTAACCCCAGTTTTTTGTTTAAACAAAAACCAGCGTTTCTAAACAAGGATTATGTCACAGAGATTAAGGGTACCCTACTTCTCACCCAAGTTTGATAGAAATACTAGGTTACTTAAAATTGCCAAACGTGTAAATGCAAATCCAAACACTCTCATCGGCTTTGCAGGTGAGATAAAGGAAGTAAACATGAATATTGAACAATTCATTCAGGCAAACAATGAATGCATGTTCTCCTTATTCAAATTAATGATTTTCTGACTGCTGCATCAGACTGTGTCAGTTAATCGCATTCTGGGAAGACGTTCTATTGGAATCAGTGAGTTTCAGGTATGGATAAGGTTTTTTGTTTGCCTGTTCTTTTAATTCTTCCTATTGCTACATTTAAAAATTGTGTTTAAAGATAGGTTTTTACACTTTTATACACTTTACTATAAATACTCAATTTTAAAATCCAATACAGTTTTAGCCTTAGTTATTAAACAAATAAAAAGATGCTAAAATTTTAAAAGCCTATGAAAACTATTAGAAATTTCATTGAATTTAATTCAACATGTGAAAATGAGTTGCTTAGTCATGTCTGACTCTTTGTGCAACATGGATCTTATAAATTTAATTATTTTCTTAAAAGCCCCTTCTTAAGGGAATGCTGAAATTATTGAGACATCTCCTTATAAAAACTTCCCAGTCTCCAATATATTGTTCAGGCTTCCCAGGTGGCCCAGCGGTAAAGAACCTGCTTGCAATGCAGGAGATGTGGGTTCCATTTCTGGGTTGGAAAGATCCCTTGGAGAAGGAAATGGCAACTCACTCCAGTATTCTTGCCTGGGAAATCCCATGGAGAGAGGATTCTGGTGGGCTAGAGTCCAGGGGGATCTCAAGAGTCAGACATGTCTGGGTCACTAAACAGGAGCAACCAACAATGTTATTCTGGGAATTTGCCCCACCCAAGAAGTCCATCTTTATTTTTTTCTTTCAAAAACCTATCATCCCACATATATTAAGGATAAAAAACAAATACTATGAAAAACTTTATCTCAGTAAATTCAACTAACTATATGAAATGGACCAATTCCTAAAAAACGAATTATCAGAAGTATTCAAGAAGAGATGGATAGCTTGAATAGTCCTATATTCCTTAAGAATTAATTCACAGTGAAAAACAGTCCCACAAAATTTGCTCCAGCTCCATATAGTTTCCTTGGTGAATTCTACCAAACTTTTAAGAAAAAAAAAAAAATTGATAGTAACTCTATCAAAACACATTCTAGAAAATTGAAGAAAAGAGTAATTCTCAATTCTGAGAGGCTAGTGTTACTCAGATGCCAGAACCAGGTAAAGACATTACAAGGGAAGACTGTGACAGATCAGCATCTCTCATAAACTCTGATTCTTAACAAGAATTTTAGCTAACTAAACACAGCACATTTGGCATATATCAGAAATGCCAGCTTGCTTTAACACTTGAAAATCAATGTAACTCACTGTCTTAGGCAGTTTGGGCTAAAAACACCACTGACTGGACGCCTTAACAATGGAAATTTATTTCTCACGGTTCTGGACCCTGAAATACCTAAGGTCAAAGTGCCAGTAGATCTAGTGTCTGTTGACAGCCCTCTTCTGGTTGGAAGATCTTTCCGTTGTATCCTCAGTGATGTGTCCTCAATGTGTATCGTCCTCTTTCCTGGTTGGATCTTCACGGTGGACAGCAGAGGAAGGAAGCAACCCCTCTGAGGTCTCTTTTATAAGGCCGCTAATCCCACTTAGGAGGGCACCACCCTTGTGGCTTCCAGAAGGGCTTACCTCCTAACACCAGCACCCTGAGAACTAGGATTCCACCAGATGAATTAGGTTAGTCCACATTTAATCCACAGTCTTCACCTTATTAACAGACTAACAAAATTCTTATCTTAGTAGGTACAGAAGAAGCATTTGACAAAATCCAACCTCCATTCCTGATAAAAAAACCACAAAGCTATTAAAATAAAAAAGCACAAAATGTTAGGATTGACGCACATACACTATTGATATGTGTGTGTGTGCTCAGTTGTGTCTAGCTTTTTGCAACCTCATGAATTGTAACCCACTAGGATCCTCTGTCCATGGGATTTTCCAGCAAGAATATTGGAGCAGGTTGCCATTTCTTCCTCCAGGGGATCTTCCTGGCCAGGGATTAAACCCACGTCTCCTGTGTCTCATGCACTGGCAGGCGGATTCTTTACCTCTGAGCCACCAGGAAAGCCCACAATATTGATACTGTGTATAAAATAGATAATTAGGTAACTGTAATAACTGTATCAGAGAAGGCAATGTCACCGCACTCCAGTAGCCTGGAAAATCTCATGGACAGAGGAGCCTGATGGGCTACAGTCCATGGGGTCACGAAGAGTCGGACATGACTGAGCGACTTCACTTTCACTTTTCACTTTCATGCATTGGAGAAGGAAATGGCAACTCACTCTTGTGTTCTTGCCTCGAGAATCCCAGGGATGGTGGAGCCTGGTGGGCTGCCGTCTATGGGATTGCACAGAGTCGGACACAACTGATGCGACTTAGCAGCAGCAGCAATAACTGTATATCACAGGGAACTCTAAAAGCACTGTGGCGACCTGAATGGGAAAGAAGTCCAAAAGAGAGGGAATATGTTCATATGTGTGGCTGATTCATGGTGCTGTAAAGTAGAAATTAACAGAACATTATATAGCAACTATACTCCAATAAAAAATAATTTTTTTAAAAAAGGTAAGTAAGTCCCAATACAAATTTGATTTCCAAGGAGGTCTTCCTCACTGACAGAAAGCAGATTTCTCTCTTGCCTTTGAATTTCCCTTTCTACTTTTCATTTCTCACTTGAATGTCAGGTTCTGGATTATGTAACAGAGCTTCAGTTCTTCCAATGTGCAAAAAGTATTGCTTGTGCATTTAGGAAATCAGCTCTGCTCTATACCATAAATGCAACTCAGTCACTTTATCCCCTGAAGCAACTGTTTCTCCATTTGTGAGTTGGAAGTCTGAACATGACTCATTTGAACAAATTCATGTAAAGCTGTATTTTTCACTGTAAAGCACGGTGTTTGCTACTCTCAGTGTGCCACTTGCTTCTGTAAAACCACTGCTTCCTATTTTTTGTGGCCCCACATGCGGGCCCAGCGTGGAAGAAGAACTGGACTCTGTGTGCACGGGAACTGATGGCTCTGTGGTGACACGCTCCACTGGCGGCACTGAGGGAAAGGGAACTCAGAGCCTTCTGTAATCACCACAATCAACAGAGACCATCCAGGATCTGAGCAGTTGGAGCCCTCTGGGTCTTGGCACAATTTGTAGCCCAGATTAATTAGTTAATGTTCACAGAGCACTTTGAAGATGCAAACGCTGTGGGAGTGCAAAGCCCATTAATGAAGATCATTATATAAATTTGAGCTCCAAATTCAGCAATCGTAATTGGACAGGGCAACCCAGTTGCTGATTCCCAGCAGGGCCGTGTCCGGGAATCTGAAAAGTCTAGGAAAGGTGTGAAGGGCAGCTCTGGCCAGGGGCGCTGAGGCATAAGGGGCAAGGGAGTAGGTGGGCAGGGTCCTCCTTGGCCACCCTGCCGGAAACGACCCAGGGACACTGCCTCTTTGCAAGTTGGATCCTTCATTTTCCAGGGAGTATCTGCCTACACCCTGCAGTGTAGGAAGCCTTCTTCCAATCCATGATCTCAAGGCCCTCCTCCTTCCATGATGCCATGAGACTCAGGGGTAATATGGTGGTGGGTCCAAACCCCAGTTCAGTACTCACTAAGTGTGGCTTGGGGAAATTCACATCACAGGTGTAAGCCCCGTGATCTTCATGTTTAAAACAAGTGAAAACGGAAGGTGATGTTATCAGCCTTTCAGAGTTATGTTTGTAAACCATCTAGTAAGAAACAGCCCAGCACGGGTGCTCAGTAAATAGTACCTTGTTATTTTCTTACCAAATTATACCCATGAAATCAGAAAATCAGTAGTGTTACACTAGCATCACATTAGCTAGTTACACTATTTTTTTAGGACAGTCTCCTCTTTTAGGGGATCCCCTTTCCTCTTTCTTCCTTTTGTCTTTATTAGAGGGAGGAAAACAGCATTTGGGGTAATGTTTTCTCTTACTGATGTTCTTAGGGCCTCAGTGGCTCACTGTCAACAACCTAGTCAGTCACTGGAATGTCCGTGGAAGTAACTTGATGTTCTTGAGTGATCTGAACACATGAGTGCTATCAGAGTGCTGGTAGACTCTGGCACAGCCCCTTGGCTTCAGGCGAGGCAGTTATAAGCACACACTCTAAAGACTTCCCACTGGGTCTCTTTTTGATGCTCAGTGATCATGGCCAGGGCACCCTTCATCAACTTGTGCTAATAAATGTTGCAAGCAGTGAGCTGAAGCTGTGGACTGTGTGCCCCTTCTAACCATGTTCCTCAAGGCCCCTCTCCCTTGGTGGTATCACTGGAGCCCTTCGACCCTTCCACCACAGAGCTCCACTTGAGAAAGCTCAGGATTGAGTCCTCTGTTGGCACAGAGGGGAAAGCCCTTTGAAGATGCAAAGGGCGTGAGTCATTCATAATTACCCTGATTCATAAGCCAACTTCAGAGACCAGGTTCTCTTTCATACCCATTATCCCTTTATAATAGAGTCAGTTGGGCCAATACAGCAGTTCAGATACAAATTTCAGGACTCAGTAAGGTGAGACTCCATAGGCAAGGTACTGTATATTTTTGAAAGAGAAGTTGAATCTATTTAATTCTCAAAATTATATAGAAGGCAATCTTTTAAAATCTCTTCACCCTCAGCTCTGTTGGTAAAGAATTCACTTGCAATGCAGGAGACCCTGGTTCAATTCTTGGGTCGGGGAATTCTGCTGGAAAAGGGATAGGCTACCCACTCCAGTATTCTTGGGCTTCCCTTGTGGCTCAGCTGGTAAAGAATCCGCCTGCAATGCAGGAGACCTGGGTTTGATCTCTGAGCTGGGAAGATCCCCTGGAGAAGAGAACGGCTACCCACTCCAATATTCTGGTCTGGAGAATTCCATGGTCTGTTTAGTCCATGGGGTCACAAAGAGTTGGACATGACTGAGTAACCTTCACTTCACCACCCTCAGGGCTCAAAAGAGTTCACTGACAGCTTTCTTTCCACTGTTTTCCCCTCACCCTCTCTGGGGGGCTTGAAGGTGTTGGTCATACCCACCTTTTATTGCCATCATCAGAGGGTTGCTCAAAGAGGGCCCTCAACAGACACATGGCTATGAAAAGGCACTTCACCCTGGGTACCTTCCTCACTCTGCACTTCTGAACCAGGACTCTCCACTCAGCTGGAAAACAATGACAATGAAACCTAAAAATCACTCTCAATGATTTCTTGGTCCCACTGACTTCGCCTGCCCCCTCTCCCTCTCTCCTTGCTCCTTGTTTATTTCCCCACCTGCGGGCCTTCTTGATTTTGTTGTACAATAAATGCGGTGTCTAACTTGTTGAATTGTGTCCCCCAGATAGATATGCTGAAGTCTCAATTCCTAATATCTCAGAATGTGACTTTACTTGGGAATCAGGTTGTGATGTATGTAATTTGTTAACATCAAGTCACACTGGGATAGAATGGGCTCCTAGTCTAATACTGTCTAAGGATGGGCTGGTGCCCTTATCAGAAAACACTCATGTAGAGATAATAGAGACACAGGCAGACACCTCACAAAGACAGAAGATTGGAGTGATGCATCCAATCTCATGCAATCTCATGCCAAGAAATGCCAGAGATTTCCAGAAAACCACTGTAATATAAGAAGAGGCAGGGTTTCCCTGCAGACTTTTCTACTAGGTTCTCCCCGTAGAGATAACATGGCCTCATCAACACCCTGATTTCAGACTCTAGCCTCCAGAACTGAATTTATGTTGTTTTACCCCCACCTGTTTTGCAGTGCTTTGTTGCAGCAGCCCTGGCTGGAGACATACAGGGCTGTGGTAGAAATGCTGTTTCCTAAGGCTGGTGCTGAGGTGGGACTGTGCTGGCAACCAAGTCTGAGGTCAAGGAGCATTTAAAATTGCTCATCTTTATGGAAGCACTCCCTGCAACACTGTCTTGGTGCAGGTGTTCACAGTTCATTGTATTGGTAGGAAAGTCTGTTTCTCACAGCTAAACATCTGTGGTGTTGTAGAAGACTTTTGAGAGGCCCTTGGACTGCAAGGAGATCCAAACAGTCCATCCCAAAAGGAAATGAGTCCTGAATGTTCACTGGAAGAACTGACGCTAAAGCTGAAACTCCAATCCTTTTGGCCACCTGATGTGAAGAACTGACTCCTTGGAAAAGACCCTGATGTTGGGAAAGATTGAAGGCGGGAGGAGAAGGGGATGACAGAGGATGAGATGGTTGGATGGCATCACTGACTCGATGGACATGAGTTTGAGCAAGCTCTGGGAGATTGTGAAGGACAGGGAATACTGGCGTGCTGCAGACCATGGGGTCACAAAGACTCAGATACGACTGAGCAACTGAACTGAACTGAAATGTCTGCAGCACTTGATACTAATGGAGGCCCCCCGTTCTATGAATTCCTGGCAAACCGTGACCACTGTTCACAAGACTGAAGAGTACAGGTTGTTCCAGAGAGTTCTTCTAGGAATTCTAGCCGTGGGACTCACAGAATAGCGTCCTGGCACAGGTGACTCGGCCATGAAACAGGTAGAGTAGTGGAATCCTTACATTAGCTGCTGTGTGGTCTAGAGTAATCAAGAAATGTTTCCCCAAAGAAGGAAGAAGCAAAAATGGTGAACGATGAGGAGATTTTGAAGAGCTAATGATGAGGATGGAGAATAGTTCAGGCGTGAGGACCACTTGAATAAAAAAAGCACAGAAGCAGAAACAGAGTGGCAGAGTTAGCTCTGTTTAGAGTAATGGGTCATCAGGACCAGGGGAAAATTGACTGCTGAAGATGAAGACGTGTACTCTACCCCTAGCTTGGATGTTAAATCATGAACTCCTCTCCCTCCCTCCGTCCCTCCCCCGCCGCTCTCTCCCTCCTTGTCTTCTGTTCTTTCTTCTGATTTCATTCTTCCTTCCTCCCTTTCTCTTTCCTTCCTTCAACATTCAGCACAAATGCACTGACTGCCTGGGTGTGAAGCCCTGTCTTGGAAGAGCTGACACAATTCCACACAATGACAGCACACTGTGCTAAGCCCTGTGGTTGTTGCTCTGGGCACACAGGGGCCCCCATCTATACAGCGAAGCAACGCTTGACAAAGACCTAGGATACTGCCAGACAAATATAGTCCAAGCGTTTTTATACCCAGAATCGCATTAAATTCTTACCATAACCCAATGAGGTTGTTAGGGTGCTTCATTTTAAAATCTGGAGACCAAGATTTAGAAAAATGAATGAACATGTCTGATCACACAGTTAATTGATGGCAGGCACAAAGCTAGATCTCCATTTTCCTAGACATCCACTTGTGTTCTTTGTATGACATAATACTGCATGGATATCTCTAAGGTGGGAGAATGACTTGTTCATCTGAATTTTTCTCATTGTTCTTGGTTGCTATGTGGTCCTGCAGTTCTACCACTCAACATATTTTGGTAATAAGGGCTTGGGATAAAACAGAGTTTCTCTGAAGCTCTCTCTTTCCTTCTTTCCACAGAGAGACTTTGTTGCCCTAGGGACGGACTTCTCTGACAGGGCAGTGACAAACAGGAGTGCCTCAGCTGAGAGAAGGGGACACAACAGCTCAGAGTGATGGCGGCTGGCTGAAAATATACACTAATCTAATCTTCTGGCTGTTCTAGATGAATCTCAGGAATGCGGGAGGCTAGCATGTCAGAGAGGCAATTATTGGCCGGACGCAGGATTGCATAATACGATGATGACTCGGGCTTCCTGCTTCGGCTCGCATGTGGTGAGCTTGCCAAGGAAGGTTTATCTTCCCAAGAGAAACATGCCAATTTGGGGAGGATGTGAAGTAACTGTGATTATGGGAAAGAAGACGTACTTAATGTGAAAATAGTCAAGGTCTCTTTCAGTTTGTATTTTGGATCTCTTCGTATTCTCTTTCTCTCCTTTTCCTTTTTCTTTCTTGACTCTTCCTGTCTCTCCTTCCCTCCCTTCCTCTCTCTCGCTCTCTTTTCTTTTTTCATCTTTCTCTTTTCTGTCTTTCTGTCTCTAGTTTTCTGCCACTTTGTCTTTCTCTCTGAATTTCCTTGTTTCTCTTATCCTTTTTTGTTTTGCTTTTATTCCAAGTGTCCTCCTTGCTTTCTGTTCAAATCTTCATACTGAGATTTAGTGTTTAAGGCAAGTGCCTTGGTTCATTTCCCATAGAAGAAGATACTGATAAAAAGCCTCTCTAGTGATTTTGCATGGAAGGGATCTTGCAGACTACAGATTAAATGGAAAGGACTCTGTTATTTAATATGCAACCAGCTGGTAGACCTCTTTGATAACCAAACAAGCAAGCTACTATGTGCCTCATTTTTCTCTAGAAAGACCCACAGCACATTTCTACAAATGCACTTCCTATAACTGCTCATTTACTGGCTCTGAACTCCTCAGAGTGGCCAGTAAAATGCTTTCAGAGAGAAAAAATGGCTCACTTAAACAAAGCAGACTAGAAGAAGAAAAAGGACTCTTATAGATGTTTCTTTAAAAAAAAAAATTAAGTTAAATTTTTTTTTTCTTAGATGAGAATAGTGAAATCCAGGGTGGTAAAGTGACCAGCCCCCAGTGACACAGCTGTCCACTAGAACTATTGGCACTAGAAGTCCCAATCCTGGGTCAATTTTCCACTAAATCATTATGCCTCCTCTCTTTCTATTAGATAAGACACTTTTGTGTGGATACAGAAATGGAATGTGGCAGCTGAAGAAATTATGGGGTTACCAAACATTAAAAGTGTACAAAACCTGATATTTTATAGAGAGTCCCTCAGTGGATATTTATTATTTTCTAAAGTGATTTTGTACCATAAGAGAAGTTACATTAAGAAGATAGAAAAACATATAATAGCACTTAGAGACTTGTTTACATTGAATTAAAATTCTCATGAACACCTTTTTGGGGAGCTTAAAGAGGTCAGCTTTAATTATCTAGCAAATACACCTAGTTCACTCAAAAAATTCACAATGAGTGATTAGCCACTTGCTGAATATGTGTAATTTACCAGGCTCAATTGTAGGTGCTGTAGGCATTTAAAGGAAATTAACTCACATCTAACAATTTTCTTATGAAGTTTTGTTGTCTTATTTTTAAAATGAAAAACAAGATTCAGAGAGGTTAATCACTTGACTTACACTGATGCGGCTAGAAAGCTGGTAGGTCAGTGCTGAAACACTAGGCTGTCTGCCTCCAACTCCTTTTCCTTCT
This sequence comes from Budorcas taxicolor, assembly GCF_023091745.1. NCBI lineage: Eukaryota > Metazoa > Chordata > Mammalia > Artiodactyla > Bovidae > Budorcas > Budorcas taxicolor. Next base: position 144,487,623 of record NC_068920.1, on the reverse strand, counting down.
TTCTCTTCTCTCTCCACTGTGTGCCAGGAGCCCTCCCAGGTACAGATGAATTTGGTAAAGTAGCTCTTTTGGTAAGTGTAGCTCTTTCCCCTCCATGCCCTCGATAAAAACCACGACAGCATTTAGAAATACAGGGTGGATTTTACATCATCACAGCATAACTAACCTAGATGCTACGTTTCCTACTAAGGAATTAAAACTACTCTGTTCAAACTTTGGATTTTCCTTCCAAAGAATGTGTATTCTTCCACTACCTCCCTTGACAACCGTCAAACAAAGGTTTATACCGTAGACACAATATTTTAGGAGAGGAAATCAGTATAACATATTTGAGATCATCCTCCCTAAATGGTTAGCACTGCACGCTTGCAGTAGGGTTTGCATGGTGTTGGTATGCTCTTACAACACTACATAGTTGCATAGAGGTCCTGAATGTTTATAATGGCTGATCACACTTGATTGTGCTCTTTTTATTAGTAAAATATCTACACGATAAACATGGTCAACCTCTACCTTGTTCCAGATTCTTCCAGCTGGACTCATTCTTTACTGTATTGGATTCCTGAGCAGTCCTACTCTGGGGAGTGGGGTGGGGTGGGAGCTGCTGAAATGAGACTGGCTGATTTTCCGTGTGCCATTTCCATGCTAAGGATACACCTTAGTGTCACGTAGCTTTAAACACACACATCACCATCACCATCCTCCTTCCTCCTCTTCTCCCTCCTCCTTCTGTTTATCACTAATATGTCCATCCCTAAGATCCCCATGACCAATCTTCAAACCAAGGTTCTGAGACAGAAATGATGATTTTTTTTTCCAGCTGAGAGAATCATGACTTAGAGAGTTTAAATAACTGGCTGGAGATCACCAGCGTCATAAATGGATATGGGCAGAATTCAGAGCCAGGCTTATCTACCTGCAGCGTCCAAAGCCTGAATCACTACCTAAACACTAGGTTGCCTTTATCCTCCAGGCCCCACTAACCATTTCTATGGCCTTGTTCTAGATTTGGCACCTCTCACCATCACCCCCTCTATCCACCTGGTACTGACATCTCTGCAAGCCACATCTTTGGTTGAGCAGACTTCCCCTGAAGTTCCGCTGGGGCTGATGGGTGTGACCAGCCCAGCTTCCTCCACCCCTCTTCCTACCCCACTGAGGTTTCCTCATCCTTCATTCTCTTTCCTTAGAATCCAGTTGTAGCTGACGTCACAGAATGACTGGTGCCCAAACATCTTGGAGTTGAGAAATTTCCAGGAATCATCCTCTATATTAAAATAATGCTAACCATGCCTTATTTGCAATACATCTCTTGCCTCATAACACACTGCTTCACTGAAAAGCTACCTTCTTGAGCTAATCCCCCTCTGCCACGGACAAATTAGACAGCTCCAGTATAAGACTGACTTGAAAGAAGTCAGTCTTCAAAGAAGACTGTGGGCACCCAGTGGTGCCCGGGACAGATTGACAGGCAGTCCCTTCTTTGGCTTCAGGTGTGCTTCTATTCCAATGTCTATTCCACCTGACTCTGTGATCTGATATACAACTGTTACTGGACTCCATTCCTGTACTTGGGACTGGCCACGAGTCTCTGCTTCTTGCCCTGTGCCTCTCACAGTGTCAAGAAAGAACTCTGTGCCTGCAAACTGCTCATTTTGCCACTGAGATGGCCTGCCTTGCCCCAGCCCAGTCCCCTGCTGGAGAATGAGACTCAGTTTGCTTCCTGATGACAGGGCAAACAGGCCATTTCTCATTTCTGCCACCAACCAGCAAATACCTCTTAGACACTCTCACTCACCCTTGAATCTGGCAAAACACAGGGATCTGACTTCCCAAACCATAAAATAAAGCAACTGGACCAAAAGTACAGAAGTTGAAAGACGTAGATGTTTCCAGATGAAGTTATGTGCATTTCCCAATACCTCTTTTTTTTTCCATTGGTTTTCAAATAATTCTTTCCACTTGCTTACTCCATATGGAGATATTAAGAAAGATTTTAAAAAAAAAAAAATCCTCTGTAACGTTGCAGAGGAAGTCTGGCTCCAAAAGTTCCAGATCTCAAACCTGATGACTGTTAAGTGAAAGCCCAGGGCTGTCTGGAACAGGAGGTGGGTGCGGGGTCTTTGCTCTGACACTCCCTTGCTGAGTCATCCTGGCCATGTCTTTCTACTTTTCTGGGTTCGCTCAGCAGTTCTTATTTACAAAGCCAGTAAATTCTATAGGTCCTTTCCAGGATGGTGATGAAGGAAAAAAAGTGGAAGGTTGGCTGCCTTCACAGCTCTCTGTTAGTGCATCCTGATGGTCAGTGTTCTAGGCGGAGGCTGTACCAGAAAGCAGGTGGACAGACACCTGCTACCCTAAATTCCAGGAACTCTCGCGGGATTGTGAGGAGGGCTGAGCGGAAGGGGGCGTGGAGTAACCCTTCTCTGATTCCTCAGAAGCCGCTCCCCTGCAGGACCCCGTGTGAGTCATACGCCCTTCCCTGCCACGCTAAGCTACTTCCAAGATGTTTACAGAGACTTCAAGGGGTGAACCGAGTTATTAAAAGAGTAGCAATTAGGGTGGCCCATCCCAGCAATTTAAAGTTTCCTGTCTAAGGAAGCATGTGGGGAGGGGGTGGGGAGGTCAGGGACGGGAGATGTAGGAAGGCTGCTTGTCTCCTGATTGGAGCTCTCTTATGATTTCCATTCCTGAATACAGAGACAAGAGGGGGCGCAGAAAGATGGCCCCAACCCCCAGCTCCCTGGAGGACCCAGTTGTTCCAGGAGTTGGTTGGGTCCCCTTTTTAAAGAAGTGTCTCTCCTTTCCCTCTCTGGGGAATCCTGTCTCCACTTTTAAATCCTTTGGGCATCTTTGGCCTGCCTCAGACGGTTACACTGTGTTGGAAGCTGCCTGATAAATCACTCTTTGCACCTTGGCTGCCGGAGGGGCTTGTAGAGAGAGGTTGCTGTGTGATTTACAGCTGCTGTCTGAGAGGGCTTTTCCAAATGGCCTGCTCAGACCCGAGAGTCATCTCTGGAAAAACGAGCATTTTGTCTAGTAAAAACTGATGCTAAAGGGAGGAAATAGGATGGCTTTGTTCAAAACCTACCAACTACGGCTCCCTCCAGCCAGCCTGAATCTCCAAGTTCACTTCTCCCAGGCAACTTGAGCTCCAGAAACGAGGTCCAGCGGAGTGGTGTGTTGTGAGACGCCCGCTGGAGCCCTGCTAGGGAGAGGGGAGCTCCCTCTTGCTGAACTGAAGTTACACAATGCTGGGCAGGCCCTCTGACTTGTGGTCATGGTTTCCCAAAACCCCAAGGGGCCCATCCAGGAAACCGCCCATGTTCCCTGGCCTTATCATCTGCTCACTCCCAAGGGGATTTCATTTCCTTTATTGTTTTCCACAGTTGCTGTTGGAAGTCAGGTGCCCAGGACCAGCTTGAAAACGGGCTGCTTCCAACGTGCTTCACTTTTCACCAGCAGCGTCGAGTGGTGGGGAGATTGTGAGCTCTGTGTAGAGATAACTTTTTGTTCTATTTCTGGTTTATTCCCATATGACAGGTTAAATGACCTCTTCTAGCGTTAATTCTTCATCTCCAAAGTCAGAATGAGATCTTTGAAAAATGATTGTTTAGATTAAACCTAAAGTAGCTGACACAAAGTAAATCCTATATATATATGTATTTATACATATATACATAAATATATGTATATATGTTATATACATATACATGTATTTAAAATTTTGTTGCTTGTTTTCCCCTTTGTTTTTAGTTTTATTTTTTCTTCTTTTTCTTTTTCCCTCCAAACAGTTTTTCAGCATACATTTATATGGAAACCCAAAAGGAATGCTTGAAAATATGAGAGTTATAATTTAGTACCACTTGCTAAAAATAATTTTCCTTAAGACTAGATATTTTTAGTTCAGAAGCTAAGGGTTAATGGAGATGTTATTAGGAGTTGTACTTTGCTGCTGGTCATAGATCATGAAGAACAAATGAGTTTTTTCATGTAGAGGGAACAAAGATTTTTATCTTCGGGTGAAAAATCTCCCTGGAAATGTTTAATGCTGAGAGAGAAGTGACAGGCCATTTGAACAAGTAGAAGAATGTGCTCACTTTTGCTTCCCAACAATGGAGTGTCTCCCTTCTGAGGAAACTTGGAACTCATTTTCTTCAGGAAATGTGCTACATTTATTCTGAAATATAGAGCTCTTGCTTCCCACTCTGCCTTTTATTAGGACTCCTTGCCCATGCTAATACTCCGAGAGCAAAAGTGTGAAATACAGCTCTGTTAAAGAGAAATGTAAATCGTTTCTTCATTCATTCATCTTTCTTCCTCTCTCCCTTCCTTCCTGCCTGCCTCCTTCCCTTCTTTCTTTCCCTCCTTACTCCCCCAGCCGCTCTCTCTCTCCTTTTTCTTCTCTCTTTCCTTGGACCTGTGATTTAGTTAAGAGCATGCACAGGTGTGCCTGATCTCATGCCAATATTTAAATCTCATCCCAGAGATGAGAGTCTGTTACCTCTCGGTATTAGAAATTTTGCTTGAGAAACAAGGGGAATAGACAAAGCTAGTTATTGTTATTGCATCCCTTCATCTTCTCAGATAATACTAGATTGAGATTCCTCCATCTGTGCATCTGTGCTCCACACTTGCACGCGCGCACACACACACACAGACACACAGACACACACACACACAGACACACACAGACACACAGACACACACACAGACACACACACACACACTCTCTCTCTCTCTCTCTCTCTCTCTCTCTCTCTCGTCTCTTTCTGTCTCTCCTGGTCCATCTCCCAGCTAAGTGTGTGTCCCCTGCTTTCCTCTTCAGTCTGGGAAGAGTCCTCCTCCTACTGTCGTGTTTATGTATATATCAACTGGGCATCTTGTCTGATCAGTAGATTTCTAACAAGGATACGCATGCATGCCTAGTCACTTAGTCGTGTCCGACTCTGTGACCCTTTGGACTGTAGCCCACCAGGCTGCTCTTTCCATGGGGTATTTCAGGCAACAATACTGGAGTGGGTTGCTGTTTCCTTTTCCAGGTGATCTTCCCAGCCCAGGAATAAGGGTAGAGATTCTAAGTTTCTTAGAAACTCCCAGCTGACTTGGGTGTGGATGGTCTGTGAACCACACACTGAGTATCAAGCATAGAGAGGGCAGAGCAGTAAGATCGAATTCAAGAGACTAGAGTGGATTCTTTGGGTTTTGTTACAAACTGCCTGTGCGACCTTCTGGAGTCCTTTCTTATTTATAGGTCCCTGGTATGCCCACTTAAGAATTGAGGGAACTGGGCCAGCTAACTTCTAAGATCTTTTCTGACATTGTCATACTCATTTTAGTTTCTTACTGTTTCTAGTCTATTCAGGAGCTCCACTAAGAAGCAAAGAACAAAGCAAGCCTCAAGCTTATATGGTGGAAAGTGTGTGGGAACACATTAAGGGAAGCAAAAGGCAAAGAGACTCCTTTTCCTACTACTGTGAGCCTTGTCCACAGTATGGCTGCCTTAAAAGCACTGACTAATAAGAAAGTGCTAACATTCACTACTTAAGTCCCACTGGCTTCTCATTCATCACCTGGACTTTTGTAAGAATTAAATGAGATTGTGCAAGGATGTCCATCAACACCGAGAGGCTGATGTTTGATACACTCACACCTCAGAGTCTTATACAGCCATTGAAAGGAATAAGAACTAAAGGGGTGGACTTGGCAGGGATTTCCATAATATATTATTGATTGAAAAAAGAAAGAAGTAGATCAATTGTGTATTGCATTATCCAGTTTTTGCAGAACAGTGCCGTGCATGTTGGAGAAGGCAATGGCACCCCACTCCAGCCCTCTTGCCTGGAAAATCCCATGGACGGAGGAGCCTGGTGGGCTGCAATCCATGGGGTCGCTGAGAGTTGGATGCGACTCAGTGACTTCACTTTCACTTTTCACTTTCATGCATTGGAGAAGGAAATGGCAACCCACTCCAGTATTCTTGCCTGGAGAATCCCAGGGATGACGGAGCCTGGTGGGCTACCATCTCTGGGGTCGCACAGTCGGACACGACTGAAGCGACTTAGCAGCAGCAGCAGCAGCCGTGCCTGTGCCTGTCTATCCACAGACCACCCTATTAAAATCGCTGCCACTCCTGCTTATTACCCTCCTGTTCTGCTGTATTTTCCTCTTACTGTTTCCCTTCTTCTGTGCTTACTGTGGGTCTCCTCCCATTAGAATATATAATCTGTATGCAGTGTGGAATCTTCATGGGCTTTTGTGTTGTTGGTCTGTGTCTTCTTTCCTTCGTTCTTGCATCCTCAGAATCCAGCATAGTGCTTGGCACACAACTGGTGCCTAGTAAATGCATGTCAATCGAGCAACTATTTGAACTGAGTGAATGAATGCATATGAAGATGAAGGAAATATGGAAGGCATAATGTGAGGTGGAAGGCATGAGGGGGTAAGTTAAAGAAAAGAGAAAGAAACAGGCGGCATTGGCAACAGGATGGTGATAAGATTGTATTTATGTGTCCATGTGTTTGTGCCTGAGTCACTCAATACACAGGTGATGAATGGACCTCCTGAGACATCTAACAGACATTCTGCAGCTACTTCCTTCATCTCTCATTTTCATGTGATCTCGGGATTGATAAAGGAGTTACCTAGTAGTGACACTGGTACAGCAGTCCATTCTCTGCATCATCCCCCGCCCCAGATCCTATGTGCTGACAATCAAAGATGTGACTTCTGATCCCCATAGTGCTACCATCAGGGAGTGTGGCCTTGGGCAAGTCAGTTCTTTGCACTGGGCCTTGGTTTGATATCTTTAAAATAGACCCAGTGACACTGTTCTCAGCACACATGCAGGTGCTTGTGAAGGCGGTGGAGACAGTCCTGTCCTCCTACTTGGGGCTCTTCCTCTAGATCTCTGACCCACTTTCCATCCCAGGCTGTGGTTACAAATGCAAATGCTTGTTTCACATTCAGACGCTTGGTCGTGAGTCTCTATGCAATAACACCATCTGCCCAATCTGTCTGCAAAGCATCACCACAGTCAGGGTAGGGACTGTGTCTTATCTCTGAATTGTCAGCACTCAGCCAGGGGCCTGGTTCAGAGCAGGGGCCCAGACCTCTTTGCTAAGCTCTGTGAATGTACACACCAGATGTCATCCGGGATCATCTTACTTCTCTGGGTTCAGGTAGACTTGGCTCAAATACTCAGTCCCATGACTTGGATGAGTCCAGACTCTGGCAGATAAATCTGAGAATTCTGGCCTTTATTCCTACTGCTTTCTGCTGTTTCTTCTCTGTGATTTCACCTCTTCTCTTGGTTTTTACATGCTCCAAACTGAGCCCAAAATTCTGCCCCTAAATGAATCCTCATTCAAAAAATAAAAATCACTTGAGCTAAGTCTATTATGGATCCAGGAGATGTTTCTGAAGAGTCAGATAGTCTTGCCTCACCTGTGTGACTTTTGAAATCCATATAGGTATCACCTCTACCACTGAAAAGACTTTCGAAACCATAGACTCAGCATTCAACTTTCTGGCTGAAACTAGTTTCCCCAGAAGGTATTCACTTCTTTGCCAAGCCCTTGTTCCTCCCCAACCAATCTAGAAATTCCAGTAAATAAAATTTCTCCAGCCTCCAGGCAAGTGTACCAAATCATTATGATGCTCTTTCCACAGTCTTATATTAACCTAAATGAAGTTCCAGTTGCTTCTCAGAATATGGCCGATACATCTCTACACTTAGTCCCCACGGATGGAGACAGATATTTGCACAAATGATATACACCTGACATGTCACTCTACATACAGTTAGAGAGTTTAGGGCAAATGAGGTGCTATTTATGAAAAGCAAACAAATATTAACCTTTGAGAGTAACATGTATTAATGAACTCTTGATGTATTCAATATTCACTTACTAAGCGTTTGCTAAAGATGTTGATTTCTGTGCTGTAGGCTGGTCACCCTGAGGTGAATTCACCTTCAGTTAGGAGAGAGGATATGCACCCACATTTCTTTAATACAGGTTCAGTTCAGTTCATTTCAGTTCAGTTGCTCAGTCATGTCTGACTCTTTGCGACCCCATGAATCACAGCACGCCAGGCCTCCCTGTCCATCACCAACTCCAAGAGTTCACCCAGACTCATGTGCATTGAGTTGGTGATGCCATCCAGGCATCTCATCCTCTGTTGTCCCCTTCTCCTCCTGCCCCCAATCCCTCCCAGCATCAGGGTCTTTTCCAATGATTCAGCTCTTTGCATGAGGTGGCCAAGTATTAGAGTTTCAGCTTCAGCATCAGTTCTTCCAATGAAGACCCAGGACTGGTCTCCTTTAGGATGGACTGGTTGGATCTCCTTGCAGTCCAAGGGATCCGCAAGAGTCTTCTCCAGCACCACAGTTCAAAAGCATCAATTCTTCGGCACTCAGCTTTCTTCACAGTCCAACTCTCACATCAGTACATGACTACTGGAAAAACCATAGCCTGGACTAGACGGACCTTTGTTGGCAAAGTAATATCTCTGCTTTTGAATATGCTATCTAGGTTGGTCATAACTTTCCTTCCAAGGAGTAAGCATCTTTTAATTTCATGGCTGCAATCACTATCTGCAGTGATTTTGGAGCCCCCAAAATGAAGTCTGACACTGTTTCCACCGTTTCTCCATCTATTTCCCATGAAGTGATGGGAGCAAATGCCATGATCTTCATTTTCTGAATGTTGAGCTTTAAGCCAACTTTTTCACTCTCTTTCACTTTCATCAAGAGGCTTTTTAGTTCCTCTTCACTTTCTGCCATAAGGGTGGTGTCATCTGCATATCTGAGGTTATTGATATTTCTCCTGGCAATCTTGATTCCAGCTTGTGCTTCATCCAGCCTGGCATATCTCATGATGTACTCTGCATATAAGCTAAATAAGCAGGGTGACAATATACAGCCTTGACATACTCCTTTTCCTATTTGGAACCAGTCTGTTGTTCCATGTCCAGTTCTAACTGTTGCTTCCTGACCTGCATGCAGGTTTCTCAAGAGGCTGGTCAGATGGTCTGGTATTCCCATCTCTTTCAAAATTTCCACAGTTTATTGTGATCCACATAGCCAAAGGCTTTAGCATAGTCAGGAACTGTTAATATAGGTTAGAAACTGTTAATATCATAGAATAGAGGTAAAAACAGGGTATGGGGTTCAGAAACAGAGGGATGCCATTATGGGCACATCTATGCTGTGATTGTAGGGGATGGCACAACTGTCTGCCAGGACAAAAAAGTTGTAGATTGGGTGACTTCTATACCAGACATTTTTTCTTAACAGTTCTGGAGGCTGGAAATCCAAGATCACAGTTGATTTGATTCCTGGTGAGGACTGTCTTCCTAGCTTGCAAATGACCACATTTCTACAGTATTTTCAGATGGTAAAAAGAGTGAACAGTCTCAAGCATCTCTTTTTATAAGGACACTAACCCTATTGAATCAGGGCCCCACCCTTACAACCTCATTGAACCTTAATCACCTACATTAAAAAACTTGTTTCCAAATATAGTCACATGGAGGGTAAGAGTTTTAATATATGGATTTTGAGGGTAAGAGCTTTAACATATTGATTTTGTCCGTAACTGATGGTATCTTGGAAAACATCCTAAAAGGCTATCTAGTGGTAAGGGCATTTCAGGCAAAAGGAAGATTAAAAAATGGTAATATAATAATAACAACAACTGCATACTCTGTTTCTGTGAGGAGCCTTATGGATATCACTTTCCAATTCCAACAGTAATATCACTGGGAAAACCTTATAGCCCTCATCTAACAGATGCGAAAACTTAGGCTCTGAGAAGTGAGTTGTATACCAGATCACTCCATGGGCTAATGGGTAGAGATAAGGTTGAACTCAGCTTTAACTATTATAAACTAGCACTGTCATGTTTGAGACCCATAAAAGTCTTTGTGCAAATGCCACACATGACCACCCTCAGGTTCCCAGGGGGACTCTGGAATCTCAACTTTTACTAGCAGGGAACAAAACCAGAGCTCTTCTTGAGTCTTTCATTGCCTTTTAATTGCTCAGAATGTTGAAGTCAAAATAGATATAAATCCCAAGTATCTTCTTTTCATTTTACTTTCACACCAGCACAATAGGTAACAGAACTCTCTCCTGGAGTCTAAATAGCTTTTGTGTCAGCCTATAGGCTTTTAAGCCAAATTTGCAGTTCTAGAAGCAATTCCTCAGACTTGGTTGCATGGAGGGAGACAGCTAAACACTTCTTTGCCTTTCCTTATCTGCCAAATTGAGTTTCTTATAAAAAAGGGGAAACAAAATCTTGATAGTGATTCATAGGCAGTTTCTACTCTTTTTCAACTTTCTGAAAAGTAGTTACGTTTCTTTTCTCCCACCCCTCCTCTTATTCTCACTGTGTATTAAAATTCAACTTGAAGTCTGTCTGGGTCTAGCAGCATCTGTAAATGTGCCTGGGCTGAAGCCATGTTAACAAGAATCAGTGTTGGTGGGTGTATGTCTCACAAATGGAACAGAGGAAATGTGTATCCTTATACCATTTATTTAATCATCTGAACCTAGGTTTCTTCTGCTTTCAAGAGTGTTTTGGGGAGAAATGCATAGTAAACTACTTACGCACAAAGTAGATACTCAAAAACAACTAAAAAGTTAGTCGTTTAATTTCTATCATTGCCACTTGAAAATATTAGCAGCACTGCTGCTGCTGCTAAGTCAGTTCAGTCGTGTCTGACTCTGTGCGACCCCATAGACGGCAGCCCACCAGGCTCCCTGGGATTCTCCAGGCAAGAACACTGGAGTGGGTTGCCATTTCCTTCTCTAGTGCATGAAAGTGAAAAGTGAAAGTGAAGTCACTCAGTCGTGTCTGACTCCTAGCAACCCTATGGACTGCAGCCTTCCAGGCTCCTCCATCCATGGGATTTTCCAGGCAAGAGTACTGGAGTGGGGTGCCACTGCCTTCTCCATTAGCAGCACTAGTTATGTATTTTATGGTCTAATGTTAACTCTCAGAGGAAATTCAGGAATACATTGTCTGATCTAGAATTAGTGTATTTAGATTAGTCTGAACCTGGCTGGCTCTGTTGCTCACAGCCGGTTAGGAATGACAGCAGGGGGATGTGTTGGGCTATTATTTACTGAGCATTATGATAAAATACATTGTGTCATTCCATCCTTCCATTAACTTCATGGTGTTACAGAGGAAGAGAGCAAACTTTCAAATCACACATCTAGAGGCAACATCTTCAGGATTCCAATTGTGTTGGATTCCAGTTGCTTCTGTTTGACTCAAAAGCCCATGTTCTTTGTTATGAGACACAGTTTCTGTAAGAAAAGACTTCACTCTTTAGAAGTGCCCTTTCAGGCTATGTGTGGAGGTGAGCTGAAGTGGTAGTGAACACCCTCCTCTTAAGAGTCACAGATGGGGCTCACAGATTGAGCTCTGCTGCTAATGTGGAGGTGACCTTGGAAAGCCTTTGAATTACTCTCTCCCCCTCTGTGAAGGAAGGAGGTTGAATCGGATGACTTTCAAGGTCTCTTCCAGCCCCAAGGTAAGGGCATTATTTAGCTCATCCTGACAAGAGGATCCAGTTGCCAAAGCAAACATGCTCAGGCTCCAGGTGTCTTTGGTTTCAAAGAGTAAGAGTAAAAAGGGAGGAGCGCACTCCCAGAGCACAAGCTGTCCCTGTTCCAGTGCTGGTTGACACCCATTGCAACCACCTACCCTGAGGTGCTGTAATCCTCATCATAAGCCAGTTTCCTGAAAGTCAAAACCTGGAGATCGTCTCACATCAAAGGCAATCTTTAAAGGGACTCATGAAGCAACACAGGCATTTTTCAAAGAAAGATGATGACCTAGTTCTGGAAATCACCTGCTTCGTTCAGTAAGAAGTTTACCAAGACGGCTGAGCACATGCAAGATATGAAGATTGATCCATGGACTCAGCTTGAGACACGTGTCTTGCTTTATGAAGGTGATCATGATATATTGGGGAAAACAAGGGGTTTGTAATCAAGTGTGTGTTGTTATTCTGACTTTACCCCTTGTTAGCTGTGTAACCTTAGGACAAGTCCATAGGCTTTGCTGAGATCCAGTTTATATATCTGTGTAATTCAAGATATCGATCTTGCAAGATGTGAAGTTAATATATGTAAAATTCTTGACAAAATATGGCTTAAGGAATGTTGGGGCTCATTGAGAAGCAGAGTGAGTTTTTAGAGATTTTTATATGGCAGTCATCATCCTTATGTGTCCCTACTTTGTATAACCTTCCATCTTCAGCTTCCCTAGGGTGTCTGGGGTTGGAAGCTAGGCTAGCCCAGACTGTCACTGAGGAGAGCAGAGCTGGAGTTCTGATTCTGAAAGGTCAGTCTGGAATGCCTAGAGCCTTATTGAGGACAATGGCTGTGAGCTGCAAATCCACACAGCAAGGCAAAGCAACTGTACCATGATTAAGGATCGGATGCCAAAGGAGCAAAGCAAGGCAGATGAAGAAAAAGGATAAGGAGGGGAGAGTGGTAGTCAAAAGTAACTATTCAGTGTGCTTATAATCTGTTACTTTATATATCTTCTCCAAGCAGTCGTAACCAACAAGGTCAGAACTTTTCTTGGTAATTTGTGCCTACTTTCTTCCCAAGCTCCCAGAGACCTGACACTCAGTCTCTCCTGAAACAGAAGTATTAATATATGGCAGAACTTTTTAACCTCATCACTTTAAGGATGAGGGACTATTTTAGCAATTCATCCTCGGAGGAACTAGGTATGAGTTTTCTGTTGGGGACGTGAATTTTACCAACAGGAAATGTGGTTCTTGTTGGGGCTGGGGCTAAGCCTGAGAAGACTCTGGAAAATGTGTTCCTTTACCCCCTGCTGTCACCTGAAAGGGACAGAAGTCTTTGTAAATAAATATCAATTGATTTACACCCAGGATAAAAAAGAACAAAGGGAAAACAAAAGTTCCGATGGACTTACGAGAACATTTGTGTTGTCCTGGAACTAAAGATTTGCAATGGAATTTGCAAATTAAATGTGAATGAGATCAAGTTAAAAGGTGATTTTTGTTCGAGGCAAATGTTTGACATAATGCTATGTTTGGAGTGCATACAAGCAGATGTGTCAGAGATAAGCTAGGTAAAACAGGAGCAGCGTCTTCCTTTGATATGAGTCATTCTTTTTCTGATTACATCTGATCTGCATGGTTGGGGGCATGGCTGAGTTCTGAGCTACAAGGGCTGGGTGGGTCTCTCTCCGTTTTCTCCATTGTTCTCTGAGGATCTCTAAATATTCCGAAGGGTATCTAAGAGGTGACATGTATCAGAGTCTCCAAATCCTCCCCACTCTCTGCTCAACCAGAAGGGCTCCATTTATATCTGATTCATATAAGAGGCTCCCACTCACAATTTCATCACTTTTCTAAATGGATTCTAGATAGCACTGCTCAATAGAACTTCATGTGAAGAAGGATGTCTTCCATACTATCTACCTATGATAGTCACCACTGGTTACCTGTGGCTATTAAGCACTTGAAATGTGGCTAGTGGAAATGAGGAATGAAATCTTAATTGTTTTTAATTAATTTAGTTTGCAATTGTCACATGCCTAGTTACTATCAGGGCTTCCCGTTGGGAAAATGCCCTGGAGAAGGAAAAGCCAACCCACTCCAGTATTTCTTGCCTGGAGAATCCCATGGACAGAGGAGTCTGACAGGCTACAGTCCATAGTGTTACAAAGAGGCAGATAAGACTGAGTGATTAAACCAAATCAAAGTGACTATCAGCCTCTTCTTAAGGATGATTTTGAGTCCATATGCTCTGACTTTGTGACCAGAGTCTAAGCATGTTCCAAGGCAAGGCAGTGTCAGAGAGCACAGTGTTTAAGGAAGAAATGCAAATATCTCAGTATGAGCTGAGCTAAAGGAAGTGGTGTTTGTAGACTTGAAAAAGGTAGACACAAGCTATAGCCCACATCCTTGTAATTAAGGCTTTGGTGGTGGTGGTGTAGTCGCTAAGCTGTGTCTGATCCCTGTAACTCCATGGATTGTAGCCCACCAGGCTCGTCTGTCCATGGGATTCTCCAGGCAAGAATACTGAAGTGGGTTGCCATTTCCTCCTCCAGGGGATGTTCCAGACCCAGGGATCCAACCCACGCATCCTGCATTGCAGATGAATTCTTTACCACTAGCCACCTGGGAAGCCGATTAAGGCTTTTCCTATAAGCTTTAAGAGGAATGTCTGTGTGTGTGTTCGTCACTGGGTCATGTCCATGGACTGTAGCTCACAAGGCCCCTCTGTCCATGGACTTCTCCAGGCAAGAATACTGTAGTGGGTTGCCATGCCCTTCTTAAGGGGATCTTCCCAAATCAGGGACTGAACCCATGTCTCCCACCTTGCAGGCAGATTCTTTATGGTTCGAGCTACCCAGGAAGGAATGCTTTGTCTATTATTAATATTTAGCTGTAGGAAAGAGCTGTGTGAAAGGTGTCCCGACCATGGTAGAAAAATGCAGCAGGGAGGGAGCTGAAGGAAAGGGCACCCAGCTCTCTTTCTTTCTGCTCTTCAGTCACCTATTGTTTCCCTGCTTCGGCCAAATCGAACAGGAAGTCCAGGCTGCGGCTTGCAGAGTCCAGCTTCCTGGGTTACCAGGTATGATGGGCAGGAGGGGCGGGGAGATCTAGAGGAGCGAGGTGAGCACATGGCACACACGTCAGGCCACATATCAGACAGAGTGAGAACAGAGAGCGAGACGTCGGGGCGTCCATTTCACCCTTGAAAGAAGAGTTCAACCTATGCTGTCAATTACATTTCATTAAAAGAGAATGGTAGAAATAAAAGACAGATTACATGCGGTAAGGGAATGACTTTTTGGGGAGGCCACGCATGTAACTAAGTTACCTTTTCAAACCAAAAACAAAAAATGTGGCTGTACGTCCCTGGTGGTCCAATGGTTAAGACTCTGAGCGTCCAAGACAGGCGGTGCAGGTTCCAACCCTAGTCAGGGAACTGAGATCCCACATGCAACTTGGCACGGTCAAAATTAAAAATAAATAAATAAATAAAAGTGACACATTATATTCTTCAAAGATGGTCATCATCAGATCTCCCATTCCACATGCCCTCCTTACAGGGTAATGATGATGCTCTTTCCCTTTGAGAGGTGGGGTCTGTGTTTCCTACTGTTGAATCAAGGCAGGCTTCTAATCCCAGAGGAAGGACACCCAGTGACTTCTGCAGCGGGATCACGGAATGCCATTCAGCCTCCACAGGGCTCTTCTGAGATATTTGCTCTTGGAACCCAGCCATCATGCAAAATGAAGCCCAAGCTTGTCCGTATGGAGAGAAAATGCAGGGAGACCACAAGGAGAGTTCCAGCTGAGATCCATGCTGAAGTTCCAGCCAACCACCAGTCTCAACCAGCAGATATCTGGATGGAGATATCCCAGGTGTTTCCCATCCCCCAGTCACACAGTGGCACACTTTGCCCCTTTCCCTCGGGCCAGCCATTCACATCTTTCTAGCTAAAGCCCCAAATTGTTTAGAACAGATATGTCCTCCCAACTCCTGTCTGAACTCCTGACCTACAGAATCTGGGAACATCACAAAATGTTTTTATTATTATTATTATTTTTGAGACCATTGCACTTTGGGATAATTTGTTACACAACCATAGTCATTAGGACATTAATGTATTTAGAATAATGAGGAAAGATCACTTAAGGAATATCTTCTTTTTAGCAGAAAGAAATCTCACTCAGTCCTGAAGGTCTTCTCATGACTGTAAGCTACAAGCACAGGAAAATGAGCAAGTGGCAGAGGCAAGAACAGGACTGAAAAGGGCAGAGAAGTATGAACCTGGAGAAGCTGAAAGGAAAGGAAAGGGGGTCCTTTTCCTTCTCAGACACATGGGAGGGAGGAGAGCCAGTGAGCCGGCAGAGGGGAACCAAGAGAAAACCCCTTTTGGAAGGTCCTGTGGCACAGTGCTTGAGCACTCTAGCTACATATCAGACAAAGCTTAGTTTGGACCTTGTCTGGCAGAAACCAAGTTACTTAAAACCTCTGGGTTTTTCTCATCGGTAAAACTGGTGCAGCGATATATACTTTGCATCCTGTATGGTGGTGATTCATACATGAAAGTGCCTTATATATCATTGTAGGTGAATAGTTCTCAATATACCTTCAATAAAGAAGGCTGAGTACTGAAGAATTGATGCTTTTGAATCGTGGTGCTGGAGAAGACTCTTGAGAGTCCCTTGGACAGCAAGAAAATCAAACTAGTTTATTCTAAAGGAAATCAACCCTGATTTGGAAGGATTGATGCTGAAGCTGAAGCTCCAATACTTTGGCTGCTTGATGCGAAGAGCTGACTCATTGGAAAAGACCCTGATGCTGGGAAAGATTGAAGGCAGGAAGAGAAGAGGGAAAAAGAAGATGAGGTGATTGGATGGCATCACTGACTCAAGGGACATGAGTTTGAGCAAACTCAGGGAGATTGTGAAGGACAGGGAAGCCTGGTAAGCTGAAGTCCATGGGGTCACAAGGAGTTGGACACCACTTAGCATCTGAACAACCAAAACTGTACCCACAATAGCAAGACCAGGTGCTTCTTATGAATGCTACAAAATGAATATCTCAGTTAACATTGATACGTAGAATAGAAACTCTGCTTAGGTTGCCAACTCTTGTAATGAATCGAGATCTCCCAGAGCTTAACACTAAATATATAGTTAAGGATAGGTTTAATCCATCCTTCCGACCCACTTTTTCAAAAATCCCACAAAGAATAATCTATCAAGGAATCAGTTTAAAAAATTAGAATGAATCAAAGATAATTGAACAATCAACCAAGTCTTCTAAGTCTGTGGTTCATACAAGTGATAAAATAGAAAGAAAAACAGTATGTTTGTGTGAATGGAGGGGGCTTGTTTTCCATGTAGTGTGAGTCACCAAATTCTTGAGCCAGTCAAAATGGGGAGAATAGAAATGTGAGGTTTGTGATGACTCTGTGTTGTTTTTGATTAAACAAAACAAATCTGTGTGTGTATAATTTTATGCTATTTTTCTGAACTATGGGGGGTAAACCTTCAATTTTTTCCCCATTTATTTTAAATAAGCAGCTTTAGAAAGTTGGTTTAATATGTGAAAGCAGAGAGGGGCTGGCCCACTTTCCTTCCATGCTTCCTCCTACCCAGCCTCTAAAAAAGGGTGTGCTCGTCCCTACCATCCATGTGGGTGGCAACTCTGTTCTTGGTTCAGGGAGAGAAAGCACAGGCAAATAAGAGAGGCTTTTTAACAAGTTGTAGGACTTGAAAATCTTGCATTTTTAATAATCCAAGGAAAATATAACAAAGTCAATTATTGTTAAGATGTAATAGAGTTCATCACACTTGGTTATTGTTACACAGTGCCAAGCCTGGAAAAGGCATTTTTAAATTGTTTTGTGAAAAGCTTGATTTCCAAAGGGAGCTCCAGCATTATCAGCGGCAATGATTTATCACGTCAGTTTTTACTTGCTCTGTAGTGTGTGTAGGCTTCCGCAGTGGCTCAGTGATAAAGAAGCTGCCTGCAATGCAGGAACCGAAAGAGTTGCAGGAGCCGCGGCTTCCATCCTTGGGTCAGGAAGATTGTCTGAAGAAGGAAATGGCAACCCACTCCAGTATTCTTGCCTGGGAAATCCATGGACAGAGAAGCCTGGCAGGCTACAGTCTATAGGGTTGCAAGAAGAGTCAGACACGACTGAGAACACACATAGTGTGTGCTCACCAGGATCTCAGCAATGAATTTAAAAACTAGAGTGCTAAATAATGTATATCATCAAGGGTAAAGAAAAAAATCTCATAATAAATATTTGCAAATTATTTTAAAACAGTAAAAAATAAATGTTGGTAAGTGACTTGTGATTGGATAATCTTATGAGGAGTTGAAGGAGGAATAATCGAAATCTAACTGAGTTTGGATGTTTGATTTGGATGTTTGATGTGTTCTCTTTGAACCTGACTTACTCAGCTTTCATTTTATTATACACCATGTGTTGTGCTCTGAGATACTCTCTACCTACCACCATTAAAGTGATTTTGTAATGACGTTGCTTACTGTTCAAGCAGTTGGGTTCATTGGGGGCAATTTATAGCCACCACAAAAAGACAAGGTGAAAATCAATGGCCTGCAATATTCCCAGGCACGCTTTTTATTTATAGATATTGGAAGTGACTGAATCATCCAGAGATGCAGGAAGTATTGAGGGTCTAGGACTCAGAGACAATAACATCTCTGTCTTGTGACGTTGCTTCCTTTGCCTTCTTTTTTGACTTGAGAAAACAGAAATCTCATCCTTTGACCTGAAAACTACAAAAATATTCCTTGGGAAAGAGCAGGACTGGTGAGTACAGGGGCGATCGTTATGTCTGTCTGGATGTCAGAACATGTGTTCAACTAGGCTTATTGACTAGCTGTGGAGGTATTTGAACAAACTCATCAATATCTTTAAGAATTGCACTTCTCAAACTTCTTTTATGTGCTCAGATCTATTACATCCACTCACAGACTTTTATCAAAATAAAATTCAGAGAGGTGGACTTGATATAAATATTCTACCAAATGAGAAACCAAGAGTGGCACAGAGCTCAGCAACATGGTTTTAGGAGGGTGTATAAGGCAAGAATGAGGAAGTTAACTTTTACCATGATCAGTTATGACTGTGGGGATTTCCGGATGGCAGAGGATTGTCTGAAAAAAATTATTTTATATAATTTTAAGAAGATAGGCTTCATTTATGACTATTAGAGGCATTTACAGGACACAACCTAAGTAAAATTGTGCTTATGTTCATGAAATAAGCTAGATTAAATTTTGCTTATGTAGCTTAACTGGTTTTACATGCTTGGGGAATGTTCAGCTAGTTATTAGCTTAACACCTATCTGATTCATGTCCATACACAAACAAAAAAAGAAAAACAAATTGACCGACTGGCTAACTGTCACACATTTATGCCATGATAAACTAATACCAGCTGAGCTACTTCAAATTCTAGGGTCTTCCCTGTAGCTCAAATGGTAAAGAATCTGCCTGCAATGCAGGAGACCTGGGTTTGATCCCTGAGTCAGGAAGATCTTTTGGAGAAGGGAATGGCAATCCACTCCAGTATTCTTGCCTGAAGAATCCCATGGACACAGGAGTCTGGTGGGCTACAGTCCATGGGGTCACAAAGAGTTGGACTCAACTGAGTGACTGATGCTACACTACTACTTCAAATCCTAAAAGATAATGCTGTTAAAGTGCTACACTCAATATGCCAACAAATATGAAAAACTCAGCAGTGGCCACAGGTCTGGAAAAGGTCAGTTTTCATTCCAATCCCAAAGAAAGACAATGCCAAAGAATGTTCAAACTACCATACAGTTATGCTCATTTCACACACTAGCAAGGTGATGCTCAAAATCCTTCAATCTAGGCTTTGACAGTATGTGAACAAAGAATTTCTAAATGTACAAGCTGGATTTAGAAAAGGCAGAGGAACCAGAAATCAAATTGCCAACACCTGCTGGATCATAGAAAAAGCAAAGGAATTCCAAAAAACTGTCTATCTCTGCTTCATTGACAAAGCTAAAGCCTTTGACTCTGTGGCTCACAACAAACTGTGGAAAATTCTTAAAGAGATGCGAATACCAAACCACCTTACCTGCCTCCTGAGAAATCTGTATGCAGGTCAAGAAGCAACAGCTAGAACTGGACATGGAACAACATGGACTCGTTCAAAATTGGGAAAGGAGTACATCAAGGCTGTATATTCTCACCCTGCTTATTTACTTATATGCAAAGTACATCATGCAAAATGCCAGACAGGATTACTCACAAGCTGGAATCAAGATTGCTGAGAGAAATATCAACCACCTCATATATGCAGATGGTACCACTCTAATGGCAGAAAGCAAAGAGGAAGTAAAAAAGCCTGTTAATGAGGGCAAAGAAGGAGAGTGAAAAAGCTGGCTTAAAACTCAACGTTCAGAAACCTGAGGTCATGACATCTAGTCCCATCACTTCATGGAAAGAGATGGGGGAAAGTGTAAACAGTGACAGACTGTGTTTGCTTGTGCTCTAAAATCACTGTGGACCGTGACTGTAGCCATGAAATTAAAGACGCTTGCCCATTGGAAGAAAAAGTATGACAAACTTTGACAGCATATCCAAAAGCAGAGAGATTAATTTGCCTACAAATGTCCATACAGTCAAAGCTATGGTTTTCCCAGTAGTCATATACAGATGTGAGAGTTGGACCATAAAGATGGCACAGTGTCAAAGAATTGATGCTTTTCAATTGTGGTGCTGGAGAAGATGCTTGAGAGTCTCTCGGGCTGCAAGGAGATCAAGCCAGTCAATCCTAAAGGAAATCAGTCCTGAATATTCATTGGAAGGACTGATGCTGAAGCTGAAACTCCAATACTTTGGCCACCTGATGCAGAGCCCACTCATTGGAAAAGACCCTGAAGCTAGGAAAGATTGAGGGCATGAGGAGAAGGGGATGACAGAGAATGAGATGGTTAGATAGCATCACTGACTGAATGGACGTAAGTTTGGGTAAACTCAAGGAGATAGTGAAGGACAGGGAAATCTGGCATACTTCAGTTCACGTGGTGGCAAAGAGCTGGACACAACTTGGAGACTGACACCAGGGATAGAAACTATCCCTGGTGGCTCAGATGATAAAAATTTTTCCTGCAATACAAGAGACCTGGTTTCAATCCCTAGGTCAGAAAGAGCCCCTGGAGGATGGGATAGCTACTCAATCCAGTATTCCTACCTGGAGAATTCCATGGACAGAGGAGTCTGGCAGGCAACAGTCCATGGGATTTCAAAAGTCAGACATGGCTGAGAGACTAACACTTTCATTTTTAAACTATACATATACATAGTGTCTTAGGCAGAATAATGACTTCCAGAGTGTCTGCAGTCTAAGAACATGTAACTATGTTGCATTCCATGGCAAAAGAGGCTTTCCATATAGGATTACGGATTTTGAATTTAAAAATACAGAAATGATCCTGGATTATCTGGGTGGATCTAACCGAATCATAGAATGCCTTAAAAGTAGAGAACTCTCTAATGTTGGAATCAATGAGATACAGCAAAGAAGCTGAAGAGATTCAAACCTGTGATGGACATGACCCATCACTGTTGCAAATGGACCATGTAGAAAGCATGAGAAGAAAGGCAAGTGACTTCTAGAAGCAAGAGAATGAGAACCTCTGTTCCACAATTGCAAGAAACCAATGTAGTCAGCAAACCAAATGAGCTTGGAAGCAGGTCCTTCCCCAAAACTTTAAAAAAGGAGCTCAGCCTGGACATGACCTTGACTTTGGCCTTGTGAAACCCTAAGTAGAGAAACCGTCCTGTACTCTGGCTTCTGACAGTTTTCACGGAACTGCAAGCTAATAGATGGCGATTGTCCTGTGCTGCTACATTTGACTAATTTGTTATGACAGCAATAGAAAACTAATCCATACAGTTTGTGATTTGAGTTGAGTGACTTTTTTCCATTTAAATGCACCAATGAAATATCCAAAGGGTCTTTTCTAATTTCCTCCCAGTAATACAATTCTAAGATTCCATTTTACCTTTATGCAATTTTAGCTCAAAAAGCCCAAAGGCTGCAATTACCGAAGAGGGATAATAAGATACCTAATGTATGCTACCTGAAGAAAACTGGACGTGTTAATTTTCATGGAGAATCTCCTGTGAATTTCCTGAGAAATTTCATTTTCTAGCACCTTTCAGCTCACAGCAGTTTTCAGTTTGGGGGTCTACAGCTGGTACGATCAATTCTGTGATGACTACACCATCATTTTTCAATGAAAAGTTCATTGCTACTTCACCTGAAGTGTGATGTAAGGAACCCAAAACATGTTGTCCTTATGGAAAAAATAACTGTCCATTACTGGACTGAAAAAATGCTCTTGACCTCATTGAGTAATGATTCTGTCTACTTTAGAGCTGCTTCACTTTCTGCCTTGGCTTTTCCTGTGCTGTCTTCTCATGAAGTTACTTGAGCGTGTAGTTTATCCTTCGGTGTACATCCCATGTTCCTTGGTAGCAGAAAGTGTACCTCTCACATATTTATATTTTTGCAAGGGTCTAGAATGTGGCCTTTTAATTAATGCAAGAAAATCTGTACAAAAAGTTGAAGGCTTTGCAAGCTCAGCCATCTAGTTCTCTTACTCTATGCCTGAAGCTTTGCTAGAAGGCAATGGCAACCCACTCCAGTACCCTTGCCTGGAAAATCCCATGGATGGAGGAGCCTGGTAGGCTGCAGTCCATGAGGTCACTAAGAATCATGCACAACTGAGTGACTTCACTTTCACTTTTCACTTTCATGCATTGGAGAAGGAAATGGCAACCCACTCCAGTATTCTTGCCTGGAGAATCCCAGGGACAGAGGAGCCTAGTGGGCTGCCGTCTATGGGGTTGCACAGAGTCGGACACGACAGCAGCGACTTAGCAGCATCAGCAGCAGCAGGGATGCGTTAGCCAGTCAGATATATGCTTTCTGCTCTTCAGACACTCACAGGTTAATAGTGGTAGAGGTATACAAGCAAGAGTTTATGACACAATGTGACGAGAAATATACCTTGTGAATATACAGTGTTAGAAGCACAATGAGGAAAGAAGTGTATCAGTTGTGGGGAGGAGGGATGTCATAGGTTTGCAGCAGAAACAGTCCTGAAGGGTGAAAACATGGGAACTGGGGAAGAAAAATGGCCTTGCCCTCTGAATAGTTTGGGTGGGCACAGGGAGGTAGCAGAAGATGAAGTCAGAGAAGCAGAAAAGACGTTGTGAATAACCAGTGTGCCATGGGACCTCACACTGAGGACCATGATATGGGAGTGAGAAGAGCTGTGTCCGTATCCATATCCATGTCAGCATTCAGATGCTCACAACTGACTGGCTTTACAGGTAGGATTTAAGGGCAGTCAGCGTGGGGTGTGACAGCCATCAGGCAGCTGCTGTCTCATTCTAAGGGTAGAATAGAAGCTGAAAGCAGGGTGGTGGTTTTAAGGCTAAAAAGGACTGATAGCCTTTAGAAGAGATGTAGCATGGAGGCTGTAGACATATAATTGAAAATCACCAGCCAACGACTACATTTTGAATGGAAAAGTATAATTAAGGGTATTGTTTGGTGGCACACAATAAAGATGCCAGGTAAAGCAGTGGCTGTCTTTGCTGAAAGCGGCTCAACTTAATTGAAACTGCTTCGTGACTGACATAAGCCAGTTCTCTCTCTCTTACGAAAACAAACAAAAAGGCATTTCTGTTTCATCTGAGCTTCTCAATGCCAACAGAAGCAAATGCATTAACTGAAAGCAGTCATGTGCTGGATGTGTTAGTCGCTTAGTCATGTCAGACTCTTTGCGACCCCATAGACTGTAGTCTGCCAGTCTCCTCTGTCCATGAAATACTCCAGGAAAGAATACTGGAGTGAGTGGCCATTCCCTTCTCCAAAGGATCTTCCTGACTCAGGGATCGAACCCGTGGATCCTGTATTGCAGGCAGATTCTTTACTGTCTGAGCATCCACGGAAGCCTGAAAGCTCTCAGGGACCCACAAAAATGTACATGGATCAGAAATTAGCTAGGATCTCTCCATTGAAAACTGGAGAAGGCAATGGCAACCCACTCCAGTACTCTTGCCTGGAAAATCCCATGGACGGAGGAGCCTGGTAAGCTGCAGTCCATGGGGTCACTAGGAGTCGGACACAACTAAGCAACTTCACTTTCTCCATTGAAAGGGTTTTCTTGTACTGCCAACATTAGGCAGATCTAAGTAAATGTTAGTTTGGATAGAAACTCATTATATCTGAATGTGATCTCTTCACTTTTTTTTTTATAACCAAGTTGGAGACGAAGAGGAGCTGTTTGATAATTGTCCTGGAGCAGAGAGATAAAAACAGGAAAGGTTATGGCACAGAAGGTCCAGTCAGACCCCTGTGTGTGAAAGTGACTCTGTAGGCTTCAGTGGAGGTGGGCAGGAGGGACTGAGCGTCTTAGCACTCTTCTGTCTTAGAGCAAATGATCTGCATGACACATAAGTGAACACAGAAGAGCACTGAGGACTCTGACCTGTGTGCTCAGAAAATTCTCTTTGGCTAGTACATCTCATAAGGTCCTAGTTCAATCTCTAAATGTCACTGAACAAGGGGAAAATGACATGTTTATGTAAATAGAACTATCATCCCCACCTGGGGAGGAGGAAACCAGCCTCCATCCCATTTCTAATGAATGAATGAGTGACTGAATTCCAATGAACGAGTGACTCATTCAAATGAATGAATGAGTGACTCAATTAATGGTCATTGGAACTTAATTACTCATGAAAATCATGCAACCCCCCCAAAACATGATTTTTTTCTTTATTTTTTTAAATTATGATTTCAAATTCCATAGTGATAGGACTTGTCCTGTTGGCAAGTATTTTATAGCTCTCCTTCTCTGTATTTCAGAGTTCCTTGAAATAATTGTTTGTTTAAAAATTACAAAAAGTGAGGCCTGTGGTAAAGGTTTTAATGATTGTCTAGTCATAAAAAAGTAGTTATTTTTAAAATTTTCTAGTTATTTTGAAAAAGGGAATTAAGTACGGAGAATTCGTTACAAAGTAGTAGAAGAACTACAGAAACAAAATTTGGGAGGGATATAGAAAAAACTTTAAGAACTAAACAATAAGAAAAAAAAAGACTTCTAAAAAGTGGGCAGAAGTTATGTCATCAAAATGGCAATGTAGGAGACCCCAGCCTCCGGCCTCCCAGAAAAATCAACAATTAGACAGCTGTCCAAGAACAAAAACAGCTCTGGGAGAGTTCTGGGGTCAAATTAGCAATCGGCAGCAACACAGTAAAACGAAAGATCTAAGAAAAAGAGCACAAAAAGAGAAGGAAGAAAGTTTCATGTTGCCTGCATCTTCCCATCCTTCAAGCTGGAACTTCTCAGAACCAAGGAGAAACTTCCCAAGTAGAAAGAGTTGCCCTCATCAGGATAGGAACAGTAGGGTAAAGGAGCAGCTTCCCCAGCTTTTGGGATACCACACCAAGGTCCCACTTCCAGGAGCATCCAAGAAGTGGGGGTGATCAGGGTTCAATCTGCAGCAAGCCCAGCAGGTTTTGCCATTGAAGACACCAATGGTCAGTCCCCTGCAGATTCCATCAGCTTCAGATTCCCTGGAACTGCCTGAGTCCCTGCCAGCTCCCTCCATGTTCAACATCACTAACCATCAGGAAAATGCAAATGAAAACCATGATGCAATATCACCTCACACCTGTTAGAATGGCTATCATCAAAAAGACAACAAATAGGGCTTCTCTGGTGGCTCAGTGGTAAAGACTCCACCTGCCAATTCAGGCGACAGGGGTTCAGTCCCTGGTCCAGGAAGATCCCACATGCTGCGGAGCAGCTAAGCCCATGAGCTGCAACTATTGAGTTGGTGCTCTAGAGCCACTGAGCCGCATCTACTGAGCGCATGTCTGCAACTACTGAAGCCCATGCACGCTAGAGCGCGTGTGCTGCAGTGGGGGAGACCACCACAATGAGGAAGCCCATGCATTGCAACTAGAGAGTAGCCCCCATTCTCTGCAACCAGAGAAAAGCCCACACAGCAACTAAGACCCAGAATAGCCAAAATAATAATAAAAGACAACAAATAGCTAGTGTTGGCAAGAAGGCGGAGAAAAAGGAACACTTGTGCACTACTGGTAGTATCGTAAACTGGGGATTTAATGTATAGCCTGATGATTATAGTCAATAATACTGTATTATATACTTGAGAGTTGCTAGGAAAATAGATCTTGAATGTTCTCGCCACAAAAATAAATGGTAATTACGTGACATAATGGAGGTATTAGCCAATACTTTGGTGGTAACCATTTTGAAAATACAAGTATATCAAATCAACAAGTACACTTTAAACTTACACAGTGTTGTATGTGAATTATATCTTAATAAATCTGGAAAACATTAAAGAAAAACACAAAAATGAAACAAAACTAAAAAGTGGTGAAAGATATAAACAGATACCTCACTGTGGAAGATACATGGCTGGAAAATAGCATATGAAAAGATGCTAAAGATCCTATATCATTAGGGAAGTGTAAACTAAAGCAACAAGATAGCATGGCACAACTATCAGAATGGCCAAAATCTGGGACACTGATAATGCCAATACTGGTGAGGAGGTTGAAAAATAGGAACAGTAACTCACTGTTGCTGAGAATGTGAAATGGTATAATCACTCTGGAAGACAATTTGTCTGTATCTTACAAAACTAAGTACACTTTAGTCTTAAGATCCAACAATCCTACTCCTTGGTGTTGAAAAATTGACTTTGAAAAATACATCCACACAAAGCCTTCACATGAATGTTTAGAACAGCTTTCTCATGATTGCCAAAACTTGGAAGCAATAAAGACGTCTTTCAGTCAGTAAGTGGATAAATAAACTATGGTACATCCAGACAATGGAATATAATTCAGCTCTAAAAAGAAATGAGCTATGCAACTCTTTTCTTTGTTTCATTTCATTTCAGAAAGAACTGGCTGCTTCTCCTCTGCCTTTCAATCTGTCAGCAGAGCCCCCCGCCACCCTCCCTTACCCCCAACCCCCTCCACTGGCAGAAAGTAAAGGAAAACCAGCTGGAATGGAAGCCCAGGGACAGTGTTTGCAGACTTCAGCCCTCTGAAGTACACAGGTAATCCTTTGGACAGTCCACAAAGAAGTCTTGGCAGGTAATTTCGAGAAAGACTGCAAAGGTTTCTCCCCTTTTGTATCTGCTGATCTTGTCTCTTGCAGATTCAGCTCAAAAGCAATCAATTTAAAAACGATTGGAGCTGCCACCACTACCCGAAGGCTTATGCCAAGTGCCCTACCAGCTACTTTGTATTCATTATCTCAGATTCTCAACCAGGTTGTTAATCCTAACAACCCAGGGACAATCTCTTGAAAATACCCATTATATAGAAAACTGACTCAGAGACATTAAGTCACTGCTCCAAGGTCAAATAGCTCGTAAGTGGCAAACTGGATAGACAATCTCTATTTCATTTGCCATCAGATTCTGCTCTGTTTTTATAACTCTGGTAGCTCTTACCTAATCAGAAATTGGTTTTTTTAAAGTTTCCTAAAGTCATCACAAGGGTAGTTCATCCTAAAAGGTGTAAACAAACAGACGCAAAACAAAGGCCACAGAAGAGCATTCTCAAGTCCAATTATTTGCCTCCCTCCTCCGTCTTTCCCTGGTGACGTTAAACTAATGTACCCTTGTAGAGTACATCGTCTCAAGCAGATAGATAAGATATTGAAGGGACAGAGGAGGGACACTGGATGCGTTGGAGGATCCCAGAGTTATGTGCCCGAGGAGGACTCAGCATGAGGGGCAAAGACTGGATGAGAGTGTGTGAAGAAGCCTTACTACTGAAGAGTGAACGCCCCCTGGGAAACCCTGCAGGGGTGAGCAGTTTTGGTTTCATGTATTTGTACCATGTGAGAAGGGCTGAGTGGGCCATGTGAATGGTGCTTTATTTATCATGGGCTATTGTGACTGCTTTAGAAGGAGGCTAAGAATGAAAGAAATGTATATAATGCATGAGCTAAGGCTCTGATTAAAAGGGGTGGAATATTTGTGTTTCATGTGGGTGAAAGAAGTGTGGGCCTTTTTTCTTTAACTTAGGAATCCATCGCTGTCATTGGGGGAGGCTGGTTCAGCCGAGTACTTCAGATTTTTGTCTCCTTTTAATCTCAGTGTCCCTCTCTGGAAATGGCAGCATTCATTCTATTTGTTCCATTTAAGCTAGCCAGCATTATTAATCTCTTTCTAGCTATAAAGTATTGTGGGGTTATTAAGGTAAGTAGGGCATCCTTCCCATCCTCAAGGAGCTTATGATTTAGAAGTGGAGGAAAAGGAGAAAGACTCAAAGAGTTATGATGCAAAAATAAGTAGGTTAAATAAACAAAGAAATAGTCTTAAGAATGGAGAATGCCAAATATGATGGAGGGGAAAGGAAGCCATTGTATATTAAGTGTCTTTACATATCAGGCATTTTATCTAGGTGGTTACATTTAAACTTTACAGCATTCATTAAGGTGCATATTGCTATTCTTACTGTACAGAGAGGAAGTGAGGTTCAAAGAGGTAAAGCTACTTATTCAGAATCACAGCATCAGGAAGCACTAGGCTCAGTTTGAGGACTGGTCTTCAGGTGCTAACAGAGTGCTCTAAGACTCAGTAAATGACC
This sequence comes from Budorcas taxicolor, assembly GCF_023091745.1. Classification (NCBI taxonomy): domain Eukaryota; kingdom Metazoa; phylum Chordata; class Mammalia; order Artiodactyla; family Bovidae; genus Budorcas; species Budorcas taxicolor. Next base: position 144,459,369 of record NC_068920.1, on the reverse strand, counting down.
AAAATCCAGCTGAATGGAGGACAGGGTTGAAAACGGGACAAGGACAACTTTGGAACTGAAGCTACGTGACTTGGTATGAGGTCTGTGCTGGCTGGGTAGCAGGGAGGGAGGCATTCCAAGAAGAAGCAGAAACAAGATGAGCAAAGAAGTAAAAAGCTCACACGAGACCTGTTACAAAGAGCACATGATCCCATTTGGAAAGACCAGCAATGGGAAGACCAGAGTCCACGGAATGAGCACTGAGGGCCGGCCAGGAACAGAGCAGCGGGCAGGAATGGGCACTGGGGTGATATGGGAGCCATACGAGGCTGTGAGTGGAAATTCTATCAGCCAGAGAGTTGGATGAATCTATTGATACTCATTTCCGTATTTGCTCTGTTGCTTCCATTTATATTTCTCTTCTGTTATTTTTGTTGTTGTTGTTGTTAGGCTGAGCCCACAGTTTTGGAAATTAAGAGTTCCAGAGATGAACAAATGATGCAACTTGTGATTCCCATAGAACATAACTTAGAGTTTAAACGGGTGGGCTATCATTGCATGGGCTGTGTTGGATATTGCAAATGAGAGGAATAACAGCAATTTTCACCACTCCCCGAATTAAGGGGCTGGCCCCAAACAATACAAGTCACTGATAGCAAAATATATTTGGGGACCCAGGGCTCCTAAGAGCAAATCCAGTATATTCCAAAGTTCCTTCCTGGTCTCCCTTATAAAAGTGGAGGAATATGTCTATTTCCATCCTAAAATGGGCATTGCTTTTCCTTGTTTACAGTACTCAGATTTTTGGAATTTGAGGTGCCTTTCCAGAGCAGATGGAATCAAAGAGAGAAGTAGGTTTTTGCATTGCAGGCATGCCTTCTGACAGAGGAGGCTTTTGTTTCTCAGCTGCCGTGATCAAACAGTACACGGAGATGGTGTGCCCTTAGCTGGCCGAGTATGACAGAGCTGGTTCTGTGAGAGCAAGGCTTCCGTGAGCCTCCAGTTGGCAATCCCAACAGCTGCTGATGGCAAAAACATCAGGAATAACATGTTGGAAAATTTCTGATGCATCTCCCATGAGCAGATCCCTGCACAGACAACAGCAGAAACATCACAGCAAATTGCACTTTATCACTCTTCCCTTCACTGCCAAATGCAGGCTTGTAGACCTTTCTTGTGAACGCACACTTTGTAAAACACATTGATCTGGGTGGAGGGACAGACAGGGCAGAGCACCCTTTATTGATACAGTATGGGATTGCAAGTCACAGGACTGTGGTTCATGCAAAAGGCAATCTAATAATCAAGGTTCTGAGCCTAATGTTTGCAAAATGTGCCAGAAAAAAACCACACACACACAGATGGAGGCTTTGCCTTTGAAATGATTTTCCAGGGAAGATACTGCTGAAATGCCTGCAGGATGCCTCTTCTGCACAGACCCCCATCAGCACGCTGCCAGGACCACAGGATAACCTTTCCCTTCCTCCACAGGGTGCCTGACTGGCAGTGCCAAGGGGCTCCTCTGGTCTGGCCAGTGCTTTTCTTGACAGCTCTGCTTCCTGATGACTCTGAGCTTTTTTCAAAAGCCAGATCCACTTCTGGGGATGAGGATGACTGTTCATTTCCTTCATAGGGAGGAGCGAGATGGTTTCAGGGTTCAGAATGGAGTTTTCAAACAAGAATTACAGCAGGAATGTGCTCAAATTTTTGCCCTGTTGGTTCATTAAATATGCATTCAAGGCTGCCCTGGTGGCTCAGTGGTGAAGAATCCGCCTGCCAATGTAGGAGACAGGAGTTCCATCCCTGATCCAGGAAGATCCCACATGCCCCGGAGCAACAAAGCCCATGCGCTACAACTAATGAGTCCACATTCTAGAGCCCAGGAACTGCAAATACTGAGCCCACGTGCCACAGCCACTGCAGCCACGTGCCCCAGAGCCTGTGCTCTGCAACAGGAGAAGCCACTGCAAAGAGAAGCCCCAGCACCACAGCTGGAGAGTAGCCCCCGCTAGCCACAAGCAGAGAAAAGCTGGTGCAGCAACCAAGACCCAGCAGAGCCCAAAAGAAAGAATCACATAAATACAATTATATGAAGCCATGCACTCAGTGTACGTTCTGTGCCTTTCTGTGTCAAGCTGTGCTAGGCAGCACAGAGGACAGAGAGGGACATCGACCCGACCAGCTTTCTATGCTTATCATGTTAGAGGAGGGCGTACAAATAATCACTCAGATGAACCTCGAAGCTCAAACCCTGGTCAGTGTTGGGAAGGGGAGGCAGGCTATGAAGGAGACCCAAATCCAGATGAGAGAGAAGAGGGCCGCTCTCACGAAGGGGTGATGAATGCGAGGGGGCTGAAGAGGACTCTGGCAAAGGAAGAACCTGGGGGCAGCCCTGCGTGGAGGGGGCAGTATGGGGGAAGTGCCAGGATGGAGGGGTTTGGAGGAGGATGGGATTAAACAGAGTGACAGAGGTTTGAGGACCATGCTTGCAGAGGGGGCTACAGAAAGAGGCCCTCCCTGACACAGAGCTTTGGATTCTGTTGACACTTTTGGACCTGAAGTGCTGTTTGGAGACAAGGGAATGGCATGATCACTCTAGTGTTTGAAGAAAGTTTGCCCAGGTTGGGGTGTGGGTGGACCTTGTTCTAGGGAGGGGGGCAATGTGGAGAGCTGGCCACCACTCAGGAGGCGGTCATGATGGGCTTAATTATGAGGGGAGAGGGGCTTTGACTGGGAAAAACACAATGGAGTTGGGAAAGTGGATGTATTTGAGATGCATTTTGGAGCTGGCAATGCGAAGACTTGGCGATGAATGTGAGTGGAGAGTGACAGGACAGTTCATAGGTCAGTTTGGTCATTGCTTTCTCTGGGTCTTAGCCCTGCAAGGTGGTGGTGCTGAACACACATTCATAGATAACGTTGAGTACAGTTGAATATGCTATTCCAGGGCTCTTCTGGGACCTGATTCCACACAGTCTTCAGGCCAGTTCTCCAGACAACTCTTAGTAACGATCCCAAACTCTTGCCACATTCACGTATTCCTCGTCACCAAAACGAAATCTGCTTTTCCCCATTTCCGTAGCGTGGCCTTTGGCCATGCTGATCCCCCTGCCCGCACAACTCTGCCACAAAATGCTCTGCCTGCAGAGCCAGTAACAATCCTGCCTCCTCTGCGAAGTCCTCTCTGACTATTCCTAGGCAAAGGTGGGTATTACTCTGTCTGTTCTGACCAGCCCCTCATGCCTTTAGACTGTGTTCTTCTGTGTTTTCTGTAGAAAAGTTAGTAGCCTTGACATAGTCTTGGACAGACCTGGATTCAACCCTGGCTTTCCCTCAGAGTGACTCCAATTTAGGACACGTTACTGGATCCTCTTTAATTCTTGTTGTTGTTGTTGTCTAGTTGTTGAGTCATGTCCAACTCCTTGCAACTCCATGGACTGTAGCCCACCAGACTCCACTGTCCCTGAGATTTCACCGGCAAGAACACTGGAGTGGGTTGCCATTTCCTTCTCCAGGGGATCTTCCTGACCCAGGGATGGAACCCAGGTCTCCTGCAGTGTCGGGCGGATTCCTTACCACTGAGCCACCAGAGAAGCTCTTTAATTCCAGTTACCTCACTATATAATGGGACTTCCTAGGTGTCTCAGTGATAAAGAATCCACCTGCTAATATGGGAGACATAAGAGATGCAGGTTCAATCCCTGGGTCGGGAAGATCCCTGGGGGAAGGCACAACAACACACTCCAGTATTCTTTCCTGGAGAATTCCATGAACTGAGGAACCGAGTGGGGTATAGTCCATAGGGTTGCAAAGAGTCAGACACCTCTGAAGTGACTTAGCATGCACACTGGTATAGTAGGAATATTAATAGTGCCTATCTCATGGAATTGTTGTAAGGATTAAATGAGATAAAGAAGGTCAGTTGTTTAGCATGGCACCTGGAACATGAATGTAAGCCATCACCATCATCATTATCTAATTATTATTACCCATAATTTTAATAAATAATCTTTGCTCATCTTTTCTCATCCTGACTAGATTGAGCATCCCTTGAAGCAGAGGTCAGGTATCTCTGATACCAAATACAATGTTTAGAACAGCACAGATACTCAGCATATATTTTTACATTAATGAGAAAAATGAACAGATGATAATGTGAGCTCTCTGTGAAGTGAATGGGGCAAGACGATATATTTAAGAAGGAAATCAGGGAACCAGTTACTCTCCTTTAACCCAAATATTTTGTTTCATTATATAACCTATGATTTAATACCAGGAAAGGAGACATATGCCTCCTGTCCCCAAAAGGCCACTGCCTGTGGGAAACAAACAGGAAATCCCATTGTATTTCTACTTTTAAAATGGAATTCCTCATTTCTCTTCACGTGCAGAAAAGCAGTTGACTTTGCTGGGAGGCTGTCATCAGGAGGAGTAGAGATTGGCTTATAAACTGGGATAAAATTGTGAGCAGCACATAGGCCAGAAAGAGAAGACACCGTGTCACAAACATTACATTGTAAAGCTTGGTCACGGACGATGACTGCACTTATCTTTCAACAAAGGATTATGCTTCAAAGCATAGTATAATATCAGTTTAACATCTCTGTTTGGTGGAACATGATTGTAATAATTTTGAACATTGTTGAACCAACGCATAAAACATTCGGAAATATCCAGCAGGAGAGAAGATAATGAAGATAATAAACTTTGTTACTGAAAGCCTCTCATTTCTAAATAGCATAGGTCCTAGCAAGTTTTGGCAGGTAAGCTGGTGTGTAGACAGGAGGGACCTTTTGTTTTGGCAGGTAAGCTGGTGTGTAGACAGGCGAGTTTCAAGATGAAGACAAAGCAAGGCAGAATTGCATTCTGTCACCCAGGAGAGAAGAGTTTGGACAGTCATATGAAAGCCAAGGACAGAATAGAAAGAGCTGAAGAGGCAGGGAGCAAGGTGAAAGAATGAACAGGCTCCCAACTCAGCTTCTGCCATAGAAACTTCTGGGCACCACAGAGATGTCTACAGGAGAATTCGACATGTTATTGGCTGGGCCTACATAAACCCTCTGCTGGCTCTCCACACCCTCCGGTAAAGTATATACTGCTCATGTGATCCTCTGCATGAATGGATTATTTTAGGGGAAAGCAACTAACTGGAGGAAACCAGCAACATAGTTATTTTTTTTCCTATTTGAGAAAGTAGTAAGATATATTTTTAAATGAAGGGAAGCAAGAGATTACAGGGTTTCGTGCTTTCCAAGCAAAGAAAAGTCTTGGTGTTTTTCTTTATAAGAATAAAGGAACATGAACGAGAAAACAGACAATAAAACCAGAGAGAAACCTTATAAACTATATTTATATACACCTATTTAATCATTATCAAATGTATTCTCCTCATTCCCAGTTTACTAATCAAGTTATCTGTGCTAGTGGATTACATAGAGAAAGAAAAACCCTCATCCGAAGTTAATGAGAAAAGATGAAAGTATGTTTACCATCACACGGGCCTGGAGCCGGGGATCCACGCCGCTGGTGCATGCATGCATGCTAAGTCTGATTCTGTGCGACACTATGGATTGTAGCCCCCTGCCAGTCTCCTCTGTCCATGGGATTTTCCAGGCAAGAATACTGGAATGGGTTGCCATGCCCTCCTCCAGGAGATCTTTCCGACACAGGGATCGAACCCACATCTCTTTATGTCTCCTGCATTGGCAGGCAAGTTCTTTACCACTAGTGCCACCTGGAAAGCCCCCAAGCCATTGGTACTGTGAAATGAAAATATTTCCTGCCATATCAAGAAGCAAGAAATGTCACAGCCATCAGTGATTTCTGGCTTCCAAATGTGAATGAGGGCTCCCAAAACTGTGATCCAGTGGATGCTGCCATCTCTACTGGGATTGCTGAGGAGCTGGGGGAACACAAGAAGCAGCCATCTGCCAATCCTCACGGTGAGTAAGGAGACAGGATTTGGCCCCCAGACAGCTGAGGCACATATTCATAGTAATAAACTCACTGAGCCCAGAGGATTGCATCTTCCCATACATAGAATACTAAATTCCTTAACTTGGGACATCTGGCTTCCTTTATTGAAGTATAATTTTTTGATGTTAAGACTCCTTGCTCTTTGTTGCAAAACTTTTATAAAAGCTGGCTCCTCCCCTCACATCCTCAGAGCAGTTTTCTCAGAGATATGAGATACTGTCTCCTGGGCTTGGAGTCCTAAACATTCCCATCAAATAAAATAACTCTCTACTTTCAGATTATGACTGTATTTTTTTAGTTGACAGTGAAGTGAAGTGAAGTGAAAGTTGCTCAGTCATGTCTGACTCTTTATTCTCCAGGCCAGAAACTGGAGTGGATAGCCCTTCCCTTCTCCAGGGGACCTTCCCAACCCTGGTTTGAACCCAGGTCTCCCACATTGCAGGCAGGTTCTTTACCAACTGTGGTGGTGGTGGTAGTGGTTACTACCAAACTGTAAAGAGCTTCCCAGGTGGTGCTAGTGGTAAAGAATCTACTTGCCAATGCAGGAGACGCAGGTTACTTCCCTGGGTCGGGAAAATCCCCTGGGGAAGGAAATGGCAACTCACTCTAGTGTTCTTGCCTGGGAAATCCCATGGCCAGAGGAGCCGGGTTGGGCTATAGTCCATGGGGTTGCCATGAATCGGACATGACTTAGCAACTAAACAGCAACAGCATATATGTCTCTCCTACTGGTCCTCTTTTTCTGAAAAACACACACAGGTTCATTTTTAAATGTTTACGTCCTGCGTGTATCAACATTGTTAAATATTTCAAGAATCAGCCTTCCTGGGTATCTAGTTTTTCAAGCTTATTTTATGTCAAGGTGCAGTTTCTTAAGTTGCTTGCATTTGGTCCTTTCTAATTTTCTTTATATCTACCTCTCTTTTAGGCCTTAGGAGGTCTTTGTTTTTATATTTTGGTAGTGCCATGAAGCTTGTGGGATCTTAGTTCCCTGACCAGGGATTGTACCTAGGCCGTTGGCAATGAAAGCTTGGAGTCCTAATCAGTGGACCTTACCCTCAGTGTTTTGACCCTGAAATGGCAGCTGCTGGTGCTGCTGCTAAGTCGCTTCAGTCGTGTCCGACTCTGTGCAACCCCGTAGACGGCAGCCCACCAGGCTCCACCGTCCCTGGGATTCTCCAGGCAAGAACACTGGAGTCAGTTGCCATTTCCTTCTCCAATGCATGAAAGTGAAAAGTGAAAGTGAAGTCACTGAGCCGTGTCCAACTCTCAGCGACCCCATGGACTGCAGCCTACCAGGCTCCTCCGTTCATGGAATTTTCCAGGCAAGAGTACTGGAGTGGGTCAGCTAGCAGTCCTCAAATTCAAATTAGGCTTGTCTAGTTTCACCATCAATACCTGCCTCTCTTGCTCCCAGAATTGCCCCTCCTAGAGTTGGATTGCCCCAACTTGAGTTACTTGGTCATCTTTTGATTTGAAAACCAAATCAGGGTGGAAGGGATGTTCAAACTGGCCAGGGAAACATCTCCCTCGAGAACCAGAGGTCAGGGTCAGCCTTTCCTAACACACAGACACTGAGAAGGATCAAGGAAGCTCCCAAAGAACAGTTGAAGTGACGCTATCTGAATGAAAACAGATAGTGGGCAGGCAAAGCCCCACAGAGGACCCCATTTTTTTACTGTCTAAGTTGGTGGTTTTCTCTTCGATTTTCTTACATTCTGGGATTCTCTAGTGCACCATACTCTCCTGTATCTCTGAGCCTTCACACACATTTCTCTTTTATCCCCAGATTCTTTTCCTCATCCCTTTTAATTTGTCAAACTTCTACTTATGCCTCAGGACCCGAATATTACCTCTTCTGTGAAGCTTCCCTTTTCACTGCCTCTGCTAAACTTGTCTCTCGCTCCTCTGTGCCCACGGAGCATTTTGTACACGAAGAGCTGGAACTGAATTAATTAGCAAGGATAAGAAACTGAACTACCCACATCCTTTTGAAAATGGAAAGCAGATGATGTTGGCTTAGATAAGATCAAACAACATCAAATCAACAAAAGTTTATTGAGTGTATACCAGGCACAGGGGTCCCCAAGCAAAATCCTGCTTGATGTGTGTGTGTGTGTGTGTGTGTGTGTGTGTGTGTGTGTATTTAGAATCACAGGCTTTCAGGATCTTGGTTTTTTAAAGCTTATCTAATTCAACCACTTCCTTATTCAGATCAGGAAACTGAGGCTGAAGTGGGTTTCTCTGTAGCTCTAACAATATATAATCTGAGCCACCAAAAGGAAGGAAAGGTTGGCCCAATTCTAGGCTAAGAAAACCACAGCTATTATCTTAAACTTCCTATTCTAAACTCCAGGCCAGGACAAAGTCCTTGTCTCTAGTGACAAAGGCCACTCCAGACAGAGAATCAAAATCAATCTGTCCTTGTCTCTCTCTCTCTCTCTGTTCCCACTTCCCCTTCTCTTTGGAAAATAGAAAACAAAGAGAAGTGACAGAGTTGGGGCCAGGGTATTGGAACACTGATTCAGATTTTTTCCTTTTTTTTTTTGTTTTTGATATGTTTATATAAGGACACTATTGATGAGTCACTGCATAGTGGAGAGCTGTGATACATTTTTTTGGGAATTCAAAACCTGCAGAGTGTGGATCAAATGAGTGAGGCTCACAGGGACATAAAAGTGTTTTAAAGCAAAGGGATAAAGGTCATTTGCTCTCTGCAGCAGAAGTCCCCTCTATTTTTATCATGATATCTACGTAGACCTTCTCTTTTAAGAGTCAGAATGGGTTAGGAGTGGAACTACATGAACCATTTTGATCCTCAAAATGGAAAGTGAAGATTTATTTGAATTCTTGCCAGACTTACTCAGGCACAAACATGTAGAAATATTTCCATAAAAGAGTTTCCATGAAAAAATGCCCAGGCCCCATCCGTCCTAGGGCCACTGCCTCCCCATCGCTTTCTGGTCTGTCTGCATTCTGGCTCCCTCCAGGCTCTACCCACCCATCACTGCTTGCTTCCAGATCCTTTTAGAAATATTGTCCTGTTCAGAAATGACTCTGATAATATCCTGAGTCCCAAGCCTGGCATTTGGGCTTTTATCAACCATTCCAACTTCTCCATAGCATGTTGAAACATGTTTGAGGGGACTGGTACCAGGTTACCAAGGCAACCGTGACCAGTTTATAGTCCAGTGAGAGTGCCTGTAGATCAACCACTAACCTGGTAAGTGTGATGAAGAACATAGAATCAAGTAATATGATGAGAAGTGCCTTAGGCGGGTGGGGGGCTGGGACCACAACCTTGGGATATTGGGGGAAGGTCACTCCCACGATGGTATATTGAGGCCTGACTAATAGGAAGGATCCAATCTCTGGGAACACCTGGAGATCATTTCTCTCCACACAGAAGGAGAAGCAAAGGCAAATTCCCTGACTTATGAAAGAACCGTGTTTGAAGAGTAAAAATAAATGGAGTCTATCAGTAAGAGAAGGAGGTTTTGCTGGAGAAGACTCTTGAGAGTCCCTTGGACTGCAAGGAGATCCAATCAGCCAATCCTAAAGGAAATCAATCCTGAATATTCATTGAAAGGACTGATGCTGAAGCTGAAGCTCCAATACTTTGGGTCACCTGATGCCAGGAACCCACTCACTGGAAAAGACCCTGATGCTGAGAAAGACTGAGGGCAAGAGGAGAGGGGGGCGACAGAGGATGAGGTGATTGGATGGCATCACCGATTCAGTGGACGTGAGTTTGAGCAAACTCTGGGAGATGGTGAAGGACAAGGAATCCTGGCGTGCTGCGGTCCAAGGGTTGCAAAGAGTTGGACATGACTAAATGACTGAACAACAAGTTGTGAAATACCCGAAAGCCACAGGAAGGAGTTTGGATTTCTTTGGAAACATGGAAAGTCACGATTCAGTTTTTCAGTCAGAGAGGACTGACATTTTCCTTTGTCCCCTCTGTGGGGAATGAATGATAACAGAACCTCCTGATCCTCACCCTTGTGTAACCCTCTTCTCCTGGGTGTGGGCTGAGCCTACTCATTCACTTCCGATGAACTGAATACTGCAAAAGAAGGGAAGTCCACTTCCGATATGAGGTTATAAAAGGACTTTTAATTTCTGTCCCTCTGTCTCTCCCTCTCGCTCTCTTGCACACATGCACATGGACACTCTGAGGAAGCCACGTTCCATGCTGTGAGTTCCTCTATGCGAAAGCCCACCTGGCAGAGAACTGCTGTCTCCAGCTAACAGCAGCCGGCCTGGATATGAGGACTCCCACAGCCGTGCCAGTCAGCTTAGACACGGAATTCACTTGCTGGAGCTGCCATCACCAAAACTGCAGACTTGGTGAATTAAACAACAGAAATTTATCTTCTCACAGTTCTGGAGACTGGCAATCGAAGATCACGGTGTCAGCAAGTTTGGATTCTCCTGAGGCCTCTCTCCTTGGCGGGCAGACAGCTGCCTTCTTGCTGGTCCTCATGTGGCCTTTCGTGTGTGTGTGTGTGTGTGTGTGTGTGTGTGTGTGTGTGTGTGTGTGTTTGTCCCTGGTGTCTCTCTCCCTTCTCAGAAGGGCACCTACTCTTGGGTAGACTGGTAGGACTCCATCTTTATGACCTCCTGTAACTTTAATTAACTCCTGAAAGCTCTTTCTCCAAATACAGTCCCATCTTAAGGTACAGGGGTTAGGACTTCTTCATACAAATCTGGGCAAGGGGGCGCATTTCAGTCCCTGAGGGAAGCGGGTCCCCCCTCAGAAGAGCTCTGAGGTACCTATAGTCACAGGGCTCCCTGGATTGTGACCACATAAGAGACCCTGGATCAGAGGTGTCCAGTCCAGCCATGACTGGATCACTGGCCCACTGAAGCTGTGAGACAATTTCTAGGGCTTTGAGTCTCTAAACTCAGGGTGAATTTTTATACAGCAATAGACAGCAAATGCAGATACTGGGACCTGGACACGGGTGCACCTTAGCAAATACCTAACTAGGTGGTGTGGCGTCAGGGACAGACAGCAGGTGTTGTCTCTCCTTCACTCTCTCTCCCTGCCCTCACTCTGGGAAGCAAGCTCCCACTTTGTGACCAGCTCCACAGAGAAGCCTGTGTGGCAGGGAACGGCTGTGTCTGAACCCCAGGCAGGGAGGAGCCTGCTCACAGCTGCTGAGAATGCCGGAAGTGGCTCTGTCTTTTTCTTTTAAGGACACTTGTCATTGGATTTAGGACCCAGCCAGACAATCCAAGATGACTTCATCTCAAGATCCTTAACCTAATTACATTGGCACAGACACTTTTTCTAAATAAGGTCACATTCACAGCTTCCAAGATTTGACATGGACATATTTTCTGTTTTTGGGGGGGTGGTGTGGGGAGGGCATGCAACCTGTCACAGTGAGTCAACTATTATTATTGTTAGTCTTCTTTTTCCAGGATCATACAGCCCAGATTCAAACAGGTAGTCTTTTCTCAGGGCCCCTGCCGTTGTATAAAGTTGGTTATGTTATAGGCTTGCTGTGAGGGTTCAAACTAAAGTATATAAAGCACCAAGTATGACCTCAAATATGTACTTTTTAAATTATTAATATGTTTTACTATTAGTTAAATTTGAGATGCTGTTTATCTGACATGAGGTATTCAGATGCATGGTGGAATTCTTAGCCAAGTTCAGAGAGCTCATGTCCTCCAATCAACACAATTTCCAATTACAGATTGATTTCTCACCATTAAATTCAGACTCTAGACCCTGACAGAATGGGGCTTTGAAGCCAGAGAAATATCATTGCTCTGAGTGGGAGGACGAGAATTCTAACCTTGGGTTCCCTGGCTTACATTTCAGAAATGGAGAGGAACTGGTGCAGTAAATATTTAATGTGACATGATGTTAGCTTACACCAATTAGGAGTCTCTGGGTCAAATACAAGGAGGGGGTGAAGAACCCTCCTCTGTGCCAGTGTGAGTCAACACAGTCATGCCTTCAGCTTTCTCACTGCATGGGCTTTAGAGACCTTGGGAAAGGAACAGTTGAACATTGACAGCTGTTATCCAGGCAGCTCTACACTGAATATCCTCTTGCTTTGTTGACACAGGCACGTGCACCTGAAGGACAGGCTGCTTCAAGTGTGGCTGCTTTGGGAGAATGGTTCCCAGTGCCACATGAGGCTCATTATAGAACAAGTGTTACCTATTTCCTTGTTGCCCGCCTCAGTTGGCTGGATAAGGAGGGACTCAGGAAGTTCTCAGAACTCTGTCCACCAGTGCACTGTGCGTCTACTGTTTTCTCCAGAGTGGTGGTGATCACTTCAGTCCTGAAATGCCTATGGGATAGGGACCACCAGCTTTCCTTCCAAGGCAGAGCCCCACTCCAGTGTCACTCAGGCCAACATGCTTACAGACCCCGGGGTTGGCAGAGTTGCTGGCTTCTACACCTTTCACTTTGCTCTGCAGCTGTGGGTCTCTCTCCTGCATCATAACCTGCTCACCTCTGTGTCTTCCATAGTGCCTATTCTAGGGTATTGCCAGCAGGAAGAAGTGTGGTAAAGAGGCAGGGATATCAAACTGGACCACAGGACTGGGAGTTCAATATGGACTCAATTATGTGCCAGCTCTAAGGTCTATCAAGTGCCTAAGCCTTTCCAAACGTCATCTGTAATTTAGCTGTACTGCTAACAGCATTGGTTCTGTTTACTCCACAGAATTGTTGAAGGGGTTAAGTGAAAACATAATTTACATAATAAACTGCAAAGCCCTGTGTAATAAATTAGGGTATTAGCTGATACAGAAACACATGAATTATGGAATTCTTTAGCTCTGCAAATCCTTCTTGCAAAAGAAGATAAAAAGCGAAAGAAAAAAAAAAATCCAAACACACAAACAGCAACAATAAAGAAAACAAACACAAAACCCCATTTATGTACTCCAAAAAACGTGACAAAATAACCTAATCGTCCGACAAAATCGTCCGACAAATCTACCTTAGTGAATGTCTCTCTCTCTAGTGTTTGTATCCTGGTGTTTATCATTCCTTTAGTTGATAAACCCCCTTCTCTTCATAATTATTTACATTTTCTCTGGGTTCTTATTTTATTAAATTGCAATATTTCTGGGAAAGGTGGCATTTGGCTTGAATTCAGCCTGAAATATAAGAACAGCTTTCCATGGGAGTGGAGTGTACAAAGTTTATTGGTTTAATCCAAGGATTGGCAAAGTGACCCAAGAGCTAAGAATTTTTTTCATATTTTTAAGTGTAGAAAAGAATGTAAAAAATAACATTTTATGAAGCATGAAAAATTTTTATGAAATTCAAATTTCTATGACTATAAATAAACTATTGTGATACAGCCACACCCACTCACGTACTATTCATTGTCTATGGCTGTTGCAGGGGCAAAATTGTGAGAGATATCCTGTGGCCTTCAGGGCTGGAGTATTTACTTTCTGATCTTTTAAAGAAGTATGCTGACTTGGTTAAGTTCATTTCTTCCCTTTTTTCAGTCCTGAATATTGAGCAGCTGCTTGAGGCTAGTAACAGTGAGTTGAGAAAGCCCTCAAAAATTTTACTTCCATTGGCAAAAAAAAAAAAAAAAAGGCAAGTAGCCAGATCATTAAAGGACCCCATTTAGGCTGGGAAGAGAGGAAGGCAGGAGCAAGTTTGTGGGACCCACAATCCCAGGTCAGGAAAGCTGAGGTTGACCTGATGGTCACAATGGCAGCTCACCTGCCCACCTGTCCAAGGGTGAATGCCTTCCTCTGCCTGGCTAGTCTCCAGCACACTTTCCTCTAGACATGATGTATCTTCATGATAGAATCCTGTGATTTTCAAAGCTCTCTGGCATGTTCCATAGCCAATATGTAGGAGGTATGGCCACTGAAGGCCATCCTCACTTCCCTATAGATGGAAGCTCCCTACTTCTGAATTTGAATGCAGATTTTGGGGGGTGCCCCCACCATGGCTTCTACAGAAGCTGGTTTGGAAGTAGTTTGGGGAGATTTTCCAAGAGCTGACTTTGCAACTAAGATAGCCCAGCTTCATATGCTCCTTTTTGTAGCTATAATCCTGGAGGAGAGCAGACCCCTCAGCATCTCTTGTTTCTTTTTCAAAAGCTTCTTTACCAGCTCTTCCCATGAGGTGTCCCCCATTGAGCAATTTGCCAGCTGTTCTCTGCTGCTCTATAAGAAGGTCTCCAGGACCTAGAAACAGGGCTGGGATAGGTTGAGGCCATAAGGCACTTATCTTGGACACAACACTTAAGCAGTCACCAAAACAAATCCCCAATGGTCATGATGAAAAAAAAAAATCAGAGTGCAATATTTTAAAAATATAAAAATTAATGTAAAAATTGATAATGAACAGAAGTCAGGATTACTCGCAGTGCTTTGCAGAGCTATATCAGAGTTTGAGAAAAGTTGAGAAGCAGGAAAAGAAAGCTTTGAGAAAAATCACAGATAATAGCTGCCTTCTATGAAAATGGTAAATTCCAGGGAAATCCAAGGGTAGAGGTCATTCTAGAAGCCATGTCTGTGTGGAGTTTTGGAAATATTTGATAGCACTCAAATTGAAGCCAGACAATGAGAGTCCTAGCTTTGTCTGTCTCCTGCCTTGTTGAGTGACTTTTGAAGTCACGTCTCTACTCAGGGCCTCAGCTTCCCCACTGTAAATGAAAGAGGATGGGTCAGGCTAGATGGTGGATTTATTCTAACCATGGAGTGTTGCTATGCTGGCTCTCAGTTGGAGCTGAATTATAAACACACAAGACTAATGCGGGTCTCTACCCCTCGGTTCCCCCAAGGTGTGAGGACAGGTATTCTGTAATTCCCTCCAGAGCAGCACTCTTGTTCGTGGGGGCTGGGGACTGCCTGGAAGTCATTTCAGCTCTGGGGGCATGAGTTCACCCTTCCCAGACTGGCAGTTTCTGTAAGCATTTACTCCACATTAACTGTGAGCTGCTGGTGGAGGGCTGACCATTGAAAAGCTTCAAGGTTGTCAGAAGTTTCTCAATGGGGAGCCACCAGTCACTGGGCTCTTAGAGGCATTGTGTACAAAGTGCTTGCAACATCCTGTTACCATTGGAAAGCCATGCCCTGCGCCCAGCTGGCAAGCCACAGCCCATTGAAAGGAGTGAGCTTAGAAAAAGATTTCATTTAATGACTGGCATATGTTGAAACAGGATGTTCTACCTTCCAACGTGCTTTCTAAGGGCTTAGTCTTAAGTTTTTATCACAGATAAGAATAGTCAAAGAGGAAAATTAGACAAGTTATTTCTGTTTTTATAACCTCAGGACATTGCATTTACTATATGTAAATTGTGTTCTCAGATCTTCCCTCTTCCCTTGAATTCAAGTTCCTCCAGGGCAGGAAATGAGCAAAATTCATTTCTGTATTATCTTTGCTTATCACAAAACCTGGTACAAAACGTATAGTCAGTCAATAATATGTTTCACATGAATATATTATTTGAAATGAAATCAAACTCATGTAATCATAGAGAGTAGGCGATATTGGAAATCAAATATGCATTTTACAAACTCGGGAGCAGAAGCCAAGTTTTCATAGCAATTTAGTGGAAGAAATGAAGCCAGTAATGCAGTTTGCTTTTAGTGCTTTTAGTGACCTGTGGAGCAAACAGACAGTAGGCATCACCTGACTCCAGGTGGGAATTCAACTTTGCCTAGAAGTTCAACTGAAGATGCTTCTGAAATATTCAAATATAAAGTGGAGGATTCAATATAAAGAAGCAAGGAATGTTGGCTTTGCAATGAATATGCTTGATCTGCTACAAAAAAAACACACACGTTAGATGGAGAAGAAAAGAAGAGAATCCCAATATACTGCTGACAAGCTGTGTGACCTTACACAAGTGATTAAACCTTCTCTAGTCTGCTTCTTCTCTAATAAAACAGAAAACATCATTTCCAGTATTTTATACTTCTGAAAGTGCATGTTCACAAAATTTAGTAGGAAGTGGCTCAAAGGGTCAGAAAGCTATATGGTTCATGTTGAAATATTAATCCTTAGGAGGGAGCAAGTGAGTGATATGTCAAAATGCTTTATGATTCTCATTCTTAAGGCTTCTTTGTGTTACAGTTTTCTTCCAGTTCCAGTATGAGGGGAGACTTGGGAGGCTGCGGGAGCTTGCTAAGGCTTGCTGTAGTCAGCCAGAGGCAAAAGGACCTGCATTTTCCTTGGAAACAAAGTGAAGAGTTTCCCAAACAGGGAAATTGCCTAAATTATGCAACATACTTTTCTCGTCCAATCTCTCCATTCTGGTTGAAGTGATTCATGATTTTGGTTTCATCTTATCCTACCTTGCCTTCTGGGCCGATAGGTTTCTCTTTGAAATAGTAAACAGGGACTTTGCTTTTAGATCTGAGTTCTAAACTCAGACCTGCCACTTACTTTGTAACCCTGGGCAAATCATCTAAATTAGTTGAAACATAGTTTTTATTTTTGTTTTTTTTATTCCTAAACTGGACAGATTCCCTACTGATGATGAATAATTCAAACTGATTTCTAAAGTGACTAACCCATGCTGGATGTTCAGTGATTGCTAATCTACTTTTAAAAAGCATTCTTCCTTGCTATTAAAAGAGTTTTTGATTTACTCTGGTTTCTCTGAAGACAGATTTTTGTCTCTCTAAATCTTGCATATATGCATCCATTCATTCCTTTTGTCTTTTTTGATATTTAGCCAGTATAAATTTTGGGCTCACTTCAAAGGAGCTACTTTGCTAGATAAATCCCCTGGATCAGAGGTAGGCAGAAGATTTGGTTGAAGTCATTTTTTCCCCCTGCCTGTTGGTGCTGATAATTAGGGATCGATTAGAGATGCTTGTTTGGAAGGAAAACTTCATGAGCATGTTTTATCTTGTACACAATAAAAAAATAGCTGCAAAGACATCGAATAATGGACTTACAGACATCATCATTCTATTTATAAAGGTAACAGATACACTTTGAAGGAACTCCAGGAAAGAGGAAATTACAAAAAGTATCAGTCTAGCTTTGTAAAAGAGCCCATTAGAATACTCTAAAGTGAAAAGCACAGTAAGTGTAATTTAAAAATCAAATGCAGTTTTGACATAGCAAGAAAAATATACTGGTGCTGTTGCTAAGTCACTTCAGTCATGTCCGACTCTGTACGACCCCATAGACGGCAGCCCACCAGGCTCCCCCGTCCCTGGGATTCTCCAGGCAGGAACACTGGAGTGGGTTGCCATTTCCTTCTCCAATGCAGGAAAGTGAAAAGTGAAAGTGAAGTCGCTCAGTCGTGTCCAACCCTCAGCAACCCCATAGACTGCAGCCTTCCAGGCTCCTCCATCCATGGGATTTATACAGTCAATGTCAAATTCTTTCTGAATTGAAAGACCAGAAATTTTACTGAATGAAACATATAAAGATACAACTATGCAAAAAATATGAAAGAGAGAAAAGAAACAGAGAGCAAGGGACTTCATATACATTTGAATAGAATTCTAGAAAAAGGATAGGATGGAGAAAAGACACTATTTGAAGAGAATTGACTGATCATTCTTCAGAACCAATGGGAAACATCAATCCACAGTTAGAAGTCAAGGATATCTTCAATAACATGAGAAGAAATACATCTAGGCACATCACAGGAAACACAGAAACAAACATAAAACCAAAATAAAAGCCTAAATCTGTGAGAAAAATAAAGGAACGGCTTGACCTGAAAATGCAGCCATCTATACAATGGAATATTTTCAGAAACAGAAAGAAAGGAAATGATTTATTTGTATCATCTTCATGACTGTGTCTCCAGCAGTAAACTCAGACACAATAAGCACCTCCTCTCCAATGACTACTCAGCTGGGCAAGGCAATGGCTGAATGCAAATTCTGAAACATGAGCTGATTCAGTTCAGTTCCGTCGCTCAGTCATGTCCGACTCTTTGCAACCCCATGAATTGCAGCACTCCAGGCCTCCCTGTCCACCACCAACTCCCGGAGTTCACTCAGACTCATGTCCATTGAGTCAGTGACGCCATCCAGCCATCTCATCCTCTGTCGTCCACTTATCCTCCTGCCCCCAATCCCTCCCAGCATCAGAGTCTTTTCCAATGAGTCAACTCTTCACTTAAGGTGGCCAAAGTACTGCAGTTTCAGCTTTAGCATCATTCCTTCCAAAGAACACCCAGGACTGATCTCCTTAAGAATGTACTGGTTGGATCTCCTTGCAGTCCAAGGGACTCTCAAGAGTCTTCTCCAACACCACAGTTCAAAAGCATCAATTCTTCGGCACTCAGCTTTCTTCACAGTCCAACTCTCACATCCATACATGACTATTGGAAAAACCATAGCCTTAACTAGATGGACCTTAGTTGGCAAAGTAATGTCTCTGCTTTTGAATATGCTATCTAGGTTGGTCATAACTTTTCTTCCAAGGAGTAAGCGTCTTTTAATTTCATGGCTGCAGCCACTATCTGCAGTGATTTTGGAGCCCCCCAAAAATAAAGTCTGACACTGTTTTCACTGTTTCCCCATCTATTTGCCATGAAGTGATGGGACCAGATGCCATGATCTTCGTTTTCTGAATGTTGAGCTTTAAGCCAACTTTTTCGCTCTCTTCTTTCACTTTCATCAAGAGGCTTTTTAGTTCCTCCTCACTTTCTGCCATGAGCTGATTAGAAATACACAAATATGAGAAAGCGAAGGTCTTCTTTGTCTCTTGCCCTGTTAGAAGGTACAGGAGAAGAAAGACTTTATTTCTACAGAGTTATCAGGAAGTCCAATCCCCCTATTTTATAGTTTCATGGCTTTCTTACACAGGGTCCAAAAGAATCTGAACCCCAGTATCCTAAGGCATTAAGTTGGGGTTCAATTCAATTGTAAGTCTTGATCACGTGCTCCCTTCCCTCCCGCAGTTCCTGATTCAGTAAGCCTGGGGTGGCATTCCAACAATGTCCATTTTTAGTAAGTTTTCAGGTAATGCTGCTGGGTATACCAGGTCATACTTGGAAGACCACTGCTGTAAAGCGTGTGTTGTATGTAATGAAATAACTTCTTTCCTATGCATCAGTTACCACATTCGTGACTATCCTTGGGAGAACTGAGAAAACAGACACTCAAATCATTTTCTGTGCCCTGTGGTTCAGGTGAGACATCCTGCTTCTGAGAGATGGCATGATTTCCCAAGGACTTACTTCTGGTCTTCAGACTCAGATAGCCAACTGTCTATTCAACATGCCCATTTGGATTTGTAATAGGCATCTCAAAAGTCATCCTCCAAAACTGAACTCCCCCATGTGTGTAAATGCCTATTTTCTTTCTTTTTTTTTTTTTTTTTTACAATCTCAAGTGTTCCAGTAAATCTCAGATTTTTTTTTCCAGTTGCTCAGAACCTTGTAGTTAAACTTAACTATGTTCTTTCTCTCAAACTCCGTATTAAATCAATAAGCCAGTCTGTCAAACAGGCACAATAATTGTTCTCTCTGCTGCAACCCTGAAGTCTATTCTTAGTCCACTGTCCAGAGCCTCTCATGACTTTCTTTCCATCTCACTCAGAAGGAAATACCAAGTCCTGACCATGACTCATGGGTTTCCCTGGTCACAGTGGCTCCTCTCCTGGTGGAGACCTCCCAGGCCTGCTGATTTGCTTTCTGTTCCTTAAAGTAACACACAGCTGTGGGAGTCTACACTTCCCAGAACGTACTTCACCTGGACACTCCTAGCTTCCTCCCTCTGGATATGCCCCCAGCTTCTCCATCACATCCCTCACACCACGATTCGGGTCACCTTCCCTGTCCAGACTGCATAAAACAGCACATCTTCCAATAACCTGTATATTTTCCCACTCTGCTTTATTATTTTCCCCTATATGCCATCATTTATCTTATTCTATTTCTATTTGTTTATTGTTCTTCTCCTGCACTAAAAGTCTCATGTGAATAAGCTTTTTTTTTTTTTTTAATAACCTAATCTTCAGCACCTGGAACTGTTCCTCTTTGTAGCAGGTTCTCAGTAGTTTGGGAATAGATGAATTTTAAAGAATGACAGACCAAGGCTCGGCGACTGAAAGGGACCAGCCCCAGGGCAGGAAAGGAGTTAAGGTGAGATGGAACCACTTTTCCCAAATCCCAAGCCTGTATTCTTTCTATTAAACCCACACCAGGTTTGAGGCTCTTTAGCCTTCAAGAAAGAAGTGTGGCCTCTGCTTGAACTGAGAGAACGTGGGCTTAAAATAACTGTGGGTCACAGCCCTCTCTGAACCTCCTTCCTTCCTGTAAGGCCCGAGGTTGTTCCCATAGTCTCTCCCAGAGGACATTAGCAATGTGGCTTGTATTTGAGGGTCCCTGGGAAGACAAGAGCTTGCATTCCTCCGGGTGTGAGAGGAGCCCAGTCCCAGGGCCTGTCCCATGTGACTTGAGGAAGTGGCCTGGCTATTTCCAGAAGGGCTGGGTCACAGGAGTCATGTCACTGCTTGGATTAGTTTTCTGTTAATGACTAAGATGGTGCTGGCAAGAAGCACTCTTTGCACGATTCACTGTCAGCTCAGGAATTCACTGTGCTAAGTTGCTTCCATCATGTTCAACACTTTGCAGTCCTGTGGACTGTAGCCCTTGGTCCATGGGATTCTCCAGGCAAGAATACTGGAGTGAGTTGCCATGCCCTCTGCCAGGGGATCTTCCTGAGCCAGGGATCAAACCCATAACTCTTACTTCTCCTGCATTTGCAGGCGGGTTCTCTACCACTAGCATCACCTGCGAAGTCCAAAGTGTTAGTTGTTCAGTCGTGTCCAACTTTTGTAACCCTAAGGATGGTAGCCCTCTGTCCATGGGCTTCTCCAGGCAAGAATACTGGAGTGGGCTGCCATTTCCTTCTCCAGGGACTCTTCCAGACCCAGGGATGGAACCTGTGTCCCTTGCATCACCTGCATTGGCAGGCAGGTTCTTTTCCACTGAGTTACCTGGGAAGTCCAAAATGTTAGTTGCTCAGTTGTGTCCATCTCTTTGGGACCCCATGGACTGTAGCCCACCAGGCTCTTCTGTGCATGGAATTCTCCAGG
Source organism: Budorcas taxicolor (assembly GCF_023091745.1). Lineage (NCBI taxonomy): Eukaryota > Metazoa > Chordata > Mammalia > Artiodactyla > Bovidae > Budorcas > Budorcas taxicolor. The sequence continues at coordinate 144,438,392 of NC_068920.1, read as the reverse complement.
CAAGGATACTGGAGTGGGTATCATTTCCTTTCTGGAGGGGATCTTCCCAACCCAGAGATTGAACTTGGGTCTCCTGAATTGCAGGCAGATTATTTACCATCTGAGCCACCAAGGAAGCTAGTTCCTGCCCAAATACCGTGTCCTGTTCTAATGCTATCCTAATCATCCTCAGGGGTGTGTTCATCTACCAAACAACTATTTATTTCACACCTACTCTGTGCTCCATTCTAGGCTAAGTGAGGGCTCCTGACAAATTGTGAGTAATACTGACATGATTCCTGTCCTCAAAAGTTTCTGAAAAGCGATAACAATCTTACTGATAGGTGACATTTGGAATTTTCACTGTAATGTAGAATATAAGAGAAACAGAGGTTGGGGTGGAGACAAAAGATGCCAGAAACTCTGATATGATCGCACATCTCTTGCTTTACAGGTGAGGAAACTGAAGCTCAGGGCTGGTACCCTTTTCTGTCCTTAAAGAGTGACCTGACGCACAGGTCACGGTACACCCGTACCCTGGGGTGTGCATGTATTGTGTGCATAGCCCAACTCAAGAAATATTCTTCCTTTGAAGTTCCCAATGCAAAGATTGCCTAATAATAATAATTATTATAATATAATGGCAATATAATGTAATAATATAATAATGATGAATTACAGTAATTATTGGCTATGTACCATATATGGAGAAGGCGATGGCACCTCACTCCAGTACTCTTGCCTAGAAAATCCCATGGACAGAGGAGCCTAGTAGGCTGCAGTCCATGGGGTCTCGAAGAGTCGGACATGACTGAGCGACTTCACTTTCACTTTCCTGCACTGGAGAAGGAAATGGCAACCCACTCCAGTGTTCTTGCCTGGAGAATCCCAGGGATGGGGGAGCCTGGTGGGCTGTCGTCTATGGGGTCGCACAGAGTCGGACACGACTGAAGCGACTTAGCAACAGCAGCAGCATATACCATATATGTATACAGCACACAGATAATAAAAGTCAATGATTATAATTTAATAACAAGTGTATTAAACAAGGCCAGGTTTAGATCCTCAAAAGAGATTGACAATTAATATTGGTAGCAAGGTGGCTCTGCTGAATTTTTTTTGAGACCACCCCTCCACCATCTCTAGTATCTTTCAGGCCACATAGTCTCATTTGCCCTCCAGAAGGGAAAGAGGACAAGCCAGGCTCAATACAGAAGGCCAGTTTCACCAGCTGATAAACCAATGAGTAGACAGTAGTCCCCCAGGGACACATATGTCTGGCCTTCCCCCTTCTCTCTTCATCATATTTCTTATAATAACTGGCTGTTTCCTTGCTTCTTGTGCAAAGCAAAGAGACTGTCCATAAGAAAATAGCAAAACAAAGTCTTCCTGGATCTAGTAACAGACTCACAGAAGACTTGGTCTGTGTCTCTCTCCCTCCCTGTATCTCTCTCTTTTTGTCAGAAAGGGCATTAAGTTTTGCCAAGAATGCATATGGACATTTTACTTGAACTTTACAAATATTGATTTTTATCATGAATATATCCCATGTATTAAGTGAGCTAAACCCACAGCTCTAAGATTTTCATTATAATGTATTGGTATTTCTCCAATATGGCCATTTGATGTGAAGAGCCAACTCATAGGAAAAAACCCTGATGCTGGGGAAGATTGAAGGCAAAAGAAGTGATCCACAGAGGATGAGATGGTTAGATAGCATCACCAACTCAGTGGACTTGAATTTGAGCAAACTCTGGGAGATAGTGGAGGACAGAGGAGCCTGGCGTGGTGCAGTCCATGGGGTCACAAAGAGTTGGACACGACTTAGCAACTGAGCAACAACAGCAAATATTAATAGAACTCTACATTTGAATACTATATAATACACAAAAAGGATAACACAATTATTTGAACTTATGAAGAAACCAATTTTAAAAAGTGTGATAACACATGTAACAGTGTCTCCCAATGCTACCCTCAGTGATCCAGCCTCCAAATCGATATCCTGTGTATTCTCCTTACTCACTGTGTGTACAGTGGGGGTGACAGTGTGTGACTCTTGAAGCCAGGCCATTCAAGGCACTGTGGCTTCTCCTTGCCATCCCAGGCCTCTTGATACTGTTGAATACTAAGAGCTAACATTTTTAGAGCTCTTTGTACGCTGTGCAGTGTAAGTCGCATCCAGGCAGAGAAAGGAGAATCAGAAACATACCCATCCTGGGTCTACAAGGGGAAGAGACAAGCCAGGACAAGTGGGAGGATGAACCAACTAGAAAAACTAAACTCTCTGTGTTTGCAAAGCAGATTGAGAAGCTGCCTGGCAAGGAATGATTGGAGAAGAATATTAGTTTCTTCCAATAAAAACCAATATGGATAACGCTAATGGTGGGAAGCCCAGTGGCAGAGCTTATTCTCATGTAAAGACCCTGAATCTGTGGTTGGTGAGAGAACAGAGCCCCCAAAGTTGTTGCTACAGCTTGATGGCTGTCTCTATTGCAGCTCAGAATCTAGCTAGCCATGTTTCAGTGGCATGTTGAACACTACTTACTCTAACATCTTGTCACTGTGGACTTGGATTTCTTCATGGCAGTTGTGACCTTTAAAATTTGTTGCAGAGAAGCCAGATCTGCAGAGTCTGTTCAGATGGAAAAACTATGCCTCCTGCATGTCTCCACTTCCTTCACTCTCCTCAGCCAGTGGTAGATCGTGAGGGATCCCAGCATTCAGAGTCCAGCTCTTACCGTCTAAACCAAGTATCAAGAGATACTGTGATTATACCTGCACAGTCGATCAATTACAAATAAACATTGAAGCCCAGTACTCAGAAACTTGTTAACTTCATTTCCTAAACAATCTAGTTCAAGACAAGTAATCAATTAGGATATTGGACTGGATGATATGCTTGAATTTTTGCACCATATGACGTTTCCATGTTTTTTACAAAACTCAAAACAAAACAAACTTTCAAACTTCATTGCAATTTTCATGAGCATTTCTAACAAAATTGAAAATGATATTAATGTCATCCTAGGTTTTCCTATTACTGGATCATTTTGACACTAGATGTATTTTTCACATCGTTGTACAAGTAAGTGGCATCCTTTCTGTTTTGTGGATGTAGGATCGTGACTCAGACATAGCACAAGGCAGGTACAGGGTTATCACTGCACGAATCCAGGGAATTCTGTGCCCAGCATCACATAAACAGCTAGTGGCGGGAACTGCATGTAAACCTATCTTGATCTCTAAGCAAAGCCCTTCTTCTTTTTTTTTTTCCCACCAGGTCAGATATTCTTTCGTTTCTCACATTAGAAGGTTTTTATTGACAAAGGAGGTGGGCGTTAGGTTTGAAGAGACACAGCAGAGCTTTTGAAAAACTCATTTCTTCCTGAGCTCTTCCAGAGAAGAAAGGAGAATTAATGAGAGGGTGGACATGGAGGAAGTCAAAGGCTGCAGGGTTACTTGAGCGAGAAGGGAGGATTTAAAACTTTAAAAGGTGGGGGACAGAAGGGAGCTGTTGGTGTCAGTGGGCAAGAATTTTCCTGAAACAGCTGCAAAGGCAGTTGAGGCCATTTGAGATTCAGAATCTGTCTCATGTCGGAGTTTGACTGGACATTTGTTCTAGGTCAGCTCTGGTGAAAAAGGACCCCACACATGTGCACCAAGGAATGACAGGATGGAATAGCACAGGCAGATGACATTTGCACCTGGCATTTATAGGGCTCAAGAAGGGGTATCATGTCCCTCCTGCAAATCCAGGCTGGCCGCTCCAGTTCGATAAGCCTTTGCTGTGAGGCCAGGTGTGTCTTCCTCCTCAGGGTCAGGGGAGGTCCAGGAGCCGGTTCCTTCCAGGATGTTGGCAGACTTCCAGGTAGAACTGTCTGGATTTATTGGTAACGTATTTACAACAGAAATCCAACCTCAACCTAGCAGAACACGTGGCAGCCATTTGTATGAATCAACACTCCGGGCATTAGGGGGATTAAGTACGATGATTTTCACTTCCAGAAGGACACTAGTGATTATAAAAGCTGCCTTAGTTGTTTTTGAAGTATTTTTGTTTTTTTTTTTTCACCCACCACCCTCCACCCTTAGGTTTCCTTACACATTCAGACATTTACAGTAAACAGGGATTAGCCTCAGCTAACCAAGAGAGGCTAGCAGATGGTTTTAATTAACTGTGTCTTAAAGAGAAAGGATTTAGCATAACACGAAGATGGTTTTCACAGAGCAGACTACACATACAGCGATGGAGCAGGCCTGGCCGGCTGCTCCCTGTTTCTGCCTGTCTTCATCCTTTTCCTCTTCATTTAGTACTCTCTCATTTATTTTTTTCAAAGAAGCAATTTAGAGTCACAAAATGAAACATTAATAATTTTTGTCACCTGAATATCTATGTGTAAAAGAATATAAACATATATAGATAGACACATAGAGAGAGAATATAAAAACAAAATGCATACAATATATCCTGCATGATTCAGAAGTGTTCTTATATCTAAAACTTATATGAACAACAATGTGGCCACTCTGCTCAGCTGTGTCTGACTCTTTGTGACCCCATGGACTGTAGTCTCCTCTGTCCATGGGGTTCTCCAGGCAAGAATAGTGGAGTCGGTTGCCATTTCCTTCTCCAGGGGATCTTCCTGACCCAGGGATTGAACTTGTGCTTCCTGTATTGGCAGGCGGGTTCTTTACCACTGAGCCACCTGGGAGGCTGTTGCCATACCTTCAGGTTGACCTTATTTAACCTCCACAGGAATCCATGTGATAGGGATTAGTCTGCTTACTTTACAGGTGAATAAACAAGGCTGAGAATCATCAGATGAGTTAGGTGTAAACAATACCAATAATTGTGCTTGCAGTGACTATTACACATCATATACCCCAAACTGTGGAATAAAAATCACTGTAAAAGCCTTGGAAAGCATAATTAAGAAATCATACTAAAAAGCTTGGTAATTTTTAAAGGGCTCAGTGGCTCTTTAGTGATTGGACAAGTGATAATTCATCTCATATGCCCTGAAGGGAGGGCTGGATAGTGGGCACATGTCATCACCATCATTGTCGTCTTCTGAGCCAACTCTCACAGAACTAGTGCTGATTTAAATACTTTGAACATGTTAACCTGCTTACTGAGAGCTTAGTAACAATCTTACAAAGTAGATCCTACTCAGTTCAGTTCAGTTCAGTTCAGTCGCTCAGCCATGTCCGACTCTTTGCAACCCCATGAATCACAGCACTCCAGGCCTCCCTGTCCATCACCAACTCCTGGAGTTTACCCAAACTCATGTCCATCAAGTTGGTGATGTCATCCAGCCATCTCATCCTCTGTCGTCCCCTTCTCCTCCTGCCCCTAATCCCTCCTAGCATCAGGGTCTTTTCCAATGAGTCAACTCTTCACATGAAGTGGCCAAAATACTGGAGTTTCAGCTTCAGCATCAGTCCTTCCAAAGAACACCCAGGACTGATGTCCTTTAGAATGGACTGGTTGGATCTCCTTGCAATCCAAGGGACTCTCAAGAGTCTTCTCCAACACCACAGTTCAAAAGCATCAATTGTTCTGTGCTCAGCCTTCTTCACAATCCAACTCTCACATCCATACATGGCCCCTGGAAAACCATAGCCTTGACTAGACGGTCCTACTAGTATCCCTATTTTTACCATGAGAAACTTGAAATGCAGAGAAGTGAAGCACTTTCCATGGTCATGCAGCTGATAAACGACAGATTCCAGGACTAGAATTTAAATCCAGGACTCTGGGCCAGAGACCATGCTTATAACTGCTACACTGCCTACCTAGATATGGGGTTTCCAGATGGCACAGTGCTAAAGAATCTACCTGCCAACACAGGAGACACTCAAGAGATGCAGGTTCAATTCCTGGGTTGGGAAGATACCCTGGAGAAGGAAAGGGCAACTCACTCCAGTATCTTGCCTAGATTTCATGACAGAAGGGGCCTGGTAGCCTGCAGTCCACAGGGTGGTGAAGAAGTCAGACGTGACTGAGCATACATGCACTGAGATACGGTAGGAACTGACCTCAGGCATGAACTTTCTGTCTGAAGACCTGAGGGTCAGACTGGGTAGACAATTTACGTATAATGTAGCATAGTCAGCACATTTCCACGAGTGCTTAGGAGGGCCTTCTTTTTTTTTTATTTTTTTGCATGAAACAGAAGTCACTCAGGACCTCTGTCCAGATTCCAACAGGCCAGATTAGGATGGAAAATTCCTTGTTCTCAGTCCTCCAGAGTTGAATACACACCCACAGAGGGAAGGAGTGGCTAGATGAAAAAGAGATTAGGATTTATGGTGGGCTCAGTGTGGCCCCCTGGTGGCTCAGATGGTAAGGAATTCAACTGCGTTGGTGGAGACCTGGGCTGAGATCCCCCTGGAGAAGGGAAGGGTTACCCACTCCAGTGTTCTTGCCTGGAGAATCCCATGGACAGAAGAGCCTGGTGGGCTACAGTCCATGGGGTTGCAAAGAGTCGGACACGACTGAGCAACTTTCACTCAGTATGGCCCCTAACAAGAACAAGTTTTAATCCATAGAACTTGTCAATGTTCCCCTATATGGTAAAATTCTACAGAGGTGATTAAAGATTTTCAGATGAGGACAAATCTTGGGTTATCTGGGTGGACCCTAAAATCTATAATAAATATCCTTTTACAGAGAGAGCCAGAGAGAAATCAGACCCACAGATGGGAGAGCCATGAAGAAGACTGCAGACATCAGAGTGAAGCAGCTGTAGGTCAAGGACCACGGGCAGCATGCAGGGCTGGGAGAGGGCAGCAATAGAGGGGGACTTCAAAAGCCCCCAGAGGGACCTTGGCACTACTGAGTCTGTGATCTCAGCCCAGAGGTAATGACTTGGAATTTCCATCTTCCAGAACTATCAGAGAATAAATTTCTGTTGCTTTAAGGCACCATGTGGTAACTTGTTACAACACCACAGGAAACTAATACAGGCTCTTAAGTTGTGGTCTAGAGAGAGAGAGTGGGGAAGGCAGTGGCACCCCACTCCAGTACTCTTGCCTGGAAAATCCCATGGATGGAGGAGCCTGGTAGGCTGGAGTCCATGGGGTCGCTAAGAGTAGGACACGACTGAGCCACTTCACTCTCACTTTTCACTTTCATGTATTGGAGATGGAAATGGAAACCCACTCCAGTGTTCTTGCCTGGAGAATCCCAGGGACGGGGGAGCCTGGTGGGCTGCCGTCTATGGGGTCGCACGGAGTCGGACACGACTGAAGTGACTTAGCAGCAGCAGAGATAGAGAGAGATCTACTATTCTTGTGGAAAAGAAAAAAAAAAAAACAACATCTAGAGTATGCATGGCTGAGAGGAGCAAAGGACAGTGATGAGAGCCATAAAGAGTAGATTCTGGAAAGACTCCTTAGGATGTCATTTGCAGCACCAGCCCCTCTTATATATATGGTAGCTGATGCTTTCCTCCAAAGATGAAGAACTGGGGTGGATCCTGGGATTTCATATAGCCATAAGCTTGATAAACTTGATTTACAAGAGGAAATTCAAAGGAAGACGAGGTCAGTTCTGGCTGGAGATCAGGGCCCCACAGAGGAGTTGGTACTTGAGCCTCAGTTCAGTTCAGTTCAGTTCATTTGCTCAGTCGTGTCCGACTCTTCGCGACCCCCATGGACTGCAGCACGCCAGGCCTCCCTGTCCATCACCAGCTCCCGGAGTCCATCCAAACCCATGTCCATTGAGTTGGTGATGCCATCCAGGCATCTCATCCTCTGTTGTCCCCTTCTCCTCCTGCCCTCAATCTTTCCTAACAGCAGTGTCTTTTCACATGAGTTAGCTTTTCTCATGAGGTGGCCAAAGTATTGGAGTTTCAGCTTCAGCATCAGTCTTTCCAATGAACATTCAGGAATGATTTCCTTTCGGATAGACTGGTTGGATCTCCTTGCAGTCCAAGGGACTCTCAAGTTTGGAGAACTTGGACAATGAGTGAGTTTCAGTGAGAGAGAGAGCTGTGAAGGAAGAAGGAGGCCAAGTCAGGCAGAGACACAAGGGTGGGAAAGCAGAGGCCACGTGACTTTCTCATCTAGGTCAGCCGTGGAAATGGATGAAACAGTTGTGTCGTCCAACTACTGTCCACCTGTCTCCAGGCTGAGCACAGGTGAGACTCTGATAAATGTCCCTGAGAGTTCATTCCTGAAGGATTCAGCCAAATCCAGCAGCCAGCTCAGGAATGAAGGTCATCTTGTGTTTCAGGAAAGTCCCTCCTGTAGTAAAAACAAACACAGTCATAGGGAACAACTCTTCATGTCCCATTGCAGGAGGTTCCAGCATGAGAGCTTCTACATCTTCTTTTGTTCTTCATCAGATTCAGGGATTTCACCCCAGGGTGATGGAGCTAACATCACCTGACCTGTTCGAGCATCCTTTCATTTTTGAAGGGAAGTGTGCACCCTTAACTCAATACAGGTTCAAAAATATAACCCAGATGACTGCTCTTTGGTACATTTCAAGCCAATGTTTTGTCTATCTTGGATCTGGAACAGGAGACCACACAGGGCTGCATGGAGAGATAAAGACAGGGAGACAGAAAATGTGGGCTCTAACTCAGACTTGTTTGCTTGGAGCCATTTGACTGTGCCAAGTCATTTAGCCTCTCTGGCAGGGCTGACTAATCCACTGGGCACAGCAAACACAGTGCTGAGATTTCAGGGGTCCACAAGAAAATTTTAATTTCTTTTCATAAAATCAGAAAGAAAAAAACAAAACTTTAGGTCAAAGGAAATAGTTTAATACATATTATCAACGTTTTTGTCTTTATACCCATTCAGTATAAAATAATAGTTTAGTATTTTATCATAGACCAAGAGGCCCAGGAAGGCCAAAGTGCTTCAGATCCAAGAAAGTCATAACACAGCCCCTTTTTTGGTCCTTAGTTTTCTTACTTGGGCTTCCCTGGTACCTCAAATTGTAAAGTATCTGCCTGCAAAGTGGGAGACCTGAGTTCGATCCCTGGGTCAGGAAGATCCCCTGGAGAAGGAAATGGCAACCCACTCCAGTACTCTTGCCTGGAAAATTCCATGGATGGAGGAGACTGGTAGGCTACAGTCCATGGGATCGCAAAGAGGTGGACAAGACTGACCAACTTCACTTCTTCACTTCTAGTTTTTTTACTTGCAAAAAGAGGCCGAATAGGACTTAGAGACTTCTATGACAGAACTCAAAGCCTCACAGTCACTTCAGTCGCTCAGTCGTGTCTGACTCTTTGCAACCCCATGGACTGCAGCATGCCAGGCTTCCCCAACTCCCAGAGCCTACTCAAACTCATGATCATTGCATCGGTGATGCCATCCAACCATCTCATCCTCTGTTGTCCCCTACTCCTCCCATCTTCAATCTTTCCCAGCATCAGGATCTTTTCCAATGAAAAGCCTCGCAAGCATTTGTAAAATAGTCAGAGATCCTCAAGCAATTTTTATTGTCCTATAAGGTCCAACAGTTAATTAGACATGGCCTAGAGCTTCTCTTATGTGGAAATTATATTAGTTTTGGAATCAAATGGATTTGGGCTCAAATCATGGCAGTCAGCTCTGTGTCTGCCATGTGAATTCAGACACACCACTCTATCCTGACCCTGAGGGTCTTTATCCACAATAAAAGAAGAAAGCAAATATCTTAGCGTTGTTTTAGTAATTAAAAGTAACACAAACAAAGCACATAGTTCAGGTATCTAATACCCAATAGGGTCTCAATAAATAATACTGTTATCAATTTTTACCACTTTCCTTTTGAAACTTAACAGCTGAATGTGACAACAAGCTATCTTATGCCAAACATCTGCTTTAGCAAATCAGTGTCTAATAAAACTTGAGAAAATGAATGCAAATCATTAATCATCTAAGAGACAACATTTTTATTTTGCTTTCCTATAAGCCTTGTATTTATTTCTTAGGTAGGGTAGAGTTTGGTGACCTTGAAGTTATGTGTTCATCTAGTAATTAGAAGTATCATAAATGCTTTTAATAGAACTAACTTAGAGAGCATTAGCAAGGAAGAGGTAAGGAAGCTAGGGGAATGAACTTATTGTGTCTGTTATGGACTGAAGTTGGAGCCTGAACTCTCAATGTGACTGTATTCGGAGAAGAGGCCTTTATAGAGGTAATTAACATTAAATGCAATGGCAACCCACTCCAGTACTCTTGCCTGGCAAATCCCATGGACGGAGGAGCCTGGTAGGCTGCAGTGCATGGGGTTGCTAGGAGTCGGACATGACTGAGTGACTTCGCTTCACTTTTCACTTTCATGCATTGAAGAAGGAAATGGCAACCCACTCCAGTGTTCTTGCCTGGAGAATTCCAGGGATGGGGGAGCCTGGTGGGCTGCCGTCTGTGGGGTCACACAGAGTCAGACATGACTGAAGCGACTTAGCAGCAGCAACATTAAATGAGGTCATTAGGATGAGACCCTAATCTAGTGGGTCTGGATTAGAAGTGGATCTTAAAAGAAGATGGCACACTGGAGTTCCACGTATACACAGAGGAATGATCTTGTGAGAACACAGGGAGAAGGTCACCATGTACAAACCAGGAAGAGACGTCTCACCAGAAATCAAATTTGCTTGCGACTTGACCATGAACATCCAGCATCCAGAAGTGTAAAAAAAAAAAAAAAAGGTTAAGCCATCTAGCCTCTGATATTCTTTTGGAGATATGATATTCTTATGTGATATGGCTACCACAGCAGGGATGCTCTAAGAACCAGAGGGCTCAACACCTGGGGATGTCCCTGCCCCAAAGAGGCACAGAGCAGAGTCATGGGACAGGAGGCACCAGCATCCACGAGAAGCTCTCTGGTGACATCCTGTCCAGGTGAGGCTTGTCAGCAGAAGATGCTGAAATGGTGCCAGGACACTTCTGTGCAAGACTGAAGATGCAGAAAGAGCAGAAGCCAGGAGACTGGTGTGAAACCTCAAGAAGACAAGTGGACTGAAATTCCTGTGATGGACAACACAATTAGATAGGCAGGGCACTGGCGGTGCCTAATTAACCACGGTGCTCCCAAGAGAGTGCCTTCACTCCTTGATTTCAGCTCCTCAGCTCTCAGCTGCCTCAGCACTTCTCTGACAAGTTTTAGGACCTGGCTTTTCCAGTTTTGCACAGTAGAAATGCTGGTCTGTCACTTCTAGTATCGCTAGAAGTCAGGAGACAATGTATTTCTAAATATGGGGCTCACAAAAGGAAAGAAATTCCTGGGAGGGAATTCCTGGGAGTAAACAGACTGGGCATTAATGCACAACATGAGAACTCAGATGGTCTTTCTGCTTTATTGTTTGCCATTCTCTGTGTTCCTTAATCCAAATTCCTTAGAGACATATCTTTTGACCAGACTCGGGGTAAAAATGACTTTTAATAATGGAGCTATGAGGCATAATAGAACAAGAAAAATTTACTTTAGTCAGATAATGAAGATAATGGAGCTCTAACCCTGACCCTGTTACCTACTGATAAGGAACCCTTCACATTTGAGCATTAGTTTTCCCTCTTTTACAGTGCTTGCTCTACTAAGCTTTATATCCTAAAGCACCAACCATATCCTGGCATGTCTTGCATCCTACATGGGTGTTATTTCTCTTCATTTGATTCAAGGGTTTCAGTGTCTCCTTATTGCACTCTGTGGCTGCTCACTTACATGAGCCCCTCATACTGTTTGTTATATTTTTGCCATTATATTTCTAGAGGGAATAGGCAGTTCTGATGTTTCTTTTCCTCCTGTTTTAACTGAATATTATTTATTATTTAGATTTATAAGCCAAGACCTTTTGCAATAAAGTCATTTCGGGGCACACACACAAGGTTAAAAGCTTTAGGTCAAATACACAGAACTATAAAAATAAACAACCAGAGTACACAGTAGAAATATTATTTAAAGAAAAGTGGTGACTTCAACAGAGTGGCCCTTTCAGAGAAAGTCATTTGCAAAGATACAAAGATGAATAAATCTCATGGAGCTTTCCAGCTGTTTAATTAAGGAGCTGGAAAAAAATAACCCGTCCCTCCGTATTTGCTTCAAAATTTCAGTTAAGCCAAATAAGGCAAACAGCCAGACCTTAACCAATGCAAATGTTCCTTGATGTTTCTCAAAACAGAGGCATGAGAACAAGTTCTTACAACTCAGAAAGCCAGGGGAAAACTCTCCTCAATGCTACCTTATGCAGGAATCCCAGAAAAGTGGCTGGACACTATCAGAAAAGTTGGGAAGCCAATGAAATCTTTTTTGGCCTTTCAACTAGAAAGGGGTCCTCACTGCTTCAGGTCTCTTCTGTTCCCTATACAGACTTGGCTCATTGAATTTAAAGGACCAGCATTTTAAAGGTTTGATTTTCTGTTTGCACGTCTGTGTCCTCCCCTGGCTCTGAATTTCCTTCTGTAATGTTTTTCTGTGCACGGTTCTTAGCTCATGTCACCTGCCATAAATATTTATTACATAAATAGACAAATGCAAACTGGATACGGACACTTTTCCACCGGAGGTGCTTTTTGCAAAGCTAAAATTATTAGGTAGGATGTTTGTGTTTCAACAACCAGTGAAGCTTTGAAAACAGGAACCAGCTCAGGAGGGTGGAAAGATGCCAAAACTGTGGCTATTTGCATTTCAGCTCAACCAGAGTCAGAGCTGCACTGACCTGTCTAAAGAGAAGGCACAGACCAGCATCTGAGGATGATCCAGACACAACCCGGGAAGCCTAGTGCCCTGAACCACCACATTTGGCTGGAGTCTTCCCAGGTGGCTCAGCAGTAATGAATCCACCTGCCAGTGCAGGAGACGCAGGTTCGATCCCTGTATCAGGAAGATCCCCAGAAGGAAATGGCAACCCACTCCAGTATTCTTGCCTGGGAAATCCCATGGACAGAGGAGCATGGTGGGCTGCAGTCCACGGGGTCACAGAGTCAGGCACGACTTAGTGACTAAACAACAACAACCACCTTCCAAAGCTTCATTCTAAGTTCCAGGCTATTGGTTCAACAAAGAGTCATTCATAGGTTTTTGTTGGGTGGAGAGATGGTGGAAGTGCTCTGTGTGGGACAGAGGCAGGGCTTCTCTCACTTGCAATAACAGCATACTTTCAGGGAACTGAGTGTCTGGGTTTGACTTGGTGGCGCTAGTAGTAAAGAATCTGCCTGACAGTGCAGGAGAAATGAGTTTGAACCCTGGGTCAGAAAGATTCCCTGGAGTAGGAAATGGCAATCCACTCAGTGTTCTTGCCTGGAAAAATCCCATGGACAGAGGAGCCTAGTGGGCTACAGTCCATGGGGTCACAAAGAGTCAGACACGGCTGCATGACTCATCAAGTCACAGATTCACCTACTAGTGATGATCTTAGATAAGTTACTCTGTGCCTCAGTTTTTACATGTATCAGTTCAGTTCAGTTGCTCAGTTGTATCCAACTCTTTGAGACCCCATGGAATGGAGCACGCCAGGCTTCCCTGTCCATCACCAGCTCCTGGAGCTTGCTCAAACTCATGTCCATCGAGTTGGTGATGCCATCCAACCATCTCATCCTCTGTCATCCCCTTCTCCTCCTGCCCTCAGTCTTTCCCAGCATCAGGGTCTTTTCCAATGAGTCAGCTCTTCACATCAGGTGGCCAAAGAATTGTAGCTTCAGCTTCAGGGTCAGTTCTTCCAATAAATAAATGTATAAATCAGAAGTCATATTAATCCCATTCTCATGAGCTTATTGTAAACGTTAAATAGATGTTTAGATCAATGCTTGCCTATCATTTAGACCAATGCTTGGTACATAATGACCTCTCTATAAGTATTTGCTTTTATTATCGCTGTATCTATATCTGCTTTTCTGATAATTTTCCTTCCTCCTCTTCCTTCCCCTCCTCCTAATGACAGTATAAAAATAACATTATAATTGTTATAAAGCTACCATTCTTTTTTAGTCTTCTGTCCCTCCAAAACTCATATGTTCAATCCTAACCCCCAAATATGATGGTATTAGAAGTTGGGGCTTTGGGAGGTGCCAATGGTGAGGGTGAAGCCCACATGAGTGGAAGGAGTACCTTAAGAAAGAAGTGCCAGAGAGATCCCTAGCATCTTCTACCATGTGAAGCCATAGCCAGAAGGTGCCAACTGTGAACCAGAAAGTCCACCCTCACCAGAAAGCAACCATGCTGGCACCTTGATCTTGGACTTCCAGCCTCCACAACTGTAAGCAGTACATTTCTGTTGTTTATAAGCTGCCAAGTCTAGGGTAATTGTCATTGCAGCCTAAATGGACTAAGGCAATAGTCAATATTTAATATGCAAAAGCAATTCATGATGTTGGTGTCATTATTCCTAAGTAGATGAGGAGACAGTCTTAGTGTAAAAAGGGAATCAACCTCAAGCTGCAGCATCAATAGAGGAAAAACAGAAAGTGAGCTCAAGGCTTTCCACTGTAATTCACTGCCGGTTCCTCACTTTCCTGGAGTCCATCTCCGATGACTTTAACTGCAACTCCTGGGTGTTGATTTGCAGCCAATGACAGGGCTGAACCCATTTCTTTATCTGATAAACTTTCCCCATTGATCTGATAACCGGATGGGCTTTGACTCAAGTATTCGGATCTGTCTTGTAAACTTCCCACACGCACTGCCCAGTGACGACAAAAAGACCTCGGTAAACTTTGGCACAAGAGAATACTTCACGGTGAAAATGTGTCCCCTTGGAAATCACTGGAGTGAAAGCCAGGTGTAGTACGACTCAGTATAAATAAGATGCAAAGGACAAACTCTGCATCGTGAAATATCCACATGCTTCAGACCATCACAGCATGGAAATTTGACAGATGTTTTGCCTCTCTGGGTCTTGAGGAAGTTGGATTCATGGGCTGGTTTAACATTTTGAGATGTGGTTATCAGTTCATTCCTTCATTCTAGTGGAGAAGGAAATGGCAACCCACTCCAGTATTCTTGCCTAAAGAATCCTGTGGACACAGGAGCCTGGTGGGCTGTCCATATGGGGTCGCATAGAGTTAGACGTAACTGAAGTGGCTTAGCATGCATGCATGCATTGGAGAGGGAAATGGCAATCCACTCCAGTGTCCTTGCCTGGAGAATCCCAGGGATGGAGGAGCATGGTGGGCTGCCGTCTATGGGGTTGCATAGAGTCGGACACGACTGAAGCGACTTAGAGGCAGCAGTAGCAGCAGCCTTCATTCTAGATGAGAAGTTCCAAGTAGATCTTTCTGCAAGAATGGCTCTATTTAATACCTGAATTCTTTGGTACAGTAGCTCCTAGCCACGTGTAGCTCTTGAACAATGGAAATGCAGCTAATGAAAGTAAAAGTTTAATGTTTAATTTTCAGTTCAGTTCAGTTCAGTTCAGTCGCTCAGTTGTGTCTGACTCTTTGCGACCCCATGAATTGCAGCACGCCAGGCCTCCCTGTTCATCACCATCTCCCGGAGTTTACTCAGACTCACGTCCATCGAGTCCGTGATGCCATCCAGCCATCTCATCCTCTGTTGTCCCCTTCTCCTCCTGCCTCCAATCCCTGCCAGCATCAGAGTCTTTTCCAATGAGTCAACTCTTCTCATGAGGTGGCCAAAGTACTGGAGTTTCAGCTTTAGCATCATTCTTTCCAAAGAAATCCCAGGGTTGATCTCCTTCAGAATGGACTGGTTGGATCTCCTTGCAGTCCAAGGGACTCTCAAGAGTCTTCTCCAACACCACAGTTCAAAAGCATCAATTCTTTGGTGCTCAGCCTTCTTCACAGTTCAACTCTCACATCCATATATGACCACAGGAAAAACCATAGCCTTGACTAGATGGACCTTAGTTGGCAAAGTAATGTCTCTGCTTTTGAATATACTGTCTAGGTTGGTCATAACTTTTCTTCCAAGGAGTAAGTGTCTTTTAATTTCATGGCTGCAATAAATAGCCACATGGGGTTAGTGGCTCCTTAAAGAAATAGCATGATAGTCTGAACAGTTGCTGAGACTTGAGAATGTTCTCTGTTCAAGACACTGAGTTCAACAAAAGAGTGATAGAAGTATGGAAAAACAATCCTCTTTCCTTGAAAATCTTGAAGTCTCTGACAGATCAATCAAATACAATTTTGCAGCTCTGCACATCTGCTGTTCTCTCTCTTCTCACCTCACCTCTTAACTCCTTTCAAGAATCCAAGACTCAGCACTTATTTTATGTCCTCCATCAAGAGCTGCTTTTTTTCTGCCTTTCCAAAGAACATTTTAGTAGTTAATTAACTCATGCATGTGTTCATCCATCCACTAGGGTTTAATGGATATTCATCAGGTTAGGAATTCTTGAACGACTGTATACTGCTCTCCTTACTGCATCTAGAAAGTACCTGGCACTTAGTAGGAGTTTAACAATTTTCTTAGATTATTTCATTAATTCAATACACCCCACTCAAGATTTACACTGTATTAGGTTGCCATGTATGGGGTCGCACAGAATCAGACACGACTGAAGCGACTTAGCAGCAAGCATACATATGACATTAAAAAAAGACATTAAAGGAACTTAGAGTCTGGTCTGGTGAAATGTATAGTGTTCATCACTCAGTTGTGTCTGAGTCTTTGAGATCCCTGTGGACTGTCGCCCACCACGCTTCTCCGTCCATGGAATTCTCCAGGCAAGAATACTGGAGTGGGTCGCCATTCCCTTCTCCAGGGGATCTTCTGGACCCAGGGATCGAAACTGGGTCTCCTGCATTGCAGGCAGATTCTTTACTGTCTGAGACACCAAGGAAGCCCCATAATACCTGGGCATATAAACAGCTGATTTCAACTGATGTTTAAGTGATGTCATAGGGATAAATGCAAGGTGATTTGAAAGCAAAGAGGAATAGCTGGCATAGTCTGAGTATTACACACTTCGTGTGGGACTTGGGATTATTTCTTCACACATACATTTCCCTTAGTGAGCTTGTTGGGAGCCAGGACCATCTTTAGTCTTTTTTTCTGACCCCAGCAGTGGGCATAGTGCCTGCCATGGAGCAGGGTTATTAATATTTGTTTTTGAATGAGTGTGAAGTGATGTAACTAAAAATAGTTACCAATGGACATTAAAGGCATGGGAAGTGGTGTGAAACTTTATAAGAATGAGATATTAATTTTGGTTGGGGGAATATAGTGGGTTGAATGGTGGCTCCCAAAATGATATATTGGCAACCTAATCTCTGTACATGGAATATTATCTTTCTAAGGTAAAAGGGTGTACATGTTACCTGACTTGGAAACAGAATCTTTCCAGATATAATTAAGAATCTTACAAAAAGGAGCTTATTGTGGATTAACCAAGGCGGGGGGTGCTCTGAATTCAATCACATGTATTTTTTTATAGGATAGAAATATGGAGGAAAAGATGCAGGGAAGAGGAGGAGGTAATGTGACCACGGAGGCAGAGATTTGGAGAAATGGGGCCAGATGGTGGTTAACTGCGTGTGTCAATTCAGCTGGACCACAGGACCCAGATATTTGATCAAACATCATTCTGGGTATTTGCTGAGGGCATTTTGAATGAGATTAACATTTAAACTGGTGGACTTTAAGTAAAGCAGATTGCTCTCCATAATGTGGGTAGGCCTCATCCAATCACTTGAATTCTAACTAGAACAAAAAATTGACCCCCCAACCCCCCAGGCAAGAGGGAATCCTGCCAGCAGATGGTAGCCTTCAGACTCAACTGTAACTCTTCCCTGAGTCTCCAACCTGCTGGCCTGTCTATTTCTGCAGATGTTGGACTTGCTAGTCTTCATAATCACATGAGCCAATTATTAATACATAAAATAAATTTCTTTCTCTCTCTCTCTCTGTATAGATATAAATAGATAGCTACACTGAGATATACATAGATGATACAGATTTAGGTATAGAGATCTCCATCCTAATGATTCTGGTTCCCTGGAAAAGCCTAACTAGTGTCAGCCCTAAGGCAAGGAAGGCTGACATTCACCAGAACCCGGATGGGGCAAGGAATGGAAACTTCCCTGTATCCTCTGGAGGGAGTCCAGCTCTGCTGAGACTCTGATGTCAGACTCCCTGCCTCTTTAACTTTGATAAAATACATTTCTGAAGTTTTACGTTTGTGGTGGGCTTCCCAAGTGACACTAGTGGTAAAGAACCTGCCTGCCAATGCAGGAGATAGAAGAGACAGGAATTTGATCTCTGGGTTGGGAAGATCCCCTGCAGGAAGGCATGGCAACTCCAGTATTCTTTCCTGGAGAATCCCATGGACAGAGGAGCCTGGTGGGCTACAGTCCATAGAGTCACAAAGAGTCGGACACTACTGAGTTGATTTGGTGCATATGAATAGTCTTTGAAATTATATACTGTAACAATGTCAGAGTGAAATTGAATCCACAGACTTGTGCTTAGTGCTTTTTCTCTTTCAGATGAAACACTAATAAGAATATGCTAGCTATCATTTACTGAGCTTGAGGTTTATCCTATGACCCTGATACAGTGCTCAAGAATTTGCATACATTAGCTTACTTTAATACACCTAACATTTATGCAGTAAGTATGAACATTAATTATATTTTGCAAGTGAAGGGACTGAAGTTGAGACACAAATCAACTTATCCAAGGTCACAGAGCAAGCATATAATAAGCTTAGAATACAAACACAATTATCTGGGGCTAAATGATGCTTCTCTAAACTAAGAAGGAGTGAATTCCTAATTGTATTTTTTTGGTCAGGTTAAAAATAAACATAAGCAGCCCAGATAGTTCAAAAGTTAGTAGGCTACATTTTTCTGGTTTAGATGTGGAAACATACTTCTATAGAAACCCACTGGATTCCATAGAGAGTTTCTCTTAAGCAGTTTGGAGCAGTAATTCAAAAATGAAAAAAGAACACTATGAAACACAACATGAATCGTTTATCATGCACTTGCCTCTTACCCTTCTTTTTCTTTTTATCTCACCACTTATGAGCAGATAATGGAGATTAGGGAGCATGAACTCCCTTTCGAAATAACTACCTGACCCTATTATCTTAAAGACTTGCATACTACTAGGTATTTTTCTGAGCAGGGGTGGGCGGGATATTCATTCTCTTCATCACTGAGTATTATCCTGCTAGCAATAATAAGACCCAGGACATGGAAGCAACCTAGATGTTCATCAGCAGATGAATGGATAAGAAAGCTGTGGTACATATACACAATGGAGTATTACTCAGCCATTAAAAAGAATACATTTGAATCAGTTCTAATGAGGTGGATGAAACTGGAGCCGATTATACAGAGTGAAGTAAGCCAGAAAGAAAAACACCAATACAGTATATTAAAACATATATATGGAATTTAGAAAGATGGTAATGATAACCCTGTATGCGAGACAGCAAAAAGACACAGATGTATAGAACAGACTTTTGGACTCAGAGGGAGAGGGAGAGGGTGTGATGATTTGGGAGAATGGCATTGAAACATGTATACTATCATGTAAGAAACGAATCGCCAGTCTAGGTTCGATACAGGATACAGGATGCTTGGGGCTGGTGCACTGGGATGACCCAGAGAGATGATATGGGGAGAGAGGTGGGAGGGGGGTTCAGGATTGGGAACTCATGTACACCCGTGGTGGATTCATGTCAATGTATGGCAAAACCAATATAGTATTGTAAAGTAAAATAAAAATAAATAATAATAATAATAATAATAATAAAGACCCAAGCAACAATCCTATTCTTCTGCTGAAATGTTAGGCACACACTAACTTAAAACTTAGCGCTTTTCCCCTAACAACAGGTCCATGGGCTGTGGAGTCATTAGGTGGGTGAACCTGAAGGGGATCCCATGTTTTGATGCGCCTCTGATTGTAGAGGAAATATCCAATTCTTTCCCCAACTGAAAATCAATGTAAGGTTAAAGTCAACATTTTCCATATACCTATGAAGTATATATCATGATTTTCAACTAGCAGAGGGAGTAGGCTAGAAAGAAATGATGGCCTGAATGTTCAGAGAGACATTTCCAAAAAACACATGCGACTATAAATTACCCTCATGCATCACTCCTCTCATTCCCCTCTACCACCAGAGAATTTACTGGTCCCTCTGAGAAAAAAGCCTAGCCATGTAGCCTTGTGCATGTTGTGCTGTGCTTAGTTGCTCAGTCATGTTCCACTCTTTGCGACCCCATGGACTGTAGCTGGCCAGGCTCCTCTGTCCATAGGGACTCTCCAGGCAAGAATACTGGAGTGGGTTGCCATGCCCTTCTCCAGGGGCTCTTCCCAACCCAGGGATTGAACCCAGGCCTCCCACATAGCAGGCAGATTCTTTACTGCCTGAGCCACCAGAGAAGCCCAAGGACATGGAGTGGGTAGCCTATTCCTTTTCCAGAGTATCTTCCCAACCCAGAAATTGCAGGCAGACTCTTTACCAGCTGAGCTACCACGGAAGCCCCAACCATGTGTATATATCATGTATATTTCCACTAACTCACTATTTGGTTGTCCATCCTCCCAAATACTTTGTATGAAAACTACTGAGCAAGAACCAAGGATCTAACTCCTAAAGCCAGAAACAAAACAAAGCATGGACTATCTTTGTTTCCCCCCCCTCCTTCCCCTCATCCTTTTGACTTCATTTTTTACTTTTCATTTTGAAGTGATCAGAGTTACAGGGAGTTGGAAAAGTGATAGAATGGCCATTTATATATGTTTTACCTGGTTCCTCCTAGTGGCAGCAACTCGTGTAACTGTAGAATGTTATCAAAGTCAGAAAGTCAGGAGGTTGACATGGATACAAAGCCATCAACCTTATTTAGATTTCACCAGTTTAAAATGAACTGATTTGCATGTGTATTTTTTGAGCCACTTAACCACACATGTAGATTCCTCTATCAGCACAAAAATATTCGTCTTCCTATTGCTTTATGTTCACACCCAACCATCCTTTCCACCAATCTCTAACTTCTGACAACCAATCATCTGTTAACTCTTGTTGTACTTTTGTCATTTAAGAATGTTCTATAAATGGAATAATCAATGAAGAGCCTTTGATATTGAATTTTTTTTTTTTTCATTCAGCACAATGTTCTTGAGATCCTTCAAAACTGTTGCATGTATCAGGATGTAGGGAATTCCCTGGTGGTCCAGTGGCTAAGACTGCGAGATATATTACTTGGAGTTCTCCAGAGAAACAGAATCAAGAGGATTTACACATATAGAATATATAGAAAGATATTTATGATGAGGAATTGGCTCACATGACTGTGGAGACTGAGAAGTCCCACCATCTGCCCACTGTAAGCTGGATGCACTGGAAAGCCAGTGGTATAGTTCCAGTTCGAACTTGAAGGCTTGACGATCAAGTGAGTCAGCAGTATTGGCACCAGTTTGAGCCAAGGGCCAGAGAACCAGGAGTACAGATGTCTAGGGTCAGGAGAAGATGGACGGCCCAGCACAAGCAGAGAACATACTTGTCCTCTGAGTACCTCATTGCTGTATCCATGATGGCCAGTCCCATTGGTAAGAGTGATCCACTTTCCCAGTCCCCAAGTCCACGTATCTCCCCCAGAAGCACTCTTACAGCTACACTCTGAAATCATGTTTTGTCAGCTATCTGGGTGTCCTTTGGCCCAGTCAAGTGACACATAAAATTAACCATCACACAAGTTATCCCATTGCTGACTAGTGTCCCATGGTATGACGGTATCACAATGTGTTTAACCATTTATCCCTTGAAGAACATTTGCAATATTTTCAGGGCTTTTTTTTTTTTTTTTGGCAATTACAAATAAACGACTATGAATATTCATGCACAGGTTTTTAGGTAGAAATAATTTTTATTTTTCTAGGATAAATGCCCAGAAGTGCAATTGCAGGGTCATGTAGTAAAGATATATTTAGTTCTTTAAGGAAATGCCAAACTGATTTCTAGAGCAGCTGTATCATTTAACCTTTTGCCAGCAATGTCTAGGCACACACACACAGAGCAATGTATCCAGTTTCTCTGCATCCTCACAAGCATTTGATATTGTAACTGTTTTAATAAGGATGTAGTGATGTCTTACTGCATTTTTAACTTGCATGTTTATAATGATGAGTGATATTGAACATCTTTTTATGTGCTATGCACTATCCATATATCCTCTCTAGTGAAACGTTTAAGTCTTTCGCTCATTTTTTAATTGGATTTTATTTTTCACTGTTAAATTTTGAGAGTTCTTTTTATACCCTAGATACAAATCCTTAATCAAATATTGTTTCCAATATCTACAGTTTTTGAAGAAAGAAAAGATAAGCAAATCGAATTCCATCTGTATGTGTTTATCTATTTACTTAACTATCTGATTATTAATAGGAAAATAATTATTTCTTCTCAGAGAGTTAAGCAGTATATTTGTTTGTTTGTTTTCACTATTAAATAGCACACAAGGATGCTTGGTATATGGGTTTTGACACATTAGTCAGTAGGTTTGGAGCAAAATCAGTTATTACTATTCCACTTTTAAAAAATGAAGTGCATAAAGCCATTTTTCTTTCTTTCTCTTTTGAAACAAGTGACCTAGTCAAGGATTATCCAACAGTTTGAGATAATCTTTGTGGTCTTTTTCTTTTTTTTTCTTTTAGAATTAACATAGCTGAAAGAACTGTAAAAATTATATTTCTGCCAACTAGATAAATGATCTCCTCAGTATTATTTCACACTTGTTTTTTTTATTGCATCCAAATTCTCCGTGAATACATCATACCCAGCTGTAGTGAGCAAGCCTCCTTCATGTGTTAAGGGCAGGGCATAAAAGGTGATTTCTAGTCCTTCCAATGCTTCATTTAGACAATTGGAAACTAGGCTATTTTGGAAATTGAAAACTATGTTTCCTGCCACTGATTTCTGGGGTAACCATCTTACAATTTTTAAATCATTCCTCAGATAGGGAAGTGGAGACCCAGCTTGGCCTGTATTATGTTGACTGAAAACCAAAAACAGGCCTGTTAGGTGATAGGATAAAGTTACACAGGAATTGTGACAATTTTGAGCAACAGGAAATTCCATTTTCACCTGAAGCTCTATGAAGAAAGTCATGGTCCCTTTTTAAAATGATGACATATTTCAAACATAGAAAAGTACAGAAAATAATATAACAGGCACCCATTTACCCACAGGGCCACCATGAACACATGTCTTTGTGTGAAGTGGAAAAAGACTTGCTTTCTTTCAGTCAGAGGCAACGCTGCTGCAGGGGACAGGGTTTGGCACATGGTGCCTGGGTTTGGCCCCTTGAAGGCGCCCCCCTCAATAGCCATGGCTGGAGGTAACCACGGCTGAAATTAAACACAAGTTAACATGTTGCCGTGTTTGCTTCAGAATTTGTTTTTAGTTGCCCAAACCTGAGAACTGTGGGCTAATCCTGACCATTCCATTTCTCCTCTCCTCCCCTCCTGGTCCCCACAGGTAACCATTGTGCTCACACTTGGTGTGCCTGACTTCTATCACATAACATGGCTCTTGGCCTCTGTGCTTAAAAATACACAAAGAATCTCACACCACATAATTTTTAACCACACTGTCACCACTTTCTTCACTGATAATACCTGTTATGAAATGCATTAAGATACAGAGAAGCAAAGTAAATAATACTAATGGCAGCATGTCTTTATAGCTGCAAGAATAAGAATGATGTTATGTATTTTTTAGTATGTGCTGGTGTAGTTCCAAGCTCTTTGTGCATATTTGTGCATGGAATCCTGCCTTTTTGGTGGAGAAATGAAAGTGAAGTGAAAGTGAAAATCGCTCAGTCATGCCCAACTCTTTGCAAACCCATGGACTATACAGTCCATGGAATTCTCTAGGCCAGAATTACTGGAGTGGGAAGCCTATCCCTTCTCCAGGGGATCTTCCAACCCAGGGATCGAACCTAGGTCTCCTGCATTGCAGGTGGGTTCTTTACCAACTGAGCTATCAGGGAATCCCAGAGTCTATCTCTTTTTTAAAATTTATTTTAATTGGAGGCTGATTACTTTACAATATTGTGGTGGTTTTTTGTCATACATTCACATGAATCAGCCATGGGTATACATGTGTTCCCCGTCCTGACTCTCCCTCCTACCTCCCTCCCCATCCCATCACTCAGGGTCATCCCAGTGCACCAGCCCTGAGCACCCTGTCTCATGCATCAAACATCATCCCGCCCTCACCTTCTCTCACAAAGTCCAAAAGTCTGTTCTTTATGTCTGATGTCTAAGTGTGTATATGTCCGTATGTGTGTGTTTAACTCAGTGTCTACTGAATAATCTGAGACTGCATGTTATTTCATTGCTTTAGAAATATCCTCAGCCTCTAGGTCTTCAAATATTGCCTCCCCACCATTCTCTCCATTGCCTCTTGTAGTAGATGAACATTGGATCTTATCATTCCATCCTCCATAACTTTTTTTGGCCGCACAGTGAGGCATGTGGGGTCTTATTTCCCTGACCAGGGATCAAACTGGTGCCCACTGTATTGGAAGCACAGAGTCTTAACCACTGGACCACCATGGAAATCCCAAAGACAATTTATGTTTACCATGTCCTATCGTCCCTTGCTCATTCTGGAAAAGTTAATCAAATAGATTTCTCATTGCACTAATTCTTTATTCAGATGAGTCTAATCTGTTTCATCTGCCCCATGAATTTTTAATTTTGAGAATAATACTTTTCATTTCCAGAAGTTCTAGTCTTCTCTCTGCCCAATCTGTTTTTTGTTTTCAAGTATCTTTTTTTCCCCTTTCCTTTTCTTACTGTGTTGATTTTGATTTCTTCATTTTGGCTTTAATCATTTGTCTTTCATATTCTTGTTTTATTAACTAATGTCTTTAGGTTTTAATGATCCTTGTGGTGCATCTACTTCATTCTGGTTAGGACAGATGGTTTCCTCATGTGCTTCATAATTTTTGATTTTGAACTTGAATTAAGAGCCTCTTTCCCCACTCCTATGTCCTGTGGCAAATCCTATGTGGCCTGTGTTGTTGAAGTGCCTCCAAAGCCTTTCATATTTATTGCTGCCTGGTGACTCAGGTGGTATAAATTTAGAGTCCAAACTCACCAGAAGTGCTTGTAGAGACAGATAAGCTTTTCTGCTAGCATATAGGGCAGAGGGGAGATTTGTTTTCTGCTTCATCTTTCACTTATGGTGCAATATCTGGGGGGACCAGTAGGAGTTTCCTTTCCAACTCCTGGCTTATTTGGAGTTGACTAAGATCTCATCTCCAGGTTTTGTGCAAGTGTTGACACTCAAGATTCTATGTTTCTGGGTTTAGTTAATCCACCAACGTTATTTGCATCATGAGTTCACCTGCTCTAACTTCTAGTTTTCAAGTCCTTATTAATTCAAGGAGTCAAGGATATATTTTATCCTTCTGCTTTCTTTTTTCCCCTAAGATTTAGAGAAGACAGTGATCCTTACTCTTTCCTTTTTTATTTCTTTTTGCATTATCTGCCATCTTATTGGAGCTGGGAATCTTCTAACAAGTTTCTAAACTCTGCATTGCCTGAGCACACTAAGAAAATGCAGTTAGAAAAAAAATGCATCTGTCAGAGAGAATGTGTACAGGTGACACTCAGGTTAGTGTCAGAGCTACAGCGTTACATTGCTGTGTTCCATGCTAACAAGCAAGACAGGCAGCCAGCAATTTGCAGGGGCAATTTGAGCAAGAAGAGTCTCTACAGAAATTACTTATTTGGTAGAATTTTTATCTTTAGCAGAATTATAGACAAATACTAGCAGCATTTGAGGTTAGTAAAAACTCAGAGGGAAAAGCAGAATACTGTAGAAGTAAAAGCAAGGGGCTTGAATATTACAGGCAATTTAGGAAAGATGCATCCAGACCAAAGAGCTGTGTGGCCAGGCCAAGGCCTTCTCTTGGCCATGTGGCTTATGGGTAGCACCTGTACCCACCATTGCTGTTTCAGAGTCTGTGTGAACAGGTAATCTCAGTTGTGTCCAACTCTTTGTGACCCTTTGGACTAAAGTCCACCAGGCTCCTCTCTCTACAGGATTTTACCTCCAAAGTCCATTTTGTACAGAACATGAACTCTATTCTTAACAGAGACTTTTGATCTTTTTATAAAATTTTAACTGAGAAAAAGGATAATTATTCTTAAAAGGGGTATCTAGGCCAATGAGACTCTAACCAGCCAAGACCTTTAAGATTCTGCTTTTTGGGGATGAACAAATTAGTTAAGAAATCCACTTTATGAATACTTTCCTTTAAAAGAAAAACAATTTCACCTAGGTATATTATTTTCCTGCTGCAGCTGTAACACGGGCTTCCCAGGTGGTGCTAGTGGTAAAGAACCCGCCTGCAAATGCAGGAAACATAAGAGACATGTGTTCGATCCCTGGGTCGGGAAGATCCCCTGGAGAAGGAAATGGCAACCCACTCCGGTATTCTTGCCTGGAGAATCCCATGGACAGAGGAGCCTGGCGGGCTACAGTCCATGTGGTCGCAAAGAGTCAGACACGACTGAAATGACTTAGCATGCACACATGTATGTATCCAAATTTAGTAGCTTAAAACAATACAAATTTGTTATCTTACCATTTTGCAGATCAGAAGTGCTCAGGTCCTAAAATCAAGGTGTTTGCAAAGCCACAGTCCTTCCTGGAAGTGCTAGAGGAGATGCTGTTTTCTGGATTATCTATGTTGCTGGCAGATTTCAGTCCTTTGGGGTTCCTGGCTCCCAACTTCTAGAGTCACAGGCCTTGGCTCATGCCCTCCTTCCTCTATCTTCAAAGCCAGAACTAAGGTCAACACGGGTCTCTCTCACCCTTCACATCTCCCATCTCTTCTCTTGGCATGGCCCCTCTCTGGCTGATGTTTCTGCTTCCCTCTTCCACTTAAAGGGCCCGTGTGGTTAGATTGGGCCCATGTGGATAATGCAGGAAAACTCCCCTGTTTAAAAGTCTGTAACCTTAATTCCATTTGAGAAATTCCTTTTGTCATGTGATGCATCCTCTTCAAAAGCTCCAGGACTTAGGATATGGGTATGTGGGGGGATCCTTATTCTGCCTACCTTAATGGCACAATCTAGAGGGGGGAAATGCTACAAAGTGCGGCATCAGTTGTACTACCAATTTATCAAGAGACACCTAATCCAATTTTTCAATTCAGTTTCTAACTGCTCACCTGGGATCTGTTAATCTTCCTTTAATCAATCACATTCTAATAATACACATTTTATAGAAATTTCTGCATATCACACTCCAGGAAGGTAAGAAGCAAGGAGATTAAAAATGAAGAATAGCTTGTAATCTAGAAGCGAAAGAAAACATGGTGGGCTAGTCACATTGCTACTTACAGCTACATTCCTTGAATTAGTATGCCTCATTCAAGAAAAGGGAAAATGACTTATTATAGATCAAATAGGGTCATTCCATGGAAGATATCGGAGAGGGAAAAAAGGAGAGAAAGTAAGAGAATCAACAGGAAGACTGAATTTCTGGATGCAGTTGACTCTGAAGCAAATTTCAACCCTAACTTTCCATGGAATTGTTAGACAGATCTGTTTATCTGTGTACTGTCTTTGTTCTAACTGCTCTATCTATCTACCTGTCATCTAGCATTCCCACCCATCTATCCATCCATCTTTGGTTTTGTGTGTGTGTGTGTGTGTGTGCATAAATTTTTATTTCTCTGGGATGGATGAACAAGAGCTCAGCTGCTGAGTCGTGTGGCAATTGTGTGGCATCCATCTTTATATCTATGTATCTATGTACTTTCTGGGTATCTATTTATCCATCCGTCCCTTTACGTATGTACCTATGTTTCTAAGTACCTATCTATGTATCATCTATTCATCCATCTTCTCATCCATCAGTCTATCTATCTTCTATCATTCACATTTTATTTGATTGGGATCTTTGCACATGGGGGGTTCTGATGAATAGAGGGCATTCAGAGGAACCCTTGGATTTTACAGATGGAGAACTTCAGAGGGAAAAAGAGACTTGAGCATTTTCTTCTCTAACTTTAGGGAATTCATTCCTGCTGTCCTCTAAGCATCACCACGTGTTTCCTGACTATCTCCTTAATCTGCCTGGGCATTCAACCCCCCCCTTCAACATTTTAATCTTACTTTCCCATGTTGAATGAATTTCCCTTGGGAGAAAGGATTGCAAAAAGGCTGTTTGCCTTCTAGGCATTTTTGTTTTTGAATTTTAAATGTCAAAGTGTTTTTTGGTCCTAAAATAAGAGAAAAGGAAGGGTTCTGCATAGTGGCAGGCCAGTGGAGCCTCTTTAATGAGTAGAGTGGCACCCACATGGCCCTCCTGGGCCAAAAGACTTCAGCCTAAGAAAAAGGGCTTGAGAGACTCACAGTATACTCTGCTGACCACTAGCTGTGTTCTCTTGGTTGAACTATTAAAATTCTCCTATGTTCAGTCTCCACATAAATAAAAAGGGGATAATAATCAAATTCATATTTCAAAGTTGTCATGGGGACTATAAAAAAGGCTGACTGCTGAAAAATTGATGCTTTCAAATTGTGGTGCTGGAGAAGACCCAGAGAGTGCCTTGGACAGCAAGAAGATCAAACTGTAAATCCTAAAGGAAGTCAACCCTGAAGAGTCATTGGAAGTACTGATGCTGAAGCTGTTTGGCCACCTGATGTGAAGAACTGGGCTCATTGGAAAAGACTCTGGGAAAAGATGCTGGGAAAGATTGAAGGCAGGAGGTGAAAGAGATGACAGAGGATGAGAAGGTTGGAAGGCATCACCAATTCAATGGACATGAGTTTGAGAAAACTCTCAGAGACAGTGGAAGACAGGGAAGCGTGGCATGCAGCAGTCCCTGAGGTCTCAAAGAGTCAGGCACCACTTAGTGACTGACCAGCAACAACAAAATGGGGACTATGTATGTTGTGCCTAACATATGTTTGTTGCACGGGAAGAACTGAACAAATGGGAATTATTGTTGAAATTCAACATTAAGAAGTGTTTAGGACCCTTCCAGAGGAAAACGATCTTTACTAAGAGATTATATAAAAATCCTGTCTTGGAAACAGGGACATAAAATCTAGCAATATTGTCTCACCTGCTGCCTGAGGATTCAAACAATCTTCACTTCTTAAAGGGAATGTACTGGAAATACAATGAGAATGAACACTGGAAAACATCTGCTGATTGTGTTTCTTTTGACTACTGAATTTGCAAGCACTTTACAGACTGTTTCTCAACTCCCATATAATGAAGCTTTTTCTCTTCACACCCCCTAATTTGCTGGTTTTGTTAGGGCCAAGGAATTTTCTGGTCTCACCCATACACCATTCAGTGGGAATCACCAAAAGGCACCGAGGATTATCACAATACATCACTTTTTAAAAGTTCTATTTTTAATTGAAAGATAATTGCTTTACAATATTGTGTTGGTTTCTGCCACAGTGGATGAACCTAGAGCCTATTATACACAGTGACGTCAGAAGGAGAGAAACAAGTGCCACATAGGAAAGCAGATAGAAAGAGTAGCTTGGAGACATACACTACCACAGGTAAAACAGATAACCGGCAGGAATTTGCTGTGTGACTCAGGGAGCTCAAACAGGGCTCTGTAAGAAATCACTTTTGAAATTAGCCTTTTCCACTAGAGCACACAATATCTGAAGGTACCACATAATTAGGCTTCCCTCCTAGCTCAGTCGGTAAAGAATTCACCTGCAAGGCAGGAGCCTGCCTGTGATGCAGGAGATGTGGTTTTGATTCCTAAGGTTGGAGAGATCCCCTGGAGAAGGAACTGGCAACCCACTCCAGTATTCTTGCCTGAGAAATCCCATGGACAGAGGAGCCTGGCGGGCTACAGTCCATGGGGTCACAAGAGTAGGATACAACTTAGCGACTAAACTATCACACCATATAATTAATCATCGGATGCATATGGCTTGTAGGAAAATAATTTTTAAAATAGGAAAAAATAAACAACAAAAAAAACACAGAACAAGGATTCATTTGTCAAAGGACTGTAAACCAGCCACAAGGGAAAACATTTTGTTGGAGTCTCCTTTGCTCAGTGAATTTAGATTCAGAATCTCTGCTCATGATTGAAGCCTCTGCCTTCATGCATGGATGCTCAATACCTTCTATGCTCCTCTTTTAGATTTTCATAAACTATAATCCTCTCTCAGAAATGTGCATTGTATAAACTGAGAATATTCTCATTAAAAACTTATTTTGCATAACCCTTCACTTCCTCAATTTTGGGACAGTTTTCAATGCATAATAAATGTTAACAACTTCTAGAAAAACAGGTTTACTGAATAGTCTTTGGCAAAGTCTAGGCTAGACAGGTATCATTTGACTAAGCATATTTTAAAGTTAAAAGTAGACTAGTATTAAACAAATTATGTTAGAAATATTAACTACATTTAGGATAACATGAAGTCTTTTATGGAAAAGCAAAGAGCATGCCTATTTTGAGATTGTGGGAATAGACATAAAATAAAATAAAAAACTGAAAATTTTCTGGGCTTAAGACACTATTTTTTTGGCAAAGAATTATATCACTGTCATAGAAATAGGGCTAAGTGAGGGCAGTACCCTTTGATTCAGTGAAAAGCCAGAATTACAGACCATCATTAATGTGATATAATTGTATTTCTTGAACTCCTTTGTAATCATAGCACAAATAACAACACTATTGGGGAAACATTTTCCCCCTAAACTAACAATAATAAAGTATAATAACCTGGATGCTAGGGAAATTGTAGCAGAACATAGAACTTATATTGCTGGGTCACTGTAAATTTGTTCAACTGTGTTGGAAAGCAGGGGAGTACGACAGAGAGAATAATAAAAATGCATATTAAGCTTTACTTGCTGTATTTAGATATAAAACTCTATATTAAAAGAATATTCAAAGAAAAATAGGAAGATATTTCTCACATTGAGCATTAGTTTGAGTCTAGTTTCTTTTACCTGACCTCCTGAAAACATGGTTTTCCACTTTTTTCTTCTGATGATATTTGCCAATTAGCAAAATTTGAAATAGGGAAGAGTGAGCACATTTATTCTTCAATTTGAGGTTACAAGGTGATTATATGAAATCCTAAAAATTGTTTTACAAACGTAGAGTGCTGAGTATAGACTGCAGAAAAACACATCTCCATTTTGATTATAAGTCAAAGAAGGAAAAGGCAGAAATTTGGGAAAAAGAAATGGGTCACAGCTGGGGTTTATAAGTTTTATTTATTGAAAGTTTTCTTTAATGGCTTTTGTTATTTTTTTTCATATAAAAGCATAACTCAAGCATGAGCTTCCCAGGTAGTGGTAGTGGTAAAGAACCTGGCTTCCAATGCAGGAGACATGAGATGTGGGTTCAATCCCTGGGTTAGAAGATCCCCTGGAGGAAGGCTTGGCAATCCACTCCAGGATTCTTGCCTGGAGAATCTCACGGAGAGAGGAGCCTGGTGGGCTACAGTCCACAGGGTTGCAAAGAGTCGGACACGACTGATCTACTTCTTGTGTACGCACAACTCAAGTATAAATTTAACTATATACTTGAATAGCTAAACATTGATTGGTGTCTATATATTCTGAGTTATTAAAATCCTCACTGACAAAAATAAGACATGAAGAGGGCATTTGAACACTCCATAGTTTGAAAGGTAGTTATTCTCATGTGCTCTTATTTTCATAAATTCTTTATGTTCATATATATATTTCATTTTTACAAGCAGCATCCAATCTTTTTCTTAATTATCCCACCTTTTCAATGAATACAAGGTCCTGAATTCATTCATCCAGCCAGTATTAATGAATTAGGACTTACTAAGTGTCAGCTATTAACAAGACAAAACAAGAAAAATCCAGTCTCTACCATAAGAAAGTCTATATCTATGTTATCCAATGCATATTTTAATTGATACCATGAGTAACATGAACATCTTACTACCATGGTATGATAAAGCTCTTACTGGTGCGATGTGTACGACAAACCACGTGGGGTGTGGGAATGAGAACCGGGCTGCTGATGGAAACCTTGTTTCTCACCTCTACCCTGTTATTTACCAGTTTCATCATGTAACTTCCTTCCTCCTCCTTCCCTCCATCCCTCTCTTTCTTCTATTATTTATTCACTCACAATTCTTCCATTCCTCAAAAGTTATGGCATCGATCTCCCATGTGTAAAGCATAATGCTAGGCATTGAAGTCGCTAAGTTGTGTCCAATTATTTGCAATCCCATGAACTGCAGCACTCCAGGCTTCCCTGTCCTTCCCCATCTCCTGGAGTTTGCTCAAATTCATGTCCATTGAATCACTGACATCATCCAACCATCCATCCATCCAACCATCCAATATTGCTGTAAAGAACAATATTGTACAGGAACCTGGAATGTTAAGTCCATGAATCGAGGTAAATTGGAAGTGGTCAAGTAGGAGATGGCAAGAGTGAACATCAACATCATCCTCTGTTGCCCCCTTTTCCTCCTGCCCTCAGTCTTTCCCAGCACTAGTGTCTTTCCCAATGAGACAGATCTTTGCATCATGTGGCCAAAGTATTGGAGCTTCAGCTTCAGCATCAGTCCTTCCAATGAGTATTTAGGCTTGATCTCCTGTGAGATTGACTGGTTTGATCTCCTTGCTGTCCAAGGGACTTTCAAAAGTCTATTATAGCACTGCAGTTTGAAAGCATCAGTTATTCAGTGCTCAGCCTTGTTTATGGTCCAACTCTCACATCCATACATGACTTGTAAAAACCATAGCTTTGCCTATATGGGTCTTTGGGTACAGGAACAAATAATCTGGTTCCTGATGGAGTAGAAGGACATGCACTCATCTTCTCCTGCAAGAACTCCAAAATTCCAACTTGCTGCTGAACAACCATTGACAGGAGAGTGTTGGATGCCACCTAAAAGAGATACCCCACATCCAAGGGCAAAGGAGAAGCCCCAAAAAGGACAGGCTGGGGAAACAGACTCTTGGAAGTCATAAAAAAACCTGTGTGCACCAGGACCAGGAGAAAGGAGCAGTGACCCCATAGAGACTGAGCTAGACTTGCCTGTGAGTGTTCAGGAGTCTCTGGTGGAGGTGTGGGTCAACACCTGCCTATCATAGAGTCAGGGGAACTGAATTCAATAGTGCTGGCATAAGTCCTTTTGAAGGAGGTTGCCATTACCACCATTACCCCTACCATAGTTTGGACTCACACCAAACAACATAGAGGGAACCCAGCTCAGTTCATCAACAGAAAATTGATTTAAAGATTTACTGAGTATGGCCCCGCTGATCAAAACAAGACTCAGATCCCCTACAGCCATCGGAGGGAAGCTCCCATTAGGGAGCCAACAGGGAGAAGCCAGATCCCCCACAGCCAT